>NC_060121.1:540252514-540910514 GCF_021461395.2 Schistocerca americana
ATTTGCAGCCAGTAATGGAGTCCATGTTAGCAAACAATTATAGGACTTTTATGGATGCCAATGCGCCATGTCACGCAAGCATAACTGCTCGCGCGATTGGATTGAAGAAGATATTGGACAATTTGGGCGAATGATTTTGACACTCAGGTCGCCTGACATGAATCCCATCGAACATCTATGGAACGTATATGCAGTGGCAACACTTTCGCAATTATGGGCGGCTATGGAGGCAGCATGACTCAATATTTCTGCAGGGGACTTCCAACGACTTGTTGAGTTCATGCTACGTTTAGTTGCTGCACTATGCCAGGCAAAAGGCGATCCGCCACTGTATAATGAGGCGTCCCATGACTTTTGTCACTTCGGTGTATATGTGGTACATTAATATGTACACACATCAGTGTGTTGGTTGTTTATCACAAGTTTACCATCTGATGTTTTCTGCATTGTCGTAACTACACCACTAAGCGAACTACGCCAGCAGTATAGACTAACCATTTGGCATCCATGCGTCCATACTTCAATACCTGACCCGCTGCCCAGGGGCAAATAAGCATTAATGACTTGTACTTACAATATGTACTTGATATACTAACCAACCTAAAACATACTGCTTCTAACAGCAATAATTATTAGCCTGCAAATGAAGTAAATAATGATGTAATATTGTTCAATGCATTGTCCTCAGTCAGCAATAAAAATACGAGGAGTGTCTGGGAAGTAATGTAACACATTTTCTTCCAGAAAGCAGGGCGGTTTTATTGAGCATTCCAACAATCACATTATTCCCCGTTATTTTGGCAACAAAACAGTATTTTTCAACATAACCTACGTTCAATGAGACGGCGTTACGCCACCTTATGGGAGGGCCTGTATGCCCACATGGTACCGCTCTTCTGATTGACATCAGAGCCAACGTCTTATTGCGTCAATAACGTCTCCATCACCCAAATATTGCTTCCCGTGGACTGCTTCGTTTATTGGGCCAAACAGATGGAAGTTGGAAGTTGCGAGACCTGGACTGCAGGTTGGATGAACAAGCACAATCCTATGAAGTTTTGTGAGCTCCTATCGGGTGTGCGGACTTGTGTCAGGCCTTGCGTTGTTATGGAGAATGAGAAGTTCGTTTGCATTTTTTATGACGACTAACACGCTGAGTGAGAATGTCCACACGTTCCAAAATTGCAGGTGTCAATTGCTTGCGGGCGCCCAGCACGTGGGAGATAGGACAAGTTTGCGAGACCTTGCGATGTTGACAGACGCTTCGCCCAACGACTCAGCATGCTTTTGTTCACTGACGGGTCTCCGTAGATGTTCTGCAAGGGCCTACGAATATCTGTGATGCTCTGGTTTTCCGCTAAAAGAAACTCAATGTTCTCTACTTGGAACGTACAGCTACGTGTAGTGCTGACACCTATTGGAACTTCATGAAACTCATAGGGGCTGAAGCGGGAATATTTCACGATGTCACAACAAACTTCGCGTTTTTCAACCGAAATTAACAGACAAAAAAGTGTTTCGTTACGTATTGAACGCCCTCGTATCTGCTCTTATATCCGTTACAACCTGTATGTAAACTTAGCACATTTAAAATAGAGTGGAGATCGCTGTGGACACTGAGCACTGCAAATTCTATTTACAAAGCGTCGTATTGTAAGGTGAAGATGCAAGTATAGGCTAGGGCTGTAAGGGCAACATCTGAAAATAACCGCAGCATAAGGATTCAGTCATTATAGCCAAACCAAAGAGGTGAAGGAAGGGATGGTGATATACGAGGCTAGAGGCTTTCATGCAGTCGCCTCGTGAGTGATGAGCGCGAGCCGGCGCTACCTCCTCATGCTGACCACTACTTGTGTCGGTATACGCCTGCCGCAGAGCGTCTCCAGCCACACAGTCACAATTGGAGTCGCTGGCCGCAGCTCGCAGCAGATCTGTGCTAACTAGCCTGGTTCCGGCGCAGAATAAGTGTCTTTCTTGGCACACAACGGAGTATCGTTAAGTCCGTATTATCCGGTGCTAGGACAACAAACCGAGTTATAAGGGGTCATTGTAATGTGCACGTTATTACAATTTTTTTATGGGAATAAAGTGGGTCAGCCAGTGTGGCCGAGCGTTTCTAGGCACTTCAGTCTGAAACTGCGCGACTGCTACGGTCGCAGGTTCGAATCCTGCCTCTGCCATGGATGTGTGTGATGTCCTTAGGTTAGTTAGGTTTAAGTAGTTCTAAGTTCTAGGGGACTGATGACCTCAGATGTTAAGTCCCATAGTGCTCAGAGCCATTTGAGCCATTTTTGAATAAAGTGGTGGAGGCCACTTACTCGATGTTCGCGTATTTCTGTAGCTCAAAAACACAATTCCTGCAAGGGAGGTCCTCAGCCAAGGATACAAACCCGCTCCCCCTTATATACGAGGTACGACAATAAAGTAATGAGACTGATTTTCTTTGCAAGATGTGGCAACCCTGCAGGCTTGCTTAGCACAATATTTTTGACCTTGGTCTATAAGCTGCTTCTAGTCCAAACAGCACATCGATGCAACTGCTCAGTCTTGAGTTGGGCTGTAATAAGTTAACACGTGTTTGTGTCTCTCGTCACGGAAATGGAGCCGCATAATATTGCGCAACGGTATGCCATTGCTTTTTGCGTTAAATTGGGTGGAAACGCGACACCTTATGGTAAGCTTCAGAAGGCTTTTGGAGAGGACGTTATGTCAAGAGCTCAACTTTTTCGTTGGCATAAAATGTTTAGTGAAGGCAGAACGAATGTTGAAGATAAAGACTGCAGTGGACGACCATCAACCTCACGGACGGATGTCAACTTGGCCCAGGTGCGTGAACTCGTACGATCTGATCGAAGATTGGCCGTGAAAATGATTGCAGAGGAACTGAACATCGATCGAGAAACGGTTCGTCTAATAATAACTGAAGATATTGGTATGAGAAAGATTTGTGCAAAATTTTGTCCTCAAAAATCTCACACCACAACAGCGAGAAAAACGGAAAAATGTGGCAGCCGATCTGTTAGAGCAAACAGAAATCAATCAAGAATTGTTGAGCCGTGTTATCACTGGTGATGAAGGTTGGTTTTTTCAGTATGATCAAGAGACAAAACGCCAGTGTTCGCAATGGTGCTCATAGGGATCACCCAGACCAAAAAAAAAGCTCGCATGTCAGAGTGAAATGCATGCTTGTGTGCTTCTTTGATTCCAAGGGAATTGTTCATAAAGAATGGGTGCTTCCTGGACAAACAGTTAACCAATATTACTATAAAGAAATTTTAGAAAGACTTCGTAAAAGAGTTCTTCGTGTCCGTGCCAACAATGCTGATAAATGGATTATGCACCACGATAATGCGCCATCCCATACTGCTCTGTCAGTACAGCAATTTTTAAACTCAAAACAAATTTCAGTACTACCACAGCCACTTTATTCACCAGATATCGCTCCGTGCGACTTTTTCCTATTTCCAAGAGTCAAAACGGCGGTCAGGGGACACCATTTTCAAACAACACAAGATGTCCAAAAAACTGTGATGAGGGTCTTGGAGGATATTACAGAATGTGAGTTCCAGAAATGTTACCATCAATGGCAGAAGCGCTGGAAAAAGTATGTGCAATCAGAAGGAAACTACTTTGAAGGATACAACACTAAACTTGACTAAAACAGTAAGCAACATTTTTTTTTCACATCAGTCTCATTACTTTATTATCGCACGTCGTATACTTTTCTTCACGCACTCCAGTTCACTTAAGTCAGTGTAATAAAGATCAGTTTTTCTTTTATAAATTAATTCGGTCGTAGTTGCTCTTATGTGTGACTATAAAACAAAAAGAAACATACTGTCCTAACAGGCCGTGAAGGCCCACCGGTACAGACCGGGCGCCGTGTCATCCTCAGCTCTTAGGCGTCACCAGGTGCGGATGTGGAGGGGCATGTGTCAGCACACCGCTCTCCTGGCTGTTATCAGTTTTGGTGATCGGTGCCGCTACTTTTCACTCAGGTAGCTCCCCAGCTGGCCCCACGAGCGCAGTATGCATCCCGCTTGCCAACAGCAATCGGCAGACCCGGACGATGACCCATCCAAGTGTTAGCCAAGCCCGTCAGCGCGAAACTTCGGTGATCTGACGGGAACCAGTGTTACCACTACGGCAAGGCCGTTGGCTTATCTGTGGCTGTAACGCATTTTATTGAAGTTTCGTATACAGGGTGACTCTTATTAACGTTTAAAAACCTTCGAAGAGAAGTAGATGACAGTGAGACAACTAAATTAATTCAAGACACAGGGACCATAACCGTCCGGAATTACAGCAACAGTGGACGACAAATGTTGAACATGTGACGACAGCAGATAACGTTCCTCTCCATGTGTGCAGAGGTTGTGCCTATCGATCTATGGCACCTGATCATACCAACACAAGTTAAGTATTCAGCTTGGTGCGGCTCCGGCTGACGTACGCTACTTAAGCATGTGGGGCGAATTTTGTATCTGGCAGGCAGCATTTTTTTCATTGAGTTAGACAGTTATGTGGTTACACTGACGTAAGATTTATTACTTTATTTACCGGTCTCACGGTCTCCGCTGGTTTATTTCCAAGTACAGTACAACAAAAACCTACCGTTTCTACTTTGGTGTGGAGCCGCAGTCACATAAAATTTTTTATTAGGTTATGAAACGTCCCCTTAGAAAAATGTATGAATTACGGTGCTGATAAACCTCTTACGTCATTTGATTTTCAAACAGCTGAGCAAAACTGAACGTACTCAGACATTTCTCTCTTTGCTTATTCTGATCATCACTGAACTGACACACAATATTCTTTTAGCGAAACGCAATCTCACTTTCAATAATCCATACAAAAGAATGGCCCTGACTAACAATAACCTATACCTTTCATGAATCACTTACCTCACAAAAATCTTCGTTACTCTAACTACTGCAATACAGCGTGCGCCAATACTGCCAGCTGAATAAAAGATTCTAACTACTGAAGGCACTAACTACTGATAGGCATAGTTAGCTAATTAAAGATTTTGATAGAGAACAAACAATGTATTTACCTTAATAATATTCAAAAGTCATCATATATATATCAGTTCATGATATACAGTATTACAAATTTACTCTTCCTGCACACACGTCCAGATCGGCCGCTCTCAAAATTCTGCCATCACTCTCCCCACACCCACCACTGCTGGCGGCTCACCTCCAACTGCGCAACGCTACGCGCTGTTCACATCCAACTGCCCAACACTACAATAGCGAATATTCCAACAATGCAAACCAACCACAGACTGCACACAGCACAGCCAGTGATTTTCATACAGAGCGCTACGTGGCGTTACCTACACAAAAACCTAAACAGCCTACTTACAAGGTGTAACCGCGATTTGACCGTGGATCATGTTTTATTCTATAATCTAGATCTAGGCCTTAGACCATATTCAAGCATCACAAGTATCAAAAATCATTAGACTTTAGTAAACATAAGGCATCGTAAAACATGTATCTTCGGTTATATAAACAATTTTTGTCAAAAGTAAATGCGAGAACATTTGTGTAATAGGCTAATTTACTGGCAATTAGCATGACTTATTCACTTGATATTTTTGTCATTGCTCTGTACGTTATATCTTACTCATTGTAACGAAAGTCTGTTATAAAAGCACACACAAACTTCTGTGCCAATAATTACTATAAAGGTGTTCACGCACTTAATTTTTAGTGGGCGTATCACCACCTAAGCAATAAAGAATAATAGCTGGAGCCCACCCAAGATCACCTTGCAGACATTTATTTAAGGAACTCGGGATATTCACAGTACCTTCGCAATACATATATTCACTTATGAAATTTGTCATTAATAACCCACCCCAATTCAAAAATAGCAGCAAAGTGCATAGCTACAACACTAGAAGAAAGGATGATATTCACTATTCTGGATTAAATCTCACTTTGGCACAGAAAGGGGTGAACTACGCTGCTAGAAAAATCTTGGGTCATTTGTCAAATAGTATTAAAAGTCTGACAGATAGCCAACCAACATTTAAAAGAAAATTAAAAGAATTTCTGAATGACAACTCCTTCTACTTATTAGATGAATTCTTAGATATGAAGTAGTATCTGAAAAAAAAATTAATTAATTGTTTTGTGTAAAGATGTCCTTAGGATAGTTAGGTTTAAGTAGTTCTAAGTTCTAGGGGACTGATGACCTCAGATGTTAAGTCCCATAGTGCTCAGAGCCATTTGAGCCAATACCGCAGATTGTTTTTGCTTACATATGCAAGTACAGGGTGTTTCAAAAATGACCGGTATATTTGAAACGGCAATAAAAACTAAACGAGCAGCGATAGAAATACACCGTTTGTTGCAATATGCTTGGGACAACAGTACATTTTCAGGCAGACAAACTTTCAAAATTACAGTAGTTACAATTTTCAACAACAGATGGCGCTGCGGTCTGGGAAACTCTATAGTACGATATTTTCCACATATCCACCATGCGTAGCAATAATATGGCGTAGTCTCTGAATGAAATTACCCGAAACCTTTGACAACGTGTCTGGCGGAATGGCTTCACATGCAGATGAGATGTACTGCTTCAGCTGTTCAATTGTTTCTGGATTCTGGCGGTACACCTGGTCTTTCAAGTGTCCCCACAGAAAGAAGTTACAGGGGTTCATGTCTGGCGAATAGGGAGGCCAATCCACGCCGCCTCCTGTATGTTTCGGATAGCCCAAAGCAATCACACAATCATCGAAATATTCATTCAGGGAATTAAAGACGTCGGCCGTGCGATGTGGCCGGGCACCATCTTGCATAAACCACGAGGTGTTCGCAGTGTCGTCTAAGGCAGTTTGTACCGCCACAAATTCACGAAGAATGTCCAGATAGCGTGATGCAGTAATCGTTTCGGATCTGAAAAATGGGCCAATGATTCCTTTGGAAGAAATGGCGGCCCAGATCAGTACTTTTTGAGGATGCAGGGACGATGGGACTGCAACATGGGGCTTTTCGGTTCCCCATATGCGCCAGTTCTGTTTATTGACGAAGCCGTCCAGGTAAAAATAAGCTTCGTCAGTAAACCAAATGCTGCCCACATGCATATCGCCGTCATCAGTCCTGTGCACTATATCGTTAGCGAATGTCTCTCGTGCAGCAATGGTAGCGGCGCTGAGGGGTTGCCGCGTTTGAATTTTGTATGGATAGAGGTGTAAACTCTGGCGCATGAGACGATACGTGGACGTTGGCGTCATTTGGACCGCAGCTGCAACACGGCGAACGGAAACCCGAGGCCGCTGTTGGATCACCTGCTGCACTAGCTGCACGTTGCCCTCTGTGGTTGCCGTACGCGGTCGCCCTACCTTTCCAGCACGTTCATCCGTCACGTTCCCAGTCCGTTGAAATTTTTCAAACAGATCCTTTATTGTATCGCTTTTCGGTCCTTTGGTTACATTAAACCTCCGTTGAAAACTTCGTCTTGTTGCAACAACACTGTGTTCTAGGCGGTGGAATTCCAACACCAGAAAAATCCTCTGTTCTAAGGAATAAACCATGTTGCCTACAGCACACTTGCACGTTGTGAACAGCAAACGCTTACAGCAGAAAGACGACGTACAGAATGGCGCACCCACAGACTGCGTTGTCTTCTATATCTTTCACATCACTTGCAACGCCATCTGTTGTTGAAAATTGTAACTACTGTAATTTCGAAAGTTTGTCCGCCTGAAAATGTACTGTTGTCCCAAGCATATTGCAACAAACGGTGTATTTCTCGTTTAGTTTTTATTGCCGTTTCAAATATACCGGTCATTTTTGAAACACCCTGTAGCTATCATTGTTAGCTTATTAGTATTCCAATTACTATTCCGATTCCTGTTCCGATTCCTGTCCTGTGGTTGCTGGTATTACCGTTGTTGCGACAGCATATATTCCGTATTGTGTGGAGTGAGGTACTGAAAATATATCAAGTTACTTTAAAAAGTGTACCGATCATTTTGTAACAGTATTACCTGCGCCAGGTCAGCGTAATTTTCTTTAGCCAAAGATATAGTTTCAGAGACTTGAATTTATTTAAAGAGAGAGAAAGATAGATTCTTTACTGATTAGAGCTGAAGATTTGTGATATTTGACATTAAGTGTAATTAATGAGTGAAAAGTAAAAGGTGAAATTAATTACATTTTAGTGTGAATATCTGCAAAAGTTGACAGTGTCGCCGTCGACATTCAAGTGTTAGTATAACATTTTTTTACTGCAGACTTTTAGAATCTCTGGTCGAACTTAAAGTTTGAGCTAGCTGGAACATTTTGGTAACTTGTTAATGAAAATTTAGGGTCTATCTAAAGAATAAAAGAATGAAGGGCATTAAACATTGCAAACCTATAATAACAAATCAGAATCAATAGTGCAAGCCAGATAAATACGTCGACGCAGCTCGTTCTGTAATGTGTGTAATAAACAGTTCATTAGTATCGCATGCAGCGACTATAAAGTAATTCAATTAAATTTAAACGAGTTGCGTCGTCTTGAAGCGAGATGTTGGTTCTTAATCTTGCTTATGTAAGTGACCAGAGTACAATAACTGGATTGAAGCATCGGCGTCGTATTATTCAAATAAAACAAAATAAGGGCCAGCATACTCCGGCAACACAACGCACGATTTACGTCGAGATCTGCACACACGACGACGACATAGCCCAAGAGAACCACATATTAAAATATCAACAATCAAAACGGGACCATGATAAAGCAGTGACATCTTCACTGTCGAATGTTCATTTATAGGTAGCATTCTCTATTCTGGATCCTCCGTCATTGATGTCTGCCTCCAACCTCTCCCAAAACCTTGAAGTTGCTCCAACAAACTTCAGTTAGGATGTCGTTTCGCTAATGTAACTGGAGCTATTCTGACATTCAATGATACTTGCTCTCACGACTTACATCTCTTTGATTCTGATTCTTAAACTGAATCTTCATCTTCTCGTCGTACTTTCGACAAAATCTGGAAGGGCGTCGGTTTCATTTTCATAGAAAACTTCTTCGACTTCTACAAAAGTAATTTTTCGGTGCATGATACAAAACAGTTGATACACTTCGCTGTCGAGTAAACGAAATATTTCAGAAATTAATACGCACACTGCTGGTAGTGCAAAGCCAATGACTCGAAATAAATTCGAGAAAACTTGTATGGCGAGTTCTTGTTTGCTTCCGTCGCTTATGTTTTCACCGATATGTATAAAATCTTCAACATTTTGAACTTCACGTTCCTCTGGCGAACTTGTCGAAGATTCTCCGCCACTTCGATAGTTCACTTACACAAACACGCTCATCGACAGTGATATGAAAACTGTCTGATCAAGCTACATTCACTCGAAAAGAAGCTCTCGATGTGGACGCTCTGAATCCGTGAACGAAACTGACGGATTAACTGGATAGCAGACCACTTCTATCGCTCGACTGCTCGACTGATATCGCCCGCTGTTACTGTATCCATTCACAATAAGGATTATCTCGAACGTGTATTCGGTGGAGATGTCTGGGGAATGATCCATATTTAAAGTTCATGCGAATTATGGGACTTACAATATTTGTGTTAGCCTTTATTGTATGAAACCAGACCTTCGAGGGAATGTTTGGCTGTCTTTGTCACTAATGTATTCCTTTACTGTATATCGATGATCGACATTTGTGACCCACCCTGATAGCCGCACTTCCTTAGCACGCAGGTTCCGGGATTCGGGGAAGTGCACCGGACGCGGATCGAATCCGCTCGGCGCACATGGGGTCAGACTCCCGAAAAAGTGGTCATAAATTTAAAAAATATTCCGAGTTAAGAAGTTTCGTTTAAGGTTGGCTAGAGTAATTTTGGGACTATAGAATCCTGGTCTTAGAAGCTGCCAGTTGTTTCTTCCGAAGGTAGAATTTCGTTCGGATGAACTATCTTCGTTTACCGAAATCAGACCGATTTTTTCCAAATGGGGGCTAATCCAGAAGATATGCACTTAATTACGAACAATTAATTCGTTATTTACTCATTAATTATCAACTGGTTTTGTTATTAATATTTTATCGGAAGGCACCAAAAAATTGTAAAAAGCGATCGAGAAAAGAGATAAGTTTTAGATTCCCCGACATTGTACCTTCTTTTTCATTTCGACTTTAAGTATGTACATCATCGCGAATCAAACTTAGAAACCACCTACTAGCAGCAACTTCGGCTTTGAGCCATTTTTAAACGACGGTTGCAAACTGCCGTTATTTACACTGAGAAAATAGAGGTGGTAATTTTACCCTAAAATACGAATAAAACACATATGCATACATAATCACACAACTGTTATTTATATAACATTGCTAATACGCTATTAAAAGACGAAAATATAATCATTAAATATAAAATGTATTTTAAACATATTAAAAATAAAAAAGTACTCTTTATAAAATAGTTATATTATTTCATATCCAAAGCTTTCCCTTGATAAGTTTAATTCTATTAAATTACATTTTATTTTAGTATTATACCTCCGAGAAGAGTGAAAACTTTACCGTCGGAAGCTGTTACGTTCTTGGTACCTGCTGTAGAGGATTACGGGGAATCAGATGAGGAGGAGGAATCAGATGAGGACGATGATGAAACATTCCTCACACGTAGAGGCAGGAAATATGTTATGTGGACATGGGTCCGGAAACGCTCTACTTCCAAGTTACAGCTCATTTTCTACGTCTCTTTATAGTCCTATTAATCATGTGAAACACACAGGAGAACTATGTATCAGCACAATATGAAACACATACCTAAATGAAATGTTAAAAAAAGCCCTCCGTTAGCAACGACACATACGTCAACCCGCCGTAGCTTTGAATTCCTGATGTATCCCTGGAGAACTGCGTATTGTTTCACAGCCTTCCACAATTCGGACTCGAAGACTGTGCACATCTTGTACCGGAGTTCTGTACACAAAAGCTTTCGAATGTCCCCACAAATAAAAGTCTAGTTGGTTTAGGTCCGGAGAGCGTTCAGGCTACGGAATTGGTCCACCTCTATCACCTCTACCTATGGCGGAAGACGAAACGTCGATCTTAAAGTGTTCGGGAAAGTGTCCTGTGCCATATCCAGGAGAACTGAAGTGCAAAAATCATACCTTCTATTGCAGTAACTGCAACTTGTAAGGCTTCATACGCAGGCGTTGCTTCAGAACACGCAGCACCTTTCTTTGATGAAGTTTCTTGTCTGCCTGTCTTGCGGACTTCCGAGGACTCCGTGTGAATGCGTCTTGGATACGCTCGACATTTTCATCAGACGTGCGTAGGCGACAAGACCTCTAACTATGCATATGCAACCTATTTCCAAGAATTTTGTGTGCCAGTGATAAATCTGTTGGTGCAGAGGCAGGTTCTTGCTGAACCGATGGCGGAATTCCCGTTGCACTTGAAGACTGGATTGAATTCGCGATGATTCCAACACACGTAATGATTCCTCTTGTGGTGCAGTCGCCATATTGCTACAAACAAACAGCAGCGCAGCTGTGTCAAAGCTTCGAACCCTCCTCTATCCGGTGACATGCACAATGTGCTTCTGTCTTTTATAGTTTGTCTGTAATAAACAACTGAAACCTGTCCCTTCTTTTTGAATCACCCTGTTGTTGTTGTTGTCTTCAGTCCAGAGACTGGTTTGATGCAGCTCTCCATCCTACTCTATCCTGTGCAAGATTCTTCATCTCGCAGTACCTACTGCAAACTACATCCTTCTGAATCTGTTTAGTGTATTCATCTCTTGGTCTCCCTCTACGATTTTTACACTCGACACTGCCCTCCAATATTAAATTGGTGATCCCTTGATGCCTCAGAACATATCCTACCAACCGATCTCTTCTTCTAGTCAAGTTGTGCCACAACCTTCTCTTCTCCCCAATCCTACTCAATACCTCCTCATTAGTTATATGATCTACCCATCTAATCTTCAGCATTCTTCTGTAGCACCACATTTCGAAAGCTTCTATTCTCTTCTTGTCTAAACTAGTTATCGTCCATGTTTCACTTCCATGCATGGCTACGCTCCATGTAAATACTTTCAGAAACGACTTTCTGACACTTAAATCTATACTCGATGTTAACAAATTTCTCTTCTTCAGAAACGCTTTCCTTGCCATTGCCAGTCTACGTTTTATATCCTCTCTACTTCGACCATCATCAGTTATTTTGCTCCCCAAACAGCAAAACTTATATACTACTTTAAGTGTCTCATTTCCTAAACTAATTCCTTCAACATCACCCGACTTAATTCGACTACACTCCATCATCCTCGTTTTGCTTTTGTTGATGTTCATCTTATATCCTCCTTTCAAGACACTCCGTTCAACTGCTCTTCTAAGTCCTTTGCTGTCTCTGACAGAATTACAATGTCATCGGCGAATCTGAAAGTTTTTATTGCTTCTCCATGGATCTTAATACCTAGTCCGAATTTTTCTTTTGTTTCCTTCACTGCTTGCTCAATATACAGATTGAATAACATCGTGGAGAGGCTACAACCCTGTCTCACTCCCTTCCCAACCACTGCTTCCCTTTCATGTCCCTCGACTCTTATAACCGCCGTCTGGTTTCTGTACAAATTGTAAATAGCCTTTCTCTCCCTGTATTTTATCCCTGCCGCCTTCAGAATTTGAATGAGAGTATTCCAATCAACATTGTCAAAAGCTTTCTCTAAGTCTACAAATGCTAGAAACGTAGGTTTGCGTTTCCTTAATCTAGCTTCTAAGATAAGTCGTAGGGTCAGTATTGCCTCACGTGTTCCAATATTTCTACGGAATCCAAACCGATCTTCCCCGAGGTCGGCTTCTACCTGTTTTTCCATTCGTCTGTAAAGAATCACCCTGTATATCCAAATACTCCAGAAAATTAACAGCACTGCAGGGCTTTACTAATTGCTCTGCTCCGGAAAATGTCTTTCGTGGGAGGTGGGAGACGTTTGCTGCTGAAGTTATTTCGCCGTAGTGGTAATCGGAATTAGATAGAGCCTCTCCCTACGCACAACAACAGTAATCACAGGCTCGACGTGTATATCGTCGGCCAGAGAGAGGTGCGCGCCCGCTATCTGGGTCCGGGGCGGCGACGTGTTCCGCACGCGCAGATAAGCGCCGCTTCCGCTGCCTTCCCGGAGCGATGGGGATCTTGGGGGTGATAAGTCCGTGCCGGACACCCCGCGCCGCCCAGATAGGCCCGCTATAAGACGCGGCCGCGCCCCGGCCGCTGTGTCCACGGTGTCTGCGCCACCGCGACCGCTGAGCTGCGAGAACACGGCATGGCTCGTGAGTACCCGCCGCGATTCTCCCGTCTGCCACTACGGCGCCTAACTTGTATAAGTAAATCTAGTAAATGTGCTGTCACTTTTACGGTAGATTGCGAAAAAAATGTTGTTGACTAATTGGTTGATTCGGGGGGAAGGGACCAAACACAGAGGTCATCGGTCGCATCGGATTAGGGAAGAATGGGGAAGGAAGTCGGTCGCGCCCTTTCGGAGGAATCATTCCGGCATTTGCCTGAAGCGATTTAGGGAAATCACGGAAAACCTAAATCAGGATGGCCGGACGCGGGTTTGAAGCGTCGTCCTGCCGAATACGAGTCCAGTGTGCTGACCACTGCGCCACCTCCCACGGTTTTGTGAAAAAAATCATTGCTGCTTTCGGGCTGTTCATTCATCATCAGACGGCGTTCTTTTCACTTCTTTCGTGTAAGTACGATGGTAAGGGATTATTTCTCGGCCCGCCACTGGGAAACTGTGATACTTTAAATAACAAAATGTTACCTTTTGACACAGTTCCCTCTTAGGTCAATGAACAGTGTTACAAATCAGCACAGATTTAGAAATCAGCGCTTGTGCGAAACTCAGCTTATCCTTTTCCCGCCCGATATCCTACAAAACATGGGTGAAGGGCAACAGGCAGCTTTCATACCACCAAATTCCCGGATAGCGTTTGATACATTACCCTTTTGCGAACTGTTAAGGAAGGTCCGCGTATACGGAATATGTTGTCAGGTGGGGTACTGAGAAATAACTGTTAAATTCGATGCATTGCATCGTTTCTGATTCAAGTAGCATAGCCAATTAGATCGCTGCAAGAGCAAATTCAAGCCGCTTGGCAGAGGCAGCGTCGCCAAACGTGTTCTTCTTTCGGTTTTATAACTTAAATGCATCACTTCCGAAAAAGGCACAGCTTAACTGTGGACGAGCATTTGAGTACAGACCCACAGATTTTTGTGCATCACAGTAGGTTAGCGCGTGCAAGAGCTTCACTCCGCGTCCGGCGACTTGATTGGCTAGCTTCAATGCTAAATAGCTTGGAAACGACGAAACGTATCGAATATTTTTCTTAACAATCATTTCTCAGCACAGCCCCCCCTGGAACATCCTTACAAGGGTCTCACACTGTTTTTGACAACAATGTACACATAAACGATGTGATGGATACGGTGAGTAGCGATCTCCAATTCTTTGCTGATGACGCTGCAGTGCAAGGGAAAGTGTCGTCATCCAGTAGCTGTTGGAGGATACAGAATTTCTATTTGATGCGATGAATGGCAGCTTCCTCTAATTGTAGAAAAATGTAATTTGATGTTAATGAATAGGAAAACAATCCTGCAATGTGCGAATAGAGTGTTCCTGTTTGACACAGTCACGTCGATTAAATATCTCGGCCTAACATTGCAAGGCCCTATGAAACGGAAGACCGGTATTAGGGAAGGCGAATGGTCAACTTCACTTTATTGGGAGAATACTAGGAAAGTGTAATAACTCATCTATAAATGACACCGGGTAATACAACACTTATGTGACCCATTCTTGAATACTGCCCGAGTGTTTGGGATCCAACCAGGTCGGATTAAAGGAAAACATCGAAGCAATTCAGAGGCGTACCGCTGGATTTGACTTACTTTATTTCATAACATCTTACAGTACAACAAGAATGAAGTTCAATTGATATAAACGCCACTTCTACTGCAGCATGAGGATGTCTCTCCTGGGATTTATATTTTCTGGCTTCTAGCTGTTTTAAACTGGAATAATTTTGAAAAGCGGACTATCGTAAACATAGTATTTTTATTGGAAAAATGTGTTTCAGTTGCCAGTAAATTGGTAACGAACGTAGCTCTCTACAGCTGGTGTATTATGTAAACGTTAACTCCATCCACAGGCCCTGGTGGGCCCATCGGTACCGACTGATCGCCGTGTCATCCTCTGTCACTAGTGGTTTGGATGCGGTGCCTGTGTCTGTGTTATTCCAAATTGAGACGCAATGTTCCTTTGGACATACAAGTACGTCCAAGGGAACAGCCACTGCGGCGACTACAACCGTTCTAAATACATTAAATCTGTTCGCAATTCCGAGTATGAACAACCATCAGCTGTGCAATGGAATGACAACAACGCATGCATGTCCAAAGGAACATTGCATCGTAATTCGGAATAACACAAGAACTGCAGTTTCGTATTTACCTGCCGACACCGCACAAGCGACTTTCAAGTATCGTGTTTTGTCTGTACGGGATTACACATAATGAATATGCGAGTACATGTTATAGACACATCGTTGACGACATTTGGAAGTTTGGGTCTGGTCGTGAGACGGTGCTCGCATAGCTTAATGATAAGGCGACCGCTCGCGACAAGCGGAAAATGCTGGCTCAAGTCTCGGTACACCACAAATGTTTATTGTTGTCATTCCATTATACAGATGATGGTTGTCCATATTCCCAACGGCGAAAACCCTGTATTTCCTAACGGCTGTAGTCGCCGCAGTGTCTGTTCATTTGTACGCGCATGCATGTCCAAAGGAATATTGCGTCGTAATTCGGAGTAACACAAGCACTACAATATCGGGCGTATCGATTTTATTTTCGTCCAACATGAAGTAAAAGTTGTATTACAGGGATGTGTAATGTATCAGTAATTAATATACCACACAGTTTAGTTTAGCCTTGTACGTTCTTAATCCATCAACATCATTGCACATAGCGCAGAGTTTAAATTATAATCCAAATGTGAAAAAAAAGAGCTTCAGCATCGCCTGAGCACAGACCAACGGCATTTGCTAACCTTTACAGGATTCTTACGAACTTTAAATGAAAACTGAGACAGAATAAAAAATAATACAATATTTGCTACTTACAAAGTGTTTTCAATAGAAATTCTTTCAATCCATATGTGGCATACAGCAAACCAGTGCTTAGGAATATTAGTTAATATTTTTCAACTTCACGCTTCGCCTTATTTAAGCATCTTCAGGTTGATCTTAATTTGGTATTTCTTAGAACGATCCTTTAGACAGTGTAGCCAAAGGGCATCGTCGAATACATCAGGCCAACATCGCCTTTGTTAAACTCAGTGAAAACTTTTCTAGATGGACACGAGTGACTCCAAGACCTGCATAACGCGTTTCCGTTCACAGGAGCGTTATGCAGGTCTTGGGGTCACTCGCATCCATCTAGAAAAGTTTTCACTGAGTTTAACGAAGGCAATGTTGGCCTGATGTATTCGACGATGCCCTTTGGCTACACTGTCTAAAGGATTGTTCGAAGAAGTACCAAATTAAGATCAACCTGAAGATGCCTAAATAAGGCGAAACGCGTAGTTGAAAAATAAAAAATTAAAATTGCAACCAAGACTGTTTTTAACCAATAAAGTGTTTTCTCTGTCGACACGTGATCGTTTAGTAAAAAAACTTAAATTTAAACACTGCAAGAAATACTTGGTGCTTCACGAGTGGGATTTTCAATACCTAGGAAGCATGTCCCTTATAGAACACGATACGATTCTTTTACTATGTGCTGAAACATATAGACGAAGCAATTTAATACGAAAATTAGAGCTTCGCGTATGAAGTGTTCAAGCAGTAATTTATTCCGTAAACCTGCCATAAACGTGGTAAGACGTGCTAGTAAGACTGATTTTAGAACTTTCGGCCGTACGTTGTACTATAGTTTCACTAGTGCAGGCGCTGATTTCTTTTAATGTATAAAAGGAAGTGGATGAAGGATAATTTTTCAAAGCGTCCGCTCTCCATATCGGGTGATCAGTGCTTTATGCAAGTTGTGCAAGTTGTTATATGCGATGTATCTGTTCCAAGTTGCTGCTGCACTAAGCTGACGGGCACTTCAGCGATCCTGTGTTCGAGAAGTTTCAAGTGTGTCGCCTGGACATGTTGTAGGGGTGCATCAGCCCTGACCACCGATCCTCTATCAAACGAATCCCAACGAAACAGATTCTAATTATGAACGTAAATGAAACAGTTAATTCTCATAACGATTAATATAGTTTAATCATTGGGATGTGGGTGAACAGGAATGACAAAACCACGATCACAATTTCTAGATGAACGCAATTTTGACCCGATAGTTGAAATAAACTGTGCATCAAATATTTACATTCACTGAACCTCAACTGGCAAACAAATACATTGCCCTACAAATTAAGTGAAGCACCCAAAAGATATAGTCGGATGTCATTGTAACTTTGCACACACATGTCATTGGCGGGTTTGTAAATGAGTCAGAATCCTCGGTGGTAGGTAAAACAGTCACCAGAGTGCAGTACTGTTGGTATGACGCCAGTTAGAGCATGTAAGGTTCATGAGCAGCGTCAGATGTTGGGTGACCACTGTGAAGCACGCACAGATGACGCGTACTCGTATGAGACAGCGTTGTCAGTACCTGGAAGAGTTTGACAAGGGCCTCATTCTGGGTCACCATTTGGTCTGCTGGTAAAATCGTACAGTGTCTACATTTTGAGGGCATTCTGTCTGACAGTTGCCTGCTGTTGGACTGCATGGGAGCGGGAGGGAAGGTATGCCCGTCGTTAAGGTTCCAGTCGACCTTGTATGACCACCATAAGGGAGCGTCGCCGTATTATGCACATCGTAAGATCTTCGCATCTGCGCCTGCCATACGAGAACAAGTAATGGTGTCCACCATTCAACATTCTGCGTCATCCTGCACCATTTGTCTGAAACTAGCAGCCGGAGTAGGGAACTGCTGTCCCATGCGTTGGCTGCCGTTAGCAACAGAAGACAAACGTCTGCGTTTGGAGTGGTGGCGTTACCAGAATGAATGCGTCGCATTGTGTTCAGCGATGAATCGCGGTTCTCCAGTACCACGAATGCCCATCGTCGGAAAGCATGGTGTTGATCATGGGAGACGTCACACACTTCTGTTGTTTTGGGGAGGTATAGCGGTGTTACTCCTGGCGTCACGTTTTGGGGAACCATCGAGTATGACTTCACGTCACAGCTGTCAGTCACCGAGGGCTCTCCGGCGGCCGAATGATACGTCACGGCCATGGCGTATCCTCACGTGTTACCTCTTATACGATAGTATCGTGGTGGTATTGTTCAAAAGGACGTATTTCTGCATTTCCGGAACGCCACCCAAGTGGCTCGTAGTGAAATTACGTGTTTATGGAATATCGTCTCAGTTATTTGACTCGAATCGTGATTTTCTGTCAGAGAGGCCACAGTTCGTAGTAATTGACGGAAAGTCGTAGAGTAAAACAGAAGTGATTTTAGGCGTTCCCCAATGTAGTGTTATAGGCCCTTTGCTATTCCTTATCTATACAAACGATTTGGGAGACAATGTGAGCAGCCGTCATAGGTTGTTTGCAGATCATGCTGTCGTTTATCGACTAATAAAGTCGTCAGAAGATCAAAACAAATTGCAAAACGATTTAGAAAAGATATCTGAATGGCAGTTGACCCTAAATAAAGAAAAGTGCGTGGTGACCCACGTGAGTGCTAGAAGGAGTCCGTTAAACTTCTGTTACACGATAAATCAGTCAATTCTAAAGGCCGTAAATTCAACTAAACACCTAGGTGTTACAATTACGAACAGCTTAAATTGGAAGGAACACATAGAAAATGTTGTGGGGATGGCTAACCGAAGACCGCTTTCTATTGGCAGGACACTTAGAAAACGTAACGGATCTACTAAGTGCCTACACTACGCTTGTCCCTCCTCTTTTTGAATACTGCTGGGCGGTGTGGGATCCTTACCAGATAGGATTGACGGAGTGAATCGAAAAAATTCAAAGAAGGGCAGCACGTTTTGCATTATCGCGAAATAAGGGAGAGAGTGTCACAGGATTTGGGGTGGACATCATTAAAAGAAAGCCGTTTTTCTTTGTGGTGGAATCTTCTCACGAAATTTCAGTCACCAATTTTCTCCTACGAATGCGAAAATATTTTGTTGACGCCGACCTACACAGGGAGAAACGATCGCTATAATAAAATAAGGGAAATCAGAGCTGGCACGCAAAAATATAGGCGTTCGTTTTTCTGCGCGCTATACTAGATTGAAATAATATAGAATTGTGAAGATTTTTTTTAATGAGGTGGTGACCATCCACGCCCACACCGGCATGATGGCCAACACAAAAGGTCTACTGCCATCTCTGCATAAGGTTTTTGTTTTCACTAAACAGAAGTCTCGCAGCATGTGGGTACTGCGATGTTTGCGTACGTCTGGTTAAGGTTAACCATTGATACGCGCTAATCTGGAGACAGATTGGATCGAAAGTTGAACAGAGGATATCTGTTTGAAGGGCAGAGGGGAAAAAAGTGCCAAGAAAAGAGCCAAGGAAAAAATCTCTGCGATAGTTGGGTAGGGCTGTAAAAGCAGTAGCGGTTTTTTTGCTGCCTCCGACAGGTCATGCGAGGGTAGGCTTTGTTAGAAGTGGGTATCATGCAGGTCGATACCTTTGATGTTGTGCGGTGGTGTTACTCGGCGGCTGCTACTGGGTGCCGATGTTGGTTTCTCGGTCAGCGACAGAATATCTGTAACAAATAGGCTCATCGTCGTTTTGCGTCCGATAGGTCATATATGGGATTCACAGTATAGGGTAGTGTTAGCGGTTTGTTTGTGCGTTAATGTGCGAGCTTGTCGGTTTCCTTGCTGTAGCCTGTTGGTCGCCTTTAATAACAGCTGGCATATCCAGTCAACGTTGCTGATATGCAGGGGCTTACCGATGTTGTCGCTTGTGGGTGTATGTTAGCTTGCCATAGAGTCTTTGGCCGCTTACGCTTCCACCTATGGTTGTGATCATGGTTTCCCAGAGTAAGGATGAAACGATTGTTCGAGTGTCTCGAGTTCCTGTATATTGGTGTGGCGTGTTTTTTTAAAAAAACTTCCTTGAGGGTTTCAAGGTGGTTTTCATTGTGAAGATCCAATGTGCGTGTGTAGCGTCGAGCGTTGCTAATGATGCATAGCATTTTGTTCTGTATGATCTGTAGACGGCGCAGGCGTGTAGGAGCTGCGTATCTCCAGACGGGAGCTGCGTGCGTCATCAAAGGTATAATCAGTGTCAAGTATATGGACCTCGACACCCTCCTATTCAGTGTACTTCCACTGTTGAACATTGGGTAGAGTTGTTCGAGCCTCGCTTGCGCTCTGTTGGCAACGTTTTCACTGTTGTGTGTAAATTTCCGATCCAGCCAGACACCGAGAAATCTGACTTTCTCTCGGAAACGTTTTGGGCGTGTTTGTAGTGTTACCTGTCTACAGTGTTGATGTTTGCGCAGTAGTTTCGGTCTGCGTGTGAACAGAAATGCTTCGCGCTTGTCGATGTTTACTTTAATAAGCCATCGTTCCAAACAAGGCTCGGCAGTTCTGAGTGCCGTCTGTATTCGTGAATTCATGTTCGACGGCTTCCAATCTTGCGCAAAGATGGCTGTGTCATCGCCGTAGATGGCTAACGTCGTCTTTTGTGTTTTTGGAAAGTCATTAACGTAGAGGTTAAAAAAGGTGGGCCCCAAGTTTCTTCCCTGGGGTACTCCAGCTTGGATACTGCGTAAAAAAAAACCTCTGCGATCGCTGGGTCGGGTTGTAAGAGCAGTAGCGGTTTTCTTGCTGCCTGCGACAGGTCATGCAAGGGTAGGCTTTCTAATTAGTGGGTATCATGCTGGTCGATACCTTTGAGATTGTGTGGTGCTGTTATTCGGCGGCTGCCGCTGGGCGCCGGTGTTGATTTCTCGGTCAGCTCAGCATACCTCTATCAGATTCACGGTGTAGGGTGATGTTGGCGATTTGTTTGTGCGTCAGTGTGTGCGCTTGTCGGTCTCCCTGCTGTAGCCTGTTGGCCGACTTTTTCCGCTTGTGGGTGTATGTTAGCTTGCCATAGGTGGTTATGCCCTAGCTAGAAGTGTCTTTGGCCGCTTATGCTTCCACCTATGGTTGTGATCATCGTTTCCCAGAGTAAGGATGAAAGGATTGTTCGAGTGCCTCGAGTTCTTTTATAGTCGTGTGGCATGTTTTTTGAATACTTCCTGAGGGTTTCAAGAGGGTATTCATTGTGAAGATCCACGGTGCGTTTGTAGCGTGGAGTGTTGCTAATAATGCGTAGCACTTTGTTCTGTATGATCTGCAGGCGTGTAGGAGCTGCGTATCCCCAGACGGGAGCTGCATACGTCATCAAAGGTATAATCAGTGTCAAGTATATGGACCTTGACACCCTCCTATTCAGTGTACTTTCCCTTTTGAGCATTGGGTAGAGTTGTTCGAGCCTCGCTTGCGCTCTGTTGGCAACGTTTTCACTGTGGTGCCCTCATGTAAATTTCCGATCCAGCCAGACACCGAGATATCTGACTTTCTCTCGGAAACGTTTTGGGCGTGTTTGTAGTGTTACCTGTCTACAGTGTTGATGTTTGCGCAGTAGTTTCGGTGTGCGTGTGAACAGAAATGCTTCGCGCTTGTCGATGTTTACTTTAATAAGCCATCGTTCCAAACAAGGCTCGGCAGTTCTGAGTGCCGTCTGTATTCGTGAATTCATGTTCGACGGCTTCCAATCTTGCGCAAAGATGGCTGTGTCATCCCCGTAGATGGCTAACGTCGTCTTTTGTGTTTCTGGAAAGTCATTAACGTAGAGGTTAAAAAAGGTGGGCCACCAGTTTCTTCCCTGGGGTACTCCAGCTTGGATACTGCGTTGTGTCGATTGTTTACCCTGCACGTCAGTGTTAAAACATCTGTTCGCGAGATATGAGTGTAGGAGACGTACGATTCCGTCTGGGACACCAGCATCGCTTAGTTTACGTATATGGCCATTGTGCCAGACACGGCACAAAACTTTTGCCATGTTCAGGAACACGGCTCCTGTGCTTTATTTGTGTTGTAGGCGTGTGTGATACGTTCGACTACGCGGAGTAGTTCTTGTGTTGTTGAGTGGTGATTCCTAAAGCCGGTCTTAGAGTGGCATTGTCGATGCAGTGCCCAGTGATGCGTTTTAGTTTTACCTTCTCAACAATCTTCCTCAGCGAGCACAGCGGACGAATAGCTCGGTAATTTTGTGGGAGGGAGTTGTCTTATCCTGGCTTCCTGGACATCAGGACCTTGGCTGCCTTCCAAAAGTCAGGGAAGGGTTGGTGTTTTAAGATGGCATTTGTTATGTGTGCGAGGTATTCTACGGCTCCATCCGTGAACTCCTGGAGGACACGGTTTTGACTGCCACCGGGTCCCGGGACTTTCCTAGCATTGGTATGCTTGATAGCCCAAGTAATTTCGTTTGTACTAGTACGTCTGATTTCCTCGCGCGTGGGCAGGGCTACAAGTCGTGTAACCTTCTGGTGAGTTTCAAGTGTGATTACCGAATCTGAAGGAGCCAGATTCGGCATGAAAGGGCTGCAAGTGTTGTGGCCACAAGCTCTGTCTTCTCCTTAGCGGAATAAGCTGGGCCGTCTGGTTCTCGTAGAGTGGGAATGTAATGTTTCTCTCTGGTGAAATATCTGGCTAGTTTCCACACGCCAGGATGTGTGATATCTAATATTGAGAATTTCTTCCCCCGTTGCTCGTTTCGAACTGTTTGTATTTTCTCCCGTATTATACCCTGGAGTCTATGACGTGCAGTTTATACAACGGGCGCCTCGTACGCTGCCAGTATCTCCTGAGGCGGTTCCTCATTGAGGTACGGCCCAGGACTTCCTGGGGCAGGGTCGTCGAGTGTTGTAACAGTAGGAGCCTTCACCGCCTCGTCAATTTGTTCGTGAGTGTCCGTAATATGATTGTCAAGCGTTTCCTTGAACAGGGTCCAATTGGCGCGCTTGTACGAGTAGTTCAGTATTCTGCGTGGTTCTGTGTCCCGCAGTGTCTCTTCCGTGTGTGATATTACAGGCATGTGGTCTGAGTCCAGACAGTTTTCAACCATAAGGTTGAGTGTGCATTTGATGCTGTTGATGAGGGCTATGTCTAACACGTCTGACCTGACTCGGGCGTGTGCTGGCACGTACGTGGGAACGTTCGGCCCAAGTAAAATGTAGTTTTGGCCTAGTGCATGTTCGTATAGTTTCTTGCCGTTGGAGGTACGTATTCGTGAATTGCAGTCGGGGTGTTTAGCGTTTAGACCTCCAGCGACGATTACCCACGGTGCTATGAAAACTGTGCTGATATGGAGTGTTACTATGTTTTTACAAGGGTTGTACAGCGATATCAGCGCGATGTTGACTCCGTTGAAGATGACCCTGACGGCCGGGGCCTCTAGTCTCTGAAGCGCAGGGACCTCGATGTTCGTGTGTTGTGAAGGTGCTTAGATGAACCCTCTGCCAAGTACTTAAATGTGATTTGCGGAGTATCCGTGTAGATGTAGATGAAGATGAATGCTTGTCCGCGCAGGGTACATTTTTATGATCTGTCTGCATGGTGTTGTGTTATGGCAGTGGCGAGAAAGATGCCCAGGTCTATCGTCGATAGAAAGTGTGTGGGACCAGATTGGACGTCAACTCCATCCTTGTGCCGGAGTCAAGAACATACAATAGTGTTGCGTCGTATTGATTTAAGAGAGGTTCCAACGACTTTGGCACCCTTCCCAACGGAATCAGTGCATGCATCCAGACCAGAGGGGGTGCAACATCGTACTGATACGTTGGCTCATGGAATTTCTTAGACTTTTTCGGCGATTCGGTGTCATGTCGTTGAATCGGATGTACTCCCAACAAAATATTTCGACGTCGTAACTCGGCGTCTTTATCAGATGTTTCCTGCGCAGTAAACACCTGATGAAGATCCCGAGTTACGGCTTCGAAATATTGTGTTGCGAAGACGCAGACCACCGGCAGTACACTCGATTCCACAAGACGACAAGTGGACTCATATTGCCAAGCTTTTTTTAAATTTGACTCGATTGTGTGATCACTGAAATAACATCACACGCCTTCTCAACACGAGAATTTTCATTGCGTTCTCTCCTCCCTTTCTGACTGTTTCTCTTTTTTGTGAGGCAGCGTATTTTGCACTGTGATCAAGGAAAATGAGTACATTAGCATTGATCATTGAGTTTTTAACCTAGAAAAAGTTATGGCATTTAGCAAGGCTCTTTAAGGCTGCGTCCAGGACAAGAAACAACTGCGAGCAGTGAGGAGTGACAGTGGAATGTGACTGCAAGTTTCCTAGCCTGTACGTGATAGTGGTTCGGAGTGGAGCTGCAGATTGCGAACCGGCGGTCTATCTTTCGATTGCTGAACTAGGAAGATAGTTTACACCCCGCGAACGCGATATGTACTAGAGGCTCTTACCACTCCTCTGAGTTCATGAGCCCTGACTGCGATACGTCCACCATCAAGGCGCCTAGCACAACGCCCATTCTGGTGGTCACTGACAACTCTTACGCCGACGGCACGTGCTGAGTGCTCCAGGAAACTTTCAAAAGTGGACTGAGTGACCCTGCTGTTTGCAGACTCAGCTCCAGAAAGAAACTAGCATGCGGTCATCGTTAACACTATTTTCTACACTCAACGCAAACGGACGCTACCAAAAATACTAATTCTCTTTTACGAGCGAGTTTTGATGTAAGTATATAAATCGGTTAGATAGCACACCAGGCTGATCCTAACATCAACTACGTTCCAGTAGAGCTATCCTTCTGTTCGTAACATCTTTCTTCACTTAGTGGAATGTGTCTGACAGCTACCGCTATCTTGATAAAAATTAATAACTGTAAGTTGACACTAGTTACATCTCCATGAAAATCACTGCAAAATAGTTCCGTACCTAACGAGTAACTATTCCAGTTTCTGCTTTTCTCTCTTTTCAGAAACATATAAAAGATTGTTATGCGGATTTTAGCATTTGTTACTGTTACTAGCTAAGAAAACTAGCATATTTCACTTTAAACAAAGGATCAAAAGTGTCCCTAAATTTTGTTCAAATGAGTTTCTCGAATGTTTTACTCTTTTGATGTCACACTACAATGTGAAATAAGGAAGTCATCTTTTCTTCTTAAACTTTGACAACTGCATTTGGCCACTGACAATATCTCACGACTTGTTGATATTCAAATATTTCCCGAGAGACTGAAATGACGAATTTATACCTTCAAAAATTTTCTACAAGCCTTCTGGCGATTACAAATTCTGATGCAGCACTATTCTATTAGCATTAGATTGATACGAGGGTCATTCAATAATTAAAGAGATAAATTGGTCTGGGGAAAAAACTGTTAGTAGGGCAAGGTTGGTACTTTCATGGCTTTAAGTTGGCATCACAGGGCTGAGCCCTGATCAGCTGATGTAACAACATTGTTTTGTTTATGAGATCAAAAATAATTGTCAAGATGGTGAGTCCCCTTGAAACGTCCTCATCAGTTGAACAACGTTCTGTTATTCGTTTTTTACTTGCTGAAGACGAGAAAGCAGTGAATATATACTGTAGAATGTCTAAAGTTTATGGTAAAGGTTGTGTGAATCGTGCAAATCTTTACAAGCGGGTAGAGCATTTCAAAAATGATCGCGACTCAGTGACTGACGAACACCGTTCTGGTCGACCAGTTGCGGTTTCAACTCCCTCACTTGAAAGCCAAATTGGTGACATTATTCGTGCCGACCGCCGTGTGACTGTGGAAGTGATAGTTGATTAGGTTCAAGTTGGTATTGGTACAGTTGATAACATTATCTGTAACAAGCTGAAGTACCCCAGAACATGCGCAAGATGGGTCCCAAAGGAGTTGACGCGGTTACACAAGGAAGCAAGGTTCAGAGTGCGCACAGAGCTAAATGAACTTTATGAAAGAGAAGGTGAGCACTACCCCAACAAAATTTTTGCTTGTGATGAAAATTGGTTTCACTATTATGAGCCAAAACACGGAGTGGAAGCACATCAACTCACCTGTCAAGAAAAAAATTCAAAACCCAAGCTTCAGCAGGAAAAGTCTTGTTGACGGTGTTTTGGGATGCTGAAGGTCCAGTTTTTTGTGATTATCTCGAAGAGCAGCGTACAACGATCAGCCAATACTACTCGGATTTGCTTTTAAACCAGGTGAAGCCAGCCAAGAGAGAGAGACGTCATGGATCTCAGGTGTGTTTCTCCAGCAAGACAACGTGCGTCCTCATATTGCTCAACTAACCTGTGAAACCATCTACAAAACAGGCTGGATAAGTATTGCCTCATCCCCGTTACAGTCCTGATTTAGTGCCTAGTGATTTCCATTTGTTTGGTGCATTGAGGGAGGCATTAAGTGGGAAGAGGTGCCAGGACAACGAGGACGTGAAACAGTTTGTGGGAAATTCGTTCAAACATCAAGATAAAGAGTTCTTTGCAGCCAGAATAAAAAAAGCTTATAGCCCGTTGGAACAAGTGCAGAAATGGTCAAGAGGATTATGTTGAAAAGTAGAAAAAGTATTATTTTGTAAAAATAAACGCTTTTTCTTCACGACCAATTTGTCTCTTTAATTATTGAATGACCTTCGCATTAATAGCATAATAAAAAATAAAAATAAATATTATATTATTGTTCCAGATTTTCGGATCACGGACGTCCTTCTGGCGCTGATGTTGGTCAGCACATCCCAGTGTTGGCCAAAGGGAGAATGCCCCAGAGGAACTGCCAATTCAAGAACTATAATACTGCCAGACCATGCCAATTGTACAGTGTTTTATAAGTGCAACTACTGGGAACCTGTACTATATCACTGTCCTCACGGCCTGCTCTTCAACTCTCGCACTCTGACGTGCGATTGGCCATGGAATGTTGCCTGTCCTCACAGCAAGGGTCGAGCTGAATCGGCGGTAACAATTCCAAAGTGGCCAACTCCACTGACTGGATATTTAGCAAAACAATGGCCATCTAGCGCAGTCACACCGACCAAAAACTTTACATTTAAGGAGTGCATCGACCACCTCACACTGCACGCCACTAGCGCTAATGGGCGTACACCAGACCCAAAGCACATCGTATCTGGACATCATATTAGTAACCCACCCCTGTGGCCTGCTGCACATGTCAGTAGGTGGCCAACAATAATACCAGAATGGCAATCTGTCTGGTGGAAAACAAGTGTAACTCCCACAGAACACAGTAAACCTGTAAGTACTACAGGTTCCAGTAGTACATCAGCGAATTGGTCAACAAGACGCACCACCCACCAGCCAACAACTACCTCAGAATTATCATCTGAATGGTGGAAAACAACCGCCTCTTCTACAGATCATGTGGGATCTAGCAGTACTACACAACGAACAACAACAACAACAACAGAATCGCCGCCAGCATGGTGCAAGACAACATATGGTGAAACAAGTTCAACAACAACCGACAAAAGCACTTCGTATGAACCATGGTCCACATCAAAATCAGTATCAGTATCAACACAGCAAACACCGGAAGCTACCACTATACATGAAGAATCTACGCAAACTGCAGCTGACGCAAGTACAACACGTAAGACTATGACAACAACAGACAGTACCCACTGGCCAGAAACAAAATCGACATCAGTGTCACTACCATCAACCGACAAAAGCACTTCATATGAACCATGGTCCACATCAAAATCGGTATCAGTATCAACACAGCAAACACCGGAGGCTACCACTATACATGAAGAATCTACGGAAACTGCAGCCGACGCAAGTACAACACATAAGACAATGACAACAACAGACAGTACCCACCGGCCAGAAACAAAATCGACATCAGTGTCACTACAATTAACCGACAAAAGCACTTCATATGAACCATGGTCCACATCAAAATCAGTATCAGTATCGACACAGGAAACACCAGAGGCTACCACTATACATGAAGAATCTAAGGAAACTACATCTGACGAAAGTACGACACATAAGACAATGACAACAACAGACAGTACCCATTGGCCAGAAACAAAATCAACATCAGTGACACTACCATCATCAGAAGCTTCCACAGGACATGACGGATCTACAGATACTACTTCTGAGGATAACAGATCTAGCTCTTGGCCGGCAACTGACGTTACCCATTGGGCAGAAATAACATCAAAATCAACAACAGTATGGCAACAAACTGCAGAGTCTACCACAGGAGATGAAGGATCTAAGGAAACTGTAACTGATAAAAGCACATCACACAGCCCTTGGTCAACAACAGGCAGTAAACATACGTCAACAGTAACGACAGAACCAACATCAGTGTGGCAGCACTCAACAGAGGCTTCCACAGAACTTGACGGATCAACAGAGACTACATCTGACGGAAGCAGGCCAATGTCAACAACAGATGGTACCCATCCACCAACAGTAACGCCAGAATCAACAGTGTGTCAGCACTCTACAGAAGCCCCCATAGGACATGATGGATCTACAGAAACTACAGCTGATGAAAGTACAACATACAGGGCATCATCAACAACATATGGTACCCACTTGTCAACAGTAATGACAGGATCAACGTCAGTGTCACAGCACACAACAGTGGCTCCTACAGGACAAGACAGATCTACAGAAACTATACCAGACGAAAGCACTAAGCCATGGCCAACAACATTCAGTACCCATTGGCCAGAAGTAACATCAGCATCAACATCTGTGTGGCAGCAAACAACAGAATCTTCCACAATACAAGACGGCTCTGCAGAAACTGTTCCTGATGAAAGCAATAAGCCATGGACATCAACACACAGTACCCACTGGTCAGAAGTGACATCAGTGGCAACATCAGTGTGGCAGCAAACAACAGAGGCTTCCACTGAAGAAGATGGTTGTGCTGAAACTGTACCTGACAAGAGCACTAAGCCATGGCCAACAACAAACAATACCCATTGGGCAGAAGTAGCATTATCGTCAACATCAGTGTGGCAGCAAACACCAGATGCTTCCACAGGACAAGACGGATCTGACGAAAGCACTAAGCCATGGGCAACAACCCATAGTACCCATTGGCCAGAAGTAACATCATCGTCAACATCGGTGTGGCAGCAGACACCAGAGGCTTCCACAGGACAAGACGGATCTGACGAAAGCACTAAGCCATGGCCAACAACCCATAGTACCCATTGGCCAGAAGTAGCATCATCATCAACATCGGTGTGGCAGCAAACACCAGAGGCTTCCACAGGACAAGACGGATCTGACGAAAGCACTAAGCCATGGACAACAATCCATAGTACCAAGTGGCCAGAAGTAGCATCATCGTCAACTTCGGTGTGGCAGCAAATGACAGAGCCTTCCACTGTACACAAAGAACCTACACAAACAGCGACTGAGGAAAGTAAGACACATAGGCCACAGTCAACCTCAAAAAGTACCCATTCGCCTACAGACGTACCAGTGTGGGAGCATACAACGAAGACTACCACAGAACATGACGAATTGACGGATCCTACAGCTGATGATAGCACAACACCAAGGCCTTGGCCGACAGCAGATAATACCCATTTGACAGAAGTAACATCAAAATCAACATCAGTGTGGCAGCAAACAGCTGATCCTACCAAAGGAAATGAAGAATCAGCGCGAACTACAGAAAACGAAAGTACAACAGCTAAATCGTTGCCATCAGATGGAACTCATTGGCCCAAGGTAACGATCAAATCAACTTCAGCACGGCAGAAAACTGCAAACCCTTCCACAGGATACGAAGGAGCTTGGCAGAAAACAACAGAACCTTCCGCAGAGAATGAGGGGTCTGCTCAAACTACAGCTGATGAAGGTAGCACACCTGATTGGTCAAAATCAGACGATACACACTCGTCAGCAGAAACAGCAAAATCAACATCAAAGACAACAGAGCCTTCCACAGAGCATGAATCTGTGAAATCTGTAGCAAATGAAAGTAGCACATACAGACCACGACCAACAACAGGTGTAACAGATCAGCCAGTAGTGACAGGCAAATATACTTCATCTGGGCTGAAAGCATCAGATCCTTCTTCAGAGCAAGAGGGATCTGGTGAAGCCACAGTTGATGGAAGTACAACAAATACCCCATGGCGTACAACTCAAGTTATGCATTCACCTAAACCTTTTACGGAGTATCAGCGATCTATTGAAACTACAGTGTTCGACAGCTTAACATCAAGAATGCGACCTTCAACACATGTAAGTCACCACTCAACAATAACGACAAAGTTATCTTTGCCATGGAAGAAGACGACAGAACATATCAAAGCGAACCATGAATCTAGTACGACCACAGACTACCAAAATACCGTATCTAGTCTACAGCCTGCAGTGCACATTACCCATCGTTCATCGACGAAGTCCCCATTGCCTGTCTGGGAAACTACAAGACCAGTTACGGAGCAAAGGTGGCCAGTTACACAAGTGCACAGTCTGTCAACTCCTGGGGATCTGTTACGGAATACAGTAGGTCCCAGCACAGACTATAGTTGTTATTCAGTTTGTCGTTTTAACTATGCTGCTACTTTATTACCCCACCCAAAAAACTGTTCTTTGTACTGTGATTGCCTCAATGAGCATCCTGTGGTACGGGAGTGCCCTCATGATAAATACTTTGATGCAGCGACGAAGCAGTGTGTTAATTCTCTCTTTTCTGCGATTTCTGTGGAACAGGGTGACAATTCATGGATGCCTAAAGAATCTCCTTCTAAACGCCTCATCTGTGATGCAATTGGAGAGTGCCCTAAATCGCATCATCATGTTCCAGCTAGACATCTGCCACACCGAACGAACTGTAGCTTGTTTTGTGCTTGTGATAAGGGGATCCCCTTACAGATGGAGTGCCCTGCAGGTCTTGAGTTCAATCCTGTTTTGGAAGTATGCGACTATCCACACCGCGCTGGATGCCTGAGCAAACAGACTGGTTCAGCGTGGGCTCACACACCAGTAAACAAAAACGTTTTGCCAATGTTATCCTGTGATGCTGTTGGGTCTTGTTCTGCTGAAACTCACAGTCCAAAGACTGTGCTGCTACCTCACCGCACAAACTGTAATTTGTTTTGCGTTTGTGAACGAGGCCGGCTTATTACACAAAGTTGCCCCACTGGGCTGGAGTTCAATCCTCATCTGCAGGTCTGTGATTGGCCCACGAAATCAGGCTGTTCTGCTAAGCAGCATCCAACAACTCAAATTTCTTGGGTCTTTTCGACTGAGCCCCATTCAGCAGGTGGATGTGATTCAGTAGGTACCTGTAACCCAATCTATTCAGGAGTACACACAGAGTACTTGCCACACCGTACAAATTGCACGCTGTACTGCAGGTGCGAAAATGGAGTTGCATATACTGACAGCTGTCCCAATGGGATGGTATTCCACCCTAATCTGAAAGGGTGTGTGTGGCCGTCACAGGCCAAGGTCCTGACCGCTTTCACTCCCACTAACACAGCAGTAACACAACACACGCCTCCCACGCCGTGTGATGCTTTTGGCCAATGTCCTGTTTACCCCCACATCTCAGAACCCAAATTTTTGCCACACCGATGGAACAGCAGTCTATTTTGCCGCTGCGATCGCGGAGTCCCCGTAACAGAGAGATGTCCACACGGGCAACTGTTTGATCCTAAACTGCAAATTTGTGACTGGCCTCACAGAGGCGACCACTCTCTTGCACCGACGAGTGCTACTGCTGCACAACATGAACGGACAAACGTCTGTGACGCCAAGGGAGTCTGTCCGAAACACAACTCTGAGCAGAAACTAACGCTCCTCCCTCATAAGAGAAACTGCAGCCTCTTTTGTACGTGTGTTAACGGCGTTCCCATTACTTCCAAGTGCCCACCAGGCTTAGAATTCAATGCAGCCCTGTCTGTATGCGACTGGCCGGACAAAGCCGGGTGTTCGCGCGAGTGCCCAGCAGACAGTACCGACCCAACTACAGTCGCCCCTCCAGTTCGCTGCGATGCCAAGGGAGAATGTCCTCACTATATAACTAAACCAGAGGACGCACACTTGCCTCATTTGACAAACTGTAGCCTTTTCTGCCGCTGTGTCAACGGCGTCCCAATCACGCAGAAGTGTCCTCAAGGGTTGGAGTTCAACCCTCACTTGAAAGTGTGCGACTTGAAGCACAGAGCGGGCTGCAGTACAGGCACTCACTGGCCCCTCGGTAGCGTGCCTTGCGACGCGAGGGGGTCGTGTTCCAGTGGGCTGGATCGCCTGCCACATCGAACCAATCCCCATCTGTACTGCCGCTGCGACGGAGGGGTCGCCGTAACGGAGAGCTGTCCTCCCGGGGAAGAGTTCAATGAAGTTCTAAGTCTGTGTGAACCGCTTTCTCACCATTCGACTGAGAGTGGGCACCGTGTGCAAGACTGGCTTCGGGCCAACGTTGAGTATCCCATTGTGAGAGGGCACGAAGCGTCTCACTGGATGCGGCCCGCTGCTGGTCATTCCACTGTCAATGAACACCACGTCCCAGACAGGGCACACCCCACTTCTCATCATTCCACCGTCAATGAACACAATGGCCGGGACTGGGCACACCCCACCGCTGAACGACCCGTTGTGAGCGAACACCACTTCCGAGACTGGGCGCACCCCACTGCCGGTCATTCCGCTGAGAGAGGGCACCGCACCTCAGACCCGACGCACCTCAGCACCAGGCAGCCTTGTGACGCGGTCGGCGAGTGCCCACGCGGCGCGGCGAAGCTGCTGCCGCACCGGACGGACTGCAGCCTCTTCTGCCAGTGCGACCACGGCGTGCCGGTGGCGGCGCGCTGCCCTGCCGGCCTCGAGTTCAACGCCGCCTTGCAGGTCTGTGACTACCCGCACCGCGCCGGCTGCTCGTGCGGCAGGTCTGGCGCTCACCACCGGACGCACCACTGACTGCTGGAGGTTCTGCTCTGATGGTACAAATATGCGAGTTGGGTGAGTCTGAACTACCGTACCAGTCCAAGGTGATCACTGCCGCTCTTGCTGTCTCCACACTCATTTATAAGCACACAATGAAAAAAATAGGCATCTCCAGGAGACTTCACGCTAATACCATGTGACACTGGTCTTTCCCTTGATAATGACCTAAATTCGGATTGGGACGTCTGCTGTTCCTGATCTATATAAATGACCTGGGTGACAATCTGAGCAGTTCTCTTAGGTTGTTCGCAGATGATGCTGTAATTTACCGTCTAGTAAGGTCATCCGAAGACCAGTATCAGTTGCAAAGCGATTTAGAAAAGATTGCTGTATGGTATGGCAGGTGGCAGTTGACGCTAAATAACGAAAGTGTGAGGTGATCCACATGAGTTCCAAAAGAAATGCGTTGGAATTCGATTACTCGATAAATAGTACAATTCTCAAGGCTGTCAATTCAACTAAGTACCTGGGTGTTAAAATTACGAACAACTTCAGTTCGAAAGACCACATAGATGATATTGTGGGGAAGGCGAGCCAAAGGTAGCGTTTCATTGGCAGGACACTTAAAAGATGCAACAAGTCCACTAAAGAGACAGCTTACACTACACTCGTTCGTCCTCTGTTAGAATATTGCTGCGCGGCGTGGGATCCTTACCAGGTGGAATTGACGGAGTACATCGAAAGGGTGCAAAAAAGGACAGCTCGTTTTGTATTATCGTGAAATAGGGGAGAGAGTGTGGCAGATATGATACGCGAGTTGGGATGGAAGTCATTAAAGCAAAGACGTTTTTCGTCGCGGCGAGATCTATTTACGAAATTTCAGTCACCAACTATCTCTTCCGAATGCGAAAATATTTTGTTGAGCCCAACCTACATAGGTAGGAATGATCATCAAAATAAAATAAGAGAAATCAGAGCTCGAACAGAAAGGTTCAGGTGTTCGTTTTTCCCGCACGCTGTTCGGGAGTGGAATGGTAGAGAGATATTATGATTGTGGTTCGATGAACCCCCTGCCAAGCACTTAAATGTGAATTGCACAGTAATCATGTAGATGTAGGTGTAGATGTAGAGGAGGGGGGCGGGGAGTTTCTTCAGGTATGACATATACAGCTGAAGCCACCATTGATTATTAGTTCCCATAGAGCTGCAGAATTGTATGGATATTGATTGCCACATTTCACTTCAATAGTCGGGTAAAGAGGTGCGCACCTGGGTACAATCACGGTTCCGTTGGTAACCGCAAACATTTTTCCTGAAGACACTGACCGTCTTGTCTCACGATGGGGTAAATGAATTAACGGCTATGGCGATTACTTTTGAAATAATAAACAGTTTATTTACTTTTTTCCATCTGTCTCTTTTTGTTTTGACTATCCCTTAGCATGCAACTCAGTCAGTAGGCCTATACACAGCGCAAATATGCACGAACTTTCGGAGCACCTCAGAGCTGACTACCGAAAAGTCCACAATCACCGTTCAGCTAAAGTAAAACCGGATTTAAAGCTCCTAATATCCGGCCATAGTCTTACCAGAAACTTATAATAGAAGAAAAGTTCAGCATACAGGAAGAAACATATTTTTAGCGGTAACACTTCACTGTGCGATGGCACACTATTTAACACATTAAAGGAACACAAACAGCAGAGAGAGAGAGACAGAGACAGAGAGCTTTTTTTATTGGCTTACGGGAGATGTCCATTCAGCCAGCTTAGCAGTGGAATGTTATTAAGGACATTAGGAACGTAAGGACAACACAATACCCAGTCACCGAGCGAATGTAATCTACAACACGGCCTGAAATCGAACCCAGGCCGCTTCACTCGGCAATCCGACGCGCTTACCACGTAGCTACCGAGGCTGGCCAACAGAGAGTTGGGGAGACAGTGGACAAAATTCAAATTTGGCGAATGAGTCACCCGAGGACAGTGATCGTCAACTGGAACATGAACACACAACAGCAATACTGACATGTTTTGTCAAAGTTGAAAAGTGTTATTTACGAACGAAGCTCTGCAAAATATGTGTAGTGTTTCTGTGTGATTCTCAATAGTTCATGGGAACGAAGATAAAAACATTTACAAAAGCTTAGAGTGAGTAATCGAAAATATAGACGGGAAATATGTTCGCACAACAAAAGTACGTCTGGATAAAAAATGATGTGATAACTGAACTAGAAATTTCACATTAACGCAATTTGTTGCAGATGACAGGCTACCACTTCTCGAAAATTAACGGAGGGTCCTGCATAACCATATAGCGTAAAACTGAGGTAATGACAACAACAAACAAACAATGTTTTTAGGCCTAATTTTCGCAGATTAATGATCACTTTAACGTTTGCTCAGTTTACAGATTTGAATAAAGAAAACCCACTGACGGTGGCACAAAGGTGCTGAGACATGTTCGGGTCTATATAAAAAGCAGTTGTCCGCACCAGAGACAGACTTCATACGTAGAAATTTTATCTGCAGACAAGTGTAAGACTAGCAAAACCAAATGATGAATATTTTCTACGATGTTAAGACCGGGTGATTTAGGGGCGATTGTCCGCCTTCGGTAGCTGAGTGCTCAGCGCGATAGGATGTCAATCCTAAGGGCCCGGGTTCGATTCCCGGCTGGGTCGGAGATTCTCTCCGCTCAGGGACTGGGTGTTGTGTTGTCCTAATCATCATCATTTCATACCCATCGAGGCGCAAGTCGCCGAAGTGGCGTCAAATCGAAAGACTTGCTACCCGGCGAACGGTCTACCCGACGGGAGGCCCTAGCCACACGACATTTTTTTGAAGGGGTCACTCAAGTTGCGACAGAGCGCCTGAAATTTCGCTAAATCCGGAACTTAATCGAGCAGCCTCGCTAATACGGCTATATTGCCATCTTGGAAGACGAGAGAGTTCACAGCACACTCGTCATAAAGATGTAGAAGAGACATGTTGAAATAAGTATCCTGGTTCAAAGTTTGTTTTATGTGGGAGTTCACAGCTTCAAAGCGTTTTGAGAATGAAAACATCGTCCGAGCAGGCTTTTTATTATCCAGCAACCGGCCAATTTCAATTATAGGCCATTTTCAAGGACATATTTTAAGCTTCAAACTTCATTTCGCATTCTGATTAGAATGCGGGCTTGCGTCATTTTCAAGCATACATTTCAAGCTCCACATTCATTTCACATTCTATTTATAATGTGAAATGAAATGTGACGCTTGAAATTGGCCAACTGCACAGATAATAAAAAGAATACAGCCTTCATGGACCATGTTTTCACCCTTAGAATATCCTGGTTCAGTGGCGCGGTCATCTTAATAAGAGAGGTTAAGTCAAGATACGAAAAACCCCCTGAAACACCACAGAACCACCACTGTCTGAAGTGCATCCTCCGCACACTGCAAATTAAACGTCACATTGCGCCGCCGGCTCATTCGTCGAGGCGTCGCGTCATTTGTAAAGAGGCAAAATCTCGACTCGTCGGATCAAACCACACGACTACAGTCAGCTACAGAAGACTTTCTGCGTTGTTTTTAGGCCTTTGAAGACGCACAAATTTATATTCCACTGTGAGCAGTAGCCTTTGGCGAGGTACCTGACACTAACGTCCACTGCATGTGGTTCCCTTCACAACGCTTGTTCCGGAACTTCTTCAGACTGGCCTGCTTTCACTGACAGCAGCAATTCCTATCAGATCTGTCATTGAAAAGGCGTGACGTATCTGGTCTATGTTGGTTAGGATCTTTTTTACGAACACTGATCATAAAGCGTGTGACATATTTGCGAGTGGTACACCATTCATTATAGATACGTTAGGCAGTCCGCACTGATGCATCAACAAAACGGAAAAATTCACCCACGATGTGATCACGGGCATGTCTAAACATTGTAGCACATTTCTGATATTTTGTCGCGTCTCCTAGTTTTCACCTTTCACTTTCTGTTGAAGATTACCTTAACTCTTTCGTGCAAAAAGTCACTGCGACCGTTTACGGAGAAATGAATAACGGTACGGAGCAAACCTTCAGTATTGTGTCCGTTTCGGCAGTTTGCATGACGAGCGTCCTTTGGCAAATTTACTGCTGGCGAGTGTAATAAATGGACAGAGAGTGAAGTATCATTTTAGTTCCCTTCGTGGTCTTATGAGACGCGGCAGAGGGTGAAATAAACACCCCAAGTCTACAGATGCGTCATCATCAACTGTGTCCCAAGTGCTCAGGGCTTTGTACTCAGGAAGCAGGGTCTGAGATCAGAAATCGTTTACCATTCATATCCTCTCCTTGCTAGCCAAATGCTGGCGATGAAAATGATTCCTGTGACCAGAATTCAAAGTGACAGCCTCCGGATCAAGCGCTGTCGCACTAACGTGCGTTATCATTCTCTCCTAAGAAAACAGACAGGGAAAGGAAAATATTAGGAAAGTGCAAAACAAATGCTACCCAAGCTGTACATTTAGCAGTTCGTCTAACTGTTTTGTAGTACCCGCACCTGAGTCTCTGCTTTCCTTTAAACCCTTGAGATTACTTGTGGCCAGTAGGGAAAGGAATCACTTAACATCTGATGAAGACGAACGCCTGAAGACGCCTCGCTCAGAGGAACAAGTGTTGGTTTTTTTCAAATGGGCCATCACATACTCACAGCGTTTGCTTTCTTATAAGTTTTTTATAGACGGCGGCGTATAGCATATTTTTATTGTTCATTTACTCTCAAATCATTACATATCCTGACATTCCTCTTTGGAATGCGTAAAATAATCGTCTCTTATATTCATCTTTTTATTCACAGATGAGCAACGTCTGCTGGGTCTCGTCTGCTAGTGGTGCAGATGGTCGACGCCTTCCAGTACCTCCATTTCCAACGAACGAACCGGACCTATTCATTTCACAGTTAATTAAAGACGAATTGAAGACTGTTAAAATGTGAATTATAAACGTAATTAAAATAATATCACATCATCAGAAGCAGTTGATTTATTTTGAGATTTTGTTTCGATTTTCAGTTGGATGTGGACTTCTCTTCAGACGACAATCCTTCCATGATACAGCACGAACAAGTTCAGTACAGAGCACTTTATACCTAGGATATTTAGGGGCACAAATGTGAAGAAAAATGTGCAAAAAAAACTGCATCCTTTAAGTTGACAAACGTGCTAAGAAGGTACCAATTCCAAATTCGAAAATGAATTACGGAATACGTGTGTAACTCACTAAATCAAGGAACTTCCAGAAAAATACACTCATTGTCAATCATTAAAAAACTAATGAAACATATCACTGAATATAAATGGTTCATTTTGCTTAATTTTCAAACTGCTGTCCCTCAAGATATTGGTATGTCTGTCGTCATGAAGGACTGTCTGTGTGCGACTAAAAGTTCATCTACCAGTTCTTGTTTACCAGGTTGTTCTTTAGCCTTTCTTACAGCAGAAGAATCATCTGGCTAAGCACAATAACTACATACAGCCTGAAACACATTGCAGATTAACATTGCTGTTTTCAAGCAAGGATTCCATCTACTCACAATTAGTGAAGGTGGTAAGGGAATTCCTGTAATTTCTATGCAAGTTCCTCTTCTGGCACAAGCTTTTTTCTTAATGCAAGATACAAAATCGTTATATTTTATGGCCTCAAAAACTCGAGAAGTAACATGCAAATGCAGGTAACTTTTTTTGAGCTACAAAACATAGACCTCAGAACGTAAAATGGTGAAAAATGCGAGCTTGAACAGTGAGTGCTAAAGATACTCTATCATATTTCCCACTAAGCCACAACACAAAACATGCATTGCTGAAACGTTGCATCACGCTGGCAGTAGCTGAATTCTGAATAAAAAGACTTAACAATTGAATGAGATTCATTTGTTCTCCATTCAGGGTTCCTTGTAAAATATTCAATACGTATCTGTTCTGACTGTTGATAGCTTCATCTAAGATAAGTACACAGCTTCATCAGATATTAGTCGTTTCAGGGTGGCTTTGTTGATATAGAGACAGAAGTACAACTTTCTTAAAGTAATTGCATCGGGAAAAGACTTTCCACAAGACTTTGTTGTTTCACTGGTTTTTTGCGCTTGATTTATTCCCAGTTTTTATTAGCGTTTCATCAGTTTTCTCTTACATACCTTGTTTTGTTTTGTTTTAGATGACGATGTGACACTAGCATCATGCATTGCCAATTTATTTTTTCCTTTACCGTGCGCTAAGTTTCAAAATGGTTCTGCACTAATTGTGGTACCTTTTCTACGCCTTTTGGACCAACAACCCCTCCTGATGTGTAAACAAGAAATTTTCCAACGGAAATAAATCACTAGGAAGATAAGAGTGTAACCAAATACCTTTCTCCTCTTGCCAGGAATGAACATGATATAGAAGGGGAAAAGGGCGATAAGAAGACAGGAGACGACTAATTAGGCGTACGAGTAGCAAACAAGGCGTCGTATGAGGCTGAAGAACCCCTGTAAAGATGTATGAACATTTGAGACCAAAGGGTTGAAAATATGCTTAGGCTCAACGGCATGAGAAGTTGTTCAAAGTGCCTTGAGATATGACGTGTCTTACTCTGGGGATACAATCAAGAAAGGTATTCACCTGGAAACAATCTCGGACACTAAGTAGGCGATGGTTCTCAAAAATAGGAGGTAACGCTGAAAAAGGTGCTCATGTTAAAAGGTGCAATAACATTAGAGCTATGATTCTTTATTTAATAAATTCTTGGCGCTATAAATGATTAAATCATTTCAAAGCATTCAAATACCAAAAGAATTTTAGTTGCAGCACCTAAGAATGTTTGGTCTAGTAGTAAGCGAATTTAATGAGAAAAATTAGTGAAACAAGAAGAAAATACTGTTATTACACGAATTCTTTCAGTAATGAAAATTATTCCAGCTAATATGTAATCACCACAGAAATGTGTAATGTTCTGTAACATTTGTGCATTTTACGTGATCATTCGCAGATCTATGATACTGAAATTTGTCATATACAATACAGAATATTCATTGAAGTGTCAGCAAATTTAAAAAGTATTGTTTTCTTGCATGTGTTAAAAGATTTGTTCCTTTAACATATGATACTAACGCTGATTCAAATAAACCATAGTAGTTGGAAAATGCTTCTGTTAGCTAAAACTAGGTATTGGAAAACCAAGATGAAACTGAATTTCTTATAGGAGTTAATTCGCTGTCCTTTTATGAATATCGTGACTACAAAAATAAACAGTATTGAACACTACATGCCAGGAAAGTAAAGATAATATTGAGTTTATTTTAAGATTTTTTCTACCTTATTTGATATGAACGTCGTGATCAAAAGAGTGAACAGCGTTTCGCAAAATTCAGTTAGTAGTTGTTATTTCGGCTTCGCGATGCTGTAAACTGTTTACGGTGTTATATCTTTGTAGCTGTACATGACAAAAGTTAAGAAGCAAAGCTAAGAGGTGACCGTGACATGTAACACTCCGCTACTTAAATTATATAGTTACAATAAAGAAGCGAGCTTTTAGTTCATGCATTGAAGTTGGGGAAGATAAATATCGTATCAGATATGTAATTGGTGTTTACATTCGTGATCATGTTGAACCACAGTTTCCGACCGTACGTAGAAACAAAATCTCAATGTCAGGTAACGGCTTTTATATAATTGCACAACCATTTTGGAACTGCCATATTTTCAGTGGTTAAGAGGTCACGAGAAATTGATATTGCTTAACACGACATTTCTAGTTACTTGTGCAGACAAGGGGTAGTCAATCATTTTATACCTACCGCCCACTTTCGTGTCTCCGTTAGCAGTAAAACTTTCTAACCGCCCACTGGTCCCACGATAATGGTGATTGATAAAGTAGGAACGTATCTTTATAAAGTTTATAAAGTAGAGTTACAGCAATTTAAAACACATAGTAATAATTACGTACCAAATACTTTATCTGGATCTTTCGCTAAATTTGGCAGAATAAAACTGAATAAATCAACTTACGAGTACCGTAGTTAAAGCAATCTTTTTATTTTCACTTTGTATACATTGACGCATGAAGCCTGATGAAATTAAATTTAGGAAATTAAATTGCTAATGACCTCTCTGAGGCTGATTCTGAGAAACTAAATACTAGATATCTGGTTCAGTTTTTGTAATGAAGAAACGAAGGGCTCCTCTTTCGGAGAAGCTCAAAGGCGGTTTCTTTCACTCGTCATAATATCATTAACAGCACTTGCGCCTGATTCCACAAGATATGCAGGGAAAGATACCAATAAGCTGAGAGTCTTTTTCCATGTATTTGGATATAAGAGAGATATTTTTTTTTAATTTTGCCATAGGTTTTCATATCCACTACTATTGAATTTATGCTTACTTTCTTCAGCTTATTTAATTTATAACAGTTCTTCTTGGTAAACTGTATCAGCCTCTTCAACACTTTCAGCAAAAGGGTTTTTCATCCAGATATTTCATTTCAATTTAAAAAAGTTTCAAATCATTTTTCCACGTCCAATTTAAGTTTGTTGCGTTGACTACTAAATCTATCCATATCCTCTAGAGCTAAGTCATCTTTTATAGATGAAAATTCAGAGAAGTGATAAAATTCTCTCTTCAGTAACTTATAGCGAAGTAGTTCAAGTTTGTAAATAAATAATGAAACAGTACTTTGGCAACCTCTGTGTTTTATTAGCTTCCTGAAGATGCAAACTAATATAATTAAATGTCTTGAAAATATCTACCAAATAAAAAGCGTCTTTCTTTACTGTTTTTAACTGTTGATACAGACTGTTTTCACTACTACAATGAAAAATATTATGACACTATCATATAATGCTAGAAAAAAGTCAAAGAGGTGCCATTTGACAGCCATCGAACATCTGTGGACAAAAGTAACACAGTGATATATTAATCACTGTCCTGACAAAGCTATCGATATCGTTTTTTGAATTGGTTTCGTTATTTTTATGAATCGGATTACTATAGTTAATAATGAATGAAGACCTGTACTTGGATGTTTTCGTGTAAGATGCTGTCTGTGCACCACCCTATGAATACATGAAACATTTAATAATTCTTTCTTCAGATAAACAATAAATCCATGGTAGCGACCTACTATTGATGGTGGTCTTTGAGTAGCGCATTCGAGAATATTATTCAGGGAAGTATTATTTTTTGTAAAGTATGATTTCACAGTGTTCAGTATTGATACAATGACGTACATATGCCACAATAAAGATTTATTATATGCAATTGTAGTCTAGTACAGTTGCATGGAAAATGAAGAGAACTTAAAAATACAAGGTTTCTTTTCCGTCATTACGTGTCCTTTCTTGCCTGTCATTTTACTGGGCAATCGCTTAGAGGCAACGTTCTGAAAATTTCACGTATATCCTGATGCATTACTGTGGAGATAATTCTTTCATAGGGCGCATTATTACAGTTTCTCCAATATTTTACTTGTTATCACTTTTTGAAATTAATTGTGAAGTGCAGTAACTGGCAGTTAATCCATCTTTGTTCGCTACAAGGTATTTCTTAAATCATGCAATTTCTTGTTTACACAGCAGGAGGGGTTGTTGGTCCAAAAGGCGTAGAAAAAGTACCACAATTAGTGCAGAACCATTTTGAAACTTAGCGCACGGTAAAGAAAAAAATAAATTGGCAATGCATGATGCTAGTGTCACATCGTCATCTAAAACAAAACAAAACAAGGTATGTAAGAGAAAACTGATGAAACGCTAATAAAAACTGGGAATAAATCAAGCGCAAAAAACCAGTGAAACAACAAAGTCTTGTGGAAAGTCTTTTCCCGATGCAATTACTTTAAGAAAGTTGTACTTCTGTCTCTATATCAACAAAGCCACCCTGAAACGACTAATATCTGATGAAGCTGTGTACTTATCTTAGATGAAGCTATCAACAGTCAGAACAGATATGTATTGAATATTTTACAAGGAACCCTGAATGGAGAACAAATGAATCTCATTCAATTGTTAAGTCTTTTTATTCAGAATTCAGCTACTGCCAGCGTGATGCAACGTTTCAGCAATGCATGTTTTGTGTTGTGGCTTACTAACGCGAAATTTTCCGTGGACATCACAGTGTAGTCCATAAACTTTCTTCTGTCCCTCCTTTATTAGGTGATGAAATGGTACAAATCAGTTTCCTTCTCTCTCTACGCTATGTCGGATGGTATTGGGGTGTAGTGGACGAGGATTATCGATGGGCCACATTATGGCACCCAATTAGACGAATGAATACGTTTCCAGAGCAACATCAGGATAAAGTTTATAGCAAACTGCATTTGCTTTGGTTCGTCTGTACGGCGTAAACATTGCCTGAATTAAATGAAATAAAAATTAATTGTGCCTTTATACAGGATGTTCAAAAAGTCTCTCTGCAGTGCCGTATGATTGTCAGCCGCACGTGCCATACGATTGTTCGCCTGCCTGGGTTACTTCCCTTCAAGTAGACTCTCCCAGCGTTCCACTGTTTATCTCAGCTAGTGTCAGTAGGTCGTTGGTGTGTGTCGTTACGTGCCGACGTGAACGTTTTACTTCCTTTGTTCGTTTGTTTCGTTTTTGTCACTGTTAAAATGCAACCATTGAAGAACGTGTGTTTTTAGTTGAACAAATGTTCAAAGCTGGCCGTAAATACACAGTTTCAGTTCGTCAAACGTTTATTTCAGTTTTACCGGAGACAACACGCCCACATCACGATACTGTGCGAGGTTTGATTAACAAATTTCAAAGTACGAGTTCAGTGACAGATGAACCGAGAAGTGGTCGTCCTAGCGTTTTGTCGGAGGATAGACTACTCGATATTTCCGATAAAATGTCCATGAGCCCGAACAAGTCAGAAAGAAACCTCGCCCAGGAAATCGATGTTAGTGTCGATACGGCCAACACAGCTGTAAGGAAAAAATTAGAACTTTTCCCATACAAAGTGACAGCCGTGCAATAACTGAAAAATAGTGATCATGGAAAGAGACTGCACTATTGTCAATGGCTCAAAAATTTCCTTTAACAAAATGGAAGGGATATTCTTAATGAAACGTTTTTCACTGAAGAGGCGTGGTTTCATTTATCCGGGTACATAAACTCACAAAATTCTCGTATGTGGAGTACTGCAAATCTATTGCGTATTCTTGAGGAACCACTTCCTTCTGTGAAAATAGGAGTTTGGATTGCGATATCTAGACGTCGGATTGTGTGTCCAATATTTTTCAGTGAAACAATAAACACACAACGATACTGCAGTGATACTCTGTACCCATTCATAGGAGAACTTGTGTTAAGCGAAATACTGAACGGTTGTTTTCAAGAAAATGGTGCAACCGTGCATAAAGCTCGCGTTTCAATGTCACTTCTTCCTGTTGTTTTTGGTGGTCGCATAATTGCACAGGGACTTTGGTCTCCACGATCGTCTGACCTAACGCCACCTGACTTTTTCTTCCGGGGTACAACGATAGCAACTAAAACCGTCCAAAATCCATCGATGAATAGAAAACTGCAATATCCACTTTCACTGCTTCTGTTACAGAAGAAATATTACAGCGTGTGTTTGGAAACATGATTAAACGAACTGAATTGTGTATTCAACAACAGGTGGGACACTTTCAACATTTAATGTGAAAATTCGTAAGTAAAAATGAATATTCAATAAATGAATAACTTGTATTTCGCTGAGTTTCATTTCGGTATATGCACTGCGGCATACGGCACGTGCGGCTAGCATTCATACGGCACTGCGGAGAGACTTTTTGAACACCCCATATGACTTCAATAACAGTTACAAAGTGGTAAAATTTAATTATAATTGTTAGACACTATGTAGTCATATTTACGTGGCCACTTGTCAAAAGCTCACCTTTTGCAGTGCGAACCACTGCGAGACGTGCAGGAAGAGAGTCAATGATGTTCTGACAGAGACCAGTCGGGATGTGGAGCCACACCGACTCCATGGCGCGTACATCCCAATCGAGGTGGTCCCACAGATTCCGGGTTGGGTTTAAACCCGGGGAAATTTGTGGCCAGGGGAGTACGGTAAGGTCATCCTAGCGCTCTTCGAATCACGCACACACACTTCGAGCTGTGACCCGTCTGTCCAATGTGGCTTAAAACGTGAGTCATTTGTAAAGGTTACCTGTCGCCATACAATGGACGTCTATTACGGTACTAGCGTGCAAATTCCAGCCTTCGTCACCGTTGAACAGCAGTCAGCATGGATGCATGAACCATGCACCTGCCTACACGCGGCCAAGTTCGCTGAACGGTCGTTGAGAGGATACTGTTGATAGCTCAGTTGCACTTCTCTTCGCCCATACATGTCTCCGTAACCATAGCTCACCTCTGTCATCTATGGACTGCGGTGTACCACAGTTACCTAGGCGCTGGTTTTGGATAGTGGCATTTTGACACGCACATGAATAGTACACAAACTTAGCTTTCAGCCTTGGCCCGATAGCCAATGATAATGCCCTTTTGAAGTCGGATAAATCGCTCTGTTTCTGCATTATGAAAACGATTGAACTGTTCTTCGCGCCAACCCGACATGCTTTATATGCCTTCCACTGCTGCTGCTGCCACCTCCTGTCTTTGAGTGGTTATCGCTTACTGAAGTCGAACGTAGCCGGTGGTCACATTAATGTGACTGGTATGTGTACCATGAAAGATATGTTTTTGTGCATATATTGTCATCAGACACCCATGCATTATTTGGAATGCAGCATACGATGAAAACTACGAAGTCGTCCGAAATAGCAGGGAACTTAGTGATGGCTGGTGACTGAGTAAGACTTTGTTGAAAATTCAGAGATGAGGCAGGATTCGAGTATTAGCAATTGTGCACGCACAGTTACTTACTTGCGTTCGCAACAGCTAGCACCTTTGGTACAACATCTACACCTATGTCTACATCTACGTGCCTACTCACTGTGAGGTGTGTATTAGAAGGATCTTAGCTTTGTACCTCATGTTACGATTTCTGTCGGTTCCAATCACTAATCTAGAGCGGGAAGAATGACTACTTAAACGATGCCGTGCGTGTTGTCATTATTGTAGTCCTTGCGATCCACGCGGGAGCGAAATGCAGTGGGCTGAAGAATGTCCTTCTCTTAACACTGGTTCTTGAAATCTTGTATTCTTTCGCGAGATAATTTGTGTCTACCTTCATGGGTGCCAGTTCAAGTGCTTCGACATATCCGTGTTTCCCTCCCTTGAATTCAACCTGTGACCATTCGCGTTGCTCCCCTTCTGTACAAGTACAATGTCCATTGTTAGTCCTGTCTGCACACTTGAGCAATCTTCTAGGATGGGGCGCAACTGATTTGTAAGCAGTCTTCTTTGAAGACTGACTCCATTTTCTCAGTATCTTGCCAATGAAACTACGACTGAGCCTATATGATTACTCGAATTCATATTCCTACAGATTATTAACGTAGGTATTTGCGTGACTTGATATCGTACTTATTTGATACTACGTCTTTTCGTTTAGTGAACTGCACAGTTTTTCATTCCGAAACGTTTAAAGTAAGTTTCCAGTATTTGCAACACTTTTAAGTCTTATGAAGATCTAACAGAAAATTTATAGCTTTTATCAGACAGAACTTCGGTACAGGTAAGTGCATTGTCTGCGGAAAATCTACGGTCACGTTTAATATTGTGTACAACGTAATTAATGTATAACACGAATAGCAAGGGTACCAACACACTTCCCTGCTGCATACGTTAAGTTACTACAACATCAGTCGATGACTCTTCAGCTAAGGTGACATGCTGTGTCCTCTCTACCAGAAAATTTGCAATCCAGTCACAAATTTCTCTTGATACCTCTTGCGATCGTACTTTCGGTAACAGTCATAGATGAGATACTAGTTAAATGATTTTCAGAAGTCATTATGTGCTGCTTCTACCTGACTGCCTGGTCCACGGCTTTCAGGATGTCGCACGAGGAAAGTGCAATTTGGGTTCGCATAATTAATGCTGACTGGCATGGAATCTATGCTAATTGGAATAGAGCTCAGAAAATGCTCTAGGATTCTACAACATATGGACGTCATTGTGAATCGTGTCTGTTACGCTTCTTTCGGTGAAATGTGATCTATTTTTTTTTCCTACACGGTTTGTTGTTCCAGGGATCTACGGTACATAATGTTAAAATGGGAGCTAATTTATTTGCAAATTATATGTAGAATTACAGGGATCCCATTGAGTCCTGTAACGTTGTTTAATGTTAGTAATTTTAGCGGTTTCTCAATGCTGATGACGCTAATATCTATATCACTCATCTTTATGGTGCTGCGAAGAGTAAATAGAGGCAGTACGTCTGTATTTTCTTTACAAAAGAAACATTTGAAAACGGGGTTTCGTATTTCTGCGTTTGCTCACAAGTGTCTGAACACTAATTATAGTGTCGCTAACAAACTTTACATACGACTAGAATTAATTATTCAATAAAATTCGGCTACGGCAGTCATTGAAGGCTACGTGGACTGCACGTATGACAGCAAAATGCGTATTTTATTCATCATCTCTCTATTCGTGGTCCTATGTTTCCTTTACCACTGTAAACTTGTGTAGTACTTTCCTTCGTGTGCCATATACGGTGGTAGTCAACAATGCGAGGCGTCTGACATTTAGTGAATCAAGGACACAGGATTCTTTTGAATGATGGCAAAATTGAATTTTTTATCACTGTAATCTTTTCTGCTTGCACTGACATACACGTTATTGGGTTTTAAATGAAAAATGACCGCCATATAATATGTCTTGGAGTCACGGTCGTATACACTGTCAAGTCCCCATTATTTAAATTACAAGAAACCATTAGTATTTCGCAGAACAACTGGAAAAGTTCTGCTTCCAGTGAATCTGTTTGGGATATATTGTATTCGTTGGTAACACGGCTGCATGCTAGCATCTGTAGTTGACCATTTTTTCTCCTGTTTATTGTTGCTTTGGTAACGTGTTTTGTTTATGTCATACTGAAAGTTTGTTGCTCAAGTGCTACAGATTTTTGTGAGTCTAAATGTTCGTTAGTGTGTAGTAAATACTAGCAATGCCACACATCAAGAAATTCGATAGAAGAAAGTAGAAGGATAGTTAGTTTACAAACAAAGCAGTCCATGCTATTGAGAGGAACCAACATATCAGTTCCTCAGAGATGATTCAAATTTTTGTGTTAACAGTGCTGTTATTTCTAGTGGACCCTAAACTCTTCATACTAGTTTGTTATTCAGTAACATTCAGGTGATCTACACTGCCCCACTGTATACATTTGACCACTTCGTTTATCAAAGGGGATGCTTCAACAATCAATAGTTGATTATAAAAGACCCTCAAAGCTTTACACATAATTGTGGAATAAATGTAGAATTCTATTGCTAGGTACATATAATTTCTTTTGAGCAATTATATATTCTTTAATATAAAATGTACTTATCTCCCAAATAACCTCAAGCAACATCAAGAATTTAATGGTTATTTTTCTGAAGTATGTGGATATAAATACAGCTAATGTTCATTCACCAATGAACCAATAACATTTAAAAAGAATGCCTCATTCACCAATGAAGCAATAACATCTAAAAAGAATGCCAAGAGGAAACTTGAACATGAAGAAATGCAGCAGGATGAAGATTATGATTCAGTAATGTTCTGAGGCACATTTTAATATGACTCAAATCTTAATTCGCAATTTCCTTGAAGTTGTATTTTTCAGAATTTAGGTCCACTTATTTCCATAAGTTTATAAGGCATTGCACTATTTTTTTTTAACCTACAATCGTCTATAGCTATCTAGTAGACGTAAACTTTATTGCAGGTTAAGTTAAATTGTAGATAAATAAAAATTTTAACTGGGAAAATATAGTAAAAATTAAAATATATGATATAATAATATTTATGTTGGTTAATATACTCAAGGTGCTGAGTTAAATGGGTATAGTACCTCAGACAACATATGATACGTATCTGGTAAATATTTGGTTTCCTTCACATGTGTATTAATGGATTAAATGGTGCCTGAATTTGAAGAAGAATTTTAGGAATGTGCATCACTTTTTTAATTATCTTTTTTAAATGGCAATACATCCTAAATTGTTCAAAATACTTGCAAATTGTCCAGAAAGTAATCTGCACCAACTCTGATAAACTGCAAAACTATAACATATATACAAAAGAAATAGTGCATGAATAAAATAGTTATCGGTTTTCACAAAAAACAGAGCCGAAAAAGTACCCTGTCTCCTCAAGGGAGACATCATGAGATGATTTTCCCCACTGCCCTTTAACAGCTCTTCCACCCCAGAAGCGGCTTACCCTAGATTTGGGAGGCGGCGAAGATCAACAGGCTGCCTGTATTCTAAAAATGGTTATCTATTCAGTCTCCGACCGTGTAAGTGGTTGGAAATGTTTCTACTTGGGGGGAGGTGGGGGAGGGGCTCTTGATTTGTATGGAGACGAAGGGAGATTGAGGGAAAAGGTAACAATTGAAAAAATAGCACCTTCAAAACATAAAAACTCGAAGATTATAGGTTCAAAATATTCAGCCGGGGGCAGCTTTCACTACTGTCAAGAAATAGTAAATAAGTGTACATCACCATAGACCTCAGCTAAAGTGCACAGAAGCTACACAAATTGATGCAAAATTACTCGCGCTCTGCAAACGCCACTACCGTGCCACATGGAGAATGTTTGACGGGATTCGATTAAGGTTAAGAGAGAGAAGCGAACCTTAAGATATCGACTCAGGTGATAAGGGGAGGTGACGGTGGAGCTTCACCACGTGGCCGATTTCGTCAGTCTGTGGCCGTGGCCCAAGACGGTCGCTGTCGTCATGAAAACGAATCGATGTGCGTACACGAGCGATATTGTCGAATTCTGTTCAAGTTAAGCTGTTACTAAATACTAGGAAGCAAGTGCACATGGTTAGTCACATCCACGACGGAGAAGAAGCGGCGTCTGCTGGTCTACATGGAAGCTGAGAAAGAATGGGATTGGGGAGGCAGCGATCGAACCAGTAATGACTCCAGAGGCACAACCCTCTAGTGAGCTCCCGACTCCAATAATGCCACTGCTAACTTTTGAGAAGGAACAGGAGCCACTGTGTCATATGGAACTGGCCACAACTTTTTCCGACAGAAGATTTCACATTCTGTCTCAAAATCAACTGTTGGAAAAGCGGTCTTTTCACAGTGTTCCTACACCTCCACATGTAAGAAGAAGGAATCGTTTAAAACTTGAATAATTTTTAACGGTTGCTACCATTTTGAGTAAATTAACAAATTTTCTCAAAATGACCGGATATAATAATCTTTTTACCCTTAATTTTTATTATCAGGTTAAACAGCAACTGAAAATTACTCGAAATACAATTGATATCAAAGAAATGAGTACACCCGTGGGCCGTTCGTTATGAAAGGGACCTGAATCTGTAATCAGATTGTATGATTTTTGATTGTTGCTATTTTATTTCTTTGTCTGAGCGCTAGGGCGAGTGCACACATACGGATCCCACAATATGGCGTTACAATTTCCCCCTTCAAGATCTTAGACATGGACGCAGGTATGGTAACCATGGTTCAGTCATCGCTTCTGCTAGTAGAAGTTCATTCTGTTCTCTCAAAATTTAACGCAGTACACTCGTATAATCAATAAGAGAAATGAAAACTATCACCTAACGTGCATACGCAGCAAGAAATCAACAAAACATGTAAAACACAATTCAGGTCCTTTCCCTTCGAGCTCGCAAACTGTAACAACAAACGCGAACCAAAATAATACAGCAACATCAAAGTAAATAACTGTCAAGGCTTCCTCGGTGTGAGAACGACAAAAAATTTTTGTTTCTACAAAATATACAAAACAAATTAATACACAGCATAACCAAGTAAAGCTATCACCATTTCATTTAATTCGAGAAGTGATGACAGTGAGATACGAGTATCGAATACCAGTCGAAGACGATGAGTTCTTCAAAATACATCTTTTGACTAAACAAAAGAAAAAAAAATGCCGTTCTGAAACATCACTGGAGTAGTGGGAGGAGGGACGGGCAGGAATAGAAGATTAGGATGTACTGTGGCCTACTGTTGCACTGTTGGACCTGCGCTACACTCACAGTCAGAAATGTGCTTGGCGGCAATGAATTCGTGGAGCATACAGTCTGAGGTCAGCTGAGCACATTTACATGAGAGGGTCCCCTGTTGTCTTTCAGACTCCTAAGGGAGCTTATTTTATGTATACGTTATGAGATAGGAAGCGAGATTGTAGAACTCCACATGTTATACAAGGTTCTGGAGGTAGGTTCTATTTTTAAGTTTTATTCTTTATAACGTATTTTAAAACTGTCCAGGCGAAAGTATTTGTAAGCCAATGAATGTGAACGAAAGCCCACGACACTAGAACCCCAATGAAATTAGATCGAAGTGTTTAGTACTGTTATGAGTGTATTTTCATATCATATCATACATTGAAAGTAGTCAAGCATATGTAACATAAGAAAAGCGGAATGAGGAGCTGGGAGGCACCTGCTGTGACCCACACTGACCGTCTACAATCGTGTCGATACTTCTACTGGCGGGAGGCTGCCCAGGTTGCCAGTTACGTTGCTGTAGACAATGCAGAGCAGACACAAAGTATTCTTCTCTCTCATCTCGCCTTGGATAAAGTTTCGCTCAACAGACCTATACCAGCTCGAATTTCCACAGTGGCGAAATTCATCAGTCACATCAGAAGAGTGCAAATGTCTATTTTTAGCGTTGTCCATCAAACCTTTATCTAATGGTGACTTGCCAGCTGACTTGGCAACTTTACTTCAAGGAAAGACATCTTCCACAATTACATACGCATAACTACTTTCAATTTATCATATGAAAATAAACCAATAACAATACTACACACTTCGATCGAATTTCATTGGGGTTCTAGTGTTTTGGGCTTTCGGTCACATTCATTGGCTTACAAGTATATTCGCCTGGACAATTTTAAAATACGTTATAAAGAATAACACTTAAAAATAGAACTTAGCTCCGGAACCTTGCGTAACATGTGGAGTTCTACAATATATCTCCCTATCTCATAACGTATAAAGAAAATAAGCTGCCTTAGGCACCTAACTATAGGTACACTCTCAGCTGTCTGGACAGTGCGTATGGCAGGAGTTCCACCATTTATCTTCAAATTAGCTGTAAGTTTACAAGGGCATTCTCACTCTTACACAGGAAATAGTGAAGCGATTTACTATTTTATTCATCAACAGATAAGATAAAATGTAAATTATTCTTCAAGAGACAAGTGTGACCCCTATTTTTGACAAGAAATACTAAATCGCTCTCTCGGCGTCCGAAACTAGGACATGTGGCGTGGCAGTGGGTTTGGTTTAGGCTATTGGGAAGTGACACAGACTGTGTTATTGTGGTAATGAAAGTTTTCTATGGCTACTAATGTTATCTGGAATCTGTAAAGGGAGTATGGAGCCTATCCACTCACGAATAATTTATCTGGATGCTAGTGTCAGAAGTCCTATATTTGTTGCTATAACAGTCGTGCTCATTCGGTAGATCAAATCCGAAATGGCACAGTATTCTCATAAGGGAAAGCACAACCTACAGTCATGCAATTCTAGAGGGGTGTGCACCGGAATTAACCACTCGTGCACGAGCACAGCACCCGAAAGGTCGGCCGTGCTAGTTGCTCGGTATTTGGCCGACTTAATGCCCGTAAACAAATGCTTTTCCTTTGGGCATCAGACCTTACAAGGCTGGAATTGATCAAAGCCTAGTTCTAATCTGCTGGACCATTAATGGTGTGCGATACTGCAGTGTCTGTGCTTTTCAGAATACGATGCAATGATCCTTTGACTATGCATGCATGTCGGAAGGAATAGGCACTGTGACGACTACAGAAGTTATGAAATACATGAAATGTCTTCGCAGTTGCGAATATGGATAACCATCCGCTGTATAGTGGAATGAGGACACTGAAAATTTGTGCCCGACCGGGACTCGAACTCAGATCTCCCACTTATCGCGAGCGGTTGCCTTACCATTTGGCTGTCCGATCACGACTCACGAGCAGACCCAAACTTCCATATGTCGTCCGCGATGTGTGTACGACCTGCGCTCATTCATTCCTTATGCATATTTCCGCACAGGGTGTCCGCCCCCGGTAGCTGAGTGGTCAGCGCGACAGAGTGTCAAGCCTAAGGGCCCGGGTTCGATTCCCGGCTGGGTCGGAGATTTTCTCCGCTCAGGGACTGGGTGTTGTGTTGTCATCATCATCATCATTTCATCCCCATCGACGCGCAAGTCGCCGAAGTGGCGTCAAATCGCAAGACTTGCACCAGGTGAGCGGTCTACCCGACGGGAGGCCCTTATCACACGACATTTCCATTTCCATTCCGCACAGGGTAGACATTTTAATTGAAAGTCGCTTGCCCGGTGTCTCTCCTGTATGGGATGTATACATAATCAATGTACTAGTGCAGGTTGTAGATGCATGGGTGACAAGGTACGGAAGTTTGGACGCTGTTCTGAGTCGTGCTCGGATAGCAGCACAAATTTCCACTGTACAGCGGATGGTTGTCCATATTTGCAACCGCTAATACATTTCGTGCACTTTATAAAAGCTGTGGTCGCCAAAGTGCCTATTCCTTCCGACTTGCATGCACGCCCGAAGGAACATTGAATCGTACTTCTGAACAACACAGGCATTACAATGTTGCACACCAGGTTCGAGTCCCGGTCCAGCACAAATTTTCATTGTCGTCATTCCATTACACAGCTGATGGTTGTTCATATTCGTTACCGTGCATATATTCCATGAACTAATGGTGTTGGTCTGCATTATGGCTGAAATTAAGAACTCAGTCTCCCAGGAATCTGCATGGTCTAATAACTTCACATTTTACTGAAGTTAATCGCAGGAAAAAATGGAACGAAAATGACATTCGGAATACAAGCACTTAATTTTAATACTGTCGTTGTGACGACAATTGGGAAAACGGGACACTTAATTAAAAATCATTGTTAATCTGTAACTTCTGCAAGGCATAACAGTAAAAGCCGGGTGCATGACATCTACAGTGGTGGAGGAAAGACCTAGGCGAAGTTCACGGTGGCCGTGCGGTTCTAGGCGCTGCAGTCCGGAACCGCGGGACTGCAACGGTCACAGGTTCGAATCCTGCCTCGGGCATGGAGGTGTGTGATGTCCTTAGGTTAGTTAGGTTTAAGTCGTTCTAAGTTCAAAGGGACTGATGACCTAAGATGTTAAGTCCCATAGTGCTCAGAGCCATTTGAACCATTTATGCGAAGTTCAGATAGTAACGCCGCCACTTTCGACTGAAAGCTAGTGGCAGACGGCTAGTAAGACATTCGTGTCTGAACAAGACTTTTATTCATGTTTGGTAGGGAGGTGTGGCTGTCATTGGAGCAGAAGCCGTTGACCTCAGAATGACGCAGTGAGCTACAGAGCTCAGTGAGCCAACATCAGCAGGGAAACCTGGGCAGTGGCGTGCAAAAGCAGCATCACCAGCTGGAGTTAACAGGACGTCCGTAGCTGGCAGAGACTGTGTGGGCTGTGGCTGATGAAAGACAGCCCTGTCCAGGCCACTGGCCCATCTTGAGTTGCAGAATGCAACACAGGGTAGGGTGATATTCAGACCGTAGACCTCAGCATGATTGACATCAAAAGCGTGTGCCAGCTCCAGGAAACGGTCAACAACGACAGAGAGACCTGATGATGCAACCCAAGCTCAAACAAGTGTCCCACTAGAGAGGTGGGCACCAGCAGGAGGCAGTCACCAAGAGGGAGACCCAGCGGTGCATAGGCTCTAAGTCGTCTGCATATGGTCCCCAGCACAGGTGGTTGCCTGCCGCTACTGGAGACGAAGCCCTTAGTAGACAGCTGGATACTTTATTTGACTCTGCAGTAGTTCCTACCTCGAAGCCAGCATCTGATGGAGACAGTAGTGGTTGGTATCATGTATACACCTCGAAACTATTGTGTGGAGAGAACGTCAGAGAACATTTGAGACTGAGGGTCTGATTTGGGGAGGGGGTGGGCGGTATTTATGAGCGTCTGCTGGCCATTGCTTCTCAAACAGCAGCACCTCCACCACAGAAGAGACAGTAGGCCGTAGCAGCTGGATGTCGCCAATGGGTGCCGATGACTTCATTCGTTCTGCTCTTTTTGTTTAGCCACCCAGCTTCTGAAGGAGCCTACCCAGAGCTATAGTATTGTCCAACTTCACCCTTCAGAGGTATAGGTTGGCTTCTTCCTCTTTGTCAACTTCCTTAATAAGTACTTTTGCACTTTGGGAACGTCTTTCTACTTCATAGTGCGTCGTTACTGCATTGACGGCACCTCTCTCCCTATCCCACCGTTTGGCTGCATTGGCGCGAGGCAGTTCAGTGCTTCAGAGTAAGATGTGGCACAACACAATTAAAGGACAAGATAGGAGTCTTTAAATGGTCAAGTTTCTCTTTGCTCAACTGACTAGTTTCTTAAGTAATGTTTGAGAACACTTCTCGTGGAGAACAATGGTCTGGCAAAAAGTACTTTAAAAAAAGGAGACGAACAGTCTAGATTGCGGAACCTTTTATTTTGATGGTAACCGGTTTTTGTCAGTTTTTGACCATTTTCAAAAACTGACCGAAATAAGTTACCATCAAAATGAAAGGTGTTGCGGTCGAGACTGTTTGTGTCTATTTAAAAAATAATTCTCAACGTTGTTTATATCCTGAAAATCTTTCATTGGATCCTCCAGTAGGTACGAATAATCTCCCTTCTTTCATCATTTTGTATGGACCACCTAACAGTGGACAGAACTTATCTACATTTCTCTCAATTTAATCGGACTGTGGGTGGTTCTGGACAAGAACGAAATCCCCTACTTCGTTGTCATGCTAGTCTTCCCGAGTCTCTTCCTCTCATTCGGATTCAGGTAACAGCTGTGGCAATCTTTTGCTCCCAAGCCATATCAGACAGCTGTGTCAAACCTCTGATCTAACCAGTTGACACTGTACTTTCAGTGTCAAACGTTGGGGGAGGGCTGGTGCCCTGTCGAATCAAGGGCCAACTAGCTGATTATAGTCTAAAACTGTGGCATGTACTGCACCCACTTCAATGTCATTCATTACAGTGTAGCCCACCTAATTTGCCCAACTCGCAGAAACATTCTGTAGTGTCCCCTGCAGTATAATAGTGACTTATCCTGTGGAATAGAATGCCACATTGCCACATAAAGCTAATCCCGAAGCAGCCGGTACCAGAATTCCGCCAATGCAGTGTTCTGCCAGTAGCACTCTGCTCTACCTATGCGGTAAGTTTTATGATTGCTGAGGTGGGCTGTCATTATTAGCATTCCAAGACCACCTCTGCTTCCTTCTCCTCAGTTTGACCTGCATTATCATAATCTAGTTACTCTGCCGATCCTGTTAATAACTCTCAGGTTGCTAATAGTTTTGGATAGGTCGATTGTTAGGTCGAGATGAGTGGTTATTATTTTGCTGATTGTTTCCAGAACTTGTTTCTGTGATAACGCGACGCAACTAACGACGAATGCCTTCTCTCCCTTCCTGCTTGGAACTCGCCCAGGGCAAACAAACAAAGCTTTGGGAGAGTTCTCGATAGTGGAAATGGGCACCATAAGCAATTGTCTCCTAGCCCATTCAGGCATTCTATGGTATATAAGAGGGATTAACTCTTCTATTGCCTCTGGGAGTTCTATGTGACGAACACTGAATAACTGCTGAAAGAAAAATACACTCAATGTGGCTCCGCTGGAGTCATAACAAGGTCTGTCGTGAGTTCTCGTCACTCACTGTTTCTGAGCTCGAGTCCAACACTGAGCCACCAGTTCTTGACATAACTGTAGGAAGCTGTTACAATATTTGCCTGTCACATCCAACCAGAGAAGAGCCTCTGACCTGAGGTGACAGACAAACAGCCCATTTGGTTGTGTGAGAGCGAAAAGGTATCAAAAATATCTGTAGCTTGAGACAATATCTACCAGGTAATTGCTAGAATTTAGTCCTGTGGACTTCTTCCAAGACAGAGACATCTGCCAAGGAGGTGTTACTTCAAGCAGAGTAAACTGCGATGTTTTTCTCAGACAAAGACTGTCTGTTTGAGTCATGTTTATTATAAATGGCTTTATTATAAAGTTCCCTCTTGACATACACGACTAATAAATTATTGAAGGATGATGGCTGTTGCGACTGGAGGCGGCTCTCCTACAGCCCAAGGCATCTGCTGTAGTGTGATTTTTTTTATAGACGGCTTTCCTGCTCGCCCATGTTGACCATTACGTTGCACGTGGGGGGAGGCGGTTCATTGACTCGCTTCTCCGGGTTGGAGGCTCTATTGACTGATTGATTGTAGTCGCTATTCCCTTGTGTGCGTAAATCTAAGTGACTGGGTTGCCAGGCAGTCATTGCACGATCACACCTGATTGAAAGTATGCCTGCGAGAGTGGAAGGATAAGGGTGGGCCAACACCGTACTGAATTCCAGCAATAACGATCGAGGGCGTCACGAACTTGTAAATCATTTTCAACCCGGTGCCTACGGATTAGCTCATAATGCACCCAATTGCATTACAGAGAAAATTACGTGCAAGCTGCCACCAGGCAGATGAAGGGGTTAATATACAGGGCGAACATTGATAAAATCAATAAACTGCAGGGACGGGGTCATGACTGGAAATGGAGGTAAACAGTTGCTATGACTTTGTGTCCGGAAGTGCATCGTTGCCGCGGTAGAAGGCACTGACGAATGAAAGTTCCTCTGACCACGTGTCGTGTGTTTCTTGTGTATTTCAGGCTGTGTGACTGACGCAGCGTACTTTAAGCGGGGGAATGGTCCGGTATTCATGTCAGGAACAAGCTGAGAGGTGTTTGTGTACGGCCAAACAGATGGAAACTGTCGAGAGGCAGAACACGATCCCAAAAATCTAGTGTTCACACAGTCCGCCGTCTCCCTGTAGGTTCGTCTGTCTGAAAGAACCCACGGTCACTCAAACGGCCAAAAAGGGCTTGAAATGTTGTGTGAAGTGGTTGGTGTGTGTGTGAGGGTACCTGTTTTGGTGTAGCCGTGCTGCCTCTCGACCGTTTCCATCTGCTTGGCCGTACACAAACATCATCTCGGATTGTTCCTGAGATAAATACCGAACCATTCTTCTGTTTACAGTACGCTGCGTCAGTCACACATCCTGCCACACACAAGGAACACACGGCACGTGGTCAGATTGGTTGGTTGGTTGGTTGTTTTGGGGAAGGAGACCAGACAGCGTGGTCATCGGTCTCATCGGATTAGGGAAGGATGGGGAAGGAAGTCGGCCGTGCCCTTTCAGAGGAACCATCCCGGCATTTGCCTGGAAAGATTTAGGGAAATCACGGAAAACCTAAATCAGGATGGCCGGACGCGGGATTGAACCGTCGTCCTCCCGAATGCGAGTCCAGTGTCTAACCACTGCGCCACCTCGCTCGGTACACGTGGTCAGAGGAACTTTTATTTGTCGGCGCCATCTACCGTGGCAACGATACATTTCTGGACACATGTTCATAGGACCTTTTTTCCCCTCTTTCCAATCAGGACTCTGTCCCTGCAGTTGGTCATTTTGATTAATGTTCACTCTGTAGATGTGGACCGCTTATTCCTAACAATCACTGAAGTTACTCATTAGAATTGTTAACTGTTTTCCTAAGTGGCATGAATAAAGTTCATATAGGAATGACGTTGAATCACACTATGAATAGTGCATGAGACACACCAGTCTGGCAATCAACTGCTACATATCATCACGTGGGAACTATGTTTTTTCGAATGTGCTACATGCATTGTAACTGAATTTAAAATGATGAGCTAATATGTTGCCTCTCCCACGGAACACCTGATCCTCAGTCTCTTCTTCCCTGGCCTTACCATCACCTGCGTCACCATCTATGTCCGCCCCTCCGCCCCTACTCCTTTCAACTTCCTTTCCCACATCGACCATACCTTCTTCTCCTACGTGATTGCCACTGGCCTCAACATCCATAGTCATTCCACCACCCAGCTACGGTGGTGGCATCGGTTCCTCTCCACCCTCCAAGGTGACCTCGTTCCCATGCCCCAACACACCCGCCCTGAATCCAATACCACTCTCGACATCATATTGGCCTCCTCTAACCTCCTTGGCCGCATAGCGATGGACGTCTTCGACCCTATTGGCAGTGGCCATCTCCCTGTCTTCCTCAACGTATCAGACGGTCGTCACCCCCGTCCCGAACCTTGTATCGACCCTCCCCCGAAATATGTCCAAGATTATTCCTGTGTCAACTGGAATGCCTACCGGGATACCCTCACTACCCAGATCGATAGCCACCCCGTCGCCTACCACCACCCTGATGACGCTACCCATGCCGCCTCCTTTCTCCAGCAGACCTGGTCTGAGGCCGTGGAGGCCCACATCCCTACCGTTGCCATCCACCCGCACCGTCCCACTTTACCCACACAGGCTGTCCTCCTCCGTGAATCCCGCCGTCTATACCGTGCCTTCCTTCACATGCGTGATTGGGACACACTACAACGCCACTGACAACTCCAACGACATGCCTGAAACTTGCTCACTATCAAGAAACGCCGGGACTGGCGACAGACATGCACCTGTCTTAATGCTATCCTACCTGTCAACTCGTCTAAGTACTACTGGTCAGCCTTCCGCCGCCATACCGGATCTAAACCCCCCCCCCTCCCCCTACTACCCTCTCCTTCATGATGACCAGCCCTTTCCTGATAACCCAGTAAGGCTAACCATTTTGCTTCTTACCTCTCCAATATCTTTACCCTCCCTAATGATCCCGAGTTCGATTACTCCCTCTTCCCTGATCTCCGCGATCGAACTGACATCTCTGCCCCTCCACTCACCCCTGGCTTCCAGTACTTGGACAACATTACACACACCAAACTCAATGCCCTGATCACTACTCAAGATATCGTATCTACGCTCCGAATGAAACGCAACACTGCTTCTGGTCACGACCGTGTTACCTATCGTCACCTCCATTAAACTCCTGCCTCCTTCCTCTCCACCCTGGCCAGACTGTATAATGTAGTCTTGTCCACCGGCTTCAACCCCAACCTGTGGAAAACCTCCCAGATCCTGATGTTCCTCAAACCCAGCAAATCGCCATTGGCTGTCTCCTCCTACTATCCCATCAGTCTTTCCTCAGTCTTCAGCAAGGCCCTGGAATCCATCCTCACCCAACACATCCACCAGCATCTCCACCAGCACTGCCTTCTTCCCGCTGCCCAATGTGGCTTTCGAATGTCCTTCTCTACCGATGACCTTCTCCTTCACCTCACTCACCTCCTCTCCGAACAACTCAACTCCCGTCACCCTCCCATCTTCCTCTCCCTTGACCTTGAACGTGCCTACAACCATGTATGGCATTTTGGTCTCCTCTTCAGCTCCGAACCTTCGCCCTCCCTATTAACTATGTACGTCTGATCGCCTCCTTTCTTTCCCACCGTCCTTCCTATGTCACCATCCATAACACGGATTCCTTCTACCCCTCCATCAGTGTGTCCCAAGGTTCCATCCTCTCTCTCCTTCTCTACCTTCTTTACATGGCGGACATGCCGCCGCCTGCACCTCCCTTACACCTTCTCCAATACGCCGATGGCACTGCCTTCCTTGCCCTCGCCCCCACCCTGCAATGCTCCCAGCTCCTTCTCCAATCACGTTTTGACCAGTTCACCACTTGGTGCAACCAGTGGCTACTCAAGGTCAATCCTTCGAAGACCCAGGCGATCTTGTAGGCAAAATCACCACTTCCTTCTACCTCACTATCTACGGCTGTCTTATCACCCTCATCCCCACCCTCAAGTACCATGGCGTCACCCTTGACCGTCGCCTCTCCTGGACCCCCCCCCCCATCTCTGGACTATCCAAGCCAAGGAACTCTCCCAACTCTGCCTCCTCAAGCTCCTCTCTGGCTGCACATGGGGTCTGGACCCCCTCCACCATCCTCCACACCTATAAATCCCTCATCCACCCTACCCTCTGCTACACCCATCCCACCTGGATCGCCGCCCCTCCTACCTTCTACAAATCCCTTCAAATCCTGGAACGCCATGTGCTCTGCCTCGCCTGTTGTATCTGTCTTCCCTCCCCCACGTGGATCCTGTATCACTTAACCACATTCCCACACCTCATACTTTTCCTCGAACGGATATTGATTCTTTAGACCTCCCGCAAACTTGATCCCCCTCACCCGCTCGTCTCTCCAATCCTTTCCCACCCCCGTCCGCTGTCGCATCTGTACTACCGTATCCCACCTGCTCTCCATCTCTCCACACTCCATACCCTTGCCCAAGGTGGCCTCCGCCAACTCCCCCTCCCTGATGGCGCCCTCATCCCTCCATCTACCCCTCCTACCAACTTCAGTCCTCCCCTTCTCCTGTATTCTTCCTCCTGGGCACCCTCTCTCCCTTCTCTCTCTCCTCTCTTTCTCCCTCTCTCCTCTCCCCCTGGGCTTCCACACCCCTCCTACCCTCTCCCCTCCCCCTCCATCCTCCTCTCCAACTGGGATCCACACCCTCCCCCTCTCCCTCCTACCCGCACCTCTTCCCTTTGGCTGGTCCCCAGCTTTGTGCGTGAACAGTACATCTTCGTGCGCCAGAGATCGTGGCCAGTGCTCGTGTGTATCTTCGCGTCAGTGCTTCAGTGTCTCTCCGTTTGTGCTCCTCCGTTCACGTATGTAAATTCTGTCTTCTCCGTTTGTGTCCAGTGATGAACGTTTTTTATCCAGACAGTGCGCCTGTGAACTGCTTCATGTATTTTAATATGTCTGTCTCCCGTTTTTATCCACCATGTTTGTTTGTTTTTCTGCCTTTCTTTTTACTGTCAGTGTTATCTATGGCCGAAGAGCGGCATAGATAGGCCGCTACCGGTCTACCTTTATTGCAAAGGTGTCGAAATAACAATAAAGAAAAAAAAATATGCTGCCTTAAGCGAAAATGAGTGATTTATTGAACAAAGTTTTTTAGTTACGCAGATAAGTTTGTGACCATGTTGCACTTCGAGACACAAGCCGACGAAGATGGAGATATCGAGATAATTTCCAGTACCACACTGCGTCAAGTCTTTCCAGTTTACTCTGTGTTGTAGAATACGAAGAGCAAAAATACTGGCATCGCATGAATTGCATCTATATGATGCAATACATACACTTGTGTACACGAGTTATAGTTTCAGTTTTGTTCAAAAAGGCGGCCGGAGTGGCCGTGCGGTTCTAGGCGCTACGGTGCGCGGTTCCAGACTGTAGCGCCTAGAACCGCTCGGCCACCCAGGCTGGCTCAGTTTTGTCTTGGTTAAGTCTTGTTAAGTTCCCCCTTAAATTGCTCCGCTGCGCTTTGTGAAACTTCTCGTTACTATGAAACTTAAAACACGGTCATATTGCGTTTATTCACATACATGTCAGATATTTTTTATGTAAAAAGGTAACATTTCAGGGCATAAAAATCGGGATCACAGTCTCTTACGAAGTTGTAGCCTGAAGTAAACAGTATTGAAATGCTTGCAACATGTATATTAGGAAATGAAAGTTGAAAGAAAACTGTTATAAAAGCTACGCCAGGCAACTTAAGCAATGCCTGAGAAAGGTATATAATGGCATCTAACGCCGTGCCAAAGAGACTCCAGTATCTCCTGGTAGCAGACAGCACGCAACCAGAAGAGGAGGCCGATTGCCGCGCTGGATTAGCCGAGCGGTCTGGGGCGCTGCAGTCATGGACTGTGTGGCTGGTCCCGGCGGAGGTTCGAGTCCTCCCTCGGTCATGGGTGTGAGTGTTTGTCCTTAGGATAATTTACGTTAAGTAGTGTGTTAGCTTAGGGACTGATGACCTTAGCAGTTAAGTCCCATAAGATTTCACACACATCTGAACATTTTTGGAGGCCGATTACCGACAACACCTCAAACCAATTATGATTGCGACTCCCTTCTGATGTCGTACTGAAAATGTCAATAGCGCATACACTCTATCGCTATATGCACTCGTGATCATAAAGTGTAACACCATGAAGAGATTATACAACAACTTCGTTAAACATCACATTTCTCATTCACAAAAAGCATCTGCATGTTGGTTTGTTTGTGAGATGATCACGTTACGTTGTGTAAAAAGGAGAAGCGTTGACCAGCACGTCTCGGAACTGAACAGCAGCAGGATCGTCGACTGTCGAGATTGCGGTACCGAGCGAGGTGGCGCAGTTGTTAGCACTCTGGACTCGCATTCGGGAGGACGACGGTTCAATCCCGTCTCCAACCATCCTGATTTAGGTTTTCCGTGATTTCCCTAAATCGTTTCAGGCAAATGCCGGGATGGGTCCCTTGAAAGGGCACGGCCGATTTCCTTCCCAATCCTTCCCTAACCCGAGCTTGCGCTCCGTCTCTAATGACCTCGATGTCGACGGGACGTTAAGCACTACCCACCACGAGATTGCGGTTTATCATTCCGTAATATTGCTGCTCGCGTTAGTCGGCGCTCATGGCTGAAAGTGATGAGTTAATGAGGGCCATACTCAGCGACAACATGATCTCAGCGACCGCAAGCAACTAACGCCTGAGAGGACAGGCATATTGATAGCTGTGCAATGTAGGATCGTACAACCTCGTCACATAACTGTAATGGGATATGGGCAGTGACTGTGCCGCGATTCTAGGAACACCACTGGCAGCAGAGCGACCGTTGTTGCGACATGCTTTATACACTCCTGGAAATTGAAATAAGAACACCGTGAATTCATTGTCCCAGGAAGGGGAAACTTCATTGACACATTCCTGGGGTCAGATACATCACATGATCACACTGACAGAACCACAGGCACATAGACACAGGCAACACAGCATGCACAATGTCGGCACTAGTACAGTGTATATCCACCTTTCGCAGCAATGCAGGCTGCTATTCTCCCATGGAGACGATCGTAGAGATGCTGGATGTAGTCCTGTGGAACGGCTTGCCATGCCATTTCCACCTGGCGCCTCAGTTGGACCAGCGTTCGTGCTGGACGTGCAGACCGCGTGAGACGACGCTTCATCCAGTCCCAAACATGCTCAATGGGGGACAGATCCGGAGATCTTGCTGGCCAGGGTAGTTGACTTACACCTTCTAGAGCACGTTGGGTGGCACGGGATACATGCGGACGTGCATTGTCCTGTTGGAACAGCAAGTTCCCTTGCCGGTCTAGGAATGGTAGAACGATGGGCTCGATGACGGTTTGGATGTACCGTGCACTATTCAGTGTCCCCTCGACGATCACCAGTGGTGTACGGCCAGTGTAGGAGATCGCTCCCCACACCATGATGCCGGGTGTTGGCCCTGTGTGCCTCGGTCGTATGCAGTCCTGATTGTGGCGCTCACCTGCACGGCGCCAAACACGCATACGACCATCATTGGCACCAAGGCAGAAGCGACTCTCATCGCTGAAGACGACACGTCTCCATTCATCCCTCCATTCACGCCTGTCGCGACACCACTGGAGGCGGGCTGCACGATGTTGGGGCGTGAGTGGAAGACGGCCTAACGGTGTGCGGGACCGTAGCCCAGCTTCATGGAGACGGTTGCGAATGGTCCTCGCCGATACCCCAGGAGCAACAGTGTCCCTAATTTGCTGGGAAGTGGCGGTGCGGTCCCCTACGGCACTGCGTAGGATCCTACGGTCTTGGCGTGCATCCGTGCGTCGCTGCGGTCCGGTCCCAGGTCGACGGGCACGTGCACCTTCCGCCGACCACTGGCGACAACATCGATGTACTGTGGAGACCTCACGCCCCACGTGTTGAGCAATTCGGATGTACGTCCACCCGGCCTCCCGCATGCCCACTATACGCCCTCGCTCAAAGTCCGTCAACTGCACATACGGTTCACGTCCACGCTGTCGCGGCATGCTACCAGTGTTAAAGACTGCGATGGAGCTCCGTATGCCACGGCAAACTGGCTGACACTGACGGCGGCGGTGCACAAATGCTGCGCAGCTAGCGCCATTCGACGGCCAACACCGCGGTTCCTGGTGTGTCCGCTGTGCCGTGCGTGTGATCATTGCTTGTACAGCCCTCTCGCAGTGTCCGGAGCAAGTATGGTGTGTCTGACACACCGGTGTCAATGTGTTCTTTTTTCCATTTCCAGGAGTGTATTTGTAACCCAATGACACTCAAACGTATGTTGCTGCGGTCTTCAGTCCGAGGACTGTTTTGATGCAGCTCTCCACGCCAGTCCGCCCTGTGCAGGCCTCATCATTTCTGCGTAACTGTTTCAACCTACCTGTTTACTGTACCTGTAGTCAAGCCTAGCTCTCCTTTTACGGTTATTATCCCCCTCTCCCCGACCCCCCCCCCCCCCCCCGCCAGAAACACGCAAAACACACATTTCACATTATTACCAAACTGACAGGATGTGTCCTAACAGCAGATACTTTTAGTCAAATTATGCAATACAATTCTTTTTCTCCAATTTCATTCAGTACTTCCTCAGCAGTCATCTATTCTATTCATTTAACATATAGCATTTATCTGTAGCACCACATTTCGAAAGTTTCTGTTTTCTTCTTGTCTGGTTTATCACCTACGTTGATATTCATGACCTCTTTTCAAGACACCACCAATTTCGTTAAACTCTTTTTTCAAGCCCTTTGTCGTTTGGGAGAGAATTTCAATGCCATCGGAAAATCTCAGAGTTATTATTTCTTCTCCCTGCACTAACAGTCCTCCAAATTCTTCTTTGGTTTCCTTTACTGTCTGTTCAACGTGGAGATTGAACAGCGTCGGGGATAGGCTGTGATCCCGTCTCACTTCACTTTCAACTACCGTTTCCCTGCATGTCCTTCGATTCTTATAACTCCAGTCCGCTTTCTGTACAAGTTGTAAATACCCTTCTATTCACTGTATCGTATCCCTGTTACCTTCAGAATTTCAACGTGTGTATTCAAGTCAATACTGTCAAAAGTTTCCTTTAAATCCACAAACGTGATAAACGTAGGCATCTTCTGCTGCTTCAACATTTTGTTATATATATACTGTGTGTGTATGAAGGGTGTTAATTTTAACTGAATGCATTGAAATATCTCGAAAACTACACATCGGAGATCAAAGAAGTCATAATTTCAGTTTGTTTGTCTCGGAGGAGGACATCCAACGATACCACACTCGCCCCCCAGCCCCCCGCCCCCCGCCACAACACGTGCGTGGGTGGCGGGGGGGGGGGGCAACTTTTAAAGCTTCAATGTGAACCCCCGTTTTTATTACAGATTACGATTCCACGGCAAATCTATATTCGTTTTCTTTGAAGCATTTTTTTCTTTTCACCGCAGATGACGCTGTAATTAGAGGAATAGAAACGGGTACAACATCGTAATTTACAACATCGTACTCAATGGCTCTTGAATATCCAATGGTACGAAGGTAGCAAAGGCCAGTATTTCATAACTTAGAATTGGAAATCCCATTCGCAAGGTTGTATTCCTCCGACATATCGAACAGGGGTACTCGACGCGCCACCGTCGCCGCGTAGCGAACTACGACGTATCATAACAGACAGGACACTGGAATTGCAGCTCACGTATCGTGCAGACGTAGAACAGATAGCAGCTTTAAACATTACAGTACTTGCACAGTGTTCAATGCCGGCACACCTACCTATCATATGGAGAACAGACATACAAGTCGACAATGAGTGTTGCAACCACAGAAGAAAACACTGTAATGATTCTGATTTATGGAGAATGTAGGAGAAACGATGAAGCTACTGCTGCCTTGTATGGCAAATGTTTTCCAGAGAAAGCTCGCTATCTTTCGTTCATTTACAAGGCTGTGAAAGCCTTTATGTCTGATGGCAGCCCACAGCCAGACAAAACGAAACGAAGCAAATGTGTTACAGGAGAAGCTAATGAAATAGCCTTACTAGTGGCAGTGTACCACAACCATCGGATAAGCGCTCGGCAATTACACCGCGATTCCGGTACGTCCGTTGTCACGATACTGCCTCGTCATGTGTCATTCATACCGTGAGTCACTGCATCAAGGAATTCATGGCGCCGACTTCCATAACCGGGTAGTGTTTTGTGGATGGGCACGTCAACAAATACAAACGACCTCCACATTCTTTGCCGAGGTGCTGTTTTCCGATGAGTCTACATTCACAAACCGTGGCAGCGTTAACCGGCCAAACACGGATTACTGGTGTGTAGACAGTCCCCACTGGTTACGGTAAGTTGGTCGGTTAACACATGGTGCGGTATCATCAGGAATAAACTCATTGGTCCGTATTTTATCAACAACACGTTGAATGGATGCAAATATCAAACGTTTTTGGAACAGGAACTACCTTCACTACTGTTGGACGTTGCCCTCGACGTTCGACAACGAATGTGGTTTCAACATGACGGTTTCCCAGCGCATTATGCAACTGAAGCACCGGAGGTATGGGGCCGTGTTTACGCCGGTCGGTGGATCGGCAGGGGTGAGCGCTAGGTCGCCAGATTTGACATCATCGGATTTCTTTCTGTGGGGTTATTTAAAAAATACGGTGTACCAGCAAGTGACAACAGGCCATGAAGACTTGGTCAACCGCATCAGAAAAGCCTGTGCTGATATTCCGGCAGATATGCTTCAGTCCTGCGTACGCTCGTATGAAAAGCGGATCACTAAGTGTTGGCAGTACTACGTTTGAACACTTACTGTAATTGGAAAAGTAGAGCAGCGTTCGCCTCGAGCTACGGCCACAATGGCACGTCGAGTAGACCCCTGTTTGATACGTCAGAGGAAAACAACGTTGCGAATGGGGTTTCCAATTAGAAGTTTTGAAATACACGGCTGTTCTACCCTCGTACCATAGAGGTGGGGGTCCCACGTGCCATTGGGTATTCAAGGGCTATTGAGTAGCATGTTGTAAATTACTATTGCGTGTCCATTTCTATTTCTCCGATTATACCACCATCGGTGGTGAAATGAAGAAAATGCTTCGTACAAAACATATGTAGATTTTGCCGAAGAATCGTAATTTCATGATTAGGATAAAGTTACGGTTCGAAACACAGGTTTATAGCTCTTGGATTATTATTGAAAACACACAAATTAACTGGTCCATGCTATAACACATATCTGTGTTTCTGAAGTTGGTGGAGCAGTGGAGACGTAGTGGTGGCAAGCGACGTGGCGGCTAACTGTAGTCACGGCTCTTTAGGTTTTAGTGATCTTTATAACTTCTTCTGGGCGACGGATTTTTAACGTGTTAGAGCCATTCCGTATTGCCAAAAGTACTATCCAACAGCCAAATCCATATCCGAGGCAAATTTCCCTACAAAACGGCTTGCAAATGCCTCCCTTGGCACCCTCGATGTGTACCGTGCAACGGCTAGCCACTGACTGCCTACCGATCCCACCAAGGAGCCGCCCAGATCGACCGCCAAAACCACCTTTACCTCGCGCCAAGCCACTTCCGTTACGGAGGGGCTTCCCTACATCTTTTATATTTCACAATACAAGTTCCCTAAGCATGAACCAGCTCCAAATATACAAGTTTTTCTTTATGAACATACGTATTTTATAAAATATCATTATTTTAAATATTAAATTATTAATTATTAAACTTACACCCTTTAAATTTTTTGACACAAATCGGTAACCTTAACTAACAAAGAACAAACTCTTGATAATCATAGATACACATTCACATAGTAAAAACCTACTTATAATCGATATTGGTGTTACAATAATGCCGAGAAGTTCATTTCCCTTGTATAGCCCTTCCTGTTCCTATTCCTTCCTATTCCTTCTATGTATACTTTCTTTGCTTTTCATAAGGCTGGTTTGCCATCTGAGCTCTTGATGTTCGTAGAGCCGTGTGTCTCACCTCCGAAGATCTCCCTAGGTTTTCTATAGCAGGCGTCTAGCTTTCGCCTCGTCATGCATAATTCTATAGCCTTGCCTTCGTCCTCTAGCCGTTCCCACGATCATTTTGCACCTTGTGTCAAATTCATTTTTAGACATCTCTATTACGTTTTGCCACCTATATTTGCTGCACAAAAGAACATAAAAGTCTAATGTGAGTTCACAAGCGTGGGCCAGCCCGCATGTTACTGAGTTTGTTTCAACTACGCTGGGAACCCCGTACATGTCCTCCATAGAGTAGCGATCACTCCCCATGTGACCCCACATTTTTGTAGTCCAGAAGAAATACATTCATGACCATTGATTTGCTTCGGACGAAAATGTACAATCGTGGGTACAATCATGGTTTCGTATACAACAGCAAACCTTTTTCGATGAAGGTATTGACTGTCTTACCTCACAGTGGGATAAATGTATTAACAGTTATCGATATGATTTCTGAAATAAAAAGCAGGTTTACTTACTTTTTCCATCTGTTCGGTTTCATGTTACGTCCGCTTATATTTTGCAAGTATGTTATTCAAAACTTTAAGATACAAGTACTGCTGGCAGTACACACTTTTTGCATTTAGTGTTGAGTTTGTGTGATGAAAGACGGCTATAACCACGAAAAGGGTATAAGAAGCTGCCTCATGAGAGAGTGAAGCACTGATTCGTATTAATGAGTAAGAAGCAAGGACGTGGAAAGTTTTCAAAACTGAATAAAGAAAATATTGAAATGTTCGATGTTTTTATAAATAATGTTCAGTTTCCATTAGTTTTGAGAACTAAATCTGCATGGATTAGCACAGCCGACGGCAAAAACACGCTATTGCTTCTCTGTGTTATGCATAGCTTAGTGAGAATTACGTAGAGTTTATCGTTATAGTTACTTTTATGCGAATAATTTTCAGTCCGCGTTAGGATAATAGAAATAAGCATTGTGATGGTAATGCGCAAAGGCAACAAGCCATTTCAAATCAGTGCCTTTGTAACTCTTTGCACCAGTATTATGCAAATCAATGGGCTGCTGCATCCTGTCTTGTATACGGGCGCTGTTCATTGGGTTGGTGCCCTTGGCTGTTTCGATATGCAGCTGTGTTCACACGTGACGGGGCACTCCCTGAAATGCCCACTACAGCTTTCGCTGAGCAGAAAGCACCGCTGGCGACCTTACGGCCGTGTGCTGCCGCCTCCTACTGCGCTTTCACTCTACAGCTCGTGCTGGGATCATCTGTCTGCGTCGCATGCCAGCTATTTAGCGGTCTTTCCCACGTGAGTTACTGCGGTCGGTGACAGTTGGCTTCATTATGTGTTTTTTTCTCCTGAGTGAAAGCGAAATTCTTAGCGGCGCTGCATTCACTTTGACAACCATGATTTGTCTCGGAGCTGATGATCTGTGATCTACATTGCAACCACAGTAGAGAGCAGTTTCTCCTTGTCAATGGTATGATAACGGTAACAATGACTGGATGGCTAGGGTAACATTAAAGGTTTGTGATACGGTGAGTGTCAAAGAAAGAATTAGGCAATGGCTGACTGAAAAAGTCGAAAGAATTAGAAGATGAAAGGGTAGCTGAGATTTTAAATTTAACTGATGAAAGATGAAAACATAAAAATGTGGCAAATGAAGCAGTGATAAGTGAATACAGAAATTAAAAAAAAATGTCATTGACAGTTAGTGCAAACCGGCAAGGCACAAATAGCTAGACGAGGAATATAAGCCTGTAGATGCATGCATAACTGGAAAAGGTAGACATAACATGTAGGAAAATTAAAGAAATATTTAACGGAAAGAGATGCACTTGTATGAATATTAAGCCTTCAGATGAGAAGGCTGTACTTAACTAAGAAGGGAAGCCTGAAGGGTGCGACATATACATACCTGAAGATAATATTAGGTTGGTGCATAAGTTTGTACTGTCTTTGTTTTGATATTGGTATGCTGGTTGCTATGGTTTTATTTAACGATTGTCGTTTTTTACTTCCAGTTCACCGTTGTTATTTAAGTATACGTATTGATATTTTGTCATCTGGACGCTAGAAAATGGAGTGCCAAGTGGAGAAATCGGAACATTTGCAACGTATTCTTATGTTTAAGTTCAATAGAAGGGTGACGGCAGCGTAGACAGCCAGAAACATCTGCGGCTTGCATAGGGATTATGTCATTGTGCAGAGAACGGCAACAAAGTGGTTTTCTCGTTTTAAGGAGGATCTTTCTGACATTAGTGACTCTCCATGTCTTTCAAGGTTTGACGAAGATCGTTTAAACGCATTAAGCCACAATGATCGAAGTCAGTGTACTAGAAAACTGGCAAATGTGACGAAATGTGATCATTCGACCATGTGTGACTTTTCATGCAATAGGGAAGGCTCAAAAATCGGGTGGATGGGTACCGCATGCTCTAAGCCAAAATCACAAAAATCATCGGAGGCCATATGTACATCAACTGGCTCGTCAACAACACTGACCATTCCTAACTCGCATCGCTACTGGTGACGGGAAATGGTGTCTTTTGGCTAACATAAGAAAAAGAAAGGAGTGGTTGAGCCCAAACAAAGCACCAATTACCCGTGCAAAGTACTGCACGCATCCACAAAAGATAATTTTTGGTATCCGGTGGAACAGAGACGGTGTGGTGAACTACGAATTGCTTCCCAGAGGTGTAACCATCACTGCTGACATTTATAGTGAACGAATGAGATGTCTTGCAGAGGCAAATGAGATGTTTCGCAGAGGCAGTCCAAGAACAACGACCAGGCAGATTGCATGAAGTGATGATAACACCGCCTGCATTCAGCTAGACTGACAAAAAACACTATGCAGGAGTTAGGTTGGAAAGTCATTCTGCATGCTTCTTGTTCACCTGATCTTACGCCCTCAGATTTTCACCTTTTCGGCTCTCTATCGAACAATCTTCAAGGAACTTCCTTTCTGATTGAAAATTCCCTCCCACCGAACGTGCCTCAACGAGTTCTTTTTTTTTTTCTTTTTTATTAATTTGGCCTTCCGAGTTCTTCGCCTGAGAACCGCGCGATTTCTGCTGTCACGGAATCGAAAAGTTACCCCAGCGTTGGCAGACTGTTGTAAATAGTGAAAGAGAATGTATTATTGATGAGTGAAGTCTCTATTATCTGTATCTGTTGTGTTTATTAATCTCATGGAATATTACAGTGAGAGACGAAAAAGTAAATGGAGGTGATTTGGGAGATACTTCGAAAAGAATTTGACGGAGATCGGAAGGCTTAAAGTCTAAACAAATCCCCTGGAGTAGAGGATATTCCCTAAGGATTATTCAGAACTTTGGGACTGCCGTCGTTGACAAAACTATTTCATGTTCTATGCATGACACGTATGACAGGCGAAATACCCTCAGATAACAAAAATAATGTGTTAATACCAACGCGAAAAAAATGTAGGTACCGACAAATGTATTACTGAACCATCAGTTTTGTAAGTCATGGATGCAAAATATTAATACAAAGTGTCTATAGTGGAGTGGAAAGACTGGTAGATACCTACTTGAGGCAAAATCAATTTTGGTGGCAGAGAAATGTAGGAACACCGCTTGTGTGACTTATTTTAGAACGTACATTGAAGAAGGCAACCCATCATTTATAACATCTGAAGATTTAGAAACAACTTTTGTAAATTTTGACAATAATATATTCATTGGAATGCTGAGGTTGTTTTTGTTGTGGTTTTCAGTCCAAAGACTAGTTCAGTGCAGCTCTCCACGCTACTCTGTCCTATACAAACCTCTTCATGTCTCAATAATTACTACAACCAACATCCTTCTGAACCTGCTTACTGTATTCATCTCTTGCTCTTCCTCTACAATTCCCCCCCCCCCCTCCCCTCACTTCCAGCCGTTACCAAACTGAAAGTTCCTTGACGCCTCAGGTGGTGTCCTATCAATCGACCTCTCCTTTCTCTCCTTTTAGGTTAATTGTGCCTTAAATGTCTTTCTGCTCAGTTAGATTCATTACCTCGTCATTAGTTACTCGATATATCCACCTATCTTCACTATTTTTCAGCAGCAACACCTTTCAAATGCTTCTATTACCTTCTTGCCTGAGCTGTTTATTGTCCACATTTCACCTCCATACAAGGCCACACTCCTGAAAAATACCTTTAGAAAAGACTTTCTAACGTTTAAATGTATATTAAATTTTGACAAATTCCTTTTTTCCGGAACTATTGTTCGTGTTGTGGCCAGTCAGCATTTTGTATCCTCTCCACTTCGGCCATCATAAGTTATTTTGTTGCACAAAAAGAAAACCTCGTATGCTACTCCTTGTGTCTCCTTTCCTATTCTCCCTCAGCTTCGCCTGATTTAATTAACTACACTTCCTTACCTTTGTTTTACTTCTGTTGGTGTTGATCTCACAATCTCTTTTCAATTCATTGCATTCAATTGCCCTTCCATGAACTTTACTGTCTTTGACACAATTGAAACATTATTAGCAAACCTCAGAATTTCTGTTCATTCTTCCTGAACTTTAATTTTATTTTTCCCTGGTTTCCTTTACTCCTTGCTCAGTGTACAGAATGAATAACGTCATGTAAGATAGGCTGTAACAGTGTCTCACTTTCTTCTCAACTACTGCTATCTTTTCATCTCTTTCAGTTCTTATGATTGCAGTCTGGTTTCTGCACAAGTTGTAGAAAATCTATCGATTTCTGTATTTTATTCCTGCAACCTTGATAATTTCTATGTGTAGTCCGACCAACACTGTCAAAATCTTTCTCTAAGTATAAAAATTCTACAGACGTAAGTCTCCTCTTCTTTTTCTATTTTTTAAGATAAATCGTAGAGTGAGTATTGCCTTGTGTGTTCCGACATTCTTCGAGATCAAAAAACTGCTCTTATCATTGGTTGGCTTCTACCAATTTTTCCACTCTTCTGTAAGTACTTCGTGTCAGTATTTTGCAGGTATGACTGCTTGTTAAGCTGATAGTTCGGGAATATTCACACCAGCCTACTTTGGAGTTGGCACTGTTCCATTCTTCTTGAAGTGTGGGGGTATTTCGCCTGTCCAATATATCTTGCAAAAAAGTGAAACAGTTTTATCAAGGAAGGTTCTTCCAAGGATCTCAATAGTTTTAAGGGTATGTCGTCTAATCCTGGGGCCTTGTTTCGACTTCCTTCAGTGGTCTGTCGAATTCTTCTCACAGTATCCCATCTCTAAACTCATCTTCATATACTTTCCCTTTCTATAATATTGTCTTCAATTTCGTTCCCCTTGGGTAGCCCTACAGCATATTCGTTACACCTTTCAGCTTCCCCTTCTTTACTTAGAACTGGCTTCTCATCCAAACTCCTGATATACACACAACTACTTCTCTGTCCTCCAAAAGACCCTTTAATTTTTCTATAGGCAGCATCTACCTCGTTCCTAACTTGCAATGCTTTTTTCTTATGAGCCATTCTTGCTTTGTCATTTTGTATTTTCTGTCAGACTCATTTTTTGTACTTCTGTATTCCTTGTCAGTGCACCAACTGATACATTTCATATTTTATGAAATTCAGTATCTCCCGTGTTAGCCAAGGATTTCTACTGCCATTTCTGTTACCATTTCGCTGAACATTTTAATTCCTGTCCACCCAGCACTTGGCGCCAGTGCTGCTCTTGGACTCTGGTGTGTAAGAGGTCATGCATTCTATCCTGCATGCGAACTCAGCACCACGCTGAGGCCTGGAGCAGTGTGCTGGAGGAGCGATGGAGGGGGGAGGGGGAGGGGTAGGCAGTACGCAATGGAAACGGACACCCCAACTCAAGCCAGCGCCAAAGGCCTCTGTAAGCAGCAGCGGACACAGCCTTGGGTTGCACGCGGGGTCTGGCATGGAGCGTCAGCGACGCTACTCTTTGTTTGTTACAGACATGGCTGGCCAGGGGTTGGCTACAGGCGCCAGCTGAGGGCGCTGCAGTAGGTCTGGTAGTAACTGGACGACGACCAAAGCAGAGAGAGACGCTGGAGAAGCAAGGAGTGCCGTGGAGCCGAGAACAGCATGGAGGCAGCATGCAGTTGGACTGCAATGGTCAGCACAGGATGTCTCTGGTTGTAACGTAGACGTCGACGGTTGTGACAGCAGACGGTGTTTCAATTTCTGTGTCGAGAGGAGACGGTAGCTGACACACTGAAAGAAAGGGCAGAACAGTTTCTGTTATGACAGTCCATTGCAGAGCATAAGAGTGACGTGTGCTGTTATGTCCGCCATATTAGGTGGGCTTGTTATTTGTCCCAGCCGCGAACAGTCAAAAAACAGTGGGACCATTGTGCGCCTGGATAGGTAAATTCAATTATTATGTTATCTCATGTGCAGTGAAAAAGCACTCTGATGTGGTCGCATGCTTTGGTTGTGACAAGACTTGTAATTAAAATACAAAAGCACTGTGAGGCAGTGGTGTGATCTGATTGTGTCATAATTATTCTTGCATTCGAAAACACAGTGAGGCCACTGTGGTATCGTTGTATATTAGTGATAAGTCTTGTAATTCTGTTGCTAGTTTATGTGCATTCTTCGTGATTGTGTAGTAGCTTCGGTGTCCATGTATATTCTGTTGTTCATATGTTGTCCATCTGGGATGTGGTTTAGGTGCTGGTGGTAGTTGGCTGCGATAACTCTAGAGCTTGTTGCTATATTGTTTCTGTACCCCAATTGCAAGGTTAGTTAATGAGCAGAGGCAATATTGTGCTATATATAGGGTGTCCCAGGAGGAATGGTCAATATTCAGAGTTATGATAGGAACGACCACTCGAAGCAAAAATGTTTAGAAAGCTGGGCTATAAAGTGCAAACCATATTTTCTACTGTTAAGAGTATCTATCTTTCAGAACAGAATGCTATGAGCATTTAACCTCTTCAGCCCAAGCAAAATTTTTCTATTGTTTCAAATATTTTTTTGATAAGGGCTTTGCATATGCATGTCATAGATGAGCATTGCAATGGTAGTTTATTGTTACTGCTCATCTGGATGGAGATCTACCTACGCTGTCTAAATTTGACTATTCATCATATATGACCATGAAACCGATAGTACAAAATTGTGTTTTTTTAATTTTTATTAAACATTTAGATACATTATTTACAGACTATTACAAAAGTACAACATAAGACAAGCAGTGACAGTCATCAATCATCCTGAAATTGTAGTAGCACAACACAGTCAGTTTTCAGCTGGGCAAGTTAAAGAAACATTTTCTCTAGTTAGTGATGCGCAGATATACTTGGAATTCAGAGCATATGAACTTGGTTTCAGCTTTGTAGCCCTTGTTTCGGCATCTCATCCATTTATTTTTGTCTGTAATTGGGCAGAGAGGCAATGTCTACTACCACTTTTCCTAACATCTCTGATAAGAACCTGAATTAAATTTGTGTTTTTCCTGGCAGCTACTTCATGATATTTAGTTTCACAGTCTAAAGAGTATATGTCCTCCCATGCTGCAGTTGCATAAATCTTTAAATCCAATAGATCCATGATTGATTTCTTGCTAGCACCTAGTGCCTGCTGATCCTTTCTGCACTCAGCCCACGAGCTCACAATCGCCAAGTCACTGAAACGGAAGAAGATTCTTACAGGCCATTTCTTTTTGTGTGTTTGGATATTTGATAGTAAGAAATCATTCTGACATATAGATCCACACCACCCACTGATTTGTTGTAATCACAGGTACACTTTGATTGAGACATACCAATGAACTCTTTTGCTTTTCTGTTCCACCTTTTACTACACTAGTGGGAGAAGCATGAGCGAAAGTAGGTACTACTGTAACAGAACGATCATCAGTCCACTTCAAAATGGAAATGTTCTCATATTCTCTGACGAATGCATCAAAGGAATCTCTGTATCATCAGATCCTTGTCTCCAGTGAGTTTTGATCTGAGACCAGATGGAATACAGCTAGATAAAATGGTTGCTGCTGTATATACTTCTCTTTCTTAGCAGGTATTGTAGTGGTGGAATGGATTTGAAGTAGCGATCAAAACGCACAATGTGTTCACTGGGAACCTTGCTGTCCACCAGTTTCTTCACCAAACCGATCTCCGGCTCTGGTTGGCCAGATGGCCAAGTGCTGGCTCCCTGGTAAATAAAGTAGTACCAGTCCATCAGCAGTTGTCAGCACAAAATTCGTCAAACCGACTGGGTTTGGCTTATTCTTTACATATTGTCTAAGAGATGTTTTACCATGGCAAGGAATCATTTACTCATCTACTGAAAGGTACGTAGAAGCTGGCAGTGATAAACATTTTCTCCTAAAGCTGTCAATGACTGGTTGCATTTTCCATAATTTATTATTTGCCTTGATTTAATCCGAAACACTCGGATTATTTAGAAAGTGTGAGTAGTTCCTCTATTTTAATTTGCGATTCCTTGGAATTACAGTTACAGCAGGGACCCTCAATCTGCTGCTGAAATGCATTCTCAGTCTTTGTAGCTTCATACGACATGTTATTATGTGTGTATGCACAAGTTTCTTAATTTCAGTAGCTGTTGCATTTAGAGAAACCTGGTTATCCTGAAGAGCCTTTATGTTCGTCAGCTCAGCAATGAGATGGTACACGTCACCTCTAGTTCCCTGCCCCTCACTGCCACTCCTTCTTGACAATATTGGCTGTTCGATCAATAGCAGATCCTTTTTTCCAAAGCATTTGTCTAAGTATGACCTTTGATTTACCAACAGTCCCTTTTCTCGTAGCTGATGTTTTTGGACACAGGTTCCTATCTTCAGTTTCATCTTGGATGAAGAAAGTAGAAGTTAAAAAAGACTGATTTATTTGTGAAACATTATAAATTCAATATCTTTTCCTATCTCCAGTACTTTTTAAATATGTATCTGAGAAGGCGTCTGTTGTAGCAGATGAAAATAATGATGTAAAGCTTCCTGCTTCAGGTTCACACAAGTCTGTATTGGCAGTAATGTCAAGGTCTTCCTCATCTGAAAGTTCACCTATGTCACTCAAATCATTGTCCTCTTCTACGCCTTTAGCAGTTCTCTTTAGATTTCAAAATGGTTCAAATGGCTTTGAGCACTATGGGACTTAACATGTGAGGTCATCAGTCCCCTAGAACTTACAACTAGTTAAACCTAACTAACCTAAGGACATCACACACATCCATGCCCAAGGCAGGATTCGAACCTGCGACCGTAGCGGTCCCGCGGTTCCAGACTGCAGCGCCTAGAACCGTAGGGCCACTTCGGCCGGCTCTTTCGATTTCAGCTTCTGTGAGTGGTTCATTCATGCCTGCGTTAGTGGGAGAAAAAAAGTTGTGAATTTCTAAAGCTAATTACAACTGAAGAAAGGCAGCAGCCTTTTCAGTAGTTGCAGGGGCAACAGTCTGGATGATTGACTGATCTGGCCCTGTAACACTAACAAAAACGGCCTTGCTGTGCTGGTACTGCGAGCGGCTGAAAGCAACGGGAAACTACAGCCGTAATTTTTCCCGAGGGCATGCAGCTTTACTGTATAGTTAAATGATGATGGCGTCCTCTTGGGTAAAATATTCCGGAGGTAAAATAGTCCCCCATTCGGATCTCCGGGCGGGGACTACTCAGGAGGACGTCGTTATCAGGAGAAAGAAAACTGGCGTTCTACGGATCGGAGCGTGGAATGTCAGATCCCTTAATCGGGCAGGTAGGTTAGAAAATTTAAAAAGGGAAATGGATAGGTTAAAGTTAGATATAGGGGGAATTAGTGAAGTTCGGTGGCAGGAGGAACAAGACTTTTGGTCAGGTGAATACAGGGTTATAAATACAAAATCAAATAGGGGTAATGCAGGAGTAGGTTTAATAATGAATAAAAAAAAATAGGAGTGCGGTTAAGCTACTACAAACAGCATAGTGAACGCATTATTGTGGCCAAGATAGAAATGAAGCCCACGCCTACTACAGTAGTACAAGTTTATATGCCAACTAGCTCTGCAGATGATGAAGAAATTGATGAAATGTATGATGAGATAAAAGAAATTATTCAGGTAGTGAAGGGAGACGAAAATTTAATAGTCATGGGTGACTGGAATTCGAGAGTAGGAAAATGGAGAGAAGGAAACATAGTAGGTGAACATGGATTGAGGGTAAGAAATCAAAGAGGAAGCCGTCTGGTAGAATTTTGCACAGAGCATAAATCAATCATAGCTAACACTTGGTTCAAGAATCATGAAAGAAGGCTGTATACATGGAAGAACCCTGGAGATACTAAAAGGTATCAGATAGATTATATAATGGTAAGACAGAGATTTAGGAACCACGTTTTAAATTGTAAGACATTTCCAGGAGCAGATGTGGACTCTGACCACAATCTATTAGTTATGAACTGTAGATTAAAACTGAAGAAACTGCAAAAAGGTGGGAAATTAGGGAGATGGGACCTGGATAAACTGACTAAACCAGAGGTTGTAGAGAGTTTGAGGGAGAGCATAAGGGAACAATTCACAGGAATGGGGGAAAGAAATACAGTGGAAGAAGAGTGGGTAGCGCTGAGGGATGAAGCAGTGAAGGCAGCAGACGATCAAGTAGGTAAAAAGACGAGGACTAGTAGAAATCCTTGGGTAACAGAAGAGATATTGAATTTAATTGATGAAAGAAGAAAATATAAAAATGAAGTAAATGAAGCAGGCAAAAAGGAATACAAACGTCTCAAAAATGAGATCGGCAAGAAGTGCAAAATGGCTAAGCAGGGATGGCTAGAGGACAAATGTAAGGATGTAGAGGCTTATCTCACTAGGGGTAAGATAGATACTGCCTACAGGACAATTAAAGAGACCTTTGGAGAAAAGAGAACCGCTTGTATGAATATCAAGAGCTCAGATGGAAACCCAGTTCTAAGCAAAGAAGGGAAAGCAGAAAGATGGAAGGAGTATATAGAGGGTCTATACAAGGGCAATGTACTTTAGGACAATATTATGGAAATGGAAGAGGATGTAGATGAAGATGAAATGGGAGATACAATACTGCGTGAAGAGTTTGACAGAGCACTGAAAGACCTGAGTCGAAACAAGGCCCCGGGAGCAGACAACATTCCATTAGAACTACTGACAGCCTTGGGAGAGCCAGTCATGGCAAAACTCTACCATCTGGTGAACAAGATGTATGAGACAGGCGAAATACCCTCAGACTTCAAGAAGAATATAATAATTCCAATCCCAAAGAAGGCAGGTGTTGACATATGTGAAAACTACCGAACTATCAGTTTAATAAGTCACAGCTGCAAAATACTAACGCGAATTCTTTACAGATGAATGGAAAAACTGGTAGAAGTCGACCTCGGGGAAGATCAGTTTGGATTCCGTAGGAATTTTGGAACACGAGAGGCAATACTGACCTTACCCCTTATCTTAGAAGAAAGATTAAGGAAAGGCAAACCTACGTTTCTAGCAATTGTAGACTTAGAGAAAGCTTTTGACAATGTTGACTGGAATACTCTCTTTCAAATTCTAAAAGTGGCAGGGGTAAAATACAGGGAGCGAAAGGCTATTTATAATTTGTACAGAAACGAGATATCAGTTATAAGAGTGGAGGGGTATGAAAGGGAAGCAGTGGTTGGGAAGGGAGTGAGACAGGGTTGTAGCCTCTCCCCGATGTTATTCAATCTGTATATTGAGCAAGCAGTAAAGGAAACAAAAGAAAAAATCGGAGTAGGTATTAAAATCCATGGAGAAGAAATAATAACTTTGAGGTTCGCCGATGACATTGTAATTCTGTCAGAGACAGCAAAAGACTTGGAAGAGCAGTTAAGGAGGATATAAGATGAACATAAACAAAAGCAAAACGAGGATAATGGAATGTAGTCGAATTAAGTCGGGTGATGCTGAGGGAATTAGATTAGGAAATGAGACACTTAAAGTAGTAAAGGAGTTTTGCTATTTGGGGAGCAAAATAACTGATGATGGTCGAAGTAGAGAGGATATAAAATATAGACTGGCAATAGCAAGGAAAGCGTTTCTGAAGAAGAGGAATTTGTTAACATCGAGTATAGATTTAAGTGTCAGGAAGCCGTTTCTGAAAGTATTTGTATGGAGTGTAGCCATGTATGGAAGTGAAACATGGACGATAATTAGTTTGGAAAAGAAGAGAATAGAAGCTTTCGAAATGTGGCGCTGCAGAAGAATGCTGAAGATTAGATGGGTAGATCACATAACTAATGAGGAGGTATTGAATAGAATAGGGGAGAAGAGGAGTTTGTGGCACAACTTGACATGAAGAAGGGACCGGTTGGTAGGGCATGTTCTGGGGCATCAAGGGATCACAAATTTAACATTGGAGGGCAGCGTGGAGGGTAAAAATCGTAGAGGGAGACCAAGAGATGAATACATTAAGCAGATTCAGAAGGATGTAGGTTGCAGTAAGCACTGGGAGATGAAGAAGCTTGCACAGGAGAGAGCAGCATGGAGAGCTGCATCAAACCAGTCTCAGGACTGAAGACCACAACAACAACAACAATTACAAATTAATTATGGGAGAATTACTGTGATTCCCAGTGAGCAGCTAATTTCATACATCTCACAAAGTAATAAGAAGCACAGACATATTTTGCGGTGGATGCTGTGGTAAGAGAAATTAGCCAGTGATCAAAAACGAAAAAAGCTGTGACCATCTGTCCAGCCAGCTGAACTTCATTGTTTAATCTTGTAAATGACAACAACAACAACAAGAATAAATAATAACAGAAAACTGAGTACGACATTCGTACTTACTTTTCTTTCTGGAAGACACTGCAGAGAGATCGCCATGACGTAGTGAGTGGAACATCTCAGAGTAGCCAACAACAGAAAACAAATGCCACATACAAAAATGTTCTAGAGATAGCTAAACTGTCCAACGTACTGCATACATGGTTACAGTGTTGAAAAACTGTAATTTCACTTAAAGCAAAATAGAGAAGTAACATCCAACCGGCTGGATGCCAGGATTGAAGAGGTTAATGAATGCATTTTAGACCCCATGTTTACTAGTGATGTTTTTAATGTTTGGATCCATACAAAATACTCTTTTAAAGTATGGAATGCAAAGAGCTTACTATAAAAGAGCTTAGTCTCACAATATCGAATATGAAGAAGAACTCATAGCTGTAAAGGTATGCACTTTAGGGATGATGTTTACTGGACTTTTTACTTTGAATGAACATTCCTATTATACTCCTGAATACTGGTCATTCATCTTTAGCTATATGAGTTTAAGTGTGTATATATCCATTACAGAACTGTATTTTTATTTGTTCTTGCTGTAACATGGGACTGCCTGTAGCCATAATCCAGCTCTGTCTAGTTTAGGATACAAAACATCTCGCCTGGCTTTGTCGAAGGAGACAATCTGAAAGAATGCATACAGGGACAAAGACGTTTCCCAATGTCTACACCATCAGGATTGCATTGTGCACCAATGAATATGGTGTTACTCTATGCAATGCAAAAGAAATCTCTGCATGAATTTCTAGAGTCTTAATCAGATGTGGCATTCCAATACAATAAACCACTTACAAGGGCACCACGCAGCAATCGGGATTGTGGTACATGAAGTTCCATACACAAATATCAGTCAAGTGAAGCAGTTCGACGGAACTCGCAAAAATTCTTGTGAAAACAGACTTTGAAAATTTCCGAGGAACTTTAATTCCCCAAAGTTAAGACAACTTTTACAATGGATTGTGTTGTTCACTCGGTAGTACTGGACTAATCAATCGATCATGGATTCGAATCTCACTGTGTTCTTATTTTTTCGTTTTATTTTTTCGTTCTGTTCAAATATCTACATAATTTAAATTTAAAAATCATCAAATATATGATATTTAATACATAGCTAATAATCAATACTTATGAAAAAACACGTTTTCTTTTTTGAATTACATATCACAAGTACTGTAAACATAAATTCTTAACTGTCGATATCTTATAAAAGATTATTGATGATGACAGTTTAATTTTAAAAAATGGTTGCAAATTTATTGACAATGTTTTACAAAGTATTGATAGCTAAAAATTTATAAGTGCAATGAAACAACCGGAATTTTATAAAACATGATGGTCAGACATTTGTTAATTAGTATATGTTTTATAGATTTTGTATTTAATTCATGTAGTGGTTCAAGTTGAAAGAAAAAATAAAACGAAAGAAAACAACTATAGGTTTCAGTTTAAAGTCCTCAAGCCCTTGTATGCACGAGTTCACGCAAAGCTGCGTGCACTCAGGATCTAAATATGGCTTATGAAAAGTCAGACACAGTTAATTAACAAGAAACATAGAAAGTGTGGTCAACAACACATGGTACCCATTTGTTTTAAGAAGACTTGTCACGCTAGTCGTTTTTCCTTCGCGCGATCCGCGAGTGGAACAGAGGGGGGAAATATGACTTTGGTGTGAATACTGCCCTCCGCCACACACCGCTTGGTGGCTAGCGGAGTATATATGTAGATGTAGAAGGAGATAGCCAGGGTCATTCTAAGAGCTCCATCCCCAAACTGAGAAACTGCTGGAGATTACGATAACAAATAATGTATCTCCGCTTATTCCTCACATTGTCATCAGTTTTGTGGTGGAGCCTCCTTGCAGAGCTAGTTGCTCTGGACATAACGGCAAATCGGCGTACACATCATGCAGACTAGTAGGTTCTGCCGCCACTGCATAAGCTTTGTCATAATCAGCCACCACACCCCCCCATGATTCTTTCACCTAACCCCTGCATTCATCTTTGGGCACCCATCGAAACTCAGCACTCGGCAGCGATGCTGCATGGCGTGCCCGTATATGTTATTTACATCTAAGTACATGATGTAACTCGAATCGAGGGATGCGTTGAACCTGTCACCCATCTGTGGGTTATTTGCCTTCGCATGCCTATGGACGCATTGGCAAAGTCCCCCATGGATCCCTCGCTCGAAGAGAAGAAGCTTGTCAGCGTTGGTCAATAATTCGATATTGCAATTAGTTTTCTTGAGCACTGTGTCCCAAGACAACCCAGATACCATGTAATAAAAGGTGGATCTAGAGAATATACAGTCATGCATAGACTCCAGAATTTCTCAAAAACATCTGCAAGCAAGTGCACATCTGTGTCCATGTAAGCCATGCAGATATTGAATTCCTGCCAGACATTCACAGCATGCTTATACTCTGCATCAAATGGTTCAAATGACTCTGAGCTCTATGGGACTTAACATCTATGGTCATCAGTCCCCTAGAACTTAGAACTACTTAAACCTAACTAACCTAAGGACATCACACAACACCCAGTCATCACGAGGCAGAGAAATACTCTGCATCAGTTATGGCATTGCGTGTGGGGTTGCTGGAGAATGCAGTTATGTTAGGCAGCCTGGTTTTGTTGAGTCTTGCCATACTATCCACATACTCGTATGGGAAAGCCTCCCTTCTAGTCACAAGTTGAAACTTATCATCGAGGAATACAGCTCAAGTGATATGCAGCTGTTGGTATTTCCAATGCAACAGGAAATACGCAACTGCTCCTGTGGGTACTGTATGGCCGTGTCATGAACCCGGCATGTGGCCTCACTTCCAGCGGAGCATACGCACCTGAGTGAATGTCTTGCCACTTGCGCTTTGGAGGACTGACTGGACTTTTATCGAATGATCTACAGTTACAACACACACGTATATCAGCGTGAGTTGCGAAGTGTAACTTAGCCCCATCCTGCTGCATCTTCATTATTTGATGAAACGTATTCATCATCGCCAAATATCAATGCTATCAACACAGTTCTCAGATGCTAATACACTCCTCCTTCCCTAGCACAGACATATCGCCCATTGAGCACAGTACACAATTACATCCATTCTCCAAGTCCAGAAACTAGACACAGACTGATTCCCTTTCTCTCCATTTCTTCCCCAGGCCGCCGTCTTGGATTACATCATAGGTGGGGAGAGGGGGATGACAGCGCACTCTGGTGTCAGTGTTGTGAACTAGGTCGTTGAACATTGGGCCTCATGGTGAACACACTGGACAGAGCTACTGCCTATGATAACAAAATTGCTTAAATAAACAATGCATGCAAAATAAAGAGTTACATCTATCCTGTCGAGCAGTCCAGCACAGACTGAGTTCTTTTCCCACCAGTTTCCGGATTGGGTAGGAGAGGGGGAAGGGGAGGGGGTTAGGTTAATGGAGGTAGCCTAACTGACCTATTTTCCCACCAAAATTTGAACTTCCCACCATGATATCACTGCGACTTTTAGACACCTATGTCCGCCATCTTGGATGCGCCATATTGAATAAATTTGGCAACAATGCAATGTGGGGCGTGCCTGCTTTGCCCTACAACCCACACGGCATCTGTGAACCATCGTGACGATGTCGCGTCACATTGGAGTTATGCGTAAATAGTCAGCTATCGGTGTGTGGTTACAGGGTAGAAGTACCCACTTTGTAGATAATCTGGCTGGAGGAGTGCACACAACTCCAGCTATTAGCAAAACCTGACTGGCCAGAGTACCGTCTAGTATAGAAGTTGCCCTTACACATCCAGTAGCTATTAAAATTAGACTGGTCTGAGTGCTCTCTGGTGCTTGTTTAATACAGCTACAGCACCCTTACATACACATCCATCAGCTACTGACAAGACTGGATAGCGTAATTCCTAGTATTAGAATAATGGCAGATACCCTTCACCCATGACACACTTCACACAGCCAGAGGAAGAAAAAAATATTAGTTGTGTGTGTACTTGATATGTATGAGGATAATTTTCAAATGTGTATGAATTCCTAAGGGACCCAACTGCTGAGGTCATCGGTCCCTACACACTAATTAATCTAATTGAAACTAAGTCATGCTAAGAACAACATACACACCTATGTCCTAGGGAGGACTCGAACCTCTGGCGGGAGGGGCAGTGCAATACGTGACATGGCGCCTCTAACTGCACGGCCACTCTGCGCGGCATGTATGAGGATGGTCGGACTTGTATGAACGTGATAAAGGAAATTGTATTGTTCACCGCCAGAAGCTGGCTGTTGCACGACTCTTCAGCAGAGTAGTCTCTAGAATTTTTCGCAAGTTCAACAAACTATTGCTTCTGGCACACAGGTTCGCACTTCAACCTGTGTTATAAACTGTAAGTGTGTGTGTGCTGTTATTGCTGATAGGGTTGAAAATAAAAACAATTTATAGGATATATTTATTGTATAGTCTTAGACATAAAACCTGACCGCCGGCCGGCCGCCACAGAGACTAAGTCCGAGTCGTTCACTTACGGTGGCCAATAAGACTGACCGCCCCTGACAACATTGTAAGATGGGGAAGTGTTGTCTACTTCCGAGTAGATAAGGATGGAGTGAGCCCGCGTTCTTGCGGTAACCGTCGTGCATTCTAAACTTAGAGTCGCGTGTTCGCGTCCATCTTTTTTTTTTTTTTTTTTTTTTTTTTTTTTTTTTTTTTTTTTTTTTTTACCACATTTCGGTCTAAACTTATGAGTATGATTGATCATAACAGCTTACGTTCGAGCGTTTCCTCACGCTACAGCGGCTACCGGCCACCGGCCAGACGCCACACGCCGCCTGAAATCCACGCCGCCCATGTGAAGGCGGCGCCACGCTGTCAGTGCATGTATCAGTACCATTTTCGTATTTGAAGTTCTATTTATCATCTTGCAGTTAAGCATTGGATTTTGCATACTTGAAAATCGTGAACTACAATTAAGCATTGTAAAATTGAGTCGCAAGTGGAAAAAGGTGTAACATCTGCAACACAACATTTACTTTGGTATAACAGAGGGGTGAATGTAGAGGAGGCAGCTAGAAAGATTTGAGCTGTGTGTGGAGTGAGTGCTTTTGGGAAAAATACGCCAGAAAAGATATTCTTGTTTCAACGAAGATCGTTCTGGCGTGAATGATTTCCCACATTAAGAAAGTCTCGACTACTGATATATGTGACAGATTACCATTTTACCATCATGCGACTTTTGCATTCAACAGCCAAAGTTCAGAAGTCTGGTTTAGGATTACTGCATGCTCTAATTCGAAACAACAAAAATCAATGGAGTGACTATTACTGAACGTCATTAAGTCGCTCATTGAGCATTCCTATGCAGTACTGTTACTGGTGACGTGTTATGATGCCCTTATCGTTACCTTCCTAAGAAGAAATGAAAGGCTGAGCCCCACCAAAAGACGGAGACTAGAGTAAAGTGTAGTGTGAACATAGTATTTTACATTTGATAGCTCCATAAGTGTGTTTTGGACTACGAATTCTGCCCCAAGGGGTGTGTGCAACGCAGCTGAAATTTGTTGTCAACAACTGAGACACCTTTCAGTCGCAGTGTAAGAAAGTCGAGCAAGAAAACTACATCACCTGTGCTACTGCATGATAACGTACTCTGTTGATTTGAGAAACAAAACTATCCAGGAGATTGATAGGAAAGTCGTCTCTCAGGCACTTGTCCCTCTCGTCATATATTGGTAAAATTTTACCTTACCCGCTCTTGATCGATCAACCGTCAAGGCAATTATGTTCTAGATGAAAATACTTTTAAAACTACACTGGTTTAATGACATCTTTAGAACCAGTGGGTTTCTACAGGCGTAGAATTTACAAACAACTACTGCATAGTCAGATTGTTGTAGATATGGTGAAAGGAAATTCAGCTGCTGATTAATTTCTCTTTGATGATTAATGTTGCGATTAGTAAATTAATGTAAAATGCAATTAAAATATTCACTGTACTAATACAAATTAAATTCAGCTTACTACAGAAACATCACGATCGCAATCTATCTTATTAAAGCATTATGTGTCTGTAAGACGATTGGGCCTATTTTAAAACGAATTAGTAGAATATTACCGACTTTTAACTCCGAAAAGATCTGTATTTACTTCATTTCCTGTACCATTCGCAAGTATTGCAAGTATTATGGAAATGTGGCATTTCATAGATAAAATTATGTATTCACAACAACAAAAAATTATGTCGGCAGAAAACAAAAGCTGTAAGTAGCAAGCCGAATTTTGCTCTAGCCTTATCTTACGATTCCCATATTGAATATGTATCTGCCTGCTTGTAGCTCAGCTACAAAAGAACTAAAAATCTGGCTTTCAGCGAGTCTCGAAAGACGAACGAAGGCAGCTAGCACTTGGTAGCCAAGCATGTTACCTGGGAACTGGTTTTTTCTAAAGTGGAAAAATATCCTTTTGTAGTTGAATTGTTGGCAAACGTCAGTCAGACGTGTGCCGTTGGTCTAAGCGTTTCGATATGTTGAATTTGCACCAATGATTTTTCTACAGGTTTTTTCTAATCCAAATAGAGAGTTGAAGTCTCCCATTAGTATTTTCACTTCATCTTGGTGAAGTTTGGTAATAGTATTTTCGAGTGTGTTCTAGAATATTTCGACATTTTTGGTGGGGGCATGTGCATTGATGAGTGCATATTTTTTACTGGGGCTCTGAATGAGAAGTCGATTGTTGATGGCTGTGATTTCTTTGACAGATCTGATGATAGATCTGTGTTCGAGAAATGCCATGGCCAAGATTGGTACGCCTTTCGCTACCTTTTGTTGCATTTTGCTCTTGAAGATGTAATGGTTTCTGTAATGCAAGGTTTCATTGTCAGTTAGTCGTGGTTCTTGAAAAGCAATGGTGAGAATTTTTTGTCGGTCGATTTATTATGTTAGATTATTTAGTTTTCGTTATTTGGATCAATGTATTGATATTTTGTTATAAAAAAAGGTCTTGTGTGTGTGAAATCTTATGGGACTTAACTGATAAGGTCATCAGTCCCTAAGCTTACACACTACTTAACTTAAATTATCCTAAGGACAAACACACACACACACACCCATGCCCGAGGGAGGACTCGAACCTCCGCCGGGACCAGCCGAACAGTTCATGACTGCTGCGACCGCGACCGCTCGGCTGATCCCGCGCGGCGTGTAGTTTTCAAATGCATGTTTTCTGCTTGTAGGGAAAATTTACAAGAGATCTTCAATATTCTCTGCCGTGCTAACCTGGCCTCCCCAGAATCCGAAATTCCAACTGCCGCCTGTCGACAGTTTGCACAGTTCATGTTTGCTTGTGTTTCACTGGTTTGGCCTGGGTGATTCCAGGACCGGACAGGACTAGAGGGTGTTGAAGCCTTTGGAAGCAAATATTTTCAGCTGAGCTCATTGAGCTAACAGACGGTGACCAGAGTAGCGGAGGTTTTCACTCAGACGTGCGTGGATTTTGAGTTCAACGGATTGAGTAGTCGTTGAGGACTGTGTTAGTATTTGGTTCACCCCAAGTACTTGATTTCCTCGGTACCACCCATATGGGGGAGGGTTTCCCCTATCGGCCCCACGGGATTATTATTATTGTCATTATGTCATCAGCAAATCCGATATGTTGCATCTTTCCACCACTGAAATAGATGTGCATTGTTCGACTCAGTATTTCCATCACATAAATATGGGTTATAATTACGTTACATTGCTGCTGGTAGACATATTTCTCACTTTCTCTTGGGCAGTTGCTACCTGTTACTCCATCTTAGGAATTTATGTGCGCAGCATTCTTGCAATACAGACGTTCAAATTATCCAATTTCTGTAATTTCATTTCGACACCAGATCGTTCTAATCGGATTCAGCCAGTCGGGCTTAATGTGGATATCCGAATACGACTCTCATCATTTGATAGACTGGGTAAACCACATTCTTAATCGGACGGTTGAATCTAGATCACTTATTTATGACAGGGCCTGAATTCTTAAACACTGTCAAAAATAATAATACAATGTGCTTATTACTAATATTTTATTTAAATATAAATATATGAACGAACGAGATAACAGTTTATTTACAGGAGCACAGCCCCATCCATCATAGCAGAGCAGTGCGAGATTGGTTTCAGGGCCAAGAGAGGATAAAGCTGTTGCTGTTTGTTCCACGATCACCGAAGAACAACCAGATAGAGGATATGTGGGCAGAGGTAACAAGGTCATTGCCATGTGGACATGCAAATGCAAGCGACCTTTGGACGAATATAGAAAACGTATGGTGGGAAGTAATCCATCACGCTACACTGTCGACGACTTAATGAAAACAATGCCCCTACGCCTTCGAGAAATCTTACGTAATGATCGTGGTTGGGTTGGTTACTAGAAGTATACTCGTCCACAGTACCCATGTAAACAATTATCTGATAGTCGGTCAAGCTTTGCTTTGCCGCAGCTCTTTAGATATAAGTCCATTTACTTTCAGTCTCCTCCTTACAATTCTTGCAATGCAAGGTAATTGAAAAATCTCATCCACTCGACGCCAACTGAGGAATTGACTGGTGCATGTGTTGTTCAACACACAGTAGTTGTCACCCTCACTGGAATCAATGACTGTTTGTGTGTGTGTGTTTTCGTGTTCACGCACAATCTGAATCAATACTATTAACACTAGAGAGACAACCAACAATAAATATTGCAACAAATATGACTATAAAGAATTTTAATGCGATGGGAAGTTACAAACTGAATTTTTACCCAACCCACGACCTGCATATTACGTTACGTTAAGTAAGATGTATTAACTCCATAGTATCGATAGCAGAGACAGTGCGTTCTTGTTTTCGAGGCTCGCAACAAGTGCAGCGATTAGCAGTGCCCAATGCCGCCACGATTTGTTTATGTTGGCTGAGCGTGGACACTGCAGCAGACTCTTCGCCACAAACAGAAAATAATCTCCTTGGCTCTGACTGCAGTGAGCGGATATCACTGCCTGCGTGTTCTTATAGTAACCAATGTGAGACTCTACTCACAGGTGCCATGGAGCAATTGCAAAGGGTATCATGTCATTAGTCATCAGAATATTAACCAGTGATGAAATGTCCACTCTATTTGAATCCCAAGAAAATAGGAACCTTCTCACAAAAGAATGTGAGGTGATATCAAAATTTATTCACCATACAAAAATTAACTGCAGGGCTTTCATGTATGCAGTAGTAGCACACAAGGAAATATTATGTCTTGGAAGCGTATATTTCATTTCCTCTTCTCATATTAACGCCCTTGTTTCAGTATGAAGTGAGAAAAAAACATGAAAAACTAAAGTTCCTGAGAAGCATATCAGTCATTTCCTCTTCTCAGATCATAACTTTTATTTTAGTATGAAGTAAAAAAAACAAACAGTTTAAGTTTGTGAAGCATAATATGACACAAGATTCGTATCGTAGGCGCTATCGGAAACGCAAAAAGCAGGGAGCTGTCCATTCTTTTGTCCAACAGTCTGTCTCCTTTCATGCATTACTCCCGCTGGGAGATACTTATTTAAGGACTTGTGGGCATCAAGTTCTTCATCAGAACAAGCCTTATGTTATTGTGCCAATTACGGTATTGAAAAAATGCAACAAAGACAATTTCCCCTAAAGCAGTGGGGATATTTGCAAAACTCTGTATTCAGCAGTGACTGCCAGCTGCCATAACACTTGACAGGATCCATGCGATAGGCAACACAACTGTGCGTGCACTTCAGACTTCATTCAGTAACACGTCAGGAGATGGATGGAAACGTCAAATTAACGTCGCTTTCCGAGTCGTATTCAATCCAGAATGAGGTATTATTAAGGTAGTTGAGCGTTCTAGCAATTACACTTTTATAATTCCTATATGAGTATTCCGATAGCCAAAAGAACCCGTTAGTTTGAAACTATCGGGAACTGCATTAATATCAAACTGCAAGAACTTGAGACAATACGTGGACTCTTCTCCTCGCTGGGTGACCTGTTACTGTTATTTAGGATTCTCTCCGTCCTAGGCGTAATGCAAATGGAACTTCAGAGGCGCTTTCCGCTATTCTTGACAAACATCAGCAACTTGTAATCACTGCGAATTACAACTGCGGGATGATATGGCTCAGGTTGTCAGTAGTTGTGGTGGTGTTATGCTGTCAAACTGCTTACAGTAACGTTAATGGTGGCACACATAATTTAGCGCTGACTACCTACTTAAGTAAAGATAGTGTTGTGGCGTCGTCGCTTCTCTTTATTTGGCCTCAGCTTGAGTAATCCGATTTAACGAACATAGTACTCCATTCGCGGGCTGCTAATGATACAGTATGACTACAGAAATCATCGTGCGGGTATTACATTAATTCTCCAATGATTTGCTTAACAAATATTACCCTCAGCTATGCAGCTGGAATGGCTCATTACATAGGAACTCTATGTTGCACTTGGTTAAGGGATCAGTTCGCTGCAATCGTGCTTCTACTGTTCGTAAATACTCGTATACTTCATAAATGGTTCAAATGGCACTGAGCACTATGGGACTTAACTTCTGAGGTCATCAGTCCACTAGAACTTAGAACTAATTAAACCTAACTAACCTAAGGACATCAGACACATCCATGCCCGAGACAGGATTCGAACCTGCGACCGTAGCGGTCGCGCGGTTCCAGACTGTAGCGCCTAGAACAGCTCGGCCGCACCTCACGGCATACTTGTATACTGCGAATACACAGAAAGATAGATCCTTTATCATTTAGCTACAAAATAGCAGGTCAGCAACTGGAAGCAGTTAATACCATAAATTATCTGGGAGTACGCATTAGGAGTTATTTAAAATGGAATGATCATATAATGTTGATCGTCGCTAAAGCAGATGCCAGACTGAGATCCATTGGAAGAATCCTAAGGAAATGCAATCAGAAAACAAAGGAAGTAGGTTACAGTACGCTTGTTCGCCCACTGCTTGAATACTGCTCAGCAGTGTGGGATCCGTACCAGATAGGGTTGATAGAAGATATAGAGAAGATCCAACGGAGAGCAGCGCGCTTCGTTACAGGATCATTTAGTAATCGCGAAAGCGTTACGGAGATGATAGATAAACTCCAGTGGAAGACTCTGCAGGAGAGACGCTCAGTAGCTCGGTACGGGCTTTTGTCAAAGTTTCGAGAACATACCTTCACCGAAGAGTCAAGCAGTATATTGCTCCCTCCTACGTATATCTCGCGAAGAGACCATGAGGATAAAATCAGAGAGATTAGAGCCCACACAGAGGCATACCGACAATCCTTCTTTCCACGAACAATACGAGACTGGAATAGAAGGGAGAACCGATAGAGGTACTCAAGGTACCCTCCGCCACACACTGTCAGGTGGCTTGCGGAGTATGGATGTAGATGTAGATGTAGATGCAGATACTGACCATTCGTTATTTGACTAAATATGAACTACAATCTGATTCGCATGTATATGGCATGGGTTAGTGCCGGCACAAAGCAATGACTAAGGGTTGGATGCCGTTAAAGTCCCGTTACTCTGATGGCAAGACAAATGTTCGCAAATTACCTCTATTGCCTCAAGAAACAATTGCATTTTAAATGTCGAAGGACCGACGTCCACACTGCCACAGCGCGTTGAAATATAGCTAAGACGGCAGATGAATATTTGTGACCGACTGGGCATCGAACCTTGACCTCCTGCTTACTAGGCAGACATGCTGATCATTGCACAATTTTTTTTTTTTTTTAAGTTTGAGAAGACTTTCAGCACCAGGTAGGCGGAGGCAAAGAGGGCAGGGTTCGAAGATCCGAGGCCTGGTGTCAATGCCTCCCCCATACCTGTCAGTGAGCAGCTGCATTATTCCCATGTATTCCATGTTTGCACCCATATATACCTTTAAATTGTGGAAAAAATTGAAGTAGTAATTAAGGTAAAATAAATTACAGATTGCCGCCTCCAATGGCGTGCGTTCCTTGTAGAACATAACTCATAACAGTGAAAAGGGTGACGGAAAAATGCATAACATACATTCATTCAGAAATATAATCACTATTTAAGTTATTTTGCACTGGATGCATATGAGGTCTGTAAGGAAGCCTTATTTTTTCCACAAATGATAAAAATTTCGGAGCCGAAGGGGTTTTGCCAAATTAGAACAGTTCTGATTTTAGAACCAACGTAAAAGAATATTCCAGGAATAAAAAAAAAGTGAAAGAATAGTATTCTGCTTATAATCTAAAAAACTGTCCACCTCTTCGTACCCCACATAAAGCAATAGATAAAAAAATTTGAAACCATTCCTTATATTTGCCATTCTTCTTCGGCGTAAAATGTTCTTCTGCAATATCAAACATGTACTCTTCTAAGTTCTGTTAGTTACGACGTAAAACACAAACTGTCCCAGAAGCCACGAATAACTGTTATTCTTTGCGGACGGGTAACATTTCCAGTCGGGTTGTAAAGCTTCAGTTACCGGTATATGACTTTCGGCGGTTCTGTTGATAGTGCTAATTTCTTCCTAGTCCGGTTCCAAATTCTGATTCTATTTTCACATAAGAAGATGTGCTCTACAGTTTCTACAAGCCGACATTTGTCGCAGTATGGAGATGGTTTCAATTTGATTTTCCATGATCGTTCCGCTGAGTGTATGGTTTCGTTTACAACGTAGCACCATACGGCACTGACTCTAGTTGGTAGAATTTGATTGTTGATATTTTTCTAGACGTTCCTCCAGTTTTGTAGGTTAATTTATCGGAATTGGTTTGTGAAGACGATGTGTGGTAATATAATCATAGACGGTTCTAGTGTTGGTTTGTGCTGGTGGAAGTCTTATACAGCTCCAATCGCCATATTGCTTTGGGACGTAATATAGGCTGGCATACTACATTAACAGGAGCGTTCCTATCTCCGGGATCTAACAAGAGGAACAGAAGTTTCGTGATGCTTGTCTTAGTGGCATGTATTAGTTTAAAAGCACGTCTTTAATTACAAGTCCTCCATTTTGCCTCTGCAAAGTCGCCGTGTGGAGGGATACTTTGAAGATATTTTGTTTCCACACATACCAAGAGGCTACAGCTAATATTTTATGCGCAGTGACCTGCAGTATCGGTAAGACTGCTGCGACATGATATATTTTGCTAAGTATGTATGTATTTATAAAGTGAACTTTCTGCAGTCGGTCTAACAATCCCATGTCACGGTCCTTCAACAAGGTTCCGATGACATTAAGTTTCCGCTCCCAATTGTTCGTGGCCATGCGCTTGGGATTCGCCCTTAACCTCAAGCCGAGTTGGAGTCTCTCTTCAGTTACGTCTAACCCGTGCGCACCTGTTGCACTATTGTAAGAACCGAGATGCAGGCCGGCCGAAGTGGCCGCGCGGTTCTAGGCGCTCCAGTCTGGAGCCGCGAGACCGCTACGGTCGCAGGTTCGAATCCTGCCTCGGGCATGGATGTGTGTGATGTCCTTAGGTTAGTTAGGTTTAAGTAGTTCTAAGTTCTAGGGGACTAATGACCTCAGAAGTTGGGTCCCATAGTGCTCAGAGCCATTTGAACCATTTGAACCGAGACGCAGGTTCATTTGGCTACAAGAATGCGTATGTTCCTCCAGCACGACGGGGCTCCTGCACATTCTAGTTGTCAGGTGACACATTATCCAAACATAACATTTCCCGGAAGGTGGATCATTAGATATGACACTTTTCTTGGCCTTCAAGGACCTCGGACCTTATCTCTTTGGATTTTTGCCTGCGTGGATGGTTAAAGGCGAAGTCTACAAATAAAAGGTAAACCCAAGAGCCGATTTGATCGTTCGGTTTATGAATAGTGCAGCCTTCATAAAAGAACGCAAAGACGACCTCAGTAAGGCTACACGTGGTGTTATCAAGTGAAGTCAAATGTGCATTGAAGTTGGTTGGTGAGTTTTTGAGAATCAACTTTGAATGTCGTCATTTGCCTTTGCTTTGAGTTTGTTAGCGTTACGTTCTGACAGCTGTATCTCTGTACTCAATAAGAAGTGGACGCATTTATATGGAATTTTTTTCGTCTGTACTACCACCTGCTAAAATATGTACTATTCCTCCTGAAACTTCCTGTATATGGACATATGTGTGGTGTCTGTTCTTTCGGACATGTCCGAAAGAAAATGCTTCATGGCATTCTGCAACGAGCTTCGATCCAGTTGCAGGGGCTAATACAGATTTCAGAGATGCTTGGCTGTCTGAATAAAAGTAGATGCTACGATTTTTGTAGGGTCTACTCTAATTTTCCTCCGTGCACATACTGACAGAAAAAAACGTGCAATACTGTGGCCATCTTCCTTAAAGAGATTCTAGGCAGTACACCAGACCTGGTACTTTCATCTGTTTTCGACCTGTCAGCAAACCACTATATTATGTCTCCTGCACGGTGTTGTGGTTCGTTTTTCCACTGCTTCCTGCTTCCAACTGTTACATGGCAAAGTTTATTGAAACAGCTAGAAGTTATTGTGTAGTTAGTCGGCATTTCCCCAGCCATCGCCTTACTGATTTTGGATTCCGTACATTCCAACTATATCCAGTTATTTCCAGTTTTTAGCCTTTATGTCCCTGCCGCTGCCTCCATTTTAAGCCACAGGTGTAAGACGGGCATGTCTAGCATAATATCCATTGCAAGAGTGGATATCCTGCTAATTCCATCTGTTTGTGAAAGCAGGCCAGTCTCTGCACTTTGCCAGACTCCCTAGCAGCCACCTTCTGTTCGACTTTGTTCATATTATAGGCCAATAAATTATAATTGGCCTTTTTGCAGGGATGTATATCCAGTACGTACTGGGTTGAGACCCCAGTTTACCCTACAGCAGCTTCTAGTGTTTGTAAGATTATCTTTCGCAGTGGAAAATATTCTTTATGTGAGGTGTTCATAATAGTTTTCCATCCAGGGCTACCTCTAGATACACTACAACCCTCTCTAAAGTTTCATCGAGAAACATAATTTTTCAGTATGTGTGCTGGACACGCTTCCCCATAAATAATACTACACCAGTTTTCGTGGGGTTCGTCTTTAAATACTTTTTCACAATGTCCAGTGCACATAGGTTTAACAGTACTAACAAATTTCCTAAGTCTTACTGTGAATAGATCGTCTACTTATTCTTTTCAAGAGTAGTCCCCAGCATTTATCCCATCTATGTGTTCATTCACCACTAGGTTCTTCATCTCTAACCATTTACTCGAAGGTCGTATTACTCGACATCCAGGAAGAGACAGAGAGCATCCAGAAAGGGTAGTGCTTTTTCCACCTTCCCAACAAGTTGGTGAAGTGTTACTTCACATGATTTGCTTCGCAAGTATTATGAAAATGTGGCAGTTCATAGATAAAATTATGCATTCACAGCAACAAAAAATATGTCGGCAGAAACAAAAACGTGGCATTATGAATTTAGCAGTACCTCAATGTTTTCGCTTTGACACTAAGGGTTACTAAAAGAAACAAGACGAATTTTGCTAGAGCGTTGTCTTACGATTCCCTCATTGAATTTGTATCTGACTGCTTGTAGCTCTGCTACAAAACAATTAAAATTCTAGCTTCCAGTGAGGCTCGAAAGGCGAACAGAGGCAGCATGCACCTGAGAGGCAAGCACGTTACCTACGAGCTAGCGAATAGGCGCGGTGTCTTCCACTTACTTATTGACCCAGTAAGCGCTGTGGCAGATAAACCGCAACATAAGAGGCGACAGTACTTGTATTTACCATGTGGAACGACTTTCGTGGACTCAGAAGGATTAACTGATATCCTCATGTCACGTCTCAAGCGAAAATTACTCAGTATTAAATTGAAATGACACGATAATATCAAGTGAATTTAGCAGGATAGTTCTGTGCCATCAAGGAAGTAACTCGTCGGTCACAGGGTTGCCAAACACATTCTGCGCTGTTGCCAAGTTTCAGTTATACCGCCAGGAAGGATACCAGCTCAAGTGTTCTGTGAGTGACCTCAGAAGTCACTAGAGCTTCGTTTCAAAGTTGCGGGTGGCAAGGGCCGCAAGATCCTCATTATATGTCAATGAGTCTTATTCGCATTTCTGTAACTAAGTTTAGGGGCTAGAGTAAAATTACTTGTAATACATCGATGCACTGAATGCAAACTAAATGTCATAGATTAATAACTGCGGCAATTATTTGTGTTTTACTGGCTTAATCGGACAGAAACCTTGAAAGCGTATTCACCAGACGCGATTCACAGTTTTGGAACTTCTCCAGTGGTTGAATTGGCAATGTATATTTGCTGTAGAATATTGTTATTGAGATCACTGTCATTGGCACATCCACCAGAAGACAGGCATGGCCTGGCTTATTGTTGTCAGCTTTCCTGACGGATATTCCGCCTTTGTTCGAAACGTGAAGACTTAGGGTGAATTCGAACATTCCATATGGCGAAAATTTGATATTTCTATCCTTCCAGCTCTAACATTCAAATAACAGTTACAATGAGCGGCAGTAAAGCGCCTGTGAATCAACAGTTAATAATGCAATCATAATTAGTGGAATCTGACAAATTCCATCTGTCATCTGATAATTGTGAAAAACTACTTTTTTCATCTTCACAACACCACAGTATGAATTGAACTCAAGGGTTTCATAGGATACCTATACTTAATTTCGTTGTGATCGTTTTCAATGACAGTACGGGAGGAGCACTACCATCTGACTTGAAACATACTTCTCCAGCGGGATTTGAATCTTTTGGCTACAGTTGCAGTAGCACGTCCAGTGAGGTATCAAGAACGTGAGCAATCACTCATTGCTATAGTATAGGCTAGGGCAGAGAGAAGCAGCTCTCCAACAAAGTAAACGACGAGAGACACTGTCGCTATCACTTATTAAACAGGAATTGTTCAGAAAATTACAACTATATCTAGTGAAATGAGTTGCCAAACATTTTTCGAATAGCACTTAAGATAAAAATGTGTATGTGTGTGTGTGTGTGTGTGTGTGTGTGTGTGTGTATGTGTGTGTGTGGTCCGAAAGAACAGACACTACGAACCGAAATAGACAGCCTTGTTAATCAATTAAAGATTGAAGGATAGATGTCCAGGATTAAGACAGAACAACGGCGGCAGATGAAAATTTGTGCCTGATCAGGTTCGAACCCGGATTCGTAGTGTCTTTCCTTTCGGATATTCCCGAAAGAGCCGCGCATGTTGTATGCGGCAAAGATGGGAATTTGCGTCTGACGAGGAGCGTGTGTAGATAGGTGCTGAAAAGAGGTTGGCTGCTGCGTCCCGACAGTGCCTACCGTTGGAGGTTCGAATCCTCCCTCCGGCATGGGTGTGTGTGTTGTCCATAACGTAAGTTAGTTTAAGTTAGATTAAGTAGTGTGTAGGCTTAGGGATCGATGACCTAAGCAGCTTGATCCCAAAGTTCTTACAACGAATTTACAAAATTTTAAATCCAAAATACTGCATCTCGGTTCTTACGATAGTGCAATAGGTGCGCACTGGTTAGCTGTAACTGAAGAGAGACTCCAACTTGGAATGTGGTTAAGAGCATAATAACTTAAATTGTGAATATATTTCTGAATGAATGTTTGTTATGTATTTTTCCGTCACCCATTTCACTGTTATAAGTTATGTTCTACAAGGAACGCACGCCATTGGAGGCGGCAATCTGTAATTTATTTTACCTTAATTACTACTTCAATTTTTTCCACAATTTAAAGGTATATATGGGTGCAAACATGGAATACATGGGAATAATGCAGCTGCTCACTGACAGGTATGGGGGAGGCATTGACACCAGGCCTCGGATCTTCGAACCCTGCCCTCTTTGCCTCCGCCTACCTGGTGCTGAAAGTCTTCTCAAACTTAAAAAAAAATTATTGTGCAGTGATCAGCATGTCTGCCTAGTAAGCAGGAGGTCAAGGTTCGATGCCCAGTCGGTCACAAATATTCATCTGCCGTCTTAGCTATATTTCAACGCGCTGTGGCAGTGTGGACGTCGGTCCTTCGACATTTAAAATGCAATTGTTTCTTGAGGCAATAGAGGCGATTTGCGAACATTAGTCTTGCCATCAGAGTAACGGGACTTTAACGGCATCCAACCCTTAGTCATTGCTTTGTGCTGGCGCTAACCCATATCATATACATGCGAATCAGATTGTAGTTCATATTTAGTCAAATAACGAATGGTGAGTAATAAGTACGCCGACCGGTGTGGCCGAGCTGTTCTCGGCGCTACAGTCTGGAACCGCGCGACCGCTACGGTCGCAGGCTCGAATCCTGTCTCGGGCATGGATGTGTCTGATGTCATTAGGTTAGTTAGGTTTAATTAGTTCTAAGTTCTAGTGGACTGATGACCTCAGAAGTTAAGTCCCATAGTGCTCAGTGCCATTTGAACCATTTATGAAGTATACGAGTATTTACGAACAGTAGAAGCACGATTGCAGCGAACTGATCCCTTAACCAAGTGCAACATAGAGTTCCTATGTAATGAGCCATTCCAGCTGCATAGCTGAGGGTAATATTTGTTAAGCAAATCATTGGAGAATTAATGTAATACCCGCACGATGATTTCTGTAGTCATACTGTATCATTAGCAGCCCGCGAATGGAGTACTATGTTCGTTAAATCGGATTACTCAAGCTGAGGCCAAATAAAGAGAAGCGACGACGCCACAACACTATCTTTACTTAAGTAGGTAGTCAGCGCTAAATTATGTGTGCCACCATTAACGTTACTGTAAGCAGTTTGACAGCATAACACCACCACAACTACTGACAACCTGAGCCATATCATCCCGCAGTTGTAATTCGCAGTGATTACAAGTTGCTGATGTTTGTCAAGAATAGCGGAAAGCGCTTCTGAAGTTCCATTTGCATTACGCCTAGGACGGAGAGAATCCTAAATAACAGTAATAGGTCACCCAGCGAGGAGAAGAGTCCACGTATTGTCTCAAGTTCTTGCAGTTTGATATTAATGCAGTTCCCGATAGTTTCAAACTAACGGGTTCTTTTGGCTATCGGAATACTCATATAGGAATTATAAAAGTGTAATTGCTAGAACGCTCAACTACCTTAATAATACCTCATTCTGGATTGAATACGACTCGGAAAGCGACGTTAATTTGACGTTTCCATCCATCTCCTGACGTGTTACTGAATGAAGTCTGAAGTGCACGCACAGTTGTGTTGCCTATCGCATGGATCCTGTCAAGTGTTATGGCAGCTGGCAGTCACTGCTGAATACAGAGTTTTGCAAATATCCCCACTGCTTTAGGGAAAATCGTCTTTGTTGCATTTTTTCAATACCGTAATTAGCACAATAACATAAGGCTTGTTCTGATGAAGAACTTGATGCCCACAAGTCCTTAAATAAGTATCTCCCAGCGGGAGTAATGCATGAAAGGAGACAGACTGTTGGACAAAAGAATGGACAGCTCCCTGCTTTTTGCGTTTCAGATAGCGCCTACGATACGAATCTTGTGTCATATTATGCTTCACAAACTTGAACTGTTTGTTTTTTTTTACTTCATACTAAAATAAAAGTTATGATCTGAGAAGAGGAAATGACTGATATGCTTCTCAGGAACTTTAGTGTTTCATGTTTTTTTCTCACTTCATACTGAAACAAGGGCGTTAATATGAGAAGAGGAAATGAAATATACGCTTCCAAGACATAATATTTCCTTGTGTGCTACTACTGCATACATGAAAGCCCTGCAGTTAATTTTTGTATGTTGGATAAATTTTGATATCACCTCACATTCTTTTGTGAGAAGGTTCCTATTTTCTTGGGATTCAAATAGAGTGGACATTTCATCACTGGTTAATATTCTGATGACTAATGACATGATACCCTTTGCAATTGCTCCATGGCACCTGTGAGTAGAGTCTCACACTGGTTACTATAAGAACACGCAGGCAGTGATATCCGCTCACTGCAGTCAGAGCCAAGGAGATTTCTTTCTCTTTGTGGCGAAGAGTCTGCTGCAGTGTCCACGCTCAGCCAACATAAACAAATCGTGGCGGCATTGGGCACTGCTAATCGCTGCACTTGTCGCGAGCCTCGAAAACAAGAACGCACTGTCTCTGCTATCGATACTATGGAGTTAATACATCTTACTTAACGTAACGTAATATGCAGGTCGTGGGTTGGGTAAAAATTCAGTTTGTAACTTCCCATCGCATTAAAATTCTTTATAGTCATATTTGTTGCAATATTTATTGTTGGTTGTCTCTCTAGTGTTAATAGTATTGATTCAGATTGTGCGTGAACACGAAAACACACACACACAAACAGTCATTGATTCCAGTGAGGGTGACAACTACTGTGTGTTGAACAACACATGCACCAGTCAATTCCTCAGTTGGCGTCGAGTGGATGAGATTTTTCAATTACCTTGCATTGCAAGAATTGTAAGGAGGAGACTGAAAGTAACTGGACTTGTATCTAAAGAGCTGCGACAAAGCAAAGCTTGACCGACTATCAGATAATTGTTTACATGGGTACTGTGGACGAGTATACTTCTAGTAACCAACCCAACCACGATCATTACGTAAGATTTCTCGAAGGCGTAGGGGCATTGTTTTCATTAAGTCGTCGACAGTGTAGCGTGATGGATTACTTCCCACCATACGTTTTCTATATTCGTCCAAAGGTCGCTTGCATTTGTAGGTCCACATGGCTATGACCTTGTTACCTCTGCCCACATATCCTCTATCTGGTTGATCTTCGGTGATCGTGGAACAAACAGCAACAGCTTTATCCTCTCTTGGCCCTGAAACCAATCTCGCACTGCTCTGCTATGATGGATGGGGCTGTGCTCCTGTAAATAAACTGTTATCTCGTTCGTTCATATATTTATATTTAAATAAAATATTAGTAATAAGCACATTGTATTATTATTTTTGACAGTGTTTAAGAATTCAGGCCCTGTCATAAATAAGTGATCTAGATTCAACCGTCCGATTAAGAATGTGGTTTACCCAGTCTATCAAATGATGAGAGTCGTATTCGGATATCCACATTAAGCCTGACTGGCTGAATCCGATTAGAACGATCTGGTGTCGAAATGAAATTACAGAAATTGGATAATTTGAACGTCTGTATTGCAACCATGCTGCGCACATAAATTCCTAAGATGGAGTAACAGGTAGCAACTGCCCAAGAAAAAATGAGAAATATGTCTACCAGCAGCAATGTAACGTAATTATAACCCATATTTATGTGATGGAAATACTGAGTCGAACAATGCACATCTAATTCAGTGGTGTAAATATGCACCATATCGGATTTGCTGATGACATAATGACAATAATAATAATCCCGTGGGGCCGATAGGGGAAACCCTCCCCCATATGGGTGGTACCGAGGAAATCAAGTACTTGGGGTGAACAAAATACTAACACACTCCTCAACGACTACTCAATCCGTTGAACTCAAAATCCACGCACGTCTGAGTGAAAACCTCCGCTACTCTGGTCACCGTCTGTTAGCTCAATGAGCTCAGCTGAAAATATTTGCTTCCAAAGGCTTCAACACCCTCTGGTCCTGTCCGGTCCTGGAATCACCCAGGCCAAACCAATGAAACACAAGCAAACATGAACTGTGCAAACTGTCGACAGGCGGCAGTTGGAATTTCGGATTCTGGGGAGGCCAGACTAGCACGGCAGAGAATATTGAAGATCTCTTGTAAATTTTCCCTACAAGCAGAAAACATGCATTTGAAAACTACACGCCGCGCGGGATTAGCCGAGCGGTCGCGGTCGCAGCAGTCATGAACTGTTCGGCTGGTCCCGGCGGAGGTTCGAGTCCTCCCTCGGGCATGGGTGTGTGTGTGTGTTTGTCCTTAGGATAATTTAAGTTAAGTAGTGTGTAAGCTTAGGGACTGATGACCTTATCAGTTAAGTCCCATAAGATTTCACACACACAAGACCTTTTTTTATAACAAAATATCAATACATTGATCCAAATAACGAAAACTAAATAATCTAACATAATAAATCGACCGACAAAAAATTCTCGCCATTGCTCATCAAGAACCACGACTAACTGACAATGAAACCTTGCATTACAGAAACCATTACATCTTCAAGAGCAAAATGCAACAAAAGGTAGCGAAAGGCGTACCAATCTTGGCCATGGCATTTCTCGAACACAGATCTATCATCAGGTCTGTCAAAGAAATCACAGCCATCAACAATCGACTACTCATTCAGAGCCCCAGTAAAAAATATACACTCATAAATGCACATGCCCCCACCAACATCGAAAATAAGAAAAACACCAAAAATGTCGAAAAATTCTGGAACACACTCGAAAATACTATGAGCAAAAGTCACCAAGATGACATGAAAATACTAAAGGGAGACTTCAACTCTCTATTTGGGACGGAAAAAACCTGTAGAAAAATCATTGGTACAAATGCAACACACCGAAACGCTTAGACCAACGGCACACGTCTGACTGACTATTGCCAACAATTCAACCACAAAAGGATGTCTTCCCACTTTAGAAAAATACCATTTCTCAGGTAACATGCTTGGCTACCAGGTGCAAGCTGCTGTCGTTTGTCTTTCTAGACTCGCTGAAAGCCAGACTTTTTATTCTTTTGCAGTAGAGCTACAAGCAGGCAGATACAAACTCAATAAGTGAATCGTAAGACAGCGCTCTAGCAAAATTCGTCTTGGTACTTTCAGTAACCCTTACTGTCAGAGCGAAAACCAATTTCATAATGCCACTTTTGTTTTCTGCCGACATATGTTTTGTTGTTGTGAATACATAATATTATCTATGAAATGCCACATTTTCATAATACTTGCGAATGATACAGGAAATGAAGTAAATACAGATCTTTTCGAAGTTAAAAGTCGGTAATATCCTAATAATTCGTGTTAAAATGGGATCAATCGTCTTACAGACACTTAATGCTCCGCTACAATATGGAACCGCGCGACCACTACGGATGCAGTTTCGAATCCTGCCTCGGGCATGGATGTGTGTGATGTCTTTAGGTTAGTTAGATTTAACTAGTTCTAAGTTCTAGGGGACTGATGACCTCATAAGTTAAGTCCCATAGTGCTCAGAGACCTTTGAACCATTTTTGAACTTAATGCTTTATTAAGATAGACTGGCGTCGTGATGTTTCTGTAGTAAGCTGAATTTAATTTGTATTAGTAAAGTGAATATTTTATTTGCATTTTCCATTAGTTTACTAAACGCAATAGTAATCATCAAAGAGAAATTAATCAGCAGCTGAATTTTCTTTCACCATATCTACAACAATCTGACAATGCAATAGTAGTTTACAAAATCTACGCCCGTAGAAACCTACTTGTTTTAACGATGTCATTAAACCATAGTAGTTTTAAGAGTATTTTCGTCTAGAAATGAATTGCCTTGACGGTTGATCGATCAAGAGCGGGAAAGGTAATATTTTGCGAATATATGACGAGAGGGACAAGTGCTTGAGAAGAGGACTTCCCTATCAACACAAGTGTCTGAGAGACAATTTTCCTATCAATCTCCTGGATAGTTTTGTTTCTCAAATCAACAGAGTGAGTTATCATGCAGTAGCACAGGTGATGTAGTTTTCTTGCTCGACTTTCTTACACTGCAACCGAAAGGTGTCTCAGTTGTTGACAACAAATTCCAGCTGTGTTGCACACATCCCTTGGGGCAGAATTCGTAGTCCAAAACACACTTATGGAGCTACCAAATGTAAAACATTATGTTCACACTACACTTTACTCTAGTCTACGTCTTTCTTAATGTGGAAAATCATTCATACCAGAACGATCTTTGTTGAAACAAGAATATCTTTTTCTGGCGTATTTTTCCCAAAAGCACTCGCTCCACGCACAGTTCAGATCTTTCTAGCTGCCTCCTCTACATTCACCCCTCTGTTGAAAAAAAAAAAAACAGTTGGACGCGAACACGCAACTCTAAGTTTAGAATGCACGACGGTTACCGCAAGACCGCGGGCTCACTCCATCCATATCTACTCGGAAGTAGACAACACTTCCCCATCTTACAGTGTTGCCAGATTGTGCAGATGGCCGGACTGAGAGTTGTCTGGGGCGGTCAGTTTTATTGGCCACCTTAAGTGAACAACTCGGACTTAGTCTCTGTGGCGGCCGGCTGGCGGTCAGTTTTTATGTCTAAGACTGTACATAATCAGCTTACAGTAATAGTCATACCTTGCTATGTTATATTCCTCCTGTTTGCTTGGCAGCCCAAATCAACGGCAATGTCTTCATGCATAAGACTGGGAATATGCACTTGGGTCCATTGCTGTGCTGCTACTGTGGCTCAGGCAATAGTAGCTTGTGAACGCCTCCGCGTCGCCCGTTGGGCTGTGGATTGTTGCAGCTGTTGTCACGGTTGAGGCAACAATAGTTCTGCTACCACAGCAATAATGACAAAACCCTAAGTATAACGATATATGCACATAACGATAATAATATTAACTATTATTATAATTTCAGATGGACGAATACTCATTGACAGGTATTTCCAGCACAACTCAGAACCGCTTCTTGAGTGGTGGGAGCCGGGACAGACATTTTAAAAAGGTAATACAATTCCAGCAAGTGCAGCACGTCGTGTCGGCGGACCAAATCAAGTGATGCATCTTCTTGTCATTCTGTTACATTACCATTATATGTGAACAATATTCCTCTTGATTGCTGTCATATACGCCGCCATTATTACATTCTTGATGCAGAAAGCTGTGAATAGATTTCTCTGATGAATGTTTACAACAAATACATTTGTTAAAGTCGTCTTTGCTCGACACAAGCGTCTGGCCAATTGATCACATGAGGCCTGGGCAACAAACAGACGAATGACGACGCTCACACAATCGAATTATAAAAATTAAAATTGCTCGAGGGGTTGAGCTAGCACACCACTGGCAGGGACATATCAGTGCACAGGGGGTCCCAACAGCGACTGGCAGACAGCACGGTCACGTCGACGCACCCACGTGACGCCATTGGCGACGAGAAGGGAAGGAAGGCAGAGGGGGCAAGGGAATTCCGAAGATAAGCGAGGGGAAGGGAACTCCAGGAAAGACATAGCGATTCCAGGAATAATGACGTTGACATCAGGGATTTTGGAGACAGAACTCCCTATATAGACTACTAATACAAGCTCGGTTAAGATAGCACACTTGCACCGCCACCAGCCAAACTCCACTTACAACCAAAAGCTGCGCTACATGGACTTCGTCTTTTTCTTCTCATCGGATCATCTGCTGTCCTCGCTATTTCATTTCTTAAAGTTTTCCATACGTCTTCGATTGTGTTCCTTACTCCTGTTTCAATCGTTGCCTCATGCTCTCTTTGAGACTGTCAGAAACCTCTGGTTCTTTCAACTGACCCAGGTCCAGTCTCCTTAGTTCCCTACCTTTCTGCAGGTTCTTCGGCTTTAATCTGCAGTTTATAACTTACCTGTACTACTGAGGACCGTTTACACAAAACTCGACAACTACGAAATGCGAAAGAATGGGTTAAATATCTATTCGCGTACTTCTAAATGAGGCAAATCAATTGCATTACACAGATTTTGTTTGTTTAACTTTGCATATAAAACTGTAAACTTTTTTCTAAACTCGACATCTACAAAAAACGTCTACCTCTACTTGAGATTGACATTTATTGTTAGTTTCGGACAAAGTAGTTTACAGCTTCCCAGTCAGCGGTCACAGTTACGTACCCCTAATAGTGTATTTCCTATCACTGAAAATAAATTGAGAAAACTTGTGACCATAACCTTACCATCACATCATCATGAGGTTCTGTGGCAGCATGGTACCTGTACGGTTCTGGGCAAGGATTGTCATACATCCGATTTGAAGCTCAAAGAAGCCAGAGCTCTTATTTATAAAAAAAAAAAAAAAAATGAAGATACTGCCATCTGCATAGTCGGAACAACGTGCTATTCCTCATCGATTATTCTTGAAGTGAAGAAAGGTAATATAGATAATTTCAAAGAGTTTGATCGGTCAGCTGTAATAAACCCCACAAACCATATGAGTATCCAAAAAAGCTGATGCTGCAAGTAAATCAAAGATATTTTTTGATACATTGAAACACGTATGTATTCATTACCAGCGATGGCGAGGCATGACAGAATCTCTGACCAGAGAGTTATTCATTGTTGCTAGTCTGCGCTTGACCGCACGAGAGTTCAGTTGTACTTTGTCTGTAGTAGTAGTCTGCTCGAGTCTCCAGTAGTAGTCAGTCGGATACGGTAGTAGCGAGTGGATGGTTGTACTGAGCAGGCATCGGCATGCGTCGACGGCGTGTTCTTCTTGCGACTCTGGTCAGGATTGTGGTGGACGATGAGTATTGTTGTAGAAGGTAAAGAAGCAGCATTGCGCATATTTAATAATATATGTTAATTGTAATTAATTTGTTCAAAAAATGCCCCAATAATAATTTCTTTTATAAAGTAACTCATTTAAACAAAAACAATCATTTCAATTTAAAGAATATTTCCTATACATTTCCTCCAAGAATCAAAATTAAATATATGCCAGCATTGCACGAAGCTGTGTCGATAGATAAGAGCAGATATAGATGCAGTTTTTATTGAGGTAAGAATTTTTTGCTTTTTTTTATTCAGAATACAGGGCCGAAGGTCAGCACTGCTGCCCTTATAGAATTTTTCAGGTTTAATTATTTGTGTTGAGATGTTACATATGGTTGATGGTTCATTATTTGATTAATATTATTGTTGGTTTATGAACAATCTTCATTTCTTAATTTTGTGGGAAGTTAACACTTGGCTCAATTTTCATATTTTGTTTAAATATTTCTGTGGGGACGATATTGCTTCGTGGGTTCATTTCAATTTAACGATATTTGGCTCCATTTCCATTTACATTTTTTATTGACATATTTTTGCGGGGAGGTTACACTTGGCGACCCTGCCAGGATCGTATTTCTTTGTGAATCTTCTGAGAAGTAGTCATATATCGGCTCTTATTTGCTTAAAAATAATTAGCATTTGGCGCAACGCTTTTTCTAATTTGTCAATCTTTCTTCCACAGATCATCAGCAATTTGTTGCTCTTTGTTGTAATAGTGTTTGTTGGATTTTGCATTGTCTTTGTTTCATTTGTGAATAATTGTGATTTGTGTAAAAATGCCTCGAACAACTGTTAATAGTACATTGCGATGTATAATGAGTGAAATAGCCGACATAAATAACTTGACCGATAGTACTTGCGACATGCAGTATAATGATGACAATCTTCCATTTGCAGACAATCAGTGCGTACCGAGCACTAATGTTGATTTTGATCCTAGTGATGAACAGACGAATTCAATTGTGTCCTCTGTTAATTTAACGACAATTGATGATGCGGGGCGTTCTGTTGCAATGAGCGCTGCCCAGCTTGACACACCCGGTTTGCTGGATTTACGTAATGAACAGACAAATTTTTCTAATGAAAATGAGCAGTGTAATCAGAGTACGACAAATTTATTTAATTCCGGTGTAGTGACTAACAGTGCACATCCAATTGGCAAACATTTTCAAGAATCACAGAATAACCAAATGGTTACACAAAACGTGACAATTGCAGGTACGTCATCAAACAGCACAGAGAATAGAGCCGGTAATATTACCTTGGATAGAATTATGGCAATATTGCTACAACAAAATGAGGATTTCAAACAATCGAAGAAAGAACAAGACGACAATCACAAACAAAATATTGAACAGAACAAACAACTTAATGAAAAATTAGACAACAATTCCAAACAACTTAGTGAACAGATCAAACAGCTTAATGAAAAACAAAACAACCTTAATGAAAATTTCAAACAACTTAATGAAAAACATGACAAACTTGATGAAAAATTAGACAACAATTCCAGACAGCTTAGTGAACAGATTACAGCTGTTGCCGCGCAGTGTCATGATACTAAGGAACAATTACGTGTCGAAATTGAGGCTTGTGCTAGGAAAAGTAGTGAAGAAATTAGATCAGTTGCTCAAGAATTAAGGGATGTGCAAACAGCTGCAACAGCATCACTTAGAGACGAAATTAGTTCAGTCGGTAAACAATGCTCTGAAAAGGCAACACAATTACGCGACGAGTTTAAATTCATGACAGCAGAACTTTCGCGCACACTGGATGCAAAGGTAGACGCGAAATTCGACCAACAAAATAGTCAAATTGACGAGCGTTTTAATCATCACCTACAAAACAGTGATACGCGTTTCCGTAAATTTATACAGGATCAGAATAAAGTAAAACGACAAGTCATGGAAACAATCACCGCACAGAGGCAGGAAGATAAACGTAAATTGTTTGCGAAAGCAAAAACATACGTAGACAACAATATTGCTACAGTGTCCGACGAAATTAATACCATCAAACAGTTGAACACAGAATTACGTGATGAAATTTCCGATCTTAAATTGAAAACAGACACACACACAGCAGACTTTCAAACAGTGACCGATAGACTCGAACAATTAGAACTAACACAGGATTCTGATGTCATCAACGCTGACGTTAAAAAATTGAGCAAAACCACGCGTAAAATACAAAAACAAATTAATGCTTCAGACACTAAAAACGATGATCAGGTAGAAATACTGACTGAAAAATATGATGAATTGGCCAGTCGTATTGACGTTATTGAAAGTAATAATGATAGCAAGTCAGACAATACTTCACCGATTTCGTTTAACCAAACACCTGAATTCCAAAATCTACAGCAGACAATTAGTGAGATAGATTCGTCTAATAACACATTACGTAGAAAATTGTCAAGTTTACAGCAAGAGGTAACAGAGATAAAAAATATTTCAGTTAATAACACGTCACAGCATACGGCGAATTCCGAACATTTCTCACACTCACACAGCCAGTATAATTTAAGTAATCTACAGAGAGTACGGGAGTTAGATACCGAACAATCACAGTCAAACAGATTCTCCTACAATCCTGAACCTGTTCCGTCATACAGAGACGATAATTTTGATTACAAACATTTTCTATCAGTGAGAAAATTTAAAGTATTTAAAAATGACAGAACACAGATTCACCCCCTGGATTGGATACAACAATTTAGCTTTGCTTTTCCACCGACTTGGCCCATAACGCACAAACTTGAATTTATTTGCAGTTTTTTGGAAGGCGAACCGTCAACTCGTATGAGACCGATCACGAGACAATGTTACTCGGTAGAAGAATTTCAGAATGCTTTTCTGTCAGCGTATTGATCGAAGACGACACAGCGCGGAATTAAGGATCAACTAATTAGTTTTCCGAATTATGAGAACTCAAATTTTTCCACTGTCACCCAATTTTTTGAACACATGGTCCAACAAAACCAGTACCTAAGTGAACCATACAGTGAATCTGCACTTATTCAATTATGTATCTCTAAATTACCACGATCATTAAGAGTGTCACTTTTAACAGGTCAGCAGAAGGAAAATATTTCGGCATTTAGAGATCTGTTACAGCTTTTGGAAGTGCAGCAATCGGATTATTCCTCTATAAACAAAAATTTTTCATATAGTAACCAAGGTCAACAAACATACAGTAATTACGATCAGCCACGTAATTACAATAGCAAAGCTAATAGACGCTTCAGGAACGACAACCACCAGAATTCTAATAACAGGCAAAATTTTAATTATCAGTATCGACAAAATTATCAGCAAGAAGAACCACATTTTAGTAACAATAGACGTTTTTCTCCGCAACAGCATCAAAGCCAGCCGGTTAGAGTACCTAACCAACAATGCAGTGTGCAAGGTCAGCCAGGCTTTAATGTTTCGCCGCGTGCACGTATAGTCTCAGCTCCAACAAATAGTAACGCACAGCAGCAAGGAAATAACTACGTACAGAAAACACACTATTTCAATTCCTATCGCAATGCGCCGTATAGGAATTTCTATCACGACAGACGTACAAACAATGAGCACAATTTTCAGCGTACATCTAATAACAGTCGGTTTTACCAACAGCAAAATCATCCGCAAGAACATATTCTCATGAATGAACCAGACAGTAGATATCATCCAGAACGTAGTACGTCTGGAAGAAATAACAGAACAGTTCAAATAGTCGAAATGCCACAAAATCCTCCTGATAATAATAATACGTCAGATAGAATTTGACTAGATACTGTACGGGTCGCATCTTCCAGTAACACAAGCTCTACTTTAGACACGCGGAATGTTGTTCACGAAAATGTTATTGCTTTTGACGACATCCGAGACACTCTTTTGCAGGAAAGACCAATTGTTCAAAAAACCATTTCACACCCTGTCATCGAAATTAAAATTGGATCATCGAAATTTTCGGCAGTAATCGATTCTGGATCACCTATGTCAGTTATAAATGAAGAAACTTTCAACGAGTGTAACAAAGAGAATACCTATCCTACATTACCATTAGGCAAAACGAAAGTAAAAGGAGCAGTATCTAGTAAAAGAGTAGATGTTAAATTACAGACACATTTATCATTTTGTATTGCAGGTCATACGTTTCACTCAAATTTTTGGATTGTTCCCTTATTGACGACAGACATTATTTTAGATACGAATTTTCTGGTACAACACGATGCCATTATTGACTTTCAAAACTCCTATTTAATTTTGAAGGATGAAAATGTACAACTAGCTCTAGAATTTCAGCACTCATTATCTGCAGAAGAACAAACAATTAATCGTACAGAGGTCATTTCCGCATCACGTAACATAGACTGTAATTCCACATTATTGACAGATACGTACGTACACAACTATAATACTCCAGACGAAGTCGAGTATGACGTTATACAGACGATTTCTGATAAAGTTAAACAGAGCAGTGCAAATACAGACGACGAACGCACGCAACTACACAAAATTCTTTTACAGAAAGCTCCAGTTTTTGACAACGTTCCTGGTACTATGTCCGGTTTTATGTATGAATTTCAAGTTAAACAGCACGACACATTTAAAGCTAAGCATTATCCCATTCCGTATATTCATAGGGAACAAGTTAAGAAAGAATTGCAAGCTATGCTTGACCAAGGAATTATTGAATCGGCAGTTAGTCCGTACATAAACCCGCTCCATATTGTTAAGAAAAAGGATGGCTCACTTCGCCTCGTACTTGATTCGCGTCATATCAATGACATTATTATTAATGAAACAGATCGCCCACAGACACTAGAAGAACTTCTACAGAAATTTCACGGTACTGCTATTTATTCTACATTAGATCTGAAATCGGGATTTTGGCAAATTCAGCTCCATCCGAACTGCAGAAAGTACACAGAATTTCTCTGTTTTGGTGAATGTTATCGATTTTGTAAATTACCATTCGGTTTAACTATTTCTTCTGCAGCTTTTATTCGCGGTTTGAACACAATACTTCCGACAGAACTTAAAGACAGAATCACAACGTGCGTAGACGACATTCTTATTGCAGAAGCTAACTGGTCTGAACACAATTTGATTCTTGAACGACTGTTGCAAACTTTTCATGCACAAGGACTCACAGTTAATCTCAGTAAATTGCACTTTGGTAAAACTTCTATAAAATTTCTTGGACATGTAATTTCAGCAGAGGGCATTACGCCTGACCCGGAAAAACTTCAAGCTTTACGTGACATTACTGTTCCTACGACGAAAAAACAACTACACAGCTTTTTGGGTTTAATTAACTTTTTTCGTAAATTTATTCATTACTCTGCTTTAGACACCCCTAGATTATGTCAATTGACAGGTAAAAACACTATTTGGTCGTGGGATAAGCAAGCACATTCTGAATTTATGAACCTGAAACATGCTTTGTTGAATGCACCACTTTTATCGCACCCAGATCTTACTAGAAATTTTTCCATTGCCACCGACAGTTCTAACACCGCTTTAGGCGTACATAGTTGAAGAAGATGGTTGTACAGTAATTAAAAACATCGCTTTTGCAAGTCGCATTCTGTCACCTGCTGAACGAAATATTCGGTTACAGAACTTGAAACATTGTGTGTTGTTTGGGCTTTTACGAGATTTAGGCATTTTCTTTATGGAAGACATACCACCGTTTACACAGACCACAGAGCGATACAATTTTTACTTTCGGCTAAATTTACACACGACAGATGAAGTAGATGGAAACTTTATTTACAGGAATTTAATTTTACAATTGTTCACATTCCCGGCACACAAAATATTGTAGCAGACGCACTATCCCGTTCTCTCAGCAACAATCAGCAAGACATCGCAACCAACTTCTGCAAACCAAATTTCAGCGTCATGTACATTCAACAAGTTGCATTTGAAAATTTCATTTCGTCGTCATTACAAGACATAGCACAAGAGCAGAGTAAAGACAACGTCTGGAAAGAGATTAACCACCTTTGGCAAGATAGGAATAACGTTACCATTAGAAACCATTACACTGTACGCAATAATATTCTGTTTCGCCGCTCTTATCCTGACAGCAACAATTGGTTATTATGCATTCCTGATGAACTTGTTAACAAATTAATTTGGTATACTCATTTAAGTTACGCACATTACGGAGACAGAAAATGTTTTCTTATACTGAGACAGAACTGTTATTTTACGAACATGGAGAAACGTATTCGACGAGTTTTAGCGTCATGTAAAATCTGTCAGAAAGCTAAATCAGATACGACTTCACATATTCCTCCATTACATCCCATTGTACCTGTTAAATTGAGACATATGGCCGCTGTAGACATTTTTGGTCCGATTCCCAGAACTAATAGAGGTTTTTGCTACATCTTTGTCGCTGTTGAACTCACTTCAAAATTTGTTACCTTCACTCCGTTACGCAAAGCTACTGCTAAAACTGTTTCGAAAGCATTTGTAAAACATTTTTTATTTCATGTAGGGCATGTGTTGAAAGTAATTTCCGACAATGGATCACAGTTTCGATCAGCTATATGGACACGTATGTTGCGAGCTAGAAACATTTCTCCGATCTATATATCCAGGTACCATGCTTCTTCGAACCCTTGTGAACGATTAATGAAAGAAATTGGTAAACTGTGTAGAGTATACTGCCATAAAAGACATATTGATTGGGACACACACATACTCTCATTCCAAGACGTGCTTAATTCCATACCGAATGAATCTACTATGCTATCTCCGTCTGTTATATTGAAAAATGTTGAACCACCTAACAAAATTAAAGAGTAAGTAACATTTCCTACATCTCGTCGACTACGACACCATGAAATAATTGACATTGCGCTGAACAACATCAAACCTGCCGCATAGCGCCGGAGAAGACAGCAAACACAGGTTTGTACACGCCGTGAATTTCACATTGGACAGAAGGTATTAGTACGTACACACTATCTATCCAACAAAGGAAAGAGTAAATGCAGTAAATTTGAACTTCTATACGCAGGTCCATATCGGATTCGCAGCATTCCTCACCCCAATGTTGTACACGTCGAAACTTTGAGAACCAGAAAAACCAAAGGAAACCACCACATATCGAATATCAAACCTTTTATTGAATGAAGATACTTTATGATTTAACATGCTGTAACGCCATTTGCTAATTTTTACGACCATTTATGCAATTATATTTATGTGACTACTTACTGATGATTGTCGTATTTTTCTTGGCAAGTGCCCGGCAAGGTAAGGTTAGCAGGTCGCTCTTCTTGTCGTTACACATCAGACCGTGCACATTTTTCCAGATAAACTTATGTATCTAATGAATAATTATGCAATTTTATCTAGTGATATATTAATTTTATTAAATTCTCTCTCCATTGAAGTCTTTAATTCTCGCCTCTATTAACTACACAACATACAAGCTGAACACAAAGAAAGTCACATTTCTTGTCACCATTTTTTGTGTATGTATGATTGTTTTCCTGTTTTGTTTGTATGTACTATGAAATATTTAAGATATAACAAACATCAGTTGACTTTAACATTTTTGCCTTATGATATCTCAACATCGTGACTACTTTACTACATTTTTGCCTCTGAACACTATGTTTTTGACATATTACGTTTTCTGTCATGCAATGCTGTATGCTCAATTATGCTACTATAAACCAGTTTTTATTTAATGAGTATATGATTTAAATGCAAGACATTAATCTTTGTTCATCATTTTCAGAAAGAAATAACGTGTAAAAGAAATAATTTAAACAGAAATGGGAATTTCACCTTAGGAATGAACGAAAGAAGATGCAAAAAAAAAAAAAAAAAAACCCTCATGAGGAAGAGTAAATGGATCAGAATTAACAAGCATTAACAAGAATATACTATACACATCGTAGAATAGCAGTCTTAACTAATTTTTTCTTTCAGAATACAAGGCGATTGATGCAGGCTGTCAGACAGGACTACACATCTTAGTTTTAGTGATGAAATATGATAGAAATAAGGAATAGTTGTATAATGAATAATGAAGTGACTTTTTTGCAGATGATAATGAATGGTGATGAATAATGATGAAGAATATGCTACTATGGATAATGAAGTTTTTCTTTACAGGTGATGATAATAATGGAGTTATGATAATATAGATAATGAAGTGATGGATAATGAAGTTTTTTTTTCTTTACAGTTGAGGATGATGTTGAAGTTATGTATTTATGCTATGTATTTATTTTAGTATTTGTTGCAGTTCGTTTTGACAGTATGTGTTATATTGCAGAGTATGATGACTGAAGGTTTTGGAAGGGACAGCTAGGAACACATTTTTTTTATACACGTTTCACTACCTGTTAATTCTAAGTTCACTACTTTTCAGCATAAAATGCGTTTCTTCTTTCAGTTTAATAATCCATTTTTGTATTTTGCAAGGAGAAATTATTTATGAAATTAATGTGCTATAAGCAGTTGTTCATTAAACCTATGTCATTTATGAATGTGATTACATATACTCTACTTGTTTCATAATCTTGCTACAGCTGACTCATGACGAATGACATTACACATCTTCATTTGCAGCAACAACTCAAAAGCAAATATTTTCATTCTTCAGTAATTACCCAATGCAATGCATTGCTTATATATATATATATATATATAATGCTTTATAATTAGGCAATGAGTGCCAATGCCCTCTGTAAAACGATTTATGTACATTATTCTGTAATACTATGTCATTTATTAGCTCCTGTTTTCAGTGATGACCTCTGATGGTTTATAATTAGGCAATGAGTGCCAATGCTCTCTGTAAAACGATTTATGAACATTATTATGTAATACTATGCCACTTATTAGCTCTTCTTTTCAATGATGAGTTCTGATGGTTTATAATTAGGCAATGAGTGCCAATGTTCTCTGTAAAACGACTGATGAACATTATTCTGTAGTACTATGCCATTTATTAGCTCCTGTTTTCAATGATGACTTCTGATGGTTTATAATTAGGCAATGAGTGTCAATGTTCTCTGTAAAACGACTGATGAACATTATTCTGTAATACTATGTCATTTATTAGCTCCTGTTTTCAATGATGACCTCTGATGGTTTATAATTAGGCAATGAGTGCCAATGTTCTCTGTAAAACGATTTATGTACATTATTCTGTAATACTATGTCATTTATTAGCTCCTGTTTTCAATGATGACTTCTGATGGTTTGTAATTAGGCAATGAGTGCCAATGTTCTCTGTAAAACGACTGATGAACATTATTCTGTAATACTATGTCACTTATTAGCTCCTGTTTTTAATGATGACTTCTGATGGTTTACAATTAGGCAATGAGTGCCAATGTTCTCTGTAAAACGATTTATGTACATTATTCTGTAATACTATGTCATTTATTAGCTCCCGTTTTCAATGATGACTTCTGATGGTTTATAATTAGGCAATGAGTGCCAATGTTCTCTGTAAAACGACTCATGAACATTATTCTGTAATACTACATACATGGTACAGAAATGTTCAATAACTGGGCAATGAGTGCCACCAACTATTAGTGTAATTCTCAATGAAGACTAGTATGTGACTTAATGTCGTTCACCTTCTGGCCTAATTACCTGGAATTACTGCAATATCCGTTTGTCCTGTATATCCTCATGATCATGGAGCACTATATTTGGTTTTTGCACTAATTCTACATTGGTGTACCTTACAAGAACGTGGTGTTGATACGACATGCTGTCCATCACCATGAGCGATGGAGATGCTATTATGGTCCCACTGTTTGGTGTACCTAATGTACTACCAGAAAGATAACATGGAATATTACTACGACATTTCAGTGTCTTGGCTACACTGATTAATACTTCTGGTAAAAGAACTTCAGATTGTCTCACTTGGTGTTGCGCTTCTGTAGAAAGATATGGACTTTCAGTGGAGCTGCGTGCAGCCTAAAGTGCTACAACCATGATGCAATCATTCCCTTTCCTATGCTAATTCTTGTAACATAGTGAAAATCATTTTTGCTAACATGATTTGTATTGATGACCTATACATTTTTGATTTGCTGATATGTTCTGAACTACAGTGCATGTACACTTATGTCATTTGTTATTTTGTTTTGTACTCATTGTATATATATTTTGTCATTACCTGATATGTTCTTTACTCAGTGCGTGTGCACTATATATTTATTTCATGTTCTACACCTATGTATATCTGTATATACTGTGATTGTAAAGTTAGTTAGTTAAAAAAAAATTGTTGCTCATGGCAAGTCCAAATGACTCACCATCACTGCCAAATTTTGCCCCCCCCCAGTGGAGGGTTATGAAACACATATGTATTCATTACCAACGATGGCGAGGCATGACAGAATCTCTGACCAGAGAGTTTTTCATCGTTGCTAGTCTGCGCTTGACGGCCGAGAGTTCAGTTGTACTCTGTCTGTAGTAGTAGTCTGCGCGAGTCTGCAGTAGTAGTCAGTCGGATACGGTAGTAGCGAGTGGATGGTTGTACTGAGCAGGCGTCAGCATGCGTCGACGGCATGTTCTTCTTGCGACTCTCTTCAGGATTGTGGTGGACGATGAGTATTGTTGTAGAAGGTAAAGAAGCAGCATTGCGTATATTTAATAATGTATGTTAATTGTAATTAATTTGTTCAAAAAATGCCCCAATAATAATTTCTTTTATAAAGTAACTCATTTAAACAAAAACAATCATTTCAATTTAAAGAATATTTCCTATGCATTTCCTCCAAGAATCAAAATTAAATATATGCCAGCATTGCACGAAGCTGTGTCGATAGATAAGAGCAGATATAGATGCAGTTTTTATGATGCAGTTTTTATTGAGGTAAGAATTTCTTGCTTTTTTTTATTCAGAATACAGGGCCGAAGGTCAGTGCTGCTGCCCTTAGAGAATTTTTCAGGTTTAATTATTTGTGTTGAGATGTTACATACGGTTGATGGTTCATTATTTGATTAATATTATTGTTGGTTTATGAACAATCTTCATTTCTTAATTTTGTGGGAAGTTAACACTTGGCTCAATTTTCATATTTTGTTTAAATATTTCTGTGGGGACGATATTGCTTCGCGGGTTCACTTCAATTTAACGATATTTGGCTCCATTTCCATTTACATTTTTTATTGACATATTTTTGCGGGGAGGTTACAACATCACTAGAAAAACCTGAGAGTTCTATGGGAAGGCCATAGAGTGTTGTGATGAACATTATATTGAAGATAATGAAGTAAAGAAACCAAAGAAATTTTTTAATACATCACTAGAAGAAACCCAAGAGTTCTACGGGAGGGCCATAGATTGTTGTAATGAACGTGACATTGAAACAATGAAGTGTAGGACCTTAATCAACTGACTTATTAAATTATTATTTGTTCAATAGATAAAAATGAACTACAGTATTACTATTATACAATAAACAATCTGTATATGTTCAGAGTTGGAAGAAATTAATGATTTTTACATTTTTTGTTTGCAACTAAAAGGTGATATAAATTTTTTCCGCCATTGTATTACATTTCTAGAGTTTATCTGTGAAATATAATTTTGTAAGACATCACGAATACATGCTGTTGAAGTAATTCAATAAAGTATTTCCTGAAAATATTGTTTTTTATAGTTGTTGACTTCTGAGAAAACGGTCCTCAATTATGCTCAGAATCTGCATCCGCCCCTGGAATTTTTTACGTTTGAAATCTGGTTTCGAAATCTGTGTCTTACCACTAAAAAATCTTTCTAAAATCTTGCTGTGTCTAGGTCTCTCCGACATATACAGACTTCTTTAACGATTCTTAAACTAAGACAATTACTCACATACATTATCTGTGCAGTGTGTGGCCCATCGGTTAACTTTAGTAGCCAATTAAATAGCGAAATACTGTTTGGAGCTTGTAAAGTTTCAATATATCCGGAATAGAATTTGTAGTTACTTTGAACAGTCACCAAAGAATTCCAGAGTATTGAAAGATATAGAAGAAATACTTAATAAGTCAAGGAAAAAAGATGTGAAAATTTTAGCCATTCGCTGTATCTCATTGGGAGCGGCGGACAATTCCCAATGTATGAGTTAGAATTCTTGGGTATCTGTGCGTTCAGTCTGCGCTAGCTACAGGATGACAATTATTGAACTATGTGAAATAAAATCGTCATAACTTCTGAACGGTTTGCGTTAGAACGTTCAAACTACACGGTTGACCGCGTGGCATGATGGAAAATGGTATGCGCCTGCATGGTTTCGTTTAGCGACGAAGCCCCCTTTCGTTTGGACTATCGAACGGCACGTGAAAGTTTTGGAAAATGGTTGTATCCCTATTATCCAAAGTGACCGTGATTTCGACAAGATGTGGTTCACGCAAGCTGGAGCTTGACCCCATCGAAGCAGGAGAGTGTTTGATGTCCAGGTGGAGCACTTTGGGGACCGCATTCTGGCTCTGGGGTACCCAGAGGCCACTGACATGGGCCTCGATTGGCCACCATATTCTCCGGATCTGAACACATGCAATTCCTTTTTGTGGGGTTGTATTAGAGACACGGTGTACAGCAATAACCCCAAAACCACTGCTGAGCCGAAAACAGCCATTCAGGAGGTTATCGACAGCATCGATACTCCGACACTAGAGCGAGTCATGCAGAATTTCGCTATTCGTTTGCGCCTCATCATCGCCAATGATGGCGGGCGTATCGAACACGTCATAACCTGAATCCGAATATCTGTAGTGACGTTTACACGTTGAATAAAGTGGGTGTATGCCGTAGTTTGTAACTATTTTACGTTTTTTGCATATAGTTCAATAATTGTCAACATGTACATACACTCTTGTCGGAATTTAAGATATCAGTTCGTGGTACTATGTGAAGCATTATTCCCGTTTATAGCTTTGCCTTTATAAGGAAATTTTATATGCTAATGATTTTGAAATAACTGTAACTATTAAATCAATGTATTAGTTTAACTTTCAATGACAAATGTATTTTTTGTGACTTTATTTCAAGTTTCTAATGTGAAGTTAGCTTCGTGATCCTTACGCGAAATGTGCACTGGCTGCGATAGAATCATTCTGCAGTCAGCTTCAAACACCAGCTCTCTAATTTTTCTCAATAGTGTTTCGGGAAAAGAACGTCGTCTTCCCTTCAGGGATTCAAATTTGACTTTACGAAGCATCTCCGTAATACTAGCTTGGAGATAGAACTCGCCGATAACAAAGCTGGGAGCCGCCCTCTGCATTGCTTCGATGTCCTCCTTTAATCCGACCTGTGGGGATCCCACCCACTCAGGCAGTACTCAAGAGAGGGTCGCACTAGTGTTGTATACACGGTATCCTTTACAGATGATCCACACTTTTTCTAAAACTTCCTTAAAAAGTGAAGTCAGCCGTTTCCCTTCCCAACGCCCTTGTGTGGTCGTTCCATTTCATATCGCTTTGCAATATTCCGCCTATATATTTAATCGACGTAACTCTCAAGCAACAGACTACCAATGCTGCATTCGAACTTTATGGGATTGTTTTGTCTACTCATCTGTATTAACTTACAGCCAGTCATCACACCAATGGAAATTTTGTCTAAGTCATCTTGTGTCCCCTTACAGTCATGCAGCTACGACACCATCCCATCAGCAAACAGCAGCAGATTGCTGCTCACGCTGTCCCTCAAATCATTAATGAATGCAGAGAATAAGAACGACCCTCTCATAATTCCCTGGAGCAGATGGACACTCGCCGTCGTGGCCAATGTACTGAATTCTCTTACTTATGGAATCTTAGAGTCACACACATAACTGAGACCTATTCCATATGCTCAGACATTCGTTAACAGTCTGCAGTGAACTGTGTCAAATGCTTTTCAGAAACGTAGCAATATGAAATCTGCCTCTCGCCTTTGGTACATGGTTCACAAGATATCGTGCGAGAAACAGACAAGCTGAATTCACACGAGCAATTTTTTCTCAATTTGAGCTGGCTTGTGGACAGAAACTTTTCTGACTCGATAAAAGTTCATTATATTCGAATAGAGAATATGTTAAAGGATTCCGTAGCAAACCGATGCCAAGGATACTGGTCTGTAATATTGCGGGTCACGTCTGTTACCTTCCTTGTATATCGGACTCACTTGCACTTCTTTCCATTCGCTTGGCACTTCGCTCTGAACGAGAGATTCGCAAGATAAGAAAGGGGCCAATGCTGTAGAATATTCATAGTCTACGCTTTCACAGCAAGTAAGCCAGAAAGCATCGGCGTGTGTCTTGTACATAATTTGGGAAGTCTTTCCGATGTAGGACGCCTGATTAACTTTTGAATTATAACCTTTTAACTCAGTTATGTTCTGTTATGAAAGTATTTGTGTTATTGTGTGAGGCAGTCAACGGTTTAACATTATTAGACATGTACTGCTTGCCACCTGTCAAGTAGTTCTACAAGGCCGGCCGTCTGGTGGCCGAGCGGTTCTAGGCGCTACAGTCTGGAACCGCACGTCCACTATGGTCGCAGGTTCGAATCCTGCCTCGGGCATGGATGTGTGTGATGTCCTTAGGTTAGTTAGGTTTAAGTAGTTCTAAGTTCTGGGGGACTGATGACCTCAGATGTTAAGTCCCATAGTGCTCAGAGCCATTTGAACCATATGAACCAGTTCTACAAGATCCTATGAATTCGGGAAGCGAAATTATCTACTCCGCCATCATGTTGTCTAGTCATCGGTAATGAGCCGCGGCGGAGTGACTTCGCGTCTTAGAACAGCAGCTGTACGAGCCAGTGTTGTCATCGTGCGTCAGCGGCTTGTGTCAGCTGAACTGGCGATTCACTGCGGCCGGAGGGTTCGTCCGGATCTGCGTCGACAGCAGGGGTCATGGTGAAGGTGGCTGCTGTGTGCCTAAGGCTGATGTGGCAGCTTTCTCGAACGGTGAGGCGTGCTCCAAGGCAGAATGTTTTCTATAGCCAGACTGCACTATGACTAGGCGATACGAACAGAGATGATGGCCGCAACTATAGGCACGAGAGAACGCTAGTTCCGACGAAGCGTATTTTAGGTATGCGTAAGACTCTTTGGACTAAGGAAGTGTCACAACTCCAAGATACCACCAGAAGAGCTACATGAGAGCACCAGTGCCGTCTAGGTTATATGAATGTGACACAGAGTCGAAACAATATCGACTTACAAATTACAAGACCCAAAAATAGTTACAGATCAAATCACCCAAAGCTTCCCCCTTCACGACTTTACCTCACCATTTACAACTATTGTAGCCATTGAGCGAATACTCTAAAATACCTCAGTGTAACCATTGGGGGGTATGAAACTTCCTGACAGATTAATACTGTGTGCTGCACCGAGACTCGAACTCGGGACCTTTGCCTTTCGCGGGCAGGTTGTAACCTCCCCCTCACTTATCGACCTTAATGACAGTGAAAAATTAAACCGCGTGTACCTAATGGGAATTTGGGAAAAGCAATCGTCACCGAAGTTTATCTGTCGGTAAAGAAGGAGGAAAGGGTTACATCTAAATGAAAGGAAAAATGCAAATGAGACTGGTGGATATTAATTTTGAAAAGGGGTAAAGTTAATAAAGAAAGTAAATGTGCGGCCGTTACGTTAACAATTAACTAGCAATAATTAGATATTTGAGATTTGGGGAAAATTACGGTCACCAGTTCTATGGGTAATTAGTAACTGAAAAAGAAAGGTTATTGCACATATAATTAGCACTAGAAGCGTGGCAACTGAAGGTTGACACGTGTAGTGTGAAAACTGAAAGTTTGTCAGAAGTAATAAATTTCGCTACACTCTGACTTAATTTATCAAAAGAATTAATAAAACCGGAAAATTGAAAGTTAATTTAGTGACTGAAATTAATAGTGAGATTTGTTTCTGAAGCACTACGAAATTCAGTAAAATAAGGTTAGTCTTGGGCTATCTCAACAATCATTTTAAAAGCTACTTGAATCTACGCAATTTAGAAGTAAGAGATTTAACTTTGAACTTGAATTAAATGATTCTGGACAATTAACAATAGTAACATTTAGTACGTACCAAGCTGAGCTGCAGTCACAGGTAAGCTAAAATATGCTAACAAAACTCGCACTCTTAATTTATGCTTGTGTAATCTAAATATTATAGCCAGCTATGAATACCTTAACTGAACTTTGAAATTAAAGCAGTGAAATGGGATGATATTACTTTAATGCTGGCGTCTGAATTTCAACGACACTCGGGTTCATTTCGGAAAAGGAAGGGACCCGGCTTGGTAATGCATTTGGGACAATGAGCAACAAAGGTTCATGCTAAGTTGCTGTAATTTTGTGATGCAACAATTTTAAAAGCTGAGGTCTGCCGTACAGTTCTAAAACTTTACGTGCTTCCAGTCTTCCTTGTTGGTTGATTGAAGGTTTGAAGTCGTCGGTCGAGGAGGTGGCGACAGTCACTCATTGTCGGCCGTCGCTGTTGCAGAAGCTGGATGTTGGCGCGCCTTCTTCTCGACACTGTCACCAGGCGAAACGGGCTTTTGATGTGCGCCAGCTAATGCTTCCCGTCCGCGACACCGTGTCAGAAACTATCATAGCAAGTCGAGCGCAATTACATGCTCCCAAACCCCGAAAGCGCGGCAACTCGCGGGAGCGTCACTCAACACACCTGCTCAACCGCACTACTCCAGCCAGACCCCGCTCTGCCCGCGCTCCACAAGGCCGAGTTAACACTACCAAAGATCGTCAACACTTTGGTTCTCCACACGACGTATCAAATGGTTCAAGAGGCTATGAGCACTATGGGACTTAACATCTGTGGTCATCAGTCCCCTAGAACTTAGAACTACTTAAACCTAACTAACCTAAGGACATCACACACAACCATGCCCGAGGCAGGATTCGAACCTGCGACCGTAGCAGTCGCGCGGTTCCGGACTGAGCACCTAGAACCGCTAGACCACCGCGGCCGGCACACGACGTATCGATGTAATCGTTCGATAGCATTGTTTTCCCTAGGCAAGACCCAGCGTAAAAATACAAATTATTTTTACAAAACAAACCAATTATACATCGCCATAAATGCAAATATATATATATATATATATATATATATATATATATATATATATATATATATACAAACAATTACAATATATAAAGAGACAGAAATGTCATATCTTCAGGTGACAAAATAAGGAAAAAATTTATAGTACAATAGATTTGAAGTATACATTTCCGGCGTTGCGAGGTGCTCTACCAACTGAGCTACCCAACCACGACCCATGCCCCGTCCTTACAGCTTCAATTCTGCCAGTACCTCGTCTCCTACCTTCCAAACTTCACAGAAGCTCTTCCGTGAACCTTGCAGAACCAGCACTTCTGGAAGAAAGGGTATATTAACATACAAAACTTACCTACTGACCCTACAGCACAAAAACCCTTCAAGACATTAAACGACTAACGGGCCAAACATGGTGACTGCATCCCTCCTCTACATTCCACACCTACTGTGTCAACTCTGTGAGGCCAATGACTCCAGGATTGCCGCTTCTCCTACTTTCTATTACTTACTCCAAATCCTCGAACTGCATGCATTTCGTCTTGCCTTTCTCTCTTATTTACCAATCCTTTCCACTCGAACGAGGTATTAATTTGTTAATATCCTCACTAACTTACTCCACACACAGTCGTACGGGTTTTTTACATTCCCATGCCATAGATACTCAGCTATCCACTATCCTACATCCCTTTCTAATAGTTTGGTTCAGAATCCTGTTACTTGTAATTTACATCGCGCATCCTTTCTAGAAATGTTATCTAGAAAAGTTATCACCTATCATACTTATCAGATCAACTCTAACATTCTGCGTGGTGTCTGTTGTTCTATGTCGTGTCTCCCTACCACTTTCGCGCAACGATGCTCTGAGCGTGTTTTTTAGGGAATTGACTAGTTTGAACCTGGGACCTGTTGCTGGTAAGGAGACGCCAGACCTCACATGACATGTAGAGTTCAGAAGAGTTCAGCGAGACTAGCGATGATATAACCAAATACTTAATGATTTCAGCGTCAGCTCCACTGCACTCCCTGTAAAAGAATCTTAATACTAACAAAATTTAGTGGAAGGTGTTCAAGGCTTTCCTATTTTTAGTTAGCAGGTAAAATAACGTCGAAAAAGCAGTTAAGTTTACCTTTGGAAATTTTATTCTACTCACAAAACATTGTTAAAAATTGCACTATTGATAAAAGGAAATGTTTTAATACAGGATTCTAAAAACCAACTGCGTTCAACAAAAATGTGAACGAATACTCCCTGAATGGGTTTCCAATTTCTACAATGGATCAAAGGATGACCTATGCCATATCACATCTATAATCTAGGTTTAAATTAAGTTTCACAAAAGAGAAAACTATCAAAATGGTCTACAGTGACCCTCAATTATCTTTAATTACCTATCTAACTTGTCGTAAATTACAGTGGCTGATGTGGCTTCTCAATAATTATATAACAGAAAAATCATCACTTTTCAGATTTTAACTTACGTAGCAAATGTGAATACCATGAGCTTCAATTGACGATCGACACTAGTATTACGTAAAAAGGGGATGTAACAGATGAGACTTCTGCAGTTCTGAGTGAAGCCTTATGCGCTCAAAAATGCGGCATCGCATGCGTTCATTACCTTGTCGGTGTTCGTCAGGGGGCGGCGGCCGGCGCAGCTCTATACAGCTCAGCGTCTCGGAAGCAACTCTCTCATAACTTCTCCTTACTACAATTTACCGAAGTTGGTTATAAAAAAAAAACCTATCTGGCTGTGTTTTCATCTGACCAATCAGGGTCTCAATGTTAACCTTAAGCTCCGCCTACAAAAATTCTGTCTATCCAATGAGAAACGTTATACTTTTCGTGGTGGGGCAATGTTTTTAAAGTTTGCAACGTAACAGAGACGCGAAAAAGTCTCACGCTAAAACTTGCAGCTGGTGTGGCCCTTTTAGTGTTATCGTAAGATCTATACTGTTCTTCTGGAGGGCTCTATCTTTTAACATGGGCTGGGGGTGGTCCTGGCGGTTACTTTTAGTGGTGAGGCAATGTTTTTAACGTTTGCAACGTAACAGAGACGCGAAAAAGTCTCACGCTAAAACTTGCGGCTGGTGTGGCCTTTTTAGTGTTATCGTAAGATCTATGCTGTTCTTCTGGGGGGTGGTCCTGGTGGTTAGCTGGAGACGTGGATCTCCGTCGCTTATCGTAGGGCCTTCTAGCTTAACACGGTTCTGCTCTCGGCTTCTGTTCTCGTTTCTCCCCTCGGAATTGCGTCTGTCTCACGGTGGGAAGGTATGACATGCATTTAGGCATTCCATTTGCTCACTCGTTACTCGTATTACTTTGGTTAATTTAATGTCAGGATTTATTCGGAGCTAAGAGACATACTTCTGGATTTGCTTATCATGTCAGGGTTTTCATGGAAGGTGTTGGATTTGCCTGACACTTTGCATAACAAATCACAACTTTCGACATCCCTACTCCATAACAGACACAAATGATGCACCACCTTCATCAGCAACAATGCCCAACACCAGTGGAAAGAATAACTTTTGTTCGTGTACTCACCGATGTCTTTAAAACTTAAAAAAAACTCAAAGAAATTCATCAATATTATAAATTATAAACCCAATGAATTTTAACATTTAAAATCACTTTTTTGTTCTAAATTTTGGTGACTGAAGATCGTATATAAGTATTACCACCACCATTCTGGTGCTGGTGATTACAAACAGCAGAAAAAATAAAAAAATCGCTTTTGTGTTGCTCTTCTTTAATTAACCAGGCACTTGTTATTACTCGTATTTTTGCCGTCTGTAGTGTCCCCAGTGCTATATTACGAAAAGACTTAAAAACAGTATTTATAAAGAAGAGACATTTAAAAATTGAATAATATATTTTTATCATGTAGCCGTAAAACAATAATTTCTCTGTCGAGAAATGCAAAGAAATGCAATGCAAAGAAATAATTTATGACAAAATGATCTAAAGAGACGACAGGATACGCTCTTTTGTTAATTTTTTTAGTCGACTTCACTTCTTCACTTGTCTTGATGATGTACAGACGGACATCTTGCGAGTGCTGGCAAATGTAAGCATATTTGTATGAGTTAAGCATATAATATACTGATTTAATATTATTGTGCACTTTTAATTTGCAAGAGGTGATCCCGATTTCATGTCCGCCTTCCTGGAATTAACCTACATTCAAACAATTTACAGTTCAACAATCGCAGCGGCCGATGCAGCCAACGACGCCATTACGTGGCGATATTAACTTATGAAAATTAGCGGAAGCGAAATACTCGCCCGCTATTAACATAATATTAATATTTCACCACAGCCGCACGAAGTTGCAGAAATACGTAGCTTTAAGATTCTTATTTTCAGTACCATAGTCGAGAGCCAGAGCCAGGACTCCGACTACAATACAATGGTTAACGGAGGTAAGAAAAATACTCTCGCGCGTGTGTGGGCCGCAATTTTAATTAATAACTAAAGATTTCTTGCTTTAAAGTGAACTGACTAGCCGAGGAAATTAATATGAAAAGTTTATTACATTGTTCAACTTATACGCTCATGTTTTAAGATTCAGCGAGTCTAACATTCATTAACGTAACAAATAATTTGAAATTAATATTGTTAAAAAGGAGAACTTCAGGAAAGCATTTAATCGTAAAATCAAAATTAAATGAAATATCATTTTTATTAAGGCCCACCACGTAAGTCGGCAACAATCAAAAAATAATAATGATATATTAAATTACGACGGCCGACGGACGCGAGATGCCGACGGACGCGAGACGTCCCTTTCAGAAAAGAACACCATTTTAATCGATGTACTTTCATACTCACCTGCTAGTTGGTACTGTTAACGAGCATTAGGTGCATGTTCCAATGTATACTGTAGGTGCGCCTGTGATAAACTGTTTATGTATGATAACGTATGGCCTCAAAATGTCCAAGTTCATTAGTGTTGCTCATTTGATATGATTACTTCTTGTTTTTTTGTGGTTATGAAACAGTTACATTTTAGTTTAGAAGACACTTCTCTTATAGTTTTAGATCCGAGATGGTTGCAACGAACAGCTGAAATCGATGTCAGCGTTTCACTAGATTGTGCTTTCTGATTGCTGCCATTTTAATAAATGATGTATATAAATTTGCAGTCTCATATTCTTTATTTTTGGTCATCATATCATACTTAGCTATTCAGTTATTACCAAAATGCAACTGCTATTTGCAAATTCATCGTCCATGTTCACATCTGGAATCCTGACGATGTGAATAATCTCTCTACAGTATTACTTGAAAGAGTTTGTGTGCTGATTTTTGTGGTAACTTGTGGTGATTTGATATTTTCTCGTGCATCCTTGTGATAACAGGGAGAAGACGACGAGATGAGACGGTAGGAGTTGAGAGAGGAAAGCATTCTGGGAGATGTTGCTGCATGGTGAAGTTATCCCACGCGCAACGGCAATAAACGTGATTTGTCTCATGTTTGCCTATTTGCAAGGGAGGAGGTTCATGTCCTGTTGCCTTGATGATAATGAAATCACTATATACTGTCACTTGCAAAGGATAAGATATTTCATTCCTTCCGCAGTTACTCAATACAAAAAAGTTATGCTTAGAAGAGAATAATAAATGAAAGTAGCATTTTGACGCCTTTAGCAGTGAGAACACAGCTGAAATTTGCCTAAGAGAAGAGTGTTCATTATGTTACAGACAGCGCCCAGCTGTGGGCAAAGAGTGTCTTAAAATTAAATGCAAGCTATAATGAACATTGGAGCGCGAACACACACACACACACACACACACACACACACACACACACACACCCTTTCTACAGAAAATATAGACGCAACACATTTTTCTTCCACAGCTAGTCGCCCCAAATAGTATAGTAATTTATTAAGGGCTTAACCACGGCTCAGAAGGTGGATATGGAGCAATTGAAGCCATGATGAGACGGGTCCACCCCATGTGGGCAAGCATCTCCTGATAAAGTGCCAGCGGCGGCATCGATCGAGTTGCGCTGAGAGTGAGAAAAGGCATACAGCATCAGGGGGCCTGCCTTCTTCACAGACTCTTAACCAGTATGAGATTAACGGGCCTAGCGCCACAGATACACCTCGCGACAATTCCTCCTGAATACCAGCACATTAGGAAATAGTTTCTTTGAATTTAGTTCTGCGCGGAACAGTATATCAAATGTATCACTGCTTGCTAAGAAGACGATATACAAAATCGTGTCAAAGAGCCTACGTGAAACCCACTGAAGAACGGGAACAAGAGGTGAAGTGGATAGTATTATCGAGAAATATCTACCAGACATTTCTGTCCTCAGGATTCGCTCACGGTGTTGTCTGATTGTCAATGATAAAGTCCATATGAATGCCAAACTTCACAGAATCCATCATAGTACAACAGCCGCCTGCCACAAACGCAGAAATGTTGACTTGCTTGCGCACAGGCTTATTTGTGTAGCAATGCAGCACAAGTGGAATCTTCTTATTCACAGACTAGTTACCCCTGATCGGACGAACGCATGCTACCTGAACGTTCTAGAACTGACGCAGCTTGACAGCACGCGACACCCAATTACTAAACAAAAAAATGGCTCTGAGCACTATGGGACTCAACTGCTGTGGTCATCAGTCCCCTAGTACTTAGAACTAATTAAACCTAACTAACCTAAGGACATCACACACATCCATGCCCGAGGCAGGATTCGAACCTGCGACCGTAGCAGCAGCGCGGCTCCGGACTGGAGCGCCTAGAACCGCACGACCACCGCGGCCGGCCTAAACAAAATGCAATTCTATCGACGACCAGACATACAGCCACCAACAAATTGAGAACCGGAATGCTACATTCTCGGAGTATTTTTCCTGTATTGAAGGGGAATACTTTCGAATTGCGCCGGATGATAATCGCAGGAAGACAGGTAAAATGCTGTATAACAGGATCAATGAATCCCTGCAAGCGCTCTCCATCACGCCAGTTCCTAGATAATCGTCACAATGAGAGCGTAGAATAGTTTCTTAAATTACTATAGCTATTCCATGCAAATGACGTAGATGTGTATGAAACAACAGAGAGAGGCAAGCAAGGAAAAAACTACAAAGGTAATTGTTCCATAGAGAATAAAATCTCTGCATTCGTGAACTCTGTTCTCGTGCTTCTGTGTTCTGGCATTGTAAATTACAAATGAAATGTTTCATCGCCTGACTCAGGATAATAATAATGTCGTGTGACTAGGGCCTCCCGTCGGGTACACCGTTCGCCTGGTGCAAGCCTTTCGATTTGACGCCACTCCGGCGACTTGCGCGTCGAGGCTGAGGATACCACCTCAAGCTGTGGTGACCTGCAGGAACAAGCTGGGACTGCTGGCTTGCACAAGCCCGGGGCGGCGCTTCCGGCAGTTGGCAGGACGCGGCGACGTATGGGGGGAGAGTGGCCAACCGGACGATACGGCGGCCATTTTTCTGCCAAACTGCGGGAGGGACTTTGGAATGGCCAGTAGTGGAGTAGTGGAGTACACACTCACCGAATCAAAAGCACAAGACAATATAGCGAAATCATTCGTTAAATGCCTTTGTTTATAAGAATAATGTGTTATAATAATTTTCACACAGCCAATTTACAGGTCTGTTTTCAAATTTAACTATGTATATTGCAAGTTGTTTTGTATGTAGTAAAAAGCAAAAACGACTTTCTTCGCATAGATAAGAGTACTTGGTTGGTTTCCACAAGGCTCCTGTTTGATTTATGTCAGCCCTGCTGACTGCGACTGCCCACTGCTTTCGTCTTTCTTCATTGCGTGGAAATGCTAACATGCGAAATCCACCTTCGCCTCTATTGGAACAACCAAATGCAGCACAACCTGGCGTCGTTTACGAACGTCTGCAGAACGAATAACAGATGTCAAAAACAATACTGTACAATTACTGACGTGTTTACTTCAAACATGTAGGCCTACCGACCTCATTACAAAACGCTTCATTATTTCAACTCGTATTTAAAATCGCAAACGCTAATTACGTACTAAAAACGATATACAACTAAATCGAACATGCATGCACAACGCATAACAAGTCTCTCAATAATCCAAATACCTTTTAATCGTTTCCAAAAGTCCTCTGAAGTTCAATTCAACTCAAAAGCACGGCGAACATAGGAAGCACGAGAGACGCTTGGCGCCATTTTTCTGCCAAAGCTAATCAACCGATCACGAGCAACTTCATCTATGGCCACTCTCTCTTGCCCCCCTTCTAACAGCCGTGTACCGCAAGTCTCTAGAGGAACGGAGGGTTCCAAATGATTGGAAAAGAGCACAGATAGTCCCAGTCTTCAAGAAGGGTCGTCGAGCAGATGCGCAAAACTATAGACCTATATCTCTTACGTCGATCTCTTGTAGAATTTTAGAACATGTTTTTTGCTCGCGTATCATGTCATTTCTGGAAACCCAGAATCTACTATGTAGGAATCAACATGGATTCCGGAAACAGCGATCGTGTGAGACCCAACTCGCCTTATTTGTTCATGAGACCCAGAAAATATTAGATACAGGCTCCCAGGTAGATGCTATTTTTCTTGACTTCCGGAAGGCGTTCGATACAGTTCCGCACTGTCGCCTGATAAACAAAGTAAGAGCCTACGGAATATCAGACCAGCTGTGTGGCTGGATTGAAGAGTTTTTAGCAAACAGAACACAGCATGTTGTTATCAATGGAGAGACGTCTACAGACGTTAAAGTAACCTCTGGCGTACCAGAGGGGAGTGTTATGGGACCATTGCTTTTCACAATATATATAAATGACTTAGTAGATAGTGTCGGAAGTTCCATGCGGCTTTTCGCGGATGATGCTGTAGTATACAGAGAAGTTGCTGCATTAGAAAATTGTAGCGAAATACAGGAAGATCTGCAGCGGATAGGCACTTGGTGCAGGGAGTGGCAACTGACCCTTAACATAGACAAATGTAATGTATTGCGAATACATAGAAAGAAGGATCCTTTATTGTATGATTATATGATAGCGGAACAAACACTGGTAGCAATTACTTCTGTAAAATATCTGGGAGTATGCGTACGGAACGATTTGAAGTGGAATGATCATATAAAACTAATTGTTGGTAAGGCGGGTACCAGGTTGAGATTCATTGGGAGAGTGCTTAGAAAATGTAGTCCATCAACAAAGGAGGTGGCTTACAAAACACTCGTTCGACCTATACTTGAGTATTGCTCATCAGTGTGGGATCCGTACCAGGTCGGGTTGACGGAGGAGATAGAGAAGATCCAAAGAAGAGCGGCGCGTTTAGTCACTGGGTTATTTGGTAACCGTGATAGCGTTACGGAGATGTTTAATAAACTCAAGTGGCAGACTCTGCAAGAGAGGCGCTCTGCATCGCAGTGTAGCTTGCTCGCCAGGTTTCGAGAGGGTGCGTTTCTGGATGAGGTATCGAATATATTGCTTCCCCCTACTTATACTTCCCGAGGAGATCACGAATGTAAAATTAGAGAGATTAGAGCGCGCACGGAGGCTTTCAGACAGTCGTTCTTCCCGCGAACCATACGCGACTGGAACAGGAAAAGGAGGTAATGACAGTGGCACGTAAAGTGCCCTCCGCCACACACCGTTGGGTGGCTTTCGGAGTATCAATGTAGATGTAGATGTAGATGTAGATGTATACAGGCTCTCTAACGTACGGCGGGCACACTGCACCAGACCCGCCTTATGTACTCCACCCCTGGCGCCGGGCTGTCGGGAAACCTGGAGCCTGTTCTCTCGCACTCAGATCCTGTAGCAACTTCCTGCACTCTTCTGTAACGTTAACTGTTTACGTAATTCTGAGCTACTAAATCCTCATAAAATCTAAGATCGCAGTTGATATCTCTTCGTGGTTCCCTCCAATCTGTACACAGCGAAACGGGCTCTTGAGAACTTCATGGAAAACACAATTCTTAACAGCGGCTGAATTGTTTGTTGCTTGACTCCAGCGGTTTGCCGTCGCTGGTGCCCTTGTCGTAAATATTACGAAAGGTTAGTAGTAATGGTGCGCCTCTTTTCTAGTAGTCGGAATACTTGTTTTACCGTTTACAATATATCTCAGTTTGACATCGTCATGATATATCAAGTACTCACATTTAGAAGAGTGTTGGCTTAAATCACACTGACGCTCTTCGTTTGCTACTGAAATTAGCACAATATGGGTGGTGCTGAGTTATATTTTGACACTAACATCTTGCGTGACTGGCTTCAAGAACCTGATAAAGACACAGGAAATGCATAATTTGGTGAAGAGGAAGATTTTCTTCAAGAAGATAATGTGATGTAGGTCCAGACATTGAAGTAGCAAATGAGGAATTGGATGAATAATCCCTGGGTGACCGTGGAAGGAAGCACAAGACTCTTTACACATTTTGTGTGTAAAAAACTCTTGGAGATATAATAATTTGCAATTAGTGCATAGCAAAAATTATGAAGTCTTTTCCCGTAACATTCTGACCAGTAAAATTTTCATTTTTAGGTATAAAACAGGGCATTTTGTGTGTAACATACTACTAATTAACTAGTGCATGGCCGGGCGGGATAGCCGTGCAGTCTGGGGCGCTTTGTTACGGTTCGCGAGGCTCCCCCCCTCGGAGGTCGGAGGTTAAATTCCTCCCTCGGGCATGGCTGTGTGTGTTGTCCTTAGCGTAAGTTAGTTTAAGTTAGATTAAGTAGTGTGTAAGCTTAGGGACCGATGACCTCCTTGCATCCGTTCTTTGTTCCGCTCACTTGGTTTTTAATTCAGGAAGTGTAATGGTAAAAGAAGGTTTTCAGTGGAATGCAAAGACATTACAGCTGCAATAACGAAGCTTTGTGTACAATGCACTTATTGCTTGCTGAGGACAATAGTCTTGTACTATAGTGTGCTTCGATAAAACTTGACTTTCACAAAACGATACACACATATGTATTTTATTGCAATTCAACGAAAATGTGGCCTGAAAGTACTTAGTCTTATTTTCATAGTGTATATCAGCGATTGGATTGATGGGTGCTATGACGGAGAAACACTAAAACCTGCAAATAAAAAATTTACGGGAGGTAGAAAAATATCCTCGCTTGCACTAAGGCGACCCGTCGGAACAAAAATCCTGGCAGCGTCACGAACGTATTCGCGCGCTGGCGCACACGGAGTCTGTTGCAAACAAAATGCGTTCAAAGGTGTCAGATTACATAATGATGCCTCATATCTTCCCAAAATTAATTTGATAGTTTTCTTAACAACTTTCTCCCTGCAAGTTTCCACAAGGTCTAACAGAATGCAAATTCATCGCTGGCGACAATTGTCGTTAGACAAGGCAGAACAGTTTCACACCTCTTAAGCTATTTAATTTTTTTATCTCGGAATAATTTTATGTTTTCACGATAAAATATGTATCATATGCATCTATAAACTTTCAGAATGTTTATATATATATATTTTTCAATTCAAATATGTCAGTGGTTCTGTTTTATCAGCAGGTGGAAGTAAGAAAAATTCCTGTAACGTAAGTTTTTAATTATTTTTCGCTGCAGCTGTCGAGATTTTTCTTTTAGAAAGTACTGCATCATGTTCTAAACTAAAAATAAAGATGTCTAATATTTTTTCGGAATTTTTACTAACATTTCCGGTTGTCACTAATTGGCAGTGCTGTAAGACGGCGAGATGATTTTGAGGTGTCTATTGTCGTGACGGCCGCTATAGTCAATTCATGGGTTTTTCTATAGTGTATTTTACCTAAGAAAGCTATAACACAGCAAGTGTTAAAAGGATTATTACGTGAGGTGGGAGAAACCTGGTATAATGAGCTCAGGGTATTAAACTTCCTGGCAGATTAAAACAATGTACCGGACCGAGACTCGAACTCGATACCAGTGCCTTTCGCGGACAAGTGCTCTACCAACTGAGACGAGGTACTGGCAGAACTGAAGCTGAGAGGGCGGGTCGTGGGTCGCGCTAGGTGAGCTGACTTGGTACCGGCACAGTAGCTCAGCGTGTTCAGTCAGAGCGATAGCTGCCCTCTATAAGAAAAAAAACTGGGATAAAAGATGAACTTGAACAAGTGTCATACGACGTCCGCCCCGAAAAAATACGATTAATAACGAACAAAATGAGATTTTTTTAAAAAATCTGGTAGAGCACTTGCCTGCAAAAGGCGTTGCTCCCGAGTTCGAGTCTCGCTGCCAGGAAATTTCATATTAGCGCACATTCTGCTGCAGAGTGAAAATTTCATTCCAGTTCAGGATATTACTTAAAGGTAAGAGGAGGATGTATCAATATATCATGTACGGCCACTACTGAGTTGCAGAACTTCGCTACAGACAGTATTAGAAAGCTGTGAAGAAAGTTATCAGTACCGTATGAATTTTTATTTGCTGAAAACTAATAAAATATTCATTTACTTACGCACCAAAAATTAAAAATTTGCAAGTTAAAACAAAATATGAGACCAAAGGTTGATGAAAAGATACCAGGTAAATCACTCTTAATTTCACAAGATTGCTTTGTAGTATGGGATGAACACCATCCCTATGTTGTCAGTCGTAAAAGTGAAATGATTATCCAGGAGCAATGCTGTGTAACAAGAGAAAATGTGTTCCAAACCACATATTATCAACTTCGCACATTTAAATGTAGCCAGCTGTTCCTCAATGAATCCGCCAGGAAGCGATGTAGAAATATCGTCGTTGAAAGCAGTAGCAGCAGCACGGAATACTTTAGATATCGTCGTTTCTTTGAAATAAGGAACGAGTTCTCTTTACTGTTGTTCTTCCTGCCTTGTCGAGTGCTAAGTGGACATGAATAGCTTTGCGAAGCGCAACAATCAAAAGTAAATCAGAAGTCTCACAAAATATAAACTGCAGAAGTATTTAACTGCTACACGACACTAAATTATAGTTCAAAGTATAATAATACTCACAGGCACTTCGTTACGTACCAAACTTTGTGATGAGGGGAAAAGGGGGTAGTGTACGGAGATGTGAAAAAGTTCAACTCAGCATGGCGCTTTAACAAAACCTTTTTTTTTTCAATCGGTATTCACACCATAAAAATTCGGAAAAACATTCCATATTTTTGTTTGCAAACGCAACGCAGCATATACATTACATAGACGATGTGAATTATTTTAAGATAACTTACTAGCAATCCCTTGGCTGCTTCCCTCACATGTGTAGCCCCAGTAGTTAAAACCAAAACAAAGTTATCGCAGCGAATAACTTTGGACCACATTAATACTCTGAAATCATTCAAAAATCAAGCAGTGAAGAAAGGGTTATTGGTTTTCATAAGAATGGCGAAGAATTGTTCCAATCCTCAGTGTACCAATAACCACAACTCTAATTTTCAGACAAGTAAAGTTGCATGTCTTGTCATTTCCCTCTCAGATATCTGTACTACCTCATTTTTCGTGAATTCTGTTCGTGGTTTCTTTAAAACAATGTTGAAGGGTTAAACTATCAGGTGAATTCAGTCCTACGTATTTGGACAGAAATACATTTCCTTAATTTATTGAAAGCTATATCGGCGGCAATTACAGTTCTGCACATATCCATGGCAGACACGCCGAGTTACCATCTAATGAGCCTGGAAATGCATTTGCTAAATGTTGCTCTGCTGATATGACGAAGTCTTCGCTGAATGATTTTGCTCTCCTGAGTAATTTTTGATAATTGTATGAAGCCCAGCCATTTGTCATACAGCTCTAAAATAAGATTGTGCCATCACAACTGAATACATACGGAATTACTGCCACATGTTTCTTCAATCTTACCAGTTTTGCTCGTAGCGAAAGATCTGAATGTGATTTGCCTTTCAAACTTATTTCATATTCATTACATTCTCATTTTCTGCACATTATCAATGATACACACCGTATCAACCAAAGTGTTCCGTTCAGCCTGAATACAGTTTTGCAACTCTCCACTGCAAAGAGTTCTGGACTAGCTGGAATAGACCTGGCACATGCTTCTATAACTCTAGAAAGCAACAGAACATCATCGTTGAGCGTTACTACCTCAGACAATTGGCATATTTCCATAGGAAGAAGTCCAACGCATGTCAGTTATGTGAGCGTAGATGGTTATGAGAATTCTGTAGTCAATCTCTTGTCAAGGTGCCCGATTTGACCACAGAGTCAAACATGTAAAGTTTGGCCTTATTTTAGATTTCTGTAGGAACTAATGGCAGAATACTGTTCTAGTTGGAGAATCTAAGAATATCATAATGTTTTTACTCTTTGTAATTGGTATGGTTCAGTAGTTGTTACTAAGACATTATTGCTGAAAATTTTTGTAGCTGTGAGGCAGATCTGTAATTTTTCGTAGATCTGAGTCATATTTCTTTTCTATAAACCTAACTCCTGCCTTTTTATATCCTTTGGTAAGTTACATGAGCTGAAAGACTCATACATCACGTTAACTAATAGACGTTAGCTGATAGATCTTAATGCTATATATGCAGTCTATTCAACACACAAACTGGTAATTTATCCATGCCTACTGATTTTTTATCCAATTATTACTTTACTTTTTCTGACTTCATTCTCATTTTCAGATGACACCATTATTGTACATGCAACATAATTTTATGTGGAAGGTACACTTTTTTAACATTCGTTTTGTAACTTTTGTGTAATGCTGAAGAGAAATCTCATTTAGAAAATAGTTTGTGCACATCATTTACTGTCCTATCCCTACACTTTATATGTAAGTTTTAATGTTTCTGTTTATTGTTTCCTGCGTATGATCACCCAGACAACGATGCTTTTAACTTCAGTACTTTTTTCAGGCACCTAACTCCAGCCTTTTTATATTCTTTGGTAAGTTACGTCAGTTCAAAGAATGGTTCAAATGGCTCTGAGTACTATGGGACTTAACATCTCTTGTCATCAGTCCCCTAGAACTTAGAACTACTTAAACCTAACTAACCTAAGGACATCACACACATCCATGCCCGAGGCTGGATTCGAACCTGCGACCGTAGCGGTCGCTCGGTTCCAGACTGAAGCGCCTAGAACCGTACGGTCACACCGGCCGGCCTACGTCAGTTGAAACATACATTACGTTAACTAATAGACTTTAGCTAATAGACCTTATATGTTATTTATGCAATCTATTCAACACACAAACTGGTATTTCATCCATGCCTACACTCCAGTAAATATTTCTGAAGCAGTAAAAAAGTTTAAGAGCTCTGACACACTTATGTTGAGGTGATAAGATTGGGGAGCAGAGGTAGGGCATTTTACTTCATTACTCTGAACAAGCCGGTCGGAGTGGCCGTGCGGTTCTAGACGCTACAGTCTGGAACCGAGCGACCGCTACGGACGCAGGTTCGAATCCTGCCTCGGGCATGAATGTGTGTGATGCCCTTAGGTTAGTTAGGTTTAATTAGTTCCAAGTTCTAGGCGACTGATGACCTCAGAAGTTAAGTCGCATAGTGCTCAGAGCCATTTGAACCATTTTGAACTCTGAACAAAATTCCGCCTAGCAACTCCTAAATTCGGAATGTGAATTGAATTTGGGTGGGGTGGTGTATATAATTCAAATCAGTGATAAACTTAAGTCGTTCTTCTAACCTCGCCATCATGATTGTTTCCTTAGAGCTCATATACTTATAAAAAACGATCTGTTGTGTATTATGCTTCGAAGTTTTGTCTTGTTTGGCGGCGTGCGTGCATCGACGGTCATTTCCTCTGACAGTGGGGAGTTCCATGTTAGATTCCTGAGTGCTTTATGTTTTAAATGTTGACATGTAACTGGTGAGTTATGAATTTTAGGATTTGTTTCTTTCATCTATTTGTGTATCCTTCAGCTGATTACTGACTATGTGTTTTCATTTAAGGGTCACTGCGTTTCTCCGTAAAAAGTCTCTTTCAGGTAACACAATACTTTCATTTTGCCGAACGTCCCTGTTTTGTAGCGAATATTGATTGTAAGGACGTGTCCTCCGGAATGTATTTTTCTGGTGGCAGTCCGCACAATGTCTGAAAGTCGTCTCTTATGAAATATAATATCTAGCAGCGTGTGACAAACTGAGAATTTAATACACTTACCCAGCGGGAGACAATATGTGTTGCCATAGCAGTCCCTTTCTCACATCTGACCGTTTATCTGCCATACGACGTATGATTGTTCGTGATGCATTTTATATTCAAGAACAAAAGTCTCAAATTATTAGTACTTCAGTTTGCTACATGTGACCTGTTTCTAGAGAAATCACGGAGACCGATTAATAGATGTCTCCACTTTGGTGGATTGCAGTTGCCTTCTGTTCAGAAATCGACACATATCTCATCACGTCACTGTTGCATATGATTTTTCACTTTAAGTAAGTATCCTAGATGCTATAACGTACTCATAATGATAATTTTTTGAAGTCTGTACTGTATTTTAATCACATATGTTTGTTGTCTTACCAAGGATTTCTTGTCTGAAACGCTCCCGATTTCGTGTTTTAGCATCCACGTCCCTTGAATATGAAACAAGTAAACTGCGAAGCGCCGACCAGTTCGCATTTGTGATCATCAACTAGAGAAACTATTTTGCGACTTTCCTGCCTGATGTACTAGTCTGATGTCCGAAGCCGCAGCCGCTGTGGCGCGTGGCTTGCTAACGCTGGCTGACTTGTGGCCCGTGACGTCACACTGGTACGTGCCGCTGCGCCGGTAGGTTCTGCTGATAGTATGCGTGCTGCGCACAGCTCTAGTGCTGCTTAATCGGCGAACAGTGGACTTAATGCGTTGACAGCTAATCTTATCAACTAGCTCACCTTTCTGAGTTAATCCAGAGACTACGAAACAACGTTGCGATAACTAAATTCCAAGCAAACAAATCTGACGTATAGTGTAGGCTGCAAGTAGTACTTTCCACTTCTTTTTCACTTAATAGATTAGCTCTTAAAGCCCCTTGCTTCTTCAGAAATTCCTTTCATCTCTTCTTACGTCTTCTGACGTTTTCCCTCCCACATGATTTAAAAACTAGAATTGATTTGGGAAATCTTTTATTGTCCACCTTTCGTTCATACCAGCTGTTATATACTTCACTTTTTCCTGGACTATTTCCAGCTCATATACTTGACAAATTGTTCTATTCCTTGTATGTTCTGTTCTCAAGTATGCTCTTGTTCCTGTTAAAAATTGATTTTGGTGCTCTGCATTCAATTATTGTTATTATTATTTTATCGCACCCTTATAATAGTAGTGGATGGGTCATAATTTTATAAGCATAAGTCTTATGGATAGTGCCACAGAAATGTCCCACACATTTGTAAATATTCTCAAAGGATTGTGAAAAATGCAGGAAACGTCATTTTTTTTCTAGATTTGCTTTTATTTACCAAACTTGAACTCATACATTTACAGTCTTCTTAGAATGACTTGACTGGCAGTATGAACGGTGCTGAACTGAGATGTTTTACTGCGAAAATCTGAAAATGAAATTGAGTTATGTTCATAAACATGCTAGACAGCACATGCGTGCGTATTACTCGACCACGATATTATTGCACTTGGGCTCCCGTGGCCGTTATCGGAAACTCGCGGTGACGTTACAGTGAACAAATAAATTGGTGATAAAGAAAAGGCATCGCATTGTTAATGGTTTCGAAACAGTTGTGCATAAACTATCAAGTGGTTCAGCGCGTCCTCATGAAATACCACGTCAAAAATTCACGATAAGCCAAACCCCGCCCTCGCTCCCAGGTGCAATAATATTGTAGTCGACTAACAGTAATAACCAAAAACATGGATAAAAATAAAAATATTAATGTCATAACATAGTGTAACTAAGAATCTGTGCTAATGGCTACTAATCCTGTACGGGAGCGAACTATTAATGGCAAAGCTATTTTTCAAAAACATAAAAGACATAAGGGAGCAATTAGTCGATTATTTTGTCGACGAAATCAGTCCACTCTCATCCTGCACTTATCGAAAGAGTGAGGGTAGCTGCATCTCGTTAACAAATTAAAATCCCCAGAATTACACGGCTTGATGCTTCGAGTGCAAATGTGGGGTCTTTTTATCTCAATCAAAAATATCTGGTAGTATTTGTAACATCAAAGCCCAACGGATGGTGTATGGAAATTGCAGACTGGGCAACGTCGATATTTCGTTGTGAGCCGTGTGTGGCTTTACGAATTATAATGATATGCCTACACTCGAGCTGTCACCGCTGTTAAACAGTCGCTTTTCCTTACTTTTATTTTTTGGCTGTATCTGCTAGATAATCACAACAGTTGGGTTAAAATGAAATCTATTCGAAGCCGCCCGTAAAGATAAAGAATCCCATTGCCACTGTTCTGAGCACTGTGGTTTAGAAATCATTGAACGAGTACTCTGCAATAAGAGAATACTTGCTATTCGTACACTCTAGGAGGACACTCGGCGAGGTGGTTGTCGGAATTTGCAGAATCGAAGAGGCGTAAGATGGTGTACGACTTCAGACCGTTACTCCGTGTTATGTGCTGTGTGTGTTTGTTGCCACCAGTCTGCGTTGTCTCCCTCGTATTGAGATTTTGTTTATCGTATTTTGTGATCGCTTGCTCTTTATGTAGTTTAAAAAAAGGAATGACAAGGAAGATTAAACAGTTGTTAATGTTGCGTGTGCTATTTAATATCGTATAGGAAAGCAGACTTTGCGATCAAATCGGTGTTGTCTGCTATCAGAGCTAGGCCATGTAGGTAGCACCCGGAAATTTGTCAAGGCCAATCGTGATCCTTCGATTCAGCTATCAACACCAACCACCGCGCTGTATTCCTGGAATACAGTAAGCATAACTCCCCTCCTTCATTAGACTGCGAGAAAATACGGTCAGGAACAATGAATACTCATAAAGAATTCTTGCGAATCGAATTCAGGACATTCAAATGCCTGTTATGCCATATGTCATGAGGTGTCACAACAGTGATACAAGCAAGCTTAACGTGTAGTGTTCATTGCTTTTCTCACACACGAAACTTTCTACAGCAGATGAACATGATTGCATTCAGAACAGAAACCACAAGTCGTCTGTGCTTTGTAGGAAGTGCAATAAAGCAGGGAGGACGTAGTGTGTTAACTGGGAACGATCGACAGATGCAGAGTTAACTCAAGCGAACCCCAGGGAAATGTGTTAGAGACTCTTTCTGTCCATGTGTGTTGATGACCAGGTAGACAAGATTGATAGTAACCTCGAACTTCTCGCAGTGACGTGGTTGCCTATAATGAGATAATGTTTAAAAACTGGTGCACAAATATGTCGTAGATCTTGACAAAATTTGAAAGGGCTGCAAGGACTGGTAACTTGCTTTAAAGTTCAGAAATGTAAAACTATGCACTCCAAAATAAGGGAAACAAAACATCCTTTGACTACAGTACCAGTGAGTAACAGTTGCAATCAATTAATTCATACGAATACCGGGGTGTAACATGTGGGCATATGAAATACGAAGTTTCAAGAACCAGCGCTGATAACTGAAGACATGACGTCTGACTGCATTGGCACTTTAAATATAATAAAGAAAGACAGACACTGTAGGACATAAGCACAACGGAGCTTTTCACTTATAATAATGTTGTTCTACCAAGAACCAACGTAAGAATAAGTTAGCAAGACACAGTCTAAGTCACTTTTTAGGTTTATATGGATTATTGATTTCAACTTCTGTTACAGGCCATCTTCTGATTAATGTACACTAAAAGAAGACAAGGGAGAACGGCAGTACAAAGTTGATAGTAATATGACATTTTAATATGTACAATGATAGTGTTGTTGTTGTTGTGGTCTTCAGTCCTGAGACTGGTTTGATGCAGCTCTCCATGCTACTCTATCATGTGCAAGCTTTTTCATCTCCCAGTACCTACTGCAACCTACATCCTTCTGAACCTGCTTAGTGTATTCATCTCTTGGTCTCCCTCTACGATTTTTACCCTCCACGCTGCCCTCCAATACTAAATTGGTGATCCCTTGATGCCTCAGAACATGTCCTACCAACCGATCCCTTCTTCTGGTCAAGTTGTGCCACAAACTTCTCTTCTCCCCAATCCTATTCAATACTTCCTCATTAGTTATGTGATCTACCCATCTAATCTTCAGCATTCTTCTGTAGCACCACATTTCGAAAGCTTCTATTCTCTTCTTGTCCAAACTATTTATCGTCCATGTTTCACTTCCATACATGGCTACACTCCATACGAATACTTTCAGAAATGACTTCCTGACACTTAAATCAATACTGGATGTTAACAAATTTCTCTTCTTCAGAAACGCTTTCCTTGCCATTGCCAGCCTACATTTTATATCCTCTCTACTTCGACCATCATCAGTTATTTTGCTCCCCAAATAGCAAAACTCCTTTATTACTTTAAGTGCCTCATTTCCTAATCTAATTCCCTCAGCATCACCCGACTTATTTCGACTACATTCCATTATCCTTGTTTTGCTTTTGTTGATGTTCATCTTATATCCTACTTTCAAGACACTGTCCATTCCATTCAACTGCTCTTCCAAGTCCTTTGCTGTCTCTGACAGAATTACAATGTCATCGGCGAACCTCAAAGTTTTTATTTCTTCTCCATGAATTTTAATACCTACTCCGAATTTTTCTTTTGTTTCCTTTACTGCTTGCTCAATATACAGATTGAACAACATCGGGGAGAGGCTACAACCCTGTCTTACTCCCTTCCCAACCACTGCTTCCCTTTCATGTCCCTCGACTCTTATAACTGCCTTCTGGTTGCTGTACAAATTGTAAATAGCCTTTCGCTCCCTGTATTTTACCCCTGCCACCTTTAGAATTTGAAAGAGAGTATTCCAGTCAACATTGTCAAAAGCTTTCTCTAAGTCTACAAATGCTAGAAACGTAGGTTTGCCTTTCCTTAATCTTTCTTCTAAGATAAGTCGTAAGGTCAGTATTGCCTCACGTGTTCCAGTGTTTCTACGGAATCCAAACTGATCTTCCCCGAGGTTGGCTTCTACTAGTTTTTCCATTCGTCTGTAAAGAATTCGTGTTAGTATTTTGCAGCTGTGACTTATTAAGCTGATAGTTCGGTAATTTTCACATCTGTCAACACCTGCTTTCTTTGGGATTGGAATTATTATATTCTTCTTGAATTCTGAGGGTATTTCGCCTGTTTCATACATCTTGCTCACCAGATGGTAGAGTTTTGTCAGGACTGGCTCTCCCACGGCCGTCAGTAGTTCCAATGGAATATTGTCTACTCCGGGGGCCTTGTTTCGACTCAGGTCTTTCAGTGCTCTGTCAAACTCTTCACGCAGTATCATATCTCCCATTTCATCTTCATCTACATCCTCTTCCATTTCCATAATATTGTCCTCAAGTACATCGCCCTTGTATAGACCCTCTATATACTCCTTCCACCTTTCTGCTTTCCCTTCTTTGCTTAGAACTGGGTTTCCATCTGAGTTCTTGATATTCATACAAGTCGTTCTCTTATCTCCAAAGGTCTCTTTAATTTTCCTGTAGGCGGTATCTATCTTACCCCTAGTGAGATAGGCCTCTACATCCCTACATTTGTCCTCTAGCCATCCCTGCTTAGCCATTTTGCACTTCCTGTCAATCTCATTTTTGAGACGTTTGTATTCCTTTTTGCCTGTTTCACTTACTGCATTTTTATATTTTCTCCTTTCATCAATTAAATTTAATATTTCTTCTGTTACCCAAGGATTTCTACTAGCCCTCGTCTTTTTACCTACTTGATCCTCTGCTGCCTTCACTACTTCATCCCTCAAAGCTACCCATTCTTCTTCTACTGTATTTATTTCCCCCATTCCTGTCAATTGCTCCCTTATGCTCTCCCTGAATCTCTGTACAACCTCTGGTTCTTTTAGTTTATCCAGGTCCCATCTCCTTAAATTCCCACCTTTTTGTAGTTTCTTCAGTTTTAATCTACAGGTCATAACCAATAGATTGTGGTCAGAGTCCACATCTGCCCCTGGAAATGTCTTACAATTTAAAACCTGGTTCCTAAATCTCTGTCTTACCATTATATAATCTATCTGATACCTTTTAGTATCTCCAGGGTTCTTCCATGTATACAACCTTCTTTCATGATTCTTAAACCAAGTGTTAGTTATGATTATGTTGTGCTCTGTGCAAAATTCTACCAGGCGGCTTCCTCTTTCATTTCTGTCCCCCAATCCATATTCACCTACTATGTTTCCTTCTCTCCCTTTTCCTACACTCGCATTCCAGTCACCCATGACTATTAAATTTTCGTCTCCCTTCACAATCTGAATAATTTCTTTTATTTCATCATACATTTCTTCAATTTCTTCGTCATCTGCAGAGCTAGTTGGCATATAAACTTGTACTACTGTAGTAGGCGTGGGCTTCGTATCTATCTTGGCCACAATAATGCGTTCACTATGCTGTTTGTAGTAGCTTACCCGCATTCCTATTTTCCTATTCATTATTAAACCTACTCCTGCATTACCCCTATTTGATTTTGTGTTTATAACCCTGTAGTCACCTGACCAGAAGTCTTGTTCCTCCTGCCACCGAACTTCACTAATTCCCACTATATCTAACTTCAACCTATCCATTTCCCTTTTTAAATTTTCTAACCTACCTGCCCGATTAAGGGATCTGACATTCCACGCTCCGATCCGTAGAACGCCAGTTTTCTTTCTCCTGATAACGACATCCTCTTGAGTAGTCCCCGCCCGGAGATCCGAATGGGGGACTATTTTACCTCCGGAATATTTTACCCAAGAGGACGCCATCATCATGTAATCATACAGTAAAGCTGCATGCCCTCGGGAAAAATTACGGCTGTAGTTTCCCCTTGCTTTCAGCCGTTCGCAGTACCAGCACAGCAAGGCCGTTTTGGTTATTGTTACAAGGCCAGATCAGTCAATCATCCAGGCTGTTGCCCTTGCAACTACTGAAAAGGCTGCTGCCCCTCTTCAGGAACCACACGTTTGTCTGGCCTCTCAACAGATACCCCTCCGTTGTGGTTGCACCTACGGTACGGCTATCTGTATCGCTGAGGCACGCAAGCCTCCCCACCAACGGCAAGGTCCATGGTTCATGAGGGGGACAATGATAGTATACAAATAAAAAATAGAAAATATCTAATTATTGTGAATGGAAGTTTGTCAACAGGGCGAAGTTTCAGTTAAAATCGCAGAAGCTGTGGAACGTGAACTGTAGAGGTTGCTATGAACATTGTTATGTGTGTGACAAGTTACTCAGGGCCCTCGTATTGTGAAAGCCAACTACTTAGTAAGCTAAAATTTTAAAGTAACAGGCCAGCAAAATAAAGATTAAAAATGCCCATACTTAAAACATTACAATTAATATGTATCATTGCACAAAAAGTAAAAATTAAAGGCTTACAGAACTATTGTTGATAAACGCAAGAGGGTGTAGCGACATAGCAGCGATCGCATGACGCAGCGTGAGGAAACTCTTTGGTCAGCGCCATAGAGCATACGAGATGCGCAGAAAGAGAATTCTGAATGGGGTAGAGCACTTGCCCGCGAAAGGCAAAGGTCCCGAGTTCAAGTGTCGGTCCGGCACACAGTTTTAATTTCCCAGGAAGTTTCATATCAGCGCACACTCCGCTGCAGAGTGAAAATCTCATTTAAGAAGACTCTGGTTTGAATCAAAACCTCAACACAAATTTTAATTCACTTCTTCAGCATCCAACCTTATCGCAGAGAGACTTATATGTCTCAGGGAAAATTTAATTCAAGATCTATACGATCACATATAGTACAGCACTTGCCCATTACATCCAATGCTGGGGTACTATTCCAATGTCGGAGAGCCCTGGTAATAGTGACAATATAAGGGTAGATGTGAATTTTAGTTTGTGTTAGGGAGGGTACTTGACTTGGTTAGTTCGTGCAGCCCTCTTGACCATAATAGTGTGCTGGTGTAATAGTCAGCATATCTGCCTAGTAAGGGAAAAGACACTTGTTCGAGTCCCCACCCCAACATAAATTTTAATTCACTACTTTAGCTTCTATTGTTATTGTAGAATGATGTAGTTGTTGACAGAGAACTCTGTGGTGCAATTTTTCACATCAGTGATGTCACTAAGCATACTGTGGCAGTTAAAATAGAGTAAGCAGTTTAATTACCCGTAATTAGCATGTGCTGTCTCTACGACGTCACGGTAGTGTGGTCCGTAAGGAGAGTTATGACGCAGACTGTGGAGACTTGTGCAGCCGGCCCTCACGGGGTAGTCGCAGACGCACAGGTGCGGGTTGAAGTGCAGCTCGGCCGGGCACTGGAAGCGGACGGGGACGCCGTGGGCGCACTGGTAGAAGATGGAGCAGTCCCTGGTGTCCGGCAGGTAGGCGGCCGCCCACCAGTGGCGGGGGCAGTCGCCGGCCGGCCACGGCAGCGCGCCCGCCAGCAGCAAGGCGGCGCATGCCAGCACGCACACACCTGCGCAGCCGCAAACCCTGTCACCACGAGAAATACGGGACCCGCAACGAACTTCTGACGTCACACTAGGCGTCTCGCCCGCAACATTTCGCGAAAGCTCGGCTCCGTGCAAGGACCACAGGAAATCAGTATGTCAATGAAATGATACCTACTAAAGGTGATAATTTTTTCGTGTGTTATCGATAGCTTGCATGCATTTAAAAGCGCAGTAAAGAACTATTAACAGCGTCTGAAATATTCACACGCTTACCACCCTCACTGTCCACTGTCGTGGCGCTTATAAGTGGCACCACCCCTGGACCACGAACAGTCCAATTTCGGAAACGGATTTTCACTGTCGTGTTCATTTGTCAGGCATGAATAGATTTTGCTAGTGCGGTGAAAATCTCCTTTTCCGAACTCAGCTGTTGTCATCAATTGTGTGTCTAAATCAGCTGTGCCGTTTAGTCAGCTGTAAGGGTACCATACTTACCGGATGCGGAGATGCATTTGCACTTTTTCGATTGGAGGATATGAGTGATTTTTCAAGAAAGTTAAATACAGTCATGCTCATAAATTACGGATAATTGCAGAATGTGGTGCCACACAACATGGCACTACACAAAACTGGCGCTAATAGCACAGGCACATAGGGAACACACACGACGCAGATCTGTAAGTCCACGGTATTGGTGATAAGTTGAGAAAACCGTCCCGAAACGCATGTGCTACAAAACGCCACTGTTTCCTGCTCATGTACCCCGACATAAATATGGGATATGATCACCATGCACACGTACACAGGTCGCACAACGGGTTGGCATACTCTGGATCAGGTGGTCCAGCAGCTGCTAGGGTATAGCCTCCCATTCTTGCACCAGCGCCTGTCAGAGCTCCCGAAGTGTCGTGGGGGTTTGAAGACGTGCAACGATACGTCGACCGAGAGCATCCCAGAATCCCAGACGTGCTCGATGGGGTTTAGGTCTGGAGAACACTCAGGTCACTCCTTTCGCCTGATATCTTCTATTTCTCTTCCGCGATGGCAGCTCTGTGGGGCCGTGCGTTATCATCCATCAGGAGGAAGGTGGGACCCACTGCATCCCTGAAAAGGTGGACATACTGGCGCAAAATGACGTCTCGATGGACCTGACCTGTTACAGTTCCTCTGTCAAAGACATGCAGGGGTGTACGTGTAGCAATCATAATCCCACGCCACACCGTCAAACCACGACCTACATACAAGTCCCTTTCAAGGACATTAAGGGGTGGTATCTGGTTCCTGGTTCACGCCAGATGAAAACCCGGCGAGAATCACTGTTCAGGCTATACCTGGACTCGTCCGTGAATGTAAACTGGGACCACTGTTCCAATGACGATGTACTGTGTTCTTGACACCAGGCTTTACGAGCTCTCCTGTGGCCAGGGGTCAGTGGAATGCACCCCGCAGGTATTCGGACGAATAAACCATGTGTGTTCAGTCGTCTGTAGACTGTGTGTCTGGAGACAACTGTTGCTGTGGCTGCGATAGGGTCCCGAGCAAGGCTACCTGCAGTACTCCATGGCCGCCTGCGGGCACTGATGGTGTGATATCGGTCTTCTTGTGGTGTTGTACACTGTGGACGTCCCGTACTATAGCGCCTGGACACGTTTCCTGTCTGCTGGAATTGTTGGCATAATCTTGAAATCACTTTGTGGCACACGGAGGGCCCGTGCTACGACCTGCTGTGTTTGACCAGCCTCCAGTCGCCCTAGTATTCTACCCCTCATAACCTCTTCAATATGTGTTCTTTGAGCCATTTTCAACACACAGTCACCATTAGCACATCTGAAAACATCTACACACTTACTCGCTGCACCGTGCTCTGACATGCACCAACACACCTCTGCGTATGTGGACTGCTGCCAGCGCCACCGTGCGACGACCACAGGTCAAATGCAGCGCACTGTCATATCCCGAGGTGATTTAAACTCGCAAACCGCCCACCAGAGCGTTGTTTCACCATGTATCAGCAGTATCCTTAATTTATGCGCATGAGTGTAGTTACGAGAAGAGGTAGTCGAGAATACGAGAGTTCTCCGTTCAGTCGCGTCAGAAGTGACATAGACAGAATATTGAGAGGAACAAAGTGATACTGAATACTTCTGAAATTTTTTTAAAGAGATACAAAGGTAGACTAAAGGTAACACGAAGAGCTTTGGTAAAAGCAAGAATATCAGTTACAGAATTTAGGGGTAAATAGAACAATAAGTGATCAAAAAGAAATTTGCGTGTTAGCTGTGACTGTAGTGCTTAAGAGTTGTGTGTGCACAGTAGGAAACAGTAAATATCCTGTACGATGATCCAACTAAAATCTCGTACTTTTCGTGGGTAAATTTACAGAATGACGCTAAAGTGAGTGGGACTGAAGTGTTGTTATGTATGGGATTCGTGTCTCATAAAGAATGGCCACTATTACGAGTGACGTTCGTAAAAATTATTGAATCTAAACCGTGTGGATGCTATTTTTGTGATATAATCTACACGGGAAAACACAACTGAAGGATCACTTTTTCGAAACGCCATTACTATCTCCCACTGCGACGTAGAAATTTGAATCTCGACTCAAGGGTGCCTACAACCTTCTCCTGTACTGGTGCAAAAGCGTGGCGTACTGCGACGTCGCCGTCTACACTAGAGCAGAAATAGCAGTCGTGCTGCATTGCAAAGGAGAGCGATCACGTTCGGTGGGGTTGCAGCCCACGATGTCCTCAGAGAAGATTCAATCGTCCGGACGCTGTCTGTAGTGTCGCAGGTTGTCAACAACATCCGCCTGTTACTCACTGCACTACGAACTGTCATTCCCGCCCGCGAAACGTGTGGCATTCAACGCTATAAGGAAATGGATTGTTTCGTTGACACTGTTTATGGCACTCCCAGAGGCCTTTTCGTGCCGATATTGAGCGGCGGAGTGACTGAAATGTTTTCCTTGGCCACCCGTAATAACTGGTTGTCGCGATTCTGAGCTCCATTGTAGAAGGGTCAAGAGACAGAGTGAAATGTGGATGAGAGGGGCTATGACGACCTTCTCATCGCCTGACACGTCCACAGTGGCGTTGGGCAGTATCTTGTCAAATTTGGTGCCAATGTGACAATATTAACCTACCTTACATCTCACATGAACTTCTGAGGTCTGGCCTATTTTTCAGATATGTCGACACCTTGCTCTTTGAAGCTTCGGTGACCCTGGAGGTGATGTCACAATTCGCCAGGCTTTTGCAACATTACAGAAGAAGGTTGTAGCCATCTTTGATCCAAATTTCAAACTTCTACGTCACAATGGGAGATAGTTACGGCATTTCGAATAAACAATCCTTCAATTGTGTTGCACATCGTAGTTTCACTGAAATCAAAACAAAGACATGTGATTCGTACGAGGTACACGTTCACAGGTAAACATTCGCCTGTTTGCCACTATGTGAATTCTCAACGAAATAATATCCGATTGACTTTAATTAAACCTGCGACTGCTAATAAACATCGAGATGCAGCTAGAGGCTGTAGAAGCTTGCCGGCCGCGGTGGTCTCGCGGTTCTAGGCGCGCAGTCAGGAACCGTGCGACTGTTGCGGTCGCAGGTTCGAATCCTGCCTCGGCCATGGATGTGTGTGCTGTCCTTAGGTTAGTTAGGTTTAAGTAGTTCTAAGTTCTAGGGGACTGATGACCACAGCAGTTGAGTCCCATAGTGCTCAGAGCCATTTGAACCATTTTTTTTGTAGAAGCTTATACAGCACAATAAAGTCAGGCTATTAGTATATTCGTAACTTATTAATAATCAGAGAGGATAATTTCCTTATGGATGTTACAATATGGGTTCCGAACGTTATGTGAATGATGTTCAGACTGCTCGCGGCGGGATTTGCATCGTTAGTAGCATTAATGTCATGACTTGCCGTTAAGCGCCGGTACTGGTACGGCGATGTATGAAACACAAACAACATTGCGCGTTAGCACTGCAGACAGTCAACATGGGTCTGGACAAGGTGAGCAACGATTTACTCTTCAAGCTGTTTTTATCAAAATGGTAACAGTAGCGCTGCTGCTCTTCTTCGGCAGCATTGACGCATTGAAGGAAAGCGGGAGGTTCTTTTTCGGCAACGTGGTTGAAGAACACGGTTCGGAAGTTCGAATTAATTGAAGATTTGGGAACTCCTCGAGGGTGGGGCAACGGCCAACTGCGCCACATATTGTTAAGGAAGTTCCTGTTACGATGTCTGAGAATGCTGGAAGCAATGTGCGACCTACAAGCAGTGCGTGAGCTGTGTCACGACAGCTAAGTATTGCATGGTCCAATGCCCACAAAATTCAACAAACAATTGTGAAATAGTAACGTTAGTGCGGTTCCAGGCTGTCGTGGATGCAGATGGTCGTCACACTGAGCAAGGTTTGTAACCTAGTTCGTAAAGATTGTAGGCAATTAACAGACGTTACCATCTCATGTGAAAAGTAATATGTGTTTCTTCCAATGGTTTATTCGTTATTTCTCTTCCGCATGTCCTTACAAACATTTCCGCACAGTTTCATTGTCCTACGATTACTCGTTTTAGACGAGGGCCCTCTCAAGTAGCGACTGTTTAATTACCCTGAAGAGCCAAAGAAACTGGTAGGACCCCCGATAGCACGCAGAAGTGCCGCAACACGACGTGACGTGGACTCGACTAATGTCTAAAGATAGTGCTGGAGGGAATTGACTCCATGAATCGTGCAGGGCCGTCCATAAATCCGTAAGAGTAGAGGGGATGGAGATCGCTTCTGAACAGCACGTTGCAAGGCATCCCAGATACGCTCGATAATGTTCATGTCTGGGGAGTTTGGTGGCCAGTGGAAGTGTTTAAACTCAGAAGAGTGTTCCTGGAGCCGCTCTGTAGCCATTCTCGACGTGTGGGGTGTCGCATTGTCCAGCTGGAATTGCCCATGTCCGTCGGAATGCACAATGGACATGAATGGGTGCAGGTGATCAGACAGGATGCTTACGGAACTGTCGTATCTAGATGTGTCAGGGGTCCCAACTGCACACGCTCCACACCATTACAGAGCCTCCACCAGCTTGAACAGTCCCCTGCTGACATGCAGGTCCATGAATTCATGAGGTTGTCTCCATACCCGTACACGTCCATCCGCTTGATACAATTTGAAACGAGACTCCTCCGACCAGGCAAGATATTTCCAGTCATCAGCAGTCCAATGTCGGTGCTGACGGGCCTAGGTGGAGCGGAAAAGCTTTGTGTCGTGCAGTGATCAAGGGTACACTAGTGGGCCTTTGGCTCCGAAAGCCCAAACCGATGTTTTTTGTTGAATGGTTCGCACGCTGACACTTGTTGACTGTCCAGCATTGAAATTTGCAGCAGTTTGCGGGAGGGTTGTACTCATGTTACGCTGAATGATTCTCTTCAGTAGTCGTTGGTCCCGTTCTTGAGGATCTTTTTCCGGCTGCAGCGCTGCCGGAGGTTTGGTATTCTACCGGATTTCTGATATTCACGGTACACTCGTGAAATGGCCGTATGGGAAAATCTCCACTTTATCGTGCGCCGACTATAACACCACATTCAAACTCATTTAACTCTTGATAACCTGCTATTGTAGCAGCAGTAAACGATCTAACAACTGCCCCAGAAATTTGTTCTTTTATATATGCGTTGCTGACCGCAGCGCCGTATTCTGCCTGCTATAATACAGTATCTCTGTATTTGAATATGCATGGCTATACCACTTTCTTTGGCGCTTCAGTGTATAATTACCCTCTGTAAGAGACCCGTGGTCTACGATGACACGTTACAGAGCAGAAATGAAATTACAATTTATTCGGCTTGTTAACCAGATTGCCTCTGTCTGTGTAAAAATGCCTATAAAATAATCAAGATCGCGTAACATGCAATCAACAAAAAGTGCAACATGAAACAGAGAATGATTTGACGACCCCACGACGAAACACGTTTACTTTTACCACTGTGTGTCTAATATGTTGGGCCACTCTCCCACTGTATTCACTTAACACATACACTAGGCGCATGTCAGCCAACTTTTCATCAATAAACCCATTCATCTTCCTGTGTATTAACATACAACTAGCACTGCCGAAGAAATAAATCCGGGACAGAACCGATGAACACTGTATGCAAGTACTTAAGTTCGCCAGTCAGAGTGCAACCGTCGGAGGAGATTTAATCATCCAACAATCAGTGAGGGTAACTAGTTTTGTTAGACAACCTGTGAAACATTACTAATGACTTTCTCTGAAAACTACTTAGAAAAAAATTTTCGTATCCCCATTTATGATGGAAATATATCAGATCTAATGGCAGCAAATAGACCTGACCTATCCGAGGATGTCCACACCGATACTGGAACCACTGATTTGGAAGCAGCTGTAGCTACAATGTTTGCAAAAGTATAAAGGGCCACTGAAAGAAGTAGAAAGATTTATATGTTCGTAAACTTGATAAAGAAGCAGAAGTGTTATATTCAAGTGAGGAACTGAAAACTTTTAGCTCGGGACAGAAGCATGTCCAGGAACTATGACTCAAGTTAAAAAAAGTTGATAACACAGTTCTGGACAGGCATTTACTAAGGAGAACAGTTCATGATGCGAAAGCCCCTACATGGTATACAGTCACCGTAAAGAAACTCCTAAAGAAACAGAACGACTGAATAATAGGTGTAAAACAAAACAGAGAGCTAGAGATCGAGATATTCAATGAAACGCCTTTGGCTGTCAAAAGAGCACGATGCATCAGTGACTGCTGTAGCAGAATGTCGTGATAGGTGGTTTCACAAAATCAAAAGAATTTCTGGTCGTTAGTGGCACCAATGTTAATGTCCAGTCACTCACGGACGAGAAAGTAACTAAAATTGAGGGTAGCTAAGAAGAAGCAGAAATGCATAACTCCTTTTACAAATTTTACTTTGGAAGGTGGGCATGTTATTTTCGTTTTTGTAAGTTATCGATGTCAGAGAGAGAGAGTAAGTTATGTTACTGTTAAACCGTCTTGGGGTGTCACAGTCTTTGCCTGCGCGCAGTCTGATAGTTTCTTAGTTGAAATGTGATAGGTGATGGAAGTATTCGATAGTACTGTGTCGACTCCTGATTGTATCTTTTGGATGGAGAAAGATTTGTTGTAAAGGACAGCAAGGATGAATATATTGAAAGGCAGCTAGTTTGTCGGAATGATTATTGTCGTTTAGTTACCTTTGTTCACTTTTTCAGAGCCGAGAGAAAGACCATCCCACTTCCTTAAGTTACGCATTAAAATATCAGCTGATTAAGTTGTTTGATTTTTTGTAGAAATTATCTGTTAGAATTGTACCCTTTTTAAATCATTGTTCACTTTGTTAAGCATAATATTGTCCAGACCAATGTTACGTGTGAAGATCACGCGAAGTTTTACTCTGTCTTTTTGAACACATACTTCATTCTAAAATCGTTGTCTTGGAATATCATTTCATAGGAGTAGCTACCCTCTATTTAAAGAACGTTTATCATTACACATTACCACATTGCACTATGTGGGGGTACGCAACATTTTGAATATTGTTTGGTAATTTTATTTAAAAATAGAAGACTAGGTTAGCCGCTGCCTGTTTGCTGTTGCGCTTTCGAGAAATCTGCAACAATGTTGTCAAGACGCGACGTAAGTGGAAATTTTGATTAGGACCAGATAATTGTTTTACATTTAATATAAAGAGAAGTTACAGCTTTCGTCCTCTTGTTTTTCGTCACACTTATCTCCAGTGACCCCTGTCATGATCGCCCCATACTAATGTCCATTACTAGCTGTCCGAGTACTTTTTGTCAGATAGTGGACATATCACGTAAGTCATAAAATTCTCTTCAGGAGCGACAGACCTTTATTACACCCATACACACCAGTCTGAACTTTGAAAGTCCTTATAAGCGTTTAAGATGTATATATAAAGTATATGAAATGTATTCGCAGTGTCTGTTCGTTTGGACAAGCGTGTTTGTCCAAAAGAACATTGCATCGTAATTCGGAATAACACAGTCACTGCAGTACGGTATCTATCCTCTGACTTCGGGCAAGCGAATTTCAAGTAAAATGTCTCCCCTGGAAGGGAATATGCGCAAAAGATGTACGAGTACAGGTTGTAAACACATGGTTGACGACATATGAAAGTTTGGGTGGAGTTGTGAGCCGTGTTCAGATAGCCTCATGTAAGGCGACCGCTCTCGATAACCGAGAAATCCGGGTTCGAGTCCCACGCATGCATGTCCGAAGGAACATTGCATCATAATTTAGACTAATACAGGCACTGCAGCATCGTATCGTATAGGTAAATGACGAAGTCTACGGACATAGTTCGGCACTGATGTGGAGGGTTCCCCAAACCTTCAGAGTCAATCTTATACAGGAGCTGCATGATCCTGAACTGAGTATCGTGAAATAAGAGAGCAGTGGATGGAAGTGAATACTGCAGACAGTACGAAGTTTTGAGTGAACAATGGTGTGAGCCACATATTTATAAACTGATTATATTCTACAGCCAACAACAGTCTATCTCATCGACGTTGATGGTGTTACTTTGAGAAACAACACACAGTTGTCTAAGGCGTATCCACGTGGAGGTGTCCATTATTGCAATTACTGACTGGTTGAAGCAGACTGAAGACAAACATTTAACATGTGTTTCTGTAGGATCTAGTGCCTGGAAAGTCAAATGAATGTTGTATAGCAGGCAACATCTGAACTGGTTGAAAGTTATCGTCCTTGATATAATCTTGCGAGGTAGCCAAGATCGTTCATCACGGTCGTGCAGTCCGCAGCTCGTGGTCGTGCGGTAGCGTTCTCGCTTCCCGCGCCCGGGTTCCCGGGTTCGATTCCCGGCGGGGTCAGGGATATTCTCTGCCTCGTGATGACTGGGTGTTGTGTGATGTCCTTAGGTTAGTTAGGTTTAAGTAGTTCTAAGTTCTAGGGGACTGATGACCATAGCTGTTAAGTCCCATAGTGCTCAGAGCCATTTGAACCATTTTTTGAACTGTCGTGCATAATGTTTTCCCAACCATCCGTGAAAGACTTCAGCTAAATTATATAACCCGTCCCAAAAGCTCATACATGTTTTGACAGTATATGGGGTGTATTATGTGTATTTGTGTATAAATAACTTGTTTAGGTCACAGACATGCAACTGTGGCGTGGTAGGCACTGTTGAAAATAATTTGTTTGAATGCGATCAATATGTTAAATTTTAGGCAGGAAGTGGACATAGGATTTAATAGTGTATACGGCATAGCTGTAATGAAGAAAAGTGGCAGCTGCGTGGTACTCTGGCGAATAATGTATCAAAAGTTAAGCTAGATGAATATCAAAATACAAGAAAAATCAAGCAAGAAAGTGAAGGCGGCAGTCAGACGTGCTGAGTATTGATTACAGACCTGCAATTTCCAACGACCACTGCAGGAACATCATTAGGAATCATGACAAGATTAAGGCGTAGCCTTTCCAACGACGCGAGTATGCAAGGGCAGCAGAAGACCAATGACATAAGAACTACCAACAGAGGACAGTTTTTATGAGTGTAACTGAGTAGCCGGCGACGGCGCTATGTACACCTGGGGTATTCCATGAGAAATGAAGTGGCTTCTATTGAGTCCGGTGGCTGTGCGGTGATAGTTGCTGGCGCAGCGCGACTCTGAGGCTGGAGGGCCGCCGATGTGATACCGACGAAACTTTCTGCGTGACTCGGGGCTCATTTCACGCTCAAAGAAAGAAAAATGCACTGACAGAAAAAAAATCGCAACGCCAAGAAGGAGTTCTGTGTCATAAACGAAAGTTGGCAGGCGTGTTTCTACGTCTGAAAGATGATGTCTGTTCAAATTTCGCGCAAGTTGCGTAAGAGTGGCGCTAGTAATGCCACTATAAGGAAACAAATCAGGTTTGCTTTAAATAAACTCTGTAACGGTCCTGAGCGTTAGCTACCTTTGAGATTGGATCTGGTGTTGATGATAGTCAAGAAAGCCTTTAAGGCGACAAAGGCGCCATTACCATCACCTCACTGAGTTAGAACGAGACCGTGTAATAGGGCTACGAGAAGCTGGATGTTTCCTCTGCTACACTGCAGAAAGACTTGAGAAGAATGTAGCCAGCGTACGTGATTGCTGGCAGCGGTGGTCGCGAGAATGTACTTCCGCCAGAAGATCGGTCTCCGGACGGCCACTTGCCCTACATAAAGCTAAGATCATCGTGTTCGGCGTAGGTCTCTCGCGCACCGTGCCGCATCTGCAGCAGAAATTCGAGCAGCAGTTGGCACCATAGTGACACAACGAACTCTTACAAATCGGTTACATCGAGGACAGCACCGAGCCACACAGCCTTTAGCGTGCATTCAACTGATTCCAAACTACCGCCGCTTGCGACTTCAGTGGCGTCAAGAGAGAGCGCGTTGGAGGGCAGGGTGGAGGTCTGTTGTGTTTTCTGATGAAATCTGGTTCTGCCTCGGTGCCAGTGAGTGACGTGTGTAGGTTAGAGGGAGGCCAGTTGAGGGCCTGCAGCCACCCTGCCTACGTGCTAGACACACTGGACATACACCTGGACTTATGGTATGAGATGCGATTTCGTGTGGATGTGTGGTTCTCCCACACATCCTGACTGGAAATTGGTACGTCAGTCCGGTTATTCGACCTGTTGCGCAGCCATTCATAGACGGCATTTCAGGGGTCTTCTTCAACAGGATAATGCTCACCGACGTACCGCTACTGTAACCCAACATGCTCTACGGAGTGTCGACATGTTGCCTTTGTCTGCTCGATCACCAGATCTGTCTCCAGTCTAGCACGTATGAAAGTGCATGGAATCCATCCCACAAACTGGCATTAGCACCCGTACAACACAATGCATGCACGTTTGCATGCTTGCATTCAACATTCTGGCGGTTACACCGGTTATTAATTACCAGCATTCCGCATTTGCAATGGTTTACTTCGGGCTTACATTAACCTATGTTCCTGCAATCTGGATCACGAAAATACGTTACCTAGACAAATGTATTCCAGAAATTTCATTACTTCACCTTAATTATTTTTTGGTGCTGCGATTTTTTTCTGTCGGCGTATTTCGAGTCAGAAAGACTTCCAGTTGATTCAATAATTTAGCATTACACAGAGTAAATCATTAGTACTGTCATTGCAGTAATATAGTGCACTGTTATTGTTAAGTTGTAGTACTTAGTTTTTCGGAGTGGTTGAGTAAAGATCCCGAGAGCCATCAGTTGCTCCAGGACTATCGGGTCATAATTCCTATAAAAATGGCAAGTGGCACAATGCTTAGGGTGACCAGATGCAATTGTTTAGAAAGGAGGACAAACAGCTTCAAAAAGAAGGACAAAATAAGAAAAAAGAGGACACTTTAAATGCGAACATTTTTAGGTTAGGCTTTACCGCGACTGTTACTGACATTTAATGAAACAACAAGTTTACTGTTACCAGTCACCGTTGACTGGTAACAGTAAACTTGTTGTTTCATTTAAAAGAGGACACATCAAACGGGTCAACTGCAGATGTCGATACCACCCGTCAGTTTTCGACAAGTCACGTGACTGCCGGGAATTACCGGTAAAACTAGTAGTTTGAATTACTATGGAACAATGAAATAAAACCATGACAGTTAATCTGTCGAGTTATTTCTTACCTTTATTGGCCACTGAGACGTACGATCCAGCTCCACATATCTTACATTCCGCTTCAAATTCACTTCTCCCTTTCTTAAAGCCGGATATTTGCAGGAAAGGATATCAGAAAATGTACACTTTCGTTTAGGCATAGCCAAATATTTTACTTAACTCACTCGGTTAAAAATTACACTTGCAAATCACACGTGCACTACAGGAAGCCAAGCCAATACAAAGTGAAGATACGAAACGAAAATTTTAAATAATCGATATTTGCATTCGCTTATAAGTAGATCAACAATAACATCGAGAATCCTGCCGCCACCTACTAACACCACCTTCGTGCGTGTTTATCACGAAGGCTGTGCCAATAGTTAAAGTATTTAAGAAATGAGCAATAGAACGGGACGAATTGTAAATTTAACTGTATTACGCTCAACTTTGCGGAAAAGCCGGACACTGTAAAAATCCTCCCGGACCCCGGACAAAGAGCTAAAATGGAGGACATGTCCGGATTAATCCGGACGTCTGGTCAACCTAACAATGCTGATATCAGATTCTAAGGAATTAAGTTGTAGGTTTGATTGCTGTAGCTACAGAAAATATTTTCAACACCGAATAACGACTGTATGAATGAATGCTTTAATGTTTGTGCCACTACAAATTATGTTCATTAGTTAACGAGACAACAGGTTTAGCTTGTTGGCAGCAATATATAAATAATTTTACAGCAATGGTTCTCGGTGAAGAATTGTTCACACTGCAAAATTTGAAAAGATAGTGCTGGATCGCGTGGAAGAAGATTCGTCAAGGAGCACCTGTAAGCTTGCCTTTGAAATGCACACTACGCAGAATACAGTGTGGAGTTGAAGTAACAGCAGTTGTTGCTGTGGTCTTCAGGCCGAAGACCCTTGTAATGCAGCCCTCCACGCGAGTCTATATTGACCCTTCAGAACTACTGCATCCATCTGAACCTGCTTACTGTGATCAAGCTTTAGTCTTTCCCTACAAATTTTATCCCACAATTCTCCTCATTGCCAAACAGACTATTGATTCAGGATGTGCCTTATCAATCGAACCCTATTGTACTCAACTTGTACCATAACTTTTTTTTCTCCCCAGTTCAATTCAGTATCTCTTCACTGACAGATCGACCCTTCTAATCTTCAGCATTTCCTATAGAAATACATTTCAGATCCTTCTTTTTCCTATTATCTTCTTGTTTCCGTTGTTTATCGCCCCCATTTCATTTCCGAATAGGGCCACTTTTGGTATAAATACATTCAGAAAAGACTACATAACATTTAAATTTATAAGCGATGTTGACAAATTTCTCATTTCGAGAAACGGTTATCTTGCTATTGCTTCTTCATTATATATACTCTCTATCACGGCAGTCTTCACTCATTTTGTAGCAAAAGTAACAAAATCTACCAACTATTTTCAGTGTCTCATTTCCTAATCTGATTTCCTCAACATCGCCTAATTTAATTACACTACAATCTATTCGTGCATGAATGTTGTAGGATCACTTTGAAGCAGATGCAGTATAACCACACGTCAACTTGCCTGTCAATCGCACACTTCGCAGACTACAGTGTGAGAAGAGTAGTGGTGGACCACAATCTGCATTTGTATAATAAAGAACGTTTGCAAGTAATGGACCTAAATGTTATTCAACCCAGAGTTCATTTCTGTCAATAGATAATGTTGTAAGTGCATGCATTGTGGCTGACGATCGTCACTTTAAGAACTGCCATGGGTTTAAGTTACTGATATTTGGTGTAAAGTGCTGATGTTAATAGAAAATTAAATACTGATTTCCGACCATTGGTTCCTTTTCTTAAAGTATTCAGTTGACCACCTGAGTAATTTTGTCCCTACAGATAGGCACCGTATACAGTGACGCTCTTGTTAATAAACCGAAGGCTAAAACTTCATGGAACCGCGGACGCTACGGACTTTATCACATTTTCTATGGGTGGGCAATGTCACTTAACATAAACAGAGGTTTCATTTGACAAAAAACATTTTCTGGTAAAGCTAATCGCTAACGCAGGAAACAGACTCAGTCCTACCTCGCATACTTGGTCGCCGCGGTAGATTGCACACGAACTGACGGGGGTGGCCGTGTCATCTGCTTTTATACCCACAGACAAGTGTATGCCAACAGAACGTAGAAGGACGAGACCCCAGACCCTTTTGTGATGGATGTTTCCTAGACATATCACATACACAAAAAGCACGTTATTTAACATTAAGTTTACTTAATGTTTTCGACTATACGACGGTACTGAAATAAATATAAAAAGGTTCGGGCGAAATAGTAATTTCATTGTTTTTGCAGCTGAAAGTGCAAAATAGCAAATACTTTCGTTACTTACGGTTGCTTTGTTGAACCTGTCTTAGATCGACTTGCTCATACAACTCTTATTTTCAGCAGCAGTTCCTCTTGTTTATTTATTTCTTATTTGCCTCGATCATTAACGTAACAATATCGTTTAGGCTGTCTCTGTCTCAAAAACTGCATCCTGCACTATTCGATCACGAAGTCTATTGTCCACACACGCGTAGAACACATAACTTCAGACAGAAGTACAAGATTTGCATACTAAATTCGTGATATGGAACGTACTTACCTGATTTACATTCACCAAGCTCGTCCGTACCTAACAGCTACCTTTCATAGACTTCTTTGAGACTAGTTTTCCTACTCATGACGGTTGTGCACGACGGTTAATTGTATTCAAAAACTGTCTAAAATAATGGAAAAAGATATACAAAGCCGGCCGGAGTGGCCGAGCGGTTAAAGGCGCTACAGTCCGGAACCGCACGACCGCTACGGTCGCAGGTTCGAATCCTGCCTCGGGCATGGATGTGTGTGATGTCCTTAGGTTAGTTAGGTTTAAGTAGTTGTAAGTTCTAGGGGACTTATGACCACAGCAGTTGAGTCCCATAGTGCTCAGAGCCATTTGAACCATTCTTTTGATTATACGAAACTTAAAGAAAGTAAAAAACACAAATAGTATTAACGAATGCTACTGACAGTTTTTGGTGGAAGCTGGAAAGCAAACGGCATTACGAACATGATAATATTTTTGAAGTGCTGTATTTTCAAATGAACTATGTAAGTTTAGAACATAACTTAATTTTTTATATAATCAGTACCGGTTTCCACACGCTTTGAGAGCCTGAGCACCGCATTGTTTGAGCCAACGTAGTAGAAGTGTCGCGTATATTCGCGAAAACACTTTATGAGCGCCTCCAAAATTCAGCAATGTATGTAAATATGTCAACCCAAGTACGCCTCCAACTCTGACAACAACTGAATGAGGCTTGGTGTGAACGACTGTGCCAGTCGCCGGTTATGACATGCAGTGTAAGGAAGGGCAACCGTTGCGAGTAAACAAATGGCACGCTGCGTTTGCGTTATTTCCCGCTTGCTTTGAATACCCCTGCGCTGTTGTTGTAGCTGCAAACATCGATGCCGGCAGTGTGACCTCTGAAAGAAAATTGAACGAAAATTGGTCGGCTTCTGCGCAAAAAATATGGTTAGAAAGATGATGTATTGAATTTTTTCTTTTATGATGAGATAGTAAATCGTTTATTCTTCCTCTCTTTTCAAATTAGATGTACTTTTTGATTCTTCCATCCATAGTGAGAAGATCCTCAAGGGTTTATCCAAAGTGAAATAGTCCTCGAGATTGTGGAATAAGACAAAATCTTTAACATATTTTCATTTAATTGGTAACAAAAAACTTGTCACAGGCATAACATTTGATAAAAAGAAACCTCTCGACAAGAAAAGGAGACAGCCGGAGAAACAGAAACAAACAGAGGCAGAAAGAGGTAGAGAAAAATAGCGTACGAGTCTAGCCTTGCTGCAGCTTCACAGGGTGAGAAACGGCTCATTCCAGAGCAGTCAGTTGTTATGGTTATAACACAGTGCTGAGAAGTTATTTATGTGTCAGCAGCTATGTGCCACAACTTTGCCATGTACGTGTAAGCTTCCTAATCACAAGTGCCAGTCGTGCGTTAAATAAGTTTCGCAATGATTTCGTGTGTGCAAACATGTCTCGGGAGTGATGTCACATGGCTTTCATTTTCGAGGCTGAAAGGAGTGTGTCGTGTTTTGAATAAAATTGTGCATGTGTTACCTTAACGTATTACAACAGTGTCTGTATGGATTAAAGCCGGCCGAAGTGGCCGTGCGGTTCTAGGCGCTGCAGTCTGGGACCGCGTGACCGCTACGGTCGCAGGTTCGAATCCTGCCTCGGGCATGGATGTGGTTCATAATGGTTCAAATGGCTCTGAGCACTATGGGACTCAACTGCTGAGGTCATTAGTCCCCTAGAACTTAGAACTAGTTAAACCTAACTAACCTAAGGACATCACAAACATCCATGCCCGAGGCAGGATTCGAACCTGCGACCGTAGCGGTCTTGCGGTTCCAGACTGCAGCGTCTTTAACCGCACGGCCACTTCGGCCCATGGATGTGTGTGATGTCCTTAGGTTAGTTAGGTTTAACTAGTTCTACGTTCTAGGGGACTAATGACCTCAGAAGTTGAGTCCCATAGTGCTCAGAGCCATTTGAACCATTTTTTTATGGATTAAAGCATCCAAAATAAGGGTACATACCTCATCTTACGTCAATTGTTTGGAGAAAATACCTAACTAATGAACGGTTGCGAATATCTTGCCAGCCGGCCGGTGTGGCCGAGCGATTCTAGGCGCGTCAGTCTGGAACCGCCCGACCGCTACGGTCGCAGGTTCGAATCCTGACTCGGGCATGGATGTGTGTGACGTCCTTAGGTTAGTTAGGTTTAAGTAGTTCTAAGTTCTAGGGGACTGATGACCTCAGATGTTGTCCCATAGTGCTCAGAGCCATTTGAACCATTTGAATACCTTGCCAGGAAAATCATGAACAATACATTGGGACGTTCAGATTACAACAGTGGTAAAACATCTCATATTTCTACTCTCATGGCTATAGCATGTCACATACGAACTTCCTTTTCTATCTGACACTTTTATATTAACATTGTTTGCTTGTAGGTGCAGTTACGAATGTTATTTTGTACTATTATCTTTTACTGAATTTCCATACTATTACTTCAGTAGATATTCCGGCAGGGGCGGACATAGCGAGGGACACCTGAGGGTACCTGCCCCGCCCCCATAACCCAGTGAGAAACGTACACCTCAAATCGAACTCGTGTGCTGTCCAGACAGAAAGACAGACGTGTCAAGCCACTGCAAGATGAATTATGGAGAACATGTAATGCATGTTGGCTATTACCAAAGATTGGATGGTCAGGATGGATACGAGTGCAGATAGCGATTTTATCCCAAGGTCACGCTCAAGTATCTCTGCCAACTATATGTGGCAGTTCAAGGTCACTATGTAACTCGTCGTGCGTCACGTATTTCCTCCGAGGTCGCCCATGACTGTAGGACGGTTGCAAAACATAAAATCTGCGGGAAAATGAAGGTCACTCATTCACTGTAAGAGTTTTGGCTCAGATAATGATCTAAGTGAAGGTTACCCTCCCCCTCCCATCCCTTCCCTCTCTGGGCCAATAGGAAGACTTAAACCAGATCCCCAATTCTCTCTCCATCTGTTTCTTACTATTCCAGCTGTGTGAGTTTCATTATTTGTGCTCTGTGCACCGTAATGCAAGGATCATCGGTAGTAGATTTTTCCTACTTAAAAATGGCAGTAAACGTTACTACAATTTATGAGACAACACTTTGACATTACAGTGTGTGACTAACACACAGCTGAATTGCTATAGTTTAAAGATGTCATGGCATCTTTTGCAGAACTCTGGGAAATATTAACATAATTTATGATGTAATTCACTTCGACATTAAAATACACTCCTGGAAATGGAAAAAAGAACACATTGACACCGGTGTGTCAGACCCACCATACTTGCTCCGGACACTGCGAGAGGGCTGTACAAGCAATGATCACACGCACGGCGCAGCGGACACACCAGGAACCGCGGTGTTGGCCGTCGAATGGCGCTAGCTGCGCAGCATTTGTGCACCGCCGCCGTCAGTGTCAGCCAGTTTGCCGTGGCATACGGAGCTCCATCGCAGTCTTTAACACTGGTAGCATGCCGCGACAGCGTGGACGTGAACCGTATGTGCAGTTGACGGACTTTGAGCGAGGGCGTATAGTGGGCATACGAGAGGCCGGGTGGACGTACCGCCGAATTGCACAACACGTGGGGCGTGAGGTCTCCACAGTACATCGATGTTGTCGCCAGTGGTCGGCGGAAGGTGCACGTGCCCGTCGACCTGGGACCGGACCGCAGCGACGCACGGATGCACGCCAAGACCGTAGGATCCTACGCAGTGCCGTAGGGGACCGCACCGCCACTTCCCAGCAAATTAGGGACACTGTTGCTCCTGGGGTATCGGCGAGGACCATTCGCAACCGTCTCCATGAAGCTGGGCTACGGTCCCGCACACCGTTAGGCCGTCTTCCGCTCACGCCCCAACATCGTGCAGCCCGCCTCCAGTGGTGTCGCGACAGGTGTGAATGGAGGGACGAATGGAGACGTGTCGTCTTCAGCGATGAGAGTCGCTTCTGCCTTGGTGCCAATGATGGTCGTATGCGTGTTTGGCGCCGTGCAGGTGAGCGCCACAATCAGGACTGCATACGACCGAGGCACACAGGGCCAACACCCGGCATCATGCTGTGGGGAGCGATCTCCTACACTGGCCGTACACCAATGGTGATCGTCGAGGGGACACTGAATAGTGCACGGTACATCCAAACCGTCATCGAACCCATCGTTCTACCATTCCTAGACCGGCAAGGGAACTTGCTGTTCCAACAGGATTATGCACGTCCGCATGTATCCCGTGCCACCCAACGTGCTCTAGAAAGTGTAAGTCAACTACCCTGGCCAGCAAGTTCTCCGGATCTGTCCCCCATTGAGCATGTTTGGGACTGGATGAAGCGTCGTCTCACGCGGTCTGCACGTCCAGCACGAACGCTGGTCCAACTGAGGCGCCAGGTGGAAATGGCATGGCAAGCCGTTCCACAGGACTACATCCAGCATCTCTACGATCGTCTCCATGGGAGAATAGCAGCGTGCATTGCTGCGAAAGGTGGATATACACTGTACTAGTGCCGACATTGTGCATGCTCTGTTGCCTGTGTCTATGTGCCTGTGGTTCTGTCAGTGTGATCATGTGATGTATCTGACCCCAGGAATGTGTCAATAAAGTTTCCCGTTCCTGGGACAATGAATTCACGGTGTTCTTATTTCAATTTCCAGGAGTGTATATGACTAGGCCACTGACTAATTACTACAAATTAATCAAATGATATCACTTTCTATAAGCACTCTAGCGTATGAGGACCTCCTATTGATATTTAAAGTTTTGAGGGCAATTGGTTATAATTTTGTCGGTTTTCTCCAAATACCCACTCTTCAAAAAGACATAAGTGAATATGAAATTTAGATTTTTCGCAGTTAGCACAGTGCGATATTTTTAACAAATACACCGACATCCAACATTAAACAAACAGCACACTGCACCACTGTAAGAAGTGTACAAGGAACTTACCCCTGATTTATTTGTGTCTTAAAAACACTGATGTCACTATAAAACTGCTTTAGAGGAGTATGACATTATAGGGTTACAGTAGACCTGTAAATGACAATACATCGATAAGTTTCCACTGTAACCAGCGCCACCACAGACACTGTCTAAGAATGGTACAGGAAATGCACTTTTATTTGAAAGAAACTAAAATTGTGACGTGGAGACGCATGTTTCATCGTTTGTAACGGCAAAACACGAGTCTCCATATTAGCAACGAAGGCTCAGCTGTCGAGGTACTTCTGGCCGATAGAAACCTTGAAAGATGAAGGCTACAAAACTCATATTACACTATTCCTTTTTATGAGAGTATTCCCGTCAGCCTGAGACCATTACCAGGCTGGATTAATAAAAGAGCTGACCTTATTGTCATAGAATCGAAAGAATATTACGGGATGGTCAACAAGAGCAATGATCTTCTGTGGAAGATGCTACAAGAGATGAGTTATACATCATGAGAGGTATTTAAGTCGAGAAAAAAAAACCAGGAGAATATACTGCGGGCAACATATTACCTCCTCCCACACATATCTTACGAAATGACTTCAGTGGGAATTATGGATTTTTAACGACACCCAATCTTTCCACGATAATGGAAGAGGATGGCATTTAATGTACTCATCACCACATGCAAAAGATGGCGTTTGGGTGTTACGAATTTGATTTCTTGCTGTAATCCCCAAATAGACACTAGGATGGTGCGCAAACTTGTATTTAGAATACTATTTAAGTTTCTAGCGAACATAACTACATAAATCACACAGTGCGCAATTACACAATGTCCCTGGAGCTGGGGAGATTTAGTCCACTGTAGTTGAAATCCGATATACGCAGATTCTATACTGAGCACAGTATAATTAAAAGTGCAATGGTATGATTTCTTTGAACATTGTTCTTGAGAAAAATAAATCTACCTTCACCAATATTCTTGCCATTAAAGAACTATATCTGATGTAGTTATCATAAGAAAGATAGAGGGATGTATAGAGGCACACAACCAATCAGGGAATGAGAGTAGAAGGGAAACCGATAATAATGTTGCACTGTACAGCGGCTAGTGGAATATGTGTTTAGATGTTGCTGCATTCTCTATAGGAGGGATGCAATGCTGTAGCAGTGTACATTGTATCTAAATATGCATCTTCTTATTCTATACAGGGAGAAAAGTATTTAAACCGACAAACTCTGGGAAGTTGTAGGGGACATCAAAACAAATATTTTTCCCCAATGTCATTTTTTCCTATGAGGATTATTTAAACCGGTGAAGGCCGTATTGCGCTCTTCAGTTATTAGAGGCCGTATCACAATCTTCAGTTGTTAGAGGGTGTATTACGCTCTTCAGTAGTAGCCAACTGCTGTCCACCTGTGGAGTAGTGCTGTTTACTAATGGAGCGATACACCTGGAGTGGGTACACTGATATGGTTGGTGCGTACTACGTAGCGCACCACAACGGACGATCTGCACAACGGTCTATCAACAACAATATCCTAATCGCCGTATCCCACATCATACGACCTCTGCTGCTGTGTACCAACATCTGCGTGAGACCGCGTCATTTAGCAGATTACCTGGACAGGGACGCCGTCGTACGGTAAGAACGCTGCAATTTGAGGAAGCTGTCTTGCAGCATGTGGAGCGGGATCCTTCAATCAGCACTCGTGCAAGTGCATGTAACATGGAGACGAATTAGACGAATGTAAGATCAGTTCTTCGAGAGCAATTGTTACGTCCATTTCACTTACAGCGTGTCCACAACCTGGAGCCAGTTGATTATCCACCCAGAGCACAGTTTTCGCAGTAGTACCTGGAACAGTGTGAAATGCCTCCTACATTTCCATCCTCTGTGTTTTTTACCGATGAAACAACGTTCGGGCGTGATGGAGTCTTCAACATGCACAATTCGTATGTTTGGAGTGAGGATAACGCACATGCCACAGTTACTAGCGCTCATCAAGTGCGGTCCTTCGTTAATGTGGGGGTCGGTGTTGTTGGGGACTGTTTAATTGGGCCGTATCTGCTACCTAGACCATTAAATGGCAGGCACTATTACAATTTTCTCGCCAGAGCATTGCCAGAATTGCTGGAAGATGTACCGCTCCCTACAAGACAACGTATGTGGTTCCAACATTACGGGGCGCCTGCACATTTCAGTCGTCGTGTGCGTCGATTCCTGAACCGACGGTTGCCAGAGACGTGGATTGGCAGAGGTGGTCCTGTACCATGGCCTGCTCGAGCCCCAGATATGTCCCATCTAGACTTTTTTGTGTGGGGAGAGATGCACAATCTTGTTTACGCAACTCCTGTTGCATCAGAAGAGGATCTGGTTGCCCGGATAGTAGCAGCAGCAGGAGCAATTCAGGATACTTCTGGGGTTTTTGACCGTGGCAGACAGAACATGATCCGACGGTGTAACCTTTGTTTACGTGTCAATGGAGGCATTTTTGAAAATCTACTGTAATTGAAATTGGGTTGTGTTAATGTGTTGTCTCCTGGTCATAAAAAAATGGAAAAGTGTTTGTTGGTTTAATTAATTTGCCGTCAGAGAAATCTTCCTCTACCGGTTTAAATACTCCTCGCAGGAAAAAATGACATGAGGGAAAAATATTTGTTATGATGTCCCCTACAACCTCCCAGAGTTTCTCGGTTTAAATACTTTTCACTCTGTAGATCATAAGAAAAATATCATAAAATAAGGAAATGATGCAATATGTCAAACAGACTTAAGCAGATCCATATTAACGAAATTAATAGAACTTTAGCATACGAGATGGATGCTTACTATCCTACATTATCATAGAATAATATAGCAGTTAACGAATGGCAAATACTGCTAGGTAATATGAAAAAAAACAACAACATAGCACAACTTCTGTGTAATACTTGTATCATGTTATACAATATTCTCCTGTTTTATAGGTACATAATGAAATTTATAGATAGGCAGGGAATAGTTTATAATCTCATATCTGTCTTGATTGTCAAGAATGTGTACTTCTACACCAGGCAATTTTCGTGTGTTCCTATCAACCCAGTAGACAAAATGAAGAACAATAGAATGGCTTACATCTGCTTAAAACATTGTTTTAGGTATTATTCACCCCAATGTATGTTGAATCACTTTAACAAGAGCCTGTATTGAGAAAAATATGTTTCTCCATCTTTAATATAGCATATGTATATAATACATATGTCATCTTTGTTAATAATATCCTTTTTATTCATAAATATATATAGGGAATTAAAACTATAGCAGACTTAGAATTCCCCCACTAGGCAAATTGCATAACGGCAGTAGTGACACACATACGATTTATACAAGGAACCTTTAACAGGTAACGGTTTAAGTGTGCTTATAACGTTTATTCGTTTAGGTATTTTCCATATCGAAAAGAATTTCAGTATGTGTTATATCACTTGTGGTAACAACATTTTGGATTGACAAAAATATGTTTCCTCAGCTAAAATATACCAATAATGAATAATATCTACACCATAAATTTTAACAATCTGATCCTAGGTTGTAGGCTTATAATTAGACCTAAGTTTGAGAGAGCACAGAGTATAACCTTTTCTAGGTATTGCTAATTGTTATGTAATGCAGTAGGATATTCCCTATGATATACATAAAGCACAGCCTTCTACAGCATATACATCACACCAGACTTTGAAATGCAATATCCTTGCAAAGAATAGCCAGCTCTCCAGTAGTTCAATGCAACTGGATGCATAACCTAGATTTACACCAAGAGATAGTCTACAATACGCCTGCCAGGCCTCTTTTCTTTTTAACAGAGTGCTACAGTGTGTTACTACCTGCTGCCGTTAACGGATATTTCATTAAATCCTACCGTCTGTAAGTAGGCTGTTTAGGTTTTTATGTTGGTAACGTCACGTAGCGCTCTGTATGAAAATCACTGGCTGTGCTGTGTGCAGTCTTTGGCTGGTTGGCATTGTTGGAATATTCGCTATTGCAGTGTTGGGCAGTTGGATGTGAACAGCACGTAGCATTGCGCAGTTGGAGGTGAGCCGCCAGCAGTGGTGGATGTCGGGAGAGAGATAGCAGAATTTTGAGAATGGACGATCCGGACGTTTGTCCATCAGAAAGAGTAAATTTGTAATAGTGGATATCATGAACTGATATATATATATATATATATATATATATATATATATATATATATATGATGTTTGAACATTATTAAGGTAAATACATTGTTTGTTCTCTATCAAAATCTTTCATTTGCTAACTATGCCTATCAGTAGTCAGTGCCTTCAGTAGTTAGAATCCTTTATTTAACTGGCAATATTGGCGCTCGCTGTATTGTAGTAGTTCGAGTAACGAAGATTTTTGTGAGGTAAGTGATTCATGAAAGGTATAGGTTATTGTTAGTCACTGCCATTCTTTTGTAGGGTTGATCAGCTGTTTGAAAATCAAATAACGTAAGGGGTTTACCAGCACAGTAATTCATTAATTTTTCTAGGAGGAGGTTTCACGTCTTCTATGGCATACACACCGCATTCTGATTTTGAAGTGCAATTTGCTCCCAAAGAATAGCCAGTACTATAGCAGAGCAATGGAATTATATGCATTACACAAGTTTTCACTTACAGATATGTCTGTCACTCCTCTCGCTCTTTTTCTAGTGGCTCACTGCTTTAAGTGGTACTGTTTCTTCCATTAACAAATATTGTGTTAACAACTTTAGTCTTGTACAGAATATGTAACCCATCCTGATTTTGAAATGGATTTTGCTTATGACAAATAGCCAGTACTTCAGTAGACCAATGGAAATAGCTGTGTAACATAGATTTTCAAATTTAAGGGCTACTAATTAAAACTGTAGGTGGACAGAGCCTAGTTTATAACCTTTTCTTGGCCCTGATTCCCGGGAAGATGTACTTCTACACAGCTCACCTTTTGCATGTCCTTATTATCCCAATAGATAAGCTCCATGCATGTATCATAGTCAAAATTTTTAATGGGGAATGTTTTAAGTTGGCTATTTTGCTTGAGAAATGTGGACATCCCAAAGAATGTACTGGATTGGGAAAATATGTGTCTCAACTTTAATATAGCACTTATGGATAGTACCTCTGTCATCTTCATTGGAGACTGCATTAACAATCTTCATGTAGTTTATAGCCAAATAACTAAAAACTGTAAGCAGATGGAACATAATTTATAACCTTTCCTCGGTCATGATGTCTAGAAAGTATACTTCTACACCATCCTACTTTTTTTTGTTAATATTAGTACAGTAGACAAATTGTTGAATGACAGTAGTACTATGCATATTTTTTATACTCTAAAGCACCCAATACTAATTTGGTAATATCAAACTTTTTGACTGTATTGATCCAGGCAGTCAATTCGTTATAACACACATTTTTTGCGTCAACTAGTTCAACTTTTCAGTAAGAAAACGTATGTTTGTTTAAATAATGCCCTGCTGAAACTTTTAAACGATGAGATATTGACAGGTGCACATTGTCTCCTAGACAGCATTCCGGCTCTGACAATCAGTTGTGGTGGTGGCGACCTTGACCTGCCATACAATGGCGTGATATGGGTGGGATTCGCATGGAGCAACTCTTTGGCCATCTCTGAGGAACTGGCTTTAAAATCTGTGAATGTGTATATCTAACACAATGTAAACTATACAGGACCCACTTATCTTCTATATCCCTCTAGACCATAGTATCATGTAAATTAAAGTGCATATTGTAGAACCGAAAAAGATGTTACAGTTATGGTAACTGACTTACAATGAGGCAAACACTGGACAGTAGTATTATTTGCCAGTCTAACTAATGGAGGTGAATGCAGGCTAAATATATGTGGTCATTACAAGCCAGCTAGTTAGGAGGATCGTAACCAACTTTTTACATGAATTAATTTGAATCTATTACTGTCCGCTGCGGTAGTGTATTGGGGGTAACATTTTTTATTTGATTTATAAACTAACACTGTACCAGTTAGGCTATAACTTTTGCACATCTTAGTAGCCCTAATGAATGCATTTTATCTCTCCACAGGGCAGGTAGCGAAGTAACAGTAAAGTGACTGCAATGTTGTCATCATCAAAAGAAAATCATTAATCGCTCATCAGCCATATTTTCCATATTCTTCGTATTTTTTCTTTTTTGTATACAGTTTTCCAGATTTTTTTCATATTTTTTCCATATTATACGTGTAAGTGCGCAAGAATATTTGCGCTCTTATTACTTACACAACCAGGTTTCTTTAGCATCTGACACTGATTCATATTCCCCCACCAAGTCAGAGAGGATCTGCAAAGTGTCTGCAAGATCATTTGTTCCTCTTCTTCTTCCAAATGTCCAACCACAAAAAACGTTCATCAACACACAATGGTAACAGCCAAAGCCAACCATTATACACTTTGAGACACACGCATGGACTGTGAATAACACTACTGCTTCCCTGGTAGTTTTACTTTTGCACCCAGAAGTCGTGGTTTGGAGTTAGTTACTCGTACATCTCCATTTTGTTAAAAAATAATTCTAGCCAAATCTTGCATTACATCCGCACCCATAAGTTAATAATCGTCTACACAAATCTCATACAATAGTGAAAGTACTTGATCAATTAGGCCAGCTCCTCTGTACATGACTTAGCCTTAAGTTTTTTTTTATATTTCCTCAAAATGGTTTCAAACACTTTCCTGCAATTTTTTCTACAATATGCCTGGTAGTGATGCAGTGTGGCTCTCATGTAGGGAATGTGACAGTTTCGGGTTTGACACGATGTCTCTAGAACGTTCCGTCTTCTCACTGTTAATGCACTTATATATGATATCCTTCCTCTCCTACATCTAGTTGTTAGATTTAAGTCCTACAGATTCTCCCAGAAATTCCAATTACTCGTGCTTTTTCCCTAAGTGTATCTGTGGTACAATCCATCTTCTATATATCTAGTGCTTACAGTAAAATATAATAGCTTACGCTGCAAATTTCGATTACTCCCTCTGCAGAAATACAGGTATCTTGTATTCACATTAAGTATGTGGATTTTTCCATATTATACATATTTTTCAGAAATTTTCATATTTTACAATATTTTCCATATCTATACGTTAAGTAAATGTGCAAGAATGTTTGTGTTCTTATTGCTTACCATACCAGATTTCTACACAGTCCAACAGTATTCATATTCGCTTACCAAATCAGAGAGAGTCTACAAATGTGTCTGCAAGTTCACTTGCTCCTCTTCTTTTTCCAGATGTCAACCCAGGAAAGGAACCCTCAACACACATGCTAACTGCCAGACTAAGCTCTTATATATATTAAACAAACATCGCTGTGAAGGTGAGGTGCTAACTTTAGCTCTGTTAAATACAGCTTTAGTCTCCTAGTACTAACAAAATCTGTTTACATGACCACCTAACAACTGTGACATCCATTTGTACTTTCTCATATGTTACAACACGGGAATCTATCCAACTATGACTGCCAAAGCTTTGTACGCAGGGTATCCCAGGAGGCACGGTCAATATTCTGATATATGACAGGAATGCTCATTTGAAGCAAAAAATTTCGTATGGACACATGCACTAATCCTAATGGTTTGCGAGATATAATATGTTTAATATATATTTGTTACTGGGTTAGTAGCGCCCACCTGTCTCTCCGCCGTCCAACGTCTCTAACGTTTCATTGTAGCCCAAACTACCCCCTTGGTTTCAGGTTCGTTTGCGAGGGATGTCTTTCAACCATTAAACCAGCTGGCTGAACGAGCAGTTGTCCCTGGTGTATTGTGAGCGAGGTAGTGTGAGGGAATGAGAGTGTATCAGAGAGAAGTATCGTTAAATGTATTCGTACACACACTGGTTAAATTGTCATGTATCTACACTAATGAAGATTATGCAAGTATAGTGTATGTTTACGTCCTAAGGTATCTGCGATGGTAGTACACCTATTATTGTAAAGGAACATCTTCAGCGCTTTCCGATACATCGAATTCATGATCGTTGAGTGTTTGCCAGAGTTTCAGGACATTACCTGGAACGGGTATTCTTCCTCTCCTATATCTAGTGGTTAGATTAAAGTCCTACAGCTTCTCCCAGAAATTCTGAACGTATGGTTCAACAACCTGTGCAAGAACAGCCAAACACTGTTGAAATGGTGCAGCATCGTCCCACTATCAGACCATGGCGACTTCTCGCAAGTTCAACGTTCCATGAACACGTGTGCGGCGAAGAACACGTGAGGAAAACTTGTGATCATTTCACATATAACATGTCCACAATCAATGCCATACGACTTGAAATTTGTCACTGGTTAAACGATAATCTTGATTTTCTTCTACTAATAGTATTCACTGATGAAGCCTCGTTTACACGTAATGCAATCAACACTATACTTAATAATTATCAATCGCCGCAGGAAAAGTCACACGTTACTATGGAATCCATTTACAAATTCGTTTTTAGATCGGTTTTTGGTGCAACAATATCGGGAACACGTAGGGAGGTCCAGTTATTTTAGAAAAGAGGATGACAGGACAGAATTGCTTCCATTTTTTGGAAAATTCGTTTGTTGAACACCTTGAGGACATTCTTTTGGCCACTCTGAGTCCAACGTACTTCCAACATGACGGAACCCTTTTTACCAGATGTGTGAGGAAACAAGTTAATTGCACTTACCCTAGTCGCTGGATTGGTCGTGATAGTACAGAGTGGTGCAAATAAAAGTGGCCTGGAGCACAGTACTCACATGTCTATAGTAGATGTTGAAAGTGGCCACCGTTCATGCTTGGCACTTCTGGACCCTGATTAGCAAGTTGCTGAAGGCGGATCGAGTGAGGACTGCTGGAATCGTTGCAGTCTCGTCCGAAATGTTCTGCTGCAGTTCTTGAAGCCTATGAGGGTTGTTACGAAACACCTTAGACTTGAGGGTTCTCCAAGAAAAGTGGGGATCAGGTGAGCTGAGTGGTCATGACCAAAGTGACCGCTGGCTCTGTCAGGCGTGAAGATTGTGTGAATGTGCTCCAAGGTTCGACAAGCTGTTTGAGCAGTTGCTCCATCCTGTTGTAGGTCTTTCCCTCCTCCGTTAATACTGCCACAAATAGTTTCAAAATGATGGCAATGTAACACGCCGAAGTCAGCGTATGATGAAAGAAGATGGGACCAATAATGCAGCGTTCAGACACTGCAGAGCAAACCCCAACCTTCTGCTGATGCAATGGTTCTTCGAGGAACTTATGCTGATTCTCCACTGCCCAGAACCTGTGATTCTGTAAGTTGGCAAAAAAATGGTTCAAATGGCTCTGAGCACTATGGGACTTAACATCTGAGGTCATCAGTCCCCCAGAACGTAGAACTACTTAAACCTAACTAACCTAAGGACATCACACACATCCATAACGGAAGCAGGATTCGAACCTGCGACCATAGCGGTCGCGCGGTTCCAGATTGAAGCGCCTAGAACCACTCGGCCCCAACGGCCGGCTTGTAAGTTGACATAACCATTCAATTGAAACTAGGTTTCGTCAGACATAAAGAACAGATCCTTGTCCACACCATTCATTGTTATCTCAGTGAACAGCCGCTCACAAAAAATTCATGAACAACAGACATTCGGTAGGGATGCTTTTGCAGGTCGAGGTGGAGTATTCGTCCACATGATCGACGTGATATGCCAGTTTCCTGCGACAGGCGTCGGGTTGATTTGGTAGGACACTGAAGCATTCTCTGATGAACTGCAGCTACATTGTCTGATGTGCGCCGTGCGGAGTGGCCGCGCGGTTTGAGGCGTCATGCACGGACGGTTGAAAGGTGGCTACACTGAGTCAGAGCGCCAAAGATTGCGCCAAAGATTATTATTCCGCCGCCTCCACTGGAGCAGTAGTAGTTCAGAGGTTGTCATGGGTAGTGCTTGTTGAGAGGATGTCGAGAGCAGTACTAGTTCAGAGGGTGTCGTGTGCAGTTGTTGTTCTGTTGGGCGAGACAGTAGATGCAGTTCGGTTGGTGTAATGTTTAGATGGAAGATGTTGCAATGATCACAGTGTATTTTTCGTCAATATATATGGAGGTAACAAAAAAAAATTTATTTCACATTTTCTTAATGACAATGCCTCTTGGTCACAGGTTCAGTCAACAAAGCATCTGGCTCGTGTTCATGTATTATTAGACTTATAATTCTGGTTTCTATGTGCAATTATAGTATTTCTGGTTTTTCAATTAGTTCATTGTAAATGATGTTTAAAATATCTTGTCGTATTGAGGAAGAGCCGTGCCAGATACATGTACGTTGAATCACACTACCACACACAGAACAGTTACACTTGTGCTTTGTTGTTTCGTGGCTTTTATAGTTGCAGGGGACTTAATTAATCAATTGTGTTAACGGAAATTTCCTTTCATTCTTTATTGTTATTTTACGCAGTCAGATTGCGTACTAATACTAGTCAGGGCCAACCGGTTACGAGACTTCGCGACCGGTCACACAGCTACGAAAATTATTGCATTTTAAGTAAGCCGCCATTCTTGTGGCGACCGCTGCTTCGGATCGTCCCTTGGAATTCTTTTGACAGTAAAAATAGCTAACAGTAGTATTGTTGTAGTAATTTGTAGTTTAGTAATTGTAGTCTATATTGCATGTGTAAATTTGGTAATTGAACATTTGTAGTTGTCTTATCATTCTTCTAATGGTATTTTTGTAGAATTTAATTTTTGATGTCTCGTATACGGGGTTGACAATTTTGTGCAATTATGAAGATTTTAATTGTTCGTTAATCGTGTTTGTCGGGGAAGCATTTCGTGTGAATGGTATTGTTGGTGATAAAGTGTTATATTGTGTGTAATTTTCGTATAGTGACGAGTTAAGTATGTTTTGTAAATGATTACGCGATCGATGAAAAAGGCAAAAATGATGGATAGTCAGAATGACAAAATTGTTAACATGGCGAACTCGCCAACACAGGAGAACAGTAGGATGAATAATGAAGTAGAAAACAATTTAATAAGCCGGGAAAATAGTCCGGAACCAGTTCAAAATTTTTCACAATCGGAAAATTTTCAGAATATAAGATTAACGATAGAAGATTCTGAAATAGTATCGAACACAGATAGCTTTACGGCTATGCCAAAGGAAGATAGTTTTATGGGAAATGTTAGGGGCGAAAAGAATTTCGAACCAGTTAATATGGAGCAGTTGATGAGTGTAATATTAAATTTGGGATCACAAATAGGAACAATTAAAACTGATATGGGAACAATGGAAACACAGAATGAGATTTTCACTCTGCAGCGGAGTGTGCGCTGATATGAAACTTCCTGGCAGATTAAAACTGTGTGCCCGACCGAGACTCGAACTCGGGACCTTTGGCTTTCGCGGGCAAGTGCTCTACCAACTGAGCTACCGAAGCACGACTCACGCCCGGTACTCACAGGTCCCGAGTTCGAGTCTCGGTCGGGCACACAGTTTTAATCTGCCAGGAAGTTTTAATGGAAACACAGTTAAGATCTGAATTAAAAACAGAGATGGGAACATTGGAAACACGGTTAGACTCACGAATAGGGACATGTTTCAAAAACATGAAAGATGAATTAAAGAAAGAAATTAGAGAAGAAGTACAACCGATTTTGAATGCTCACAATAATAGATTAATTTCAGTAAAAATTAGACAAAAGGAACAGGATAGAGAACAGGAAGAAAGAGATCGCGTGATAGTACAAAAATTTTCAGAGTTAAATTTACAACGTGCACACGATAAGGAAGAAATATTTGAAAGAATCGAGGAATCCGTACCAAATGACATAATAAATAACCTAACACAACAATATGAACAGTTAACTACTAAGTGTGTCAATACTGAAAGCCGAGTCGCGACACTTACGGAAGACGTAAATAAACAGAAAGAACAAATAGGTGACTTATCGGAAAGAGTTGAGGAGATTTCAGATAAGTCGACAAATAGTAGTTTAAATGAGGACAGATATTCAGATGATACAGCTCCATTGCCATTTGCAGAAACAGAAGAGTACCAGAATGTAAATAAACATGTTGAAAATCAGCGAAAATTTAATGAACGTGTTAAAAGGGAATTTGAGGCATTACGAAAGCAAGTTAAACAAACTGAAAGCGAAATCGTAGGAAAAGACAGTACAAGAAAGTGGAATCACCGATAGCAGCGGGCTTTGAAGAAAATAATTTATTTCATTTACGAGATGCAACAAGAGAGCGCCAGGCGCGCGAACTCGACTATAATCAACATTCGGACTGGGACAGACGCAGTAGGTCTTTGTCGCCACGAGGCGAAAACTTTGACTATAAACACTTTTTAACTGATCGGAAATTAGATTTTTCGCAATTCTAATAATGACATACATCCATGTTCATGGTTAGATCAATTTATGTACGCACTTCCATCAAATTGGCCACTAAGTCACAAACTGGAATTTATGGGTTGCTATTTAGGTCTTCAGGGGCCACAGGGCCCCGAGGTGTAGTGGTGCTATTTCCCTTTTAGTTTTCTGCACTGCTGCCTACTCTTTTACTATTCTTTCTATATATCAAAACAACTCTTCAACTATCAATCTATCTAGAAAAGGAGTCAGTAAAGAATAACCGGATATGACTATTTTACCCAAAAGTGACAGTTTTCAGGATATTGATGAAAAACGAACCGGCGACGCGCATGCGGACACTTATTAGAGGTTGTAATAATTTAAATGATTTTTATCATGCATTTATATGGGCATATTGGTCCGAAAACACGCAAGACAAACATAGTCTTATTATGCAGCGTAATTTTGAACAGTCTGAGTTCCGCACGCCGGCAGAGTACTTTGAAGACATGATTCGAAAGAATCAATTCCTTTCCAACCCTTATAGCCCGACTGAATTAATTCGCATTTGTTTAACTAAGCTGCCACGATCGATAGGACACATTGCTTTAGCCTGAAGATGTAAAGACGACATTGAAACTCTTAAGACTTTGCTACAAGAACTTGAGTATGACAACGACGACGGAACTTCTTGTAATTTTTTCAGTAATGGTAATCACAATAGATTTTCAGAGAAAAGGGATAATGATCGGAACGGACGTTATAGCGGTAATTTTGAAAATAACAAACGAAACAGACAGGACAATAGATACCAGCCTTATGACAAAGGAAAGCGTAGCGATTAGACAGTATTATTTAGTTCGCAATGATATTCTTTTTAAACGAAAATCGGTTGACAGCTCTGTTTGGTTAGTTTGCAGTCCTGATGAGTGGGTTAATAAATTGATTTGGTATACACATTTCAGTTATGCACACTTTGGTCCCAGAAAAGGCTTTCATAAATTATGAGAAAATTGCTACTTCAGTAATATGGAAAAACGAATTCGATTTGTTCTTGCCAAATGCAAATTATGTCAAAAGGCTAAGCCGCCAACTATTTCTCACAGAGCACCGTTGTTTCGTATCATTCCAGCGAAATGAAAGGAAATGGCTGCAGTCGATTTGTTCGGTCCAGTGGTTCGTTCTACTAATGGTTTTGCGTACATTATGGTAGCAGTGGAATTGACATCAAAATATGTGTGTTTTACACCTTTACGCAAAGCAACAGCTCGTTCAGTATCTAAGGCTTTCATCAAAAATTTTCTTAAAGCAGTGGGCCATGTTGATAAAGTTATATCAGATAATGAATCACAGTTTCGCTCTAAAATTTGGCTTCGTACTCTACGGCGTCGTAAGATTAAACCAATTTTCATTTCACTTTTTCACCCTCAATCTAACGCTTCAGAGAGATGGATGAAGGAAACCAATAAATTGTGTCGTCTTTATTGTCATAAGAATCACAGAACGTGGGATCAGTATCTTCATATTTTTCAAAACATTCTGAATGAACTCCCTAATGATTCAACTTCTTTACCGCCTATATTGATATTAGAAAATAAAGCACCGACAAATCGCATTTCTGAAATCGTTCCTTTTCCGCCTACACGGAAACTGCGGCATTCTGAAGTTGTCAACCTGGCTCTACAAAATATTGCATCTGTGGCTGCTAGAAGAGAGAAATCAGCTAAACGTCCTGGTCGTTTAAAAACCTTGTCAGTTGGTCAAAAATCTCATCGTTTGTCTCACAAAGGAAAAAGATTGGGTCGCAAATTTTTTCTGCTTTATAACGGCCTATATAGAGTTCGCAAAATTATTCTTGATAACACTGTCGAAGTAGAAACTCTTAAATCTCGGCGCTCTAAGGAAATACATCATATATCGAAAGTTAACATTTTTGTGGAATGACATACTTTTGAGAAACTAACAGTTACATGTAAACACGCAGAGAATACAAGGATACCGCGCCGTGTTCTGGCTGCGGCACGTACTAAAGCAACAGTCAAGTCTGCGCGCCGCGCAAGGCAGTCGTTGACCGCAAACAATTACGTCCTACGTCACGCGAATGCACTGACAGCCGTAAACAAATACACAGTCTAATTTCTCCGACTAAATTCAGTATAAAGCTATAGTGACTTGATAAATTATGTTATTAACGTTCAGTTTTTTTCAGGATACAGTTGTATAAAATATTTAAGAACGTCAGGTAAATTCTGTGTGTGTCCGACGTTAAGAGGACTTGCTATCGAGAAAATTTCAAGAAGAATGTAAATTTGAAGAAGAAAGTAATAAACTAAAAAAGGGAACTATTAATTGAGTTTATTTTTCAGGTAACATATTTCTACTTAGGTATGTACTTTACACGTAATTTGCTGCTCGCGATTACGTGATTTATACTTTGTGTTAACTGATTTTGACAATGATTGATTAATGAACAGGGTTGTTACTTACGTATATTACGCATCGCTTGGCTGCTCTGCTTTTTCACTGATGTCGTATTTTTTTTATTATGTGCCTGCTGTGCTTATTTATTTAAATTATAATTGTCACCTGATTAGTTGTGCTGATATGGATGGCTATGTATGTAAGTTATACTTTGTGATTTATCTGCTTGCGCCTTCATGTTTACTTAATAAGATTAAATATGAACATTTATTTGCTTATGCTGATATGATGCTAATGATCTGTTTATTATGTAAGATATATACTTGCTGCTTTGCGTATGGGTTGTATATTTACACATTTCTGATTTGTTGTCATAACTACTCTTCAATTTCGTATATAGAAATGCTGATATGCTGTGTACGAACATGGAGTTTAGGTCACACTATGGTATTAATTATAGATTGTTCGCTTGGCAGAGCATCGTTGTAGGGATTGTGCTACATCCACTTGTTGACATTCTGTTCTCTACTGGTATTTTTACTCGCTATTGCATGTTTCGCTTACGCTCAGTGCTTTATATTTTAAGAACAGAAAATGAAGTGCTATAATTCTACGAACGACATTGGTACAAGAAACTTCATTGAAGTCACATGAGCTGGAGGTTTTATGGAAGCTGTATAAATTTATGCTAATAGAAAGGAAGCTAACGACATGAAATACCAACACTAGGTTTCGACCATTGACAGTTATTACACTGCATTCTTCGCGAGCAATTGAAATAGCAAGTGACACTTGACAAAAAAAAAAAAATATACTCCACATGTTTGCTTCTCTTTTGCCATGATTCTTGAAGTGGTGTACACACTGTGAAATATTACGATTTATTCATTCAGAGTCTTATGTAATCATTCATACGCTGTACTCGTACTTACTTACTAAAAGTTATTTAAACTGGAGGCTGTTAGAGGTCATGTATGCATTTCTTTTATTTAATGATGGACAACGTAACCAAAATGTATTTTATAATTCATAATGAGTAGAAGATTTGGGTCAGGTGGATTACACAGAGGTTGTGTGTGGACATTATGTCTTCGGATTGTATGACATGATGAATTGAAGTTTGCACTAGAATTTTATCTGTACTTGTTCGAGGAGACAGACTAGAGGAAAGAGTTGTTATGGAAGTGAAATTATATTGGTATATGTATCGACGTATTGAAGAGGTATTATTGAAGTATTGGGATTGTGTGATGTTGATGATTATTGCAGTTTTGGTGGACAAGAGGTAAGGTAAATGATATTGGTGATAAGGTTTATATGTATCGACGTAAGAGGTATTATTGAAGTATTAAGATTATGTGATGCTGATGATTGTTGGAGTTTTGAGGGATGAGAGGTAAAGTAAGTGAAGAGCATTTATTTTTTTTTTGTTGGTTTATATGGAACAAGAAGGATGAAGATGGCAGACTAGAACACTCCAGTGGAAGGACGATTGTCTACACACACACTTTGTTAAATCAATAAGCAGTATATAATTTTTTTTCGATAGAGGAAGTATTTGCATATCTTGATATCTTGGCACACTGACAGTTGTTCAGTAACCGTACATTTTGATTTGGCTTGGCAAACATTGGTCGTGACATGATGACTATGACGTTGACTAACTACTATTGACTGTTATACACTGTTGCCACTACTACTTGAGACACACGTTGAACATGAAATTTTGACAGAATTGCATTGACACAGTTAACACTATTCAATTACAAATATGAGTGAGTGTGTTTTGTGTGTTTTCCTTTCCTAATCCCAAATAATTGGTACCGACCTACCTCCTAAATATTATTTTACTTGTTTGTTGTGGGTTGCACTGACACCCATAAATACACTCCTGGAAATTGAAATAAGAACACCGTGAATTCATTGTCCCAGGAAGGGGAAACTTTATTGACACATTCCTGGGGTCAGATACATCACATGATCACACTGACAGAACCACAGGCACATAGACACAGGCAACAGAGCATGCACAATGTCGGCACTAGTACAGTGTATATCCACCTTTCGCAGCAATGCAGGCTGCTATTCTCCCATGGAGACGATCGTATAGATGCTGGATGTAGTGCTGTGGAACGGCTTGCCATGCCATTTCCACCTGGCGCCTCAGTTGAACCAGCGTTCGTGCTGGGCGTGCAGACCGCGTGAGACGACGCTTCATCCAGTCCCAAACATGCTCAATGGGGGACAGATCCGGAGATCTTGCTGGCCAGGGTAGTTGACTTACACCTTCTAGAGCACGTTGGGTGGCACGGGATACATGCGGACGTGCATTGTCCTGTTGGAACAGCAAGTTCCCTTGGCGGTCTAGGAATGGTAGAACGATGGGTTCGATGACGGTTTGGATGTACCGTGCACTATTCAGTGTCCCCTCGACGATCACCAGTGGTGTATGGCCAGTGTAGGAGATCGCTCCCCACACCATGATGCCGGGTGTTGGCCCTGTGTGCCTCGGTCGTATGCAGTCCTGATTGTGGCGCTCACCTGCACGGCGCCAAACACGCATACGACCATCATTGGCACCAAGGCAGAAGCGACTCTCATCGCTGAAGACGACACGTCTCCATTCGTCCCTCCATTCACGCCTGTCGCGACACCACTGGAGGCGGGCTGCACGATGTTGGGGCGTGAGCGGAAGACGGCCTAACGGTGTGCGGGACCGTAGCCCAGCTTCATGGAGACGGTTGCGAATGATCCTCGCCGATACCCCAGGAGCAACAGTGTCCCTAATTTGCTGGGATGTGGCGGTGCGGTCCCCTACGGCACTGCGTAGGATCCTACGGTCTTGGCGTGCATCCGTGCGTCGCTGCGGTCCGGTCCCAGGTCGACGGGCACGTGCACCTTCCGCCGACCACTGGCGACAACATCGATGTACTGTGGAGACCTCACGCCCCACGTGTTGAGCAATTCGGCGGTACGTCCACCCGGCCTCCCGCATGCCCACTATACGCCCTCGCTCAAAGTCCGTCAACTGCACATACGGTTCACGTCCACGCTGTCGCGGCATGCTACCAGTGTTAAAGACTGCGATGGAGCTCCGTATGCCACGGCAAACTGGCTGACACTGACGGCGGCGGTGCACAAATGCTGCGCAGCTAGCGCCATTCGACGGCCAACACCGCGGTTCCTGGTGTGTCCGCTGTGCCGTGCGTGTGATCGATCATTGCTTGTACAGCCCTCTCGCAGTGTCCGGAGCAAGTATGGTGGGTCTGACACACCGGTGTCAATGTGTTCGTTTTTCCATTTCCAGGAGTGTACATTGAATCACACTACCACACACAGAACAGTTACACTTGTGCTTTGTTGTTTCGTAGCTTTTATAGTTGCAGGGGACTTAATTAACCAATTGTGTTAACGGAAATCTCCTTTCAGTCTTTATTGTTATTTTATGCAGTCAGATTGCGTACTAATACTAGTCAGGGCCAACCGGTTACGAGACTTCGCGACCGGTCACACAGCTACGAAAATTATTGCATTTTAATTAAGCCCCCATGCACGGTGCGGCCCCTCCCGCCGCAAGTTCGAGTCCTCCCTCGGGCATGGATGTGTATGATGTTCTTAGCATAAGTTAGTTTAAGTAGTGCGTAAATATAGATACCGATTACCTAAGGAGTTTGGTCCCTTAGGAATTCACACATATTTGAACATTTTTTGTCTGATGTGGGGGACAGTTGCGGAATATTTTTTGATTTGTTCAAAACAGATTCTGTCTGATATCATATTCGGACTAATTGGTGCATTGCACTCTTAGCTGGCACTTTGACACCAATGAACTTCTCCGCGAACAACTGTCCACACCGTTTTCACGACTCTGTTATCACGTAAATTTCCACAGCGAGCACCCGTTGGTCCACTGTGAGTACCATCGTTCTCTTTGCACCGCGCCACTCACACTGACACAGCCCGCACTACGCTCTGAACCGGTGTGGATCACGTGGCGGGCGTACACGTGGTGTGCGCGTCATGGGGTGTGGTTATACGCATACATTCACGTTCTGTCGTATCCATTCGTCCGGACCACCTTTATTTGCCCAACCCTGTACAGTTATCTAGCCTTCACGATCGCCAGACCATTCGCCATAAGATTTTGTTTATGGGGTTGGATGAAGTCTGCGTATAAACGAAAGGCGAGATGAACTGCGTGGTCGCACCATGAGCGCTGCTGTCGTCATTAGGAAGCGTGCTGAGGCACCCAGACAAACTACGCAATATGTTCTCCAAACAGGGCAAAAATGCATTGATGCTGGCTGTGAGATATTCGAACATTTATTGTGAACAATACAACTGCTGTAATGTGAATTGTATAATAATGCTTGGAGACGAATGTATCAGACATACGTCTTATTCAATAGCTACTTTGTAAACAGTATGTTTTAATGTTTCCTAACTGTTGTACATGTGTACATATACATGAACCTGAAATGTATTGAATAACACAGAAAGTAAAATTACAATGTACCTTACATGTGTTCCATTTCGGGAGTCATTCAGATTAGGGCGTATGTCCATACTAAACTTTTTGCTTCAAATGATCGTTCCTGTAATATTCCTGAATGAGACCACTCCTCCTGGGACATCCTGTACACTCTAAAACTTTTTGCTTCAAATGATCGTTCCTGTAATATTCCTGAATGAGACCACTCATCCTGGGACATCTTGTGTACTCTTAAGTTACAAAATGTATGTATCACGCGGAAGAAATGTTTAGGATACTGAACAACGTCAGATATCAAGATCCAGAGTGTATGCAACCAATGGAAATAATAAAGTTCGAGGAACATGTTTTACCCAAAGATAAACATAGCCCAGTTGCACTATTTTGTGTGTGTGCGTGTGTCAGTTTCCCGAAACAAATTGCATTTGAAAATCAAAACAGGGAGTGTATGTCACAGAAGGTGGTGCTGAATGTATACTGTCGGGAATAAACCTACTCCATAACGAAAGAATTGTCAGTGACGAATGTTTCAAATGGGTCTGAGCACTATGGGACTTAACATCTGAGGTCATCAGTCCCCTAGAACTTAGAAGTACTTAAACCTAACTAACCTAAGGACATCACACACAGCCGGCTGGTGTGGCCGAGCGATTCTAGGCGCTTCAGTCTGGAACCACGCGACCGCTACGGTCGCAGGTTCGAATCCTGCCTCGGGCATGGATGTGTGTGATATCCTTAGGTCAGTTAGGTTTAAGTAGTTCTAAGTTCTAGGGGACTGATGACCTCAGATGTTAAGTCCAATAGTGCTCAGAGCCATTTTTTGACATCACACACATCCATGCCCGAGGCAGGATTCGAACCAGCGACCGTAGCGGCCGCGTGGTTCCAGACTGAAGCGCCTAGAACCACTCGGCCACAACGGCCGGTTTATCAGTGACGAGAAAAGGTTGTAAGATATACACTGTCTATATATAGTTTTAATTATGTCATCCATCCATCACAAGTATTTCTGTAGTTTGCTGTTGCCTTCTTATAGGCTATTGTATCATCTGCAAAAATTCTGCCTTCAAACAAAAATCTGACTGTACAGTGCATGGTAGTAGTTTTAACGATTTCCCTTTCATTCCACATTCACGAGTAGTTGCCGATATACATCTGTACATCTGTACACTTGCGTCGCCTTGAAAAAGGGTATCTGGAGAAAATCGACAAAATTATGATAAATAAGCCACAAATTGTACAGAACAATGGGAGGTACTCATACATTAGAGAGCTTACAGAAAATGTTATGACGAGATTAATATATAACAACTCATCAGCGCCCTAGTCAAACACTGTAATGTCAAAGCATATTACATCATGTACTGAAGTGAGAAAGAAACTGCCACACCTGCCTAATATCGTGTAGGGTCCCAGCGAGCACGCAGAAGTTCCGCAACAGGACGTGGCACAGACTCGACGAATGTCTGAAGTGGTGCTGCAGGGAACGGACACCATGAATGCTGCAGGGCTGTCCATAAATCCGTAAGAGTACGAGGGAGTGGAGATATCTTCTGAGCAGCACTTTGCAAGGCATCCCAGATACGCTCAATAATGCTAATGTCTGGGTAGTTTGGTGGCCAGCGGAAGTGTTTAAACTCAGAAGAGAGTTCCTGGAGCCATTCTGTAACAATTCTGGACGTGTGGAGTGTCGCATTGTACTGGCGGAATTGCCCAAGTTTGTCGGAATGCACAGTGGGCATGAATGGATGCAGGTGATCAGACAGGACGCTTACGTACGTGTCACCTGTCAGAGTCGTATCTAGACTATCAGGGATCTCATATCGCTCCAACTGCACACGCTTCACGCCATTACAGAGCCTCCGCCAGCTTGAACAGACCCCTGCTGACATGGAGGGTCCATGGATTCATAAGGTTGTCTCCATACCCGTACACGTCCATCCGCTAGATAAAATTTGAAACGAGACTCCTCCGACCAGGCAAGATGTTTCCAGTCATTAATAGTCCAATGTTGGTGTTGACGGGCCCAGGAGAGGTTTAAAGCTTTACATTAAGAGTACACGAGTGGGCCTTCGGCTCAGAAAGCCCACATCGATGATGTTTCGTTGAATAGTTCGCACGTTGATACTTGTTGATGGTCCAGCATTGAAATCTGCAGCAATTTGCGGAAGAGTTGCGCTTCTGTCACGCTGAATGATTCTCTTCAATCGTCCGTTGGTCCCGTTGTTATAGGATCTTTTTCCGGCCGCAGCGTTACCGGTGGTTTGATATTTTACCGGATTCCTGACATTCACGGTACACTCGTGAAATGGTCGTACGGGAAAATCCGCATCTCATCGCTATCTCAGAGATGCTGTGTCCCATAGCTCGTGCGCCGATGCGCCGACTATAACACCACAATCAGACTTTCTTAAATCTTATTAACTGCCACTGTAGCAGCAGCAGTAAACGATTTGAAGGACTGCGCCAGATACTTGTGTTACATAGGCGTTGCCGACCGCAGCGCCGTATTCCATCTGTTTACATATCTATGTATTTGAATACGCATGCCCATACCAATTTCTTTGGCGCTTCAGTGTAAGTTATGTTAACGTTTACCACAATTTTGGAGAATATTCCATAACGTTATTTTTAGTAATTCAGCTGTGCTCGAGTCAGGCACTATAATGTCACAGTGCCTTATCTATTAACTTATAGTACTATTTTACCGTCATTTTCAAGTAGAATAACTGTTGCTGATAAGTCTTTCACTACGGTGCACAGAGGACAAATGATGTGTCTCCCATAACTGAAACAGTAAAAGAAAGGTGGAGGGGGAAGTGGTGACATGATTTAAGTCTTCCAGTTGGCGCAGAGAGGGAAAGGGTGGGAAGGGAACGGTACACTTCACTGAGATCACTATCTGAGCTTACAACTCGTACAGTGGATGGGTGACCTTCATTTTCCCTCTAATTTTATGTGTTGCAAGCGTCCTACAGGTATGGGAGTCCTTGGAGAGTACACGTAACAGATGACGAGTTACACAGTGACTTTGAATGTACCACACACAATTGTCAAAGATGTGTGGGCGTGACCTAGGGGTAAGATTGTTCCCAATTCAGCTCCTGGGGACGTTCTTTAAATCTGGAAGAGAAAATGATGGAAATTTGGTATGGTAGGTGAAAGCTGAATAGGAATTTGATACATTTTTCTTAAATGAAAGCATTGTAGAACGTTATATACCGTTCACATTTATTAACAGCTTTGTGACACAAATAATGTTTGTTCGTATTATGGGTTGCAAAAAGGAATACATAACAGTAATGATGATTAATGTCGTTGTACAGATATCTTCCCTTAGGGTCGAGGAGGCGAGAATGTTTGTTCGAAAAGTGAAAACAAGGCGTCAGGTAGACGTTGTAAAATCAGAGAGACGACTTTTTTCTGCGTGGTCACTTATGTTCAGTTACTAACAGAACCTACGATATGTGAATATAACACTGGTCTATGGAAACCCGGCTGAAAAGCCCAGTAAGATAGCTACTTTTCTTCTTAACCCATTTAGAAGGTCCTGCGTACAGCACATATGTTTCAGTCTTTGGAAAATTGTCAGACACGTACACGTTAAAAATGTTGGCGTTAGCAGAGATTTGTGTCTCTGTGATTACACGAGTTTGCTAGCTTCAGTCATGGTTTTTGCACTTATCCAATATCACACCCATATTTTACAGTTTATTTTTCATAATCGGAATTGAAGCGAACTGTGTACTTTAATTCTATGTGTTAAGAATGGCTTCTAAAAGTAACAGTTATTTATTAAATCTGATCAAGAATATTCACTTGCCCTCCAGTAAATGAAACGAAATTATAACAATGTTAAAACTATCCTGAGGCCAACGATAGTTTGAACATCATAGTGCTTCACTTGGAGCCAAAAATTATGGTTGCAACTTGACTTTTTCACATGAAAAATAGAAACATTATTAACGCTGTAAGCAAGAGGCTTTTAAACACATACCGTAACGCATTCTCTAACTAATCACCGACAGTTCCTCTTTATGTCTGATACAGTGTCTTACATATTACAAGAATAAGATGAGCAGTGTGATGTACTCGTCGTCGTGAGATTTCTCCAAAGAGAATCAGTTGAGGATGAGTGTGGTGACAGTTGTAGTAGTATCTTCCAGAACAGAGTCCTGCGTTGTCGCTGCTGCGTCTCCCCGCTCTGTTTCGGCCTCGCTGTCAGCGCCGTGCTCCGCCGCCGCACAGCGGGCCCTGTGCGGGTAGTCGCACACCGACAGCTCGCGGTTGAAGTGCAGGTCCGCAGGGCACACGGCCGCCACCGGTGAGCCGTAGCAGCACCTGTAGAACAGCGAGCAGTTGCGGTCGTCCGCCAGGTGCACCGCGCTAGAGCTGGACGGCGGACACGTACCCACGGGCGACGACAGCGCCGTCGCCGTCATAGCGGCCACCACCGACACCAACCCATAAACTGCACATGTTAGTAAATAAACGCAAGGTTATGTGCCAGCAGCTCATTTCCATGCAAACGCCTAAGCTGCGCCCCCCTCCCCCCTCACCCCCCCCCCCCGCCCCTCCAGCCAATCCCGGTAGATCTACCTCTCTGCAATTTTTTTCTAATCAGATACAGCGAATTTGAAATTAGGTTTAAAAAAATGAAGTATTACTGCAAAACATTACTTAAATGAACCACAGTGTTGAAATATGTTGGACATAGCAAATCGAATCATTACACAAATGAATTAAAGACATTATCTGCCACCGAGCACTGATTTAAATCAATGCGGAAAGGTGAAAATTTGTGCGAGATTGGGATTCGAATCATACTTACCAAGCAGATGTACTGACCACTGCGCCATCCGGACACGGAGGTCAGCAAACTGCATGGACTATCCTAGCACCCTTCCTGTCAGATTCAAATTCTCAACTTCTGCACACACTACTGATGTAGTACCCCTTGCCCATTATCCTCAATAATCGCGGCATTTCGCTGATTCCCGGAAGAGTTCGACTGTGCTCTGCATCGACGCTAAAGTGATCCACTGGTCGTCCTCATCTGTCCGAAAGAACAGACACCACATATGTAATTAAGCTAAGGGTGACCAGTTGATTTGATTAATGCGAGGACGACCAGTTGGTCACTTCAGTGTTGATGCACACCATGATCGAACTCCTACGGAAATCAGCAAAGTTCTGCGAATAATGAGGATAGTAGGCAAGGGCCACTACGTCAGAAACGTGTGGATAAGTTGAGAATTTGAGTCTGACTGGAAGCGTGTTAGCAGTGGTCAGTGCATCTGCCTAGTAAGTGGGGGTACGGTCTGGTACAAATTTTCAACTTTCCCCATTCAATTAAATCAATGCCCACTGGCAGCTAATGCCATTAATTCATTTGTGTCTTAATTTATAGTAGTTGCTGGAGCAAAATGGTGTCTGTTCTTTCGAACATGTGTGAAAGAACGGACACTACATATACAACAAATTGAATGTGTTACTGAAGTAAATAAATTACAAGTTGTATAAGCATTTTAAAATATAACAATGAACAAAGTCTATATCTTATTGTTTACGGTACCCACTGTATGTTACATTCAATATGATGTTTAATGAAGAACAGATTTTCTTTTCTCCTCATAAATTATTAATATAAATAAAAGAAAGGTTGTAATTAAGAGATGAGAAACTATCCCTTTCCAGGAAGTGTACTTTTATTACAATTTTACTTTTCATTTCCTTGCTTTGAGTGGAGCAAAAGCGTTGGTTATATCGCTGAAATCAATTTTACCAGCTGTGTTGTATTCCACCGAGAATGTAGTAAATCCGACGGTGTGCTTTCGTCATAACCGACCTCAAATAAATTTTTTATCATCTTTAATTTGTTGAAACCACGTTTACAAGATGCTGCAGCCACTGTTATTGTCATAAATATCCTATTTCGTTGTTTGAATAAACATCTTTTAACACGTACTCTGAAAAAATACTTCACAGTATACAGACGTGAAGCCATGTTAGTGCGTTTCATCAGCTCTTTTCACCTGGGACTTGAAAGCAACTGTTTCATTAACTAGCTCTGCAGTGTCAATATCTCTGGCACATTTCGCACCAAATCTACACATTTTTCTGAGTAAGATACAGAGCTTTCAGCTAAGCAGTTTCCTGAGAGGAAATCAATATCAGATGAAATGGTGTGGTATATGTGAGATCTTCCACTTTAATTATCGTTCTATCAAATAGTCTCGCTCTGGTCCTCAGGTGGCACAAATTGGCAAAAATCGGAACCTTCTGGTCAAACAGCGTATTTGCTTCAACTCCCTCTCGCCAACCTTTAGTGTGTGCGTGCGTTTGCATGATTGGGTTTGTGCCCATTTAGTATCTGAAGATCCGGTGGGCTTTTCCAAATGCCTTCTGTGTAAGGTAGGGGGTGTGAAATGAAGGGCTTACCTACACGTGTACGTGTTTTGTTTGAGTGAAATTTTTCTGTGTTTAGTGTGATGTTTTGTCTGGTGTTTTATACTCTGAAATGACGAGTGGTTATGTTCCTTGGGTGTTTGTAGTTTACATGGAGAGGATCGGATCTGAGCGACGAGATGAGATGGAATGGTCAGTTTTCTGATTTTTCATAAAATGATTGTGTTCTATTCTGTATGATGGTGGTGATGATTTGCATATTTGTGTCATTGTGTATGTGAGTGTTGGGGACGAACCAAGGTGCCTCAATAATGATTCTTAAGGCCTTGTTTTGTAGGACTTGTACCTTTTGGATGTGAGTATCAGCGGCCATGCCCTATAACTCACATCCGTAAAGTATTGTCGGAAGTACAACCATCTTCCAGATTAGCAGTTTTAATCTGGTGGTTAGGCCATTGCCCTTCAGCAAAGGATATAACTGATATAATCTAGTTGAACCCTGATTACATATGTCGGTAATGTGCTGTTGCCAGAGTAATTTAGCTTTAATGTCTTACAGTTACGTGCCTATAGACCATCATCCGAGTTCTGCGACTGAATCGTGATTTACTGTCAGAAAGGTCACAAGAAGTAGTAAATGACGGCTTCGAGTAAACAGAACTGATATCTTGGGTTCCCCAGGGAAGTGTTATAGGCCCCAAGCTGTTCTCAATGTACCGGGTGATCAAAAAGTCAGTATAAATTTGAAAACTGAATAAATCACGAAATAATGTAGATAGAGAGGTACAAATTGACACACATGCTTGGAATGACATGGGGTTTTATTAGAACCAAAAAAATACAAACGTTCAAAAAATATCCGACAGATGGCGCTTCATCTGATCAGAATAGCAATAATTAGCATAACAAAGTAACACAAAGCAAGGATGATGTTCTTTACAGGAAATGCTCAATATTTCCACCATCATTCCTCAACAACAGCTGTAGTCGAGGAATAGTGTTGTGAACAGCACTGTAAAGCATGTCCGGAGTTATGGTGAGGCATTGGCGTCGGATGTTGTCTTTCAGCATACCTAGAGACGTCGGTCGATACACTTGCGACTTCAGGTAACCCCAAAGCCAATAATCGCACTGACTGAAGTCTGGGGACCTGGGAGGCCAAGCATGACGAAAGTGGCGACTGATCACACGATCATCACCAAACGACGCGCACAAGAGATCTTTGACGCGTCTAGAAATACTTTTTTTCTGTTCTAATAAAACCCCATGTCATTCCAAGCATGTGTGTCAATTTTTACCTCTCTGTCTACATTAGTCCGTGGTTTATTAAGTTTTCAAATTTATACTGACTTTTTGGTCACCCGGTATATAAACGACTTAGGAGACAATCTGAGGAGCCCTCTGAGATTGTTTGCAGATGATGCTGTCTTTTACAGTCTAGCGAAGTGACGAGAAGATAAAAATAAATTCCAAAATTATTTAGACAAGATATCTGTACGATGAGAAAATTAGCACTTTCACCCCAAATAATGAAAAGTGTGAAATCATCCACATGGATGCTAAAAGGACTCCATGAAATTTCGGTTACACGATAAATCACACAAATCTAAAGGCTGTCAATTCAACAAAATACCTCGGGATTACAATTTCGAACAACTTAAATTGGAACGATCACATAGAAAATGTTGTGCGGAGGGCCTACCAAAGACTTGTGTTCTATTGGCAAAATACTTGGCATATGTAACAAACGTACTGCTGAGATCGCCTGCACTACGTTTGTTCGTCCTCTACGAAAGGAGAAAGTGTTACGAATATAAGCGATTTGGGGTGACAGTCATTGAAACAAAGGCGAGATATTTTCCCGAAAAACGAATTACAATCTTTCTGCTCAGAACGCAAAAACACCGGGTGGTTATAATTGAGCTACACATGGAAGTCCAGTGTGGGCGGTAATTATCGTACGGCAGCGAAACTTGGTAGATGTACTAATGAGATAATGCAGAATCAATTTACGCTGGAAAGAAATTGTTGCAATTTTCGCCACCAGGTGCAGATCTCTCGCTATCCACTCTTCGTGTGACAGTATGACATTCATGCTGTCATTTGTCAAACCATAACGTGAGTGAAGAGTGTGGCTATCAAGAAAAGAGATCGTGCAGTGTTAATGAAAAACGCAACGTCATTAAATGGTTTAGAGAAGATGATATGAAATTCGTAAACGTGGATGAGCATGGTGTGGCACCTGGAAGAGGGCGGTGTCCTATACCTGTGGACGTTATTGATGCCTGCTGGTGTTGCTGTAACTGAGCATAAACAGCACGTGCCCCGAGTAGTGCTAGTGCTCGTGCGGTGTCACGAGAATTGTCGATCTCATGGTCAACAGAATGGAAAGCTTTGCGGTCTATTTTACACTGGTGCCCACATAAGATCGAGGCGGTGTAGCAACTGAAACCTAATAATCTGCAGCAACGTTCTGAATTTGTTCTTAGTTTCTGGCTTGGATCAAAGTTGATGACATGTGGCCAGCCAATATTCCATGGAGTGACGAGGTATATTTTGCACTTCAGGTTGCGGTGAAGATTCAGAACTACCGAATGTGGGGTACTGTTAAACCGGGTATGGTGCGCAAAGAGCTGTTGCACTCGCTGTGTGTGACGGTGCGGTATGGATTCATAAGTATCTTTATTCTCGGTCCGTTCTTCTTTGACTAGAATTCATCCAGAGGACGTGTCAGACGTACCGAGACATATACATGTTATCGAATCTCCTTATACAGCTGTTGATTCCTGGTCAGGAAGTGCAACGGCGTAGAAAACCACTATTTTCATGCAAGTTGGGACAACACCTCATGTCGCTCGCCTAGTAAAAAACCTGCTTAATGCAACCTACCACGAACCAGGGGCACATGTAGGCCTAGGCAGACTAGGCGGCTCCTTATGGCTGCGGGTTTTTTGGAACAGCTTATAAAGCCACGTCCACACCGGCTGCGCTCCGCTGTCATGCGCAGCGCCGCTCAAAACCGTGAATGGAGGTTCAGCGAATAACGAACAAGTTCCGCGCAGTGTTGCTGCAACAAAGGAAATACTTCGTTCGTGCGCAGGTCTGTTGGGATGGCGTTTCTCGTTTCCAATTTTTGCTGACTGGCGCGCGTGCGCATTGGAGCTCCTCTGCGCCGTTCCGTGCTGCTCTGCGCCGTGGACTTGTCTGAAGTTTTCACTGTTAATTAGAACATTTTATTTAAAACTCATGAAAAGCGAAGGCGAACTCACAATGAAATGGATAATTCTAGGAAGGAAAACAAATGGAAATAAGGTAAACTGTATGGCTTTTGCAGACGACTTTGTAATAATTTCACAAGTTCTGACAGACAAAGCGGTTCAAATAAATCTTCTGGAAGAAACAGCAAATAGAACTAGTCTTAAAATTTTAGCTGAAAAAAAAAACAGAATTCGTAACAAATATAAAAAATGAGCCAAAATTCATAGAAACACGAACGGGTAAAATAGAGCGTGTACGTAAATTCAAATATTTTGAAGAAACTATACAACAGAAAGGACTAGAAAAAATTGCAGGAGATGTAAAAGTTAACCAAGTGGACAGAGCATATACACTCCTGGAAATTGAAATAAGAACACCGTGAATTCATTGTCCCAGGAAGGGGAAACTTTATTGACACATTCCTGGGGTCAGATACATCACATGATCACACTGACAGAACCACAGGCACATAGACACAGGCAACAGAGCATGCACAATGTCGCCACTAGTACAGTGTATATCCACCTTTCGCAGCAATGCAGGCTGCTATTCTCCCATGGAGACGATCGTAGAGATGCTGGATGTAGTCCTGTGGAACGGCTTGCCATGCCATTTCCACCTGGCGCCTCAGTTGGACCAGCGTTCGTGCTGGACGTGCAGACCGCGTGAGACGACGCTTCATCCAGTCCCAAACATGCTCAATGGGGGACAGATCCGGAGATCTTGCTGGCCAGGGTAGTTGACTTACACCTTCCAGAGCACGTTGGGTGGCACGGGATACATGCGGACGTGCATTGTCCTGTTGGAACAGCAAGTTCCCTTGCCGGTCTAGGAATGGTAGAACGATGGGTTCGATGACGGTTTGGATGTACCGTGCACTATTCAGTGTCCCCTCGACGATCACCAGTGGTGTACGGCCAGTGTAGGAGATCGCTCCCCACACCATGATGCCGGGTGTTGACCCTGTGTGCCTCGGTCGTATGCAGTCCTGATTGTGGCGCTCACCTGCACGGCGCCGAACACGCATACGACCATCATTGGCACCAAGGCAGAAGCGACTCTCATCGCTGAAGACGACACGTCTCCATTCGTCCCTCCATTCACGCCTGTCGCGACACCACTGGAGGCGGGCTGCACGATGTTGGGGCGTGAGCGGAAGACGGCCTAACGGTGCGCGGGACCGTAGCCCAGCTTCATGGAGACGGTTGCGAATGGTCCTCGCCGATACCCCAGGAGCAACAGTGTCCCTAATTTGCTGGGAAGTGGCGGTGCGGTCCCCTACGGCACTGCGTAGGATCCTACGGTCTTGGCGTGCATCCGTGCGTCGCTGCGGTTCGGTCCCAGGTCGACGGGCACGTGCACCTTCCGCCGACCACTGGCGACAACATCGATGTACTGTGGAGACCTCACGCCCGACGTATTGAGCAATTCGGCGGTACGTCCATCCGGCCTCCCGCATGCCCACTATACGCCCTCGCTCAAAGTCCGTCAACTGCACATACGGTTCACGTCCACGCTGTCGCGGCATGCTACCAGTGTTAAAGACTGCGATGGAGCTCCGTATGCCACGGCAAACTGGCTGACACTGACGGCGGCGGTGCACAAATGCTGCGCAGCTAGCGCCATTCGACGGCCAACACCGCGGTTCCTGGTGTGTCCGCTGTGCCGTGCGTGTGATCATTGCTTGTACAGCCCTCTCGCAGTGTCCGGAACAAGTATGGTGGGTCTGACACACCGGTGTCAATGTGTTCTTTTTTCCATTTCCAGGAGTGTAGTTTGACGAAGAATATTTACAACTAGAAATGCATATCTAGAAAAACCAAACTAAAACACCATACCACAGTTGCACGACCAGAATGTTTATATGCATGTGAATGCCTAACAATGAACTATAAGCTGGACGGGATAGAGGCACCTGAAAGACGGGTAGTTAGAAAAATATGAGTGCAACACAAACTGCAGATGGCAGGAAAATGATAGATAGTGAGGAGATCTACAAAAATATAGATATAACGTCAGAAACAATGGCTAAAAGAAGTTTAATCTTTTTTGGACACCTCCATCAAGTGAATGTGAACAGGCTCACGAAACAAATATTCCTGCATTTCTGGAAGAAGAAACCGACAATACCATGAAGTAAAGAAATATGGAAAGATCTAGAAAGAAACATAAAAGAATCTTTTCAAGAATAAAATATTAAATTTAGAAGGCTTTCCCTGTAGAAGAAACAAGAAATCGGGAACAACATCGACAGAAGAAAGAAAAAAATAACGTTGGAGTACTGGAAAAATAGAAAACAAACAAGGAACGGTGAGGAACTGAAGTTGATACGTGAGCCTAATTGGTCAACATGAAAAAAAATAGTGGTAACAATCAACTCAAATTTCATGAACAGTTTGGTCAGGCAACGAGAATAGGATAGGTTTTGTTTTAGTAATGACGTTACTTCGTGACAATGTGACCATTATTCACTTTATTCAGTGTCGTCTTGTCGTGTGGTATGCGTTAGGAAGGCAAATCTCGCTCTTAATAATTGAACTTTGTGATGGGTAATGCCGCTATCACTGTCATAGCAGTAACCGGTGTCGACACGCAACAATGCCCCTTCAAATTCAAAGCAAATTTTCTTTTTGTTATGTTGTCGCTCGTTGGGTTGTCCACAGCTGTCAATTTATGAAGCTTCTAGTTCCACTTTAAAAATCATTAGTTCATCATTGTTGTTGGAATGTGGCTATTGCTGAGGGGTATACGAGTATATGTCTCAAGAAAATAATGCTGCTCGAAATACAAGGCGCTAGCGTACGGCAGTGTTCTACATTCTACAAAATTTAGCTGCGCTAAATGCATTTTGCACTTATAAATTCAATAAAAATGAAGATAGAGCGCTGAAGAAAATTTCTTTCTAAGCTGTCTTGGATGGAAACTTATGAAACCTCCAAGCAGAAAGGAGATGTCAAGCACCACAGGTTCCTAACGAGACCAGGAGGCGTGGAATTTCAGTGCTTGAGTTGGTGAACGGGCCACAAGAGGAAAGAAAGGGAAAAAGAGGAAGATGTTATGAGTGTAGTAGATCACTGGACAACTCAACCAGGAAGTGGTGTGTTTGTTGCGATAAGTGGACCTGCCCTCAGCATTTGAAGGAAGTTTGTGTCAATTGTTTGGACAGTACGGACTGAAATGATAGAAGTGTCAGAAAGCAGTTCTGGAAATTTTGGTTTAATTATTGTATTAGTGAGATCCATATAGAGTTACTGCAGTGTATGGTTCACAAACCACATTTATTGTTCATATTTACTGCGATATAAGTGCACCTTTGTTGGTTTTCGTTAAAATAAGTTATATGTGGAGATTATAATAATTATAGCTCATTCAAGTCTGGAGCTGCCTAATTGACTGAATCCTTTTTTGTTATGCCCGTACATATCGTTGTTAAAATTCCGTACACAACAAAGGTGGGTGACAGCTGTCACCCACTCGACCAATAATGGAACAGAAATTCACACAACTGCTGCAGGGTTAAAAACCAAACACAGCCAGTTAGTTCCAACTCGAGCTCGAGTGTAGAAATATGAGAGTGTAATAATGTGGTGAACATTTCGAAAACAGTGCAGCGTGTGGTTAAACTGAGTCAAGAGTTTCCGAGTTAGAAAGAATAATAATAATGGCGCGGAAACAATGATTTCAGTGGACCCAAACGACGCATATAAAGACAATGATGATAGTCATTCAGTTTCTGAAGATCCTGCGAACTGGATAATAAATGAATTCCTTCTCGATCATATCGCCAAACAATGTCATGTGACACATAATATGAATTCAGACTTCAGTAATTCGTGCAGTCAATATACTGACTTTCTGAGGTATGCTGAGAACTAACAAATACTGTTTTTACTATGCCATCGAAGCAAGCGTTGTGTATTTTGTGTCACATATTTATTGTTCAATGGAACATAACAGTTCACAATTCATAATGAGGGATTTAATGACTGGAAAAACAGTCAATGCCGATTAACTACCCATGAAAATTCTGCTGACCATAGGAAATGTGTGTCAACTTTAAAAGATAGAAGACAAATCACTGGGAGAATAGAGAAGAAACTAGCGTCTCAGTTTGAGAAAGAAGTAAAATATTGGAGGGACGTTTTAAAACGATTCGTTGCTATGGTCAATAACTTTTTCATACTAGGCCTATCTATCAGGAGTCACAACTATGGGTTTGGGTCAACACACTGAGGACATTTCGAGATGGAACTGAAGCTAGTAACAGAATTCGATCCTTTTTTAGCTGAACATATAAAACTTTATGGAAACAAATCAAAAGTGAGCACGTTATATCTGTCTTTTCAAATGTGTGAAGAGTGTCTATAAATTCTGGCAGAAAGGGTGGTGAAGCATATTGTTGAAGAAGTGAAGGAATCTAAATATTTTTCCGCCATATTAGACTCCAACCCAGACATTAGACATGTGGATCAGCTGCCTTTAGTTATTTATCGAAAGATGGATTTTCTGTTGAAAGATTTATCTGTTTTGTTCCAAATTCAGGACACAAACCAGAAAAAATAAGTTGATTTTTATTGAGTAAATATGATTTGGACATTCATTTATGCAGGGGTCGGTCATACGACGATGCAAGCAAGTTTACTCTGGCCTCCAATTTAAAATTGACCAAATCAGCCCTCTTGCTGCGTATATTCCATGTGCAATTCGCTCCCTTAAGCAAGGTCGTGTGCTGCAGAGCGCTGTGCTCAAGCTGCTTCATCTTCCCGTTTGTTGCTACAAATTTACACTTTCTTCTCTGCTTCGACGAGTAGCTAGAATATTTTGCAGTCAAAATTACTTAGTTCAGTCTCCATAAAACGGCCTTCCGAAAGGCGCTACTCAAAGCGTCAAGATGCCCGGTATAGTCTCAGTGTTAACCCTGTAGAAATAATATCAGCTTTGGAAGTTTTTCGGGATGATGAAACTCAAAAGGCTACACTACGATGAGAGGAGACTGAAATGTTGAGCAGTCTGCAGGGTCTTTAAATTGCGATCATGACAACTTTTTGGTCAGAGGTATCGAAGAAATTTAATGTTGCAAATAAATTATTGCAAAGTATTGATACCGATACTGGAACTGTAATGAAGTTGTACGATTCTTCACTCGAATACGTTCGATTCGAGTGAAGAATCGTACAGCTTCATTACAGTTCTATCATTCAATCATTCTACGTACGACACATGAAAAAATTAGCATCAAAAATAATAAGAACAATGTGTGCGAAACAGCCACAAAAAGGAAAAAGTCAAGAGAACTGAAAGTGGTCAAATCAGCCGAGCTTATTACTGCTTTTGAAGAATACATTTCTGGTAATGGTAGATTGATATCTGAATTCGAGAAAAGGAAAAAAAAACACTGAAAGAGTTCAATAGCAGTTTTGAGTTCTTCAGTAATTTTATTTTGTCTAAAACTGATATGGTGGGACAGTGGCTGCGTACAATTAATGATGTTGATTCTTGCAAAGAAGAAGACAGCAACCAGCCACTATCAATGCTGCTATTTAATTAAGTAAATAGCGCTGTAACCGGTTTCGAACCGACAATTTCATCATCAGACGGCTGTTCACATGATTTGCAAGGTACACTTTACACAATCGTCAGTTTTCGATTTTTATTCTTTCACTGTGGCGAAATATTCTTGGTGCGTTGATGCCCTACGGTAGAAAACAGTGTTAAAAGCGCCCTATGTGAACATAAATAACCTGCAAACGATGAATGGTTCAAATGGCTCTGAGCACTATGGGACTTAATATCTGAGGTCATCAGTCCCCTAGAACTACTTAAACCTAACTAACCTAAGGACATCACACACATCCATGCCCAAGGCAGGATTCGAACCTGTAAAGTGTATCTTGCAAATCTTGTGAACAGGCGTCTGATGATGAACTTGTCAGTTCGAAACCGATTACGGCGCTATTTATTTAAATACATAGCAGTATTAATAGTGGCTGGTTGCTGTCTTCTTCTTTATAAGAATCGACCTACATTAAGTAATTTTTCTAAACGAGACAACGCTGAGCTATTGACATATGCGAGAGCACTGGAACAGCGTCACAGGAGTTGGAAGGATTTTTGAGTGAGGAGATAATTCATTTTAAAACAACAAAACGAAAACTTTCTTCCTGAATACTTTTCGTAGAGTGTTGCCTGAAAACCACGTTCAAGAACTGTTTCCTAATCTGGAGATTGCATTACGGATATTTATGTCTACCGTGCAACCAATTGTTCGTCCGAGCGCTATTTCTCACTCCTCAAAAGACCAAGAATTATTTGCGGTCATCCAGGTCACAGGATCGAATCCACAGTCTTTCTGTCCTCTCCATGAATTCTGACATAACACAGGACCTAGAGTATGAATATGGGAACGACAAATTTGCACATTAGCCACAAAGAAAGCATGCCGTAAACAGTTTTGCCTGACTTGACTTTGGTGACTACAACATGCACGTATTTCTTATTATAGCGGTAGCAACAGTAGTAATATTCAGTTACGTACAGATGTAAGTCTCTTGGTGGCACATTTATGTCGAAATGAGCGGCAGAAGTATTATTTTCTGCCAAGGGGCGGCAAATAGTTGAAAACGGCCCTGCCACGAACATGTTATCTCCAGGGATTTTTCAGGTGCATGGCCTACAAGATCACCTAATCCGAATCTATGTGACTTTTGGCTCTCGGGATATCTAAAAGAACGCGTTTACCAAGGACACATTCGACCACTACCTGATCAAAAGGTTGTACCGAAAATGCTGTGAGCATCTATTGATCTCGTCGATGTCTCCTTTGCTCATATGGAACAAATTACGTAAGCGGCGGTCACTTGTTTCACTTTTCCTGCCCATGTTCTGCTCGTAATCCATTACATATGGAAACATTTCTATACTTCTTTTTTGCATTTACAACGGCAGATTTCCACCTGGTGGCAAAAATTGGAACTAATTTTTCAGCGTAAAGAGGTTCCGCATTAACAAATTAGCATATCTATCAAGTTCCGCTGACATGCGATAATTACAGCCCACACTGGACCTCTGTGAGTAGCTTCACATTAACTGTAACCACCCGTTATTTTGTTGACGCCCACATACACAGAGAGAAATGATAATCGTAATAAAGTAAGAGAAATGAAACCTCGCTCGGAAAGCTTTAAGTGTTCGCTTATCCCACACGCTGTTCAAGAGTGGTACGGTTGTTGTTTCTTGTTGTGGTCTTCAGTCCAGAGACTGGTTTGATGCAGCTCTCTATGCTCTCTATGCTGTGCAGGCCTCTTCATCTCCGAGTAACTAATGTACCCTACATCCTTCTGAATTTGTTTAGTGTATTCATGCCTTGGTCTCCCTCTACAATTTTTACCCTCCCCACTTCCCTCCAATACTAAACTGATGATCCCTTGATGCCTCAGAACATATCCTACCAACCGATCCCCTCTTCTAGTCAAGTTGTGCCACAAACTCCTCTTCTCCCCAATTCTATTCAATACCTCCTCATTAGTTATGTGATCTACCCATCTAATCTTCAGCATTCTTCTGTAACACCACATTTCGAAAGCTTCTATTCTTTTCTTGTCTAAACTATTTATGTTCCATGTTTCACTTCCATACATGGCTACACTCCATACAAATACTTTCAGAAACGACTTCCTGACACTTAAATCAATACTCGATGTTAACAAATTTCTCTTCTTCAGAAACGCTTTCCTTGCCATTGTCAGTCTACGTTTTATATCCTCTCTACTTCGACCATCATCAGTTATTTTGCTCCCCAAATAGCAAAACTCCTTTACTACTTTAAGTGTCTCATTTCCTAATCTAATTCCCACGGCATCACCCGACTTAATTCGACTACATTCCATTATCCTCGTTTTGCTTTTGTTGATGTTCATCTTATACCCTCCTTTCAAGACACTTCCAAGTCCTTTGCTGTCTCTGACAGAATTACAATGTCATCGGCGAACCTCAAAATTTTTATTTCTTCTCCATAGATTTTAATTCCTACTCCAAATTTTTCTTTTGTTTTCTATGTTGCTTGCTCAATATACAGATTGAATAACATCGGGGATAGGTTACAACCCTGTCTCACTCCCTTCCCAACCATTGCTGCCCTTTCATACCCCTCGACTCTTATGGTTTCTGCACAAATTGTAAATAGCCTCTCGTTCCCTGTATTTGACCCCTGCCACCCTCAGAATTTGAAAAAGAGTATTCCAGCCAACATTGTCAAAAGCTTTCTTTAAGTCTACAAATGTTATAAACGTAGGTTTGCCTTTCCTTAATCTATCTTCTAAGATAAGTCATAGGGTCAGTATTACTTCACGTGTTCTAACACTTCTACGGAATCCTAACTGATCTTCCCCGAGGTCGGCATCTACTAGTTTTTCCATTCGTCTGTAAACAATCCGTGTTAGTATTTTGCAGCCGTGATTTATGATACTGATAGTTCGGTCATTTTCACACCTGCTTTCTTTGGGATTGGAATTACTATATTCTTCTTGACGTCTGAGGGTATTTCGCCTGTCTCATACATACTACTCACCAGATGGTAGAGTTTTGTCAGGGCTGACTCTCCCAAGGCTGTCAGTAGTTCTAATGGAATGTTGTCTACTCCCGGGGCCTTGTTTCGACTTAGTTCTTTCAGTGCTCTGTCAAACTCTTCACGCAGTATTATATCTCCCATTTCATCTTCATCTACGTCCTCTTCCATTTCCCTAATATCACCTTCAAGTATATCGCCATTGTATATACCCTCTACATACTCCTTCCAGCTTTCTGCCTTCCCTTCTTTGCTTAGAAATGGTTCCTTCAGTGCTCTGTCAAACTCTTCACGCAGTATTATATCTCCCATTTCATCTTCATCTACGTCCTCTTCCATTTCCCTAATATCACCTTCAAGTATATCGCCATTGTATATACCCTCTACATACTCCTTCCAGATTTCTGCCTTCCCTTCTTTGCTTAGAAATGGTTTGCGATCTGGGCTCTTGATATTCGTACAAAGCAGTTCTCTTTTTTCCAAAGGTCTCTTTAATTTTCCTGTAGGCAGTATCTATCTTACCCCTAATGATATATGCCTCTACATCCTTACATTTGTCCTGTAGCCATCCCTGCTCAGCCATCTTGCACTTCCTGTCGATCTCATTTTTGAGACGTTTGTATTCCTTTTTGCCTGCTTCATATTTTCTCCTTTCATCAACTTAATTCAATATCTCTTCTGTTACCTAAGGATTTCTACTGGCTCATGTCTTTTTACCTACTTGAACCTCTGCTGCCTTCACTGTTTCGTCTCCCAAAGCTATCTATTCTTCTTCTACTGTGTTTCTTTTTCCCGTTCGTGCCAATCGTTTCCTAATACTCTCTCTGAAACTCTCTACAACATCTGATTCTTTCAACTTATCCAGGTCCCATCTCCACAAATTTCCACCTTTTGGCAGTTTCTTCAGTTTTAATCTTCACTTTTAATCTACAGTTCATAACCAATAGAGTGTGGTCAGAGACCACATCTGCCCCTGGTAATGTCGTACAATTTAAAACCTGGTTCCTGGTTGAAACCTAGCACAGTAGGGAAATAATATGAAATTGTTTCTATGAATCCTTTGCGAAGCGCTCAAGTGTGAGTTGCAGAGTAATCATGTAAAATGTAGAATAGTGTAACAAAGTTACCGCCATAACCGTAGTGTAGAGCATGAGTGGGCTGTACAGGCTGCAGCTGTATTAACGTGGGGTGAGACTAAAAGGCTCGTCGAATGGACCACGTGTGTAAATATGATACACGCCTGTTGAGAGGCATTTCAAGAAGCGCCACGTAGCACTGAATGCGATGAGGGTGTACTTCCGTATGCAGTGAAAACTTACACACGCCTACCCACATCAGCAGCTTTCTACATTCGTGCCACCTGCTTCCGTATCAAGGTCGCTAACGAACGGGGTTCGCTCGAGTCGCAGGTAGCCGATTCGAAACCAGGTGGCGGCAGAAATATTCACCACCAGTATTTAGTCGGCAAGGGGAGGAAAGCTGCTTGCTTACGGTTGCGGATCACGATATTTCGCATCAATGCCCAGGATTAAATTCATGGTGCCTCGTGGAGTGACGCTCAACAGATATACCAGAGACGACCGAGTTAAAATTTTATAGAGTGGATAACACACGAGCTACAGAGCTCCTTGCGGCAACCAGCGTCAATTCAGTCGCCATTTCCACGGCGGTCAGAACACTGAGAGCCCAACGAGTTAAAATCATGCTCGTCAATTCCCGGTTTTGATTAAATCCGGAGACACCGACGGATCCTGATTATTTTTATTCTTTGTGGCGTAAAGTTATTATTGTTAGCTTACCGAGGATTTTCACTCTTTCGGTGCCTAAAAGACTAATTTGTAATGATGACAGTTACTGTCTTTCGAGTGTAAATAATCTGGAAGCACAATATGACAGAGAACAAGCAGAGAGTTTGCTACTGAAGAAGCATATAAACCAACTCAGAGAACGACACAAAACAAGGATAATGCAATTAGAAACTTGAGTTTCTGGTTTAAAAAAAATCAGTTTGTGGTGTGCTAAATAGTGAGAACTTAACAGATTTGTTGATGTAGCTTTTGTAACTTCAAGCTAGTGGTAAAGTTTCGCAGTATTCTCAACAAATACGGAAACTGGATCTGACGCCACATTTTTATTCTGCTAAGGCATACGGCTACTGACTAAAGTTTGTGAAATTATCTCACTGAGCAACACTTCACTACAGTTAATGAGAAGTTCCTCATTCATAAACAGTGACCGCTTTTAAAGGGCAACTTGTGGTGTCCAGCAAGATATTTTCTTTTTAATACACACAAGCTGTGGAACACCCTGCAACGGGATTTCCACTTCATTCCCTAACCAGGAGGAGGGCGCTGTTCATCGATATCAAAAGATGGAAAAGAATACAGAAAAGTATTACATGCAATAACCAGTTTTTACGGTGCGGCGTCATCCTAAGTTTTCACGAATTGATATAAAAGCGAACACTTACGCGTATCAGCCAGTAAAAACATTTATGCATCTCAGTCAGTAAAACTGAAAGCAGCGAATGTGGGTGCTTGTAGAAGTCGTAAGTTCAAAAGTAATTAAACATTACATTTTTTTACATTTGAATATAGGGAAAACAATACCAAAGTATGTATTGGACGTTATCCTAAAAATATCAGCAGTTTAGAAAACAAGGAACAGCATGAGATCAGAAAAAGATACAAAAAGATATTTCCAGAACTCTATCTAATAATAACATATTGAAAGAACAGAAAACGATAACGATTTTATGCTCCATGACAGGACTGTCAACCTTTTGAGCATGGGTGTGAGTACAGACGTATACTGAATTTGAGAAAGAAGCACATTACGTGAAACGCAAATCTGCATCTCAAGCAGTACTTTATCCGCATAAAATCAATCATTTACGTAAATCTAAATGTTTTGAGCAGAGCCAGCCGGTGTGGCCAAGACGTTCTAGGCGCTTCAGTCTGGAACCGCGCGACCGCTACGGTCGCAGGTTCGAATCCTGCCTGGGGCATGGTTCAAATGGCTCTGAGCACTATAGGACTTAACTTCTGAGGTCATCAGCCCCCTAGAACTTAGAACTACTTAAACCTAACGAACCTAAGGACATCACACACATTCATGCCCGAGGCAGGATTCGAACCTGCGACCGTAGCGGTCGCGCGGTTCCAGGCTGTAGCGCCTAGAATCGCTCGGCCACACCGGCCGGCCCTGGGGCATGGATGTGTGTGATGTCCTTAGGTTAGTTAGGTTTAAGTAGTTCTAAGTTCTAGGGGACTGATGACCTCAGAAGTTAAGTCCCATAGTGCTCAGACCCATTTGAACCATTTTTTGAGCAGATGGGTCAAATTGCTGGATAGCTACATACCAAGCTTATTTTAGCTTAAAGATCAGTGAAACCATTACAAAAACAGAAAGTCAATGAAAATGCTGTAAAAATGAAATGCCAATGAAAACATTACAGAAATGAAATCTCAACGAAACATTGTAAAAAGGAAATAGCAATAAATTGTCTTGTAAGTCATCATTGTTATTGTTGAACTACTTGTGTTAATTACTTGTAACACTTTTTTTCAATACTCTCGTCCAGAGTGGATTGGTTTTTGAGGCTGCGACTGTATGATTAAAATACAAACGGAAGTACAGAATTTCTGCGCCAATCACCTGTTCTACAGGTGTAAGCTAACCATAACAAGTTTCGAATTTACACCACTTCAAGTGGTACTTGTAGGAATTGCAATGATTTATGTTCAGTTTTCGAACAAAAAGAAGTTGTCGTAGGCAGACGACCATGTTTACAGCCGTCTTGTAATTTTATAAGCATCGGAAAGTCTGTCCATATTTCAACTAAAACTTTACTTTTGCTGCCAGAGTACAAAGAAATCAACAATGTTTACTGTTTTTTGAGAAAAGATAAAGCTTGCATGAGCTATCTGAAATTACTTAGAGACAATTTCAAGGAAGCGTGACAAAACTAATGACATCCTTGGTAACAGAAAAAAATGGCGGACGGAATTCAGTTGATTCAAACATGGCATGTCAGAAGGAACATTGCATCGTACTTCTGAACATCACAGGCACTCCAGTGTCGTATGTACAGGGTGTTTCAAAAATGACCGGTATATTTGAAACGGCAATAAAAACTAAACGAGCAGCGATAGAAATACACCGTTTGTTGCAATATGCTTGGGACAACAGTACATTTTCGAAATTACAGTAGTTATAATTTTCAACAACAGATGGCGCTGCAAGTGATGTGAAAGATATAGAAGACAACGCAGTCTGTGGGTGCGCCATTCTGTACGTCGTCTTTCTGCTGTAAGCGTGTGCTGTTCACAACGTGCAAGTGTGCTGTAGACAACATGGTTTATTTCTTAGAACAGAGGATTTTTCTGGTGTTGGAATTCCACCGCCTAGAACACAGAGTTGTTGCAACAAGACGAAGTTTTCAGCGGAGGTTTAATGTAACCAAAGGACCGAAAAGCGATACAATAAAGGATCTGTTTGAAAAATTTCAACGGACTGGGAACGTGACGGATGAACGTGCTGGAAAGGTAGGGCGACCGCGTACGGCAACCACAGAGGGCAACGCGCAGCTAGTGCAGCAGGTAATCCAACAGCGGCCTCGGGTTTCCGTTCGCCGTGTTGCAGCTGCGGTCCAAATGACGCCAACGTCCACGTATCGTCTCATGCGCCAGAGTTTACACCTCTATCCATACAAAATTCAAACGCGGCAACCCCTCAGCGCCGCTACCATTGCTGCACGAGAGACATTCGCTAACGATATAGTGCACAGGATTGATGACGGCGATATGCATGTGGGCAGCATTTGGTTTACTGACGAAGCTTATTTTTACCTGGACGGCTTCGTGAATAAACAGAACTGGCGCATATGGGGAACCGAAAAGCCCCATGTTGCAGTCCCATCGTCCCTGCATCCTCAAAAAGTACTGGTCTGGGCCGCCATTTCTTCCAAAGGAATCATTGGCCCGTTTTTCAGATCCGAAACGATTACTGCATCACGCTATCTGGACATTCTTCGTGAATTTGTGGCGGTACAAACTGCCTTAGACGACACTGCGAACACCTCGTGGTTTATGCAAGATGGTGCCCGGCCACATCGCACGGCCGACGTCTTTAATTTCCTGAATGAATATTTCGATGATCGTGTGATTGCTTTGGGCTATCCGAAACATACAGGAGGCGGCGTGGATTGGCCTCCCTATTCGCCAGACATGAACCCCTGTGACTTCTTTCTGTGGGGACACTTGAAAGACCAGGTGTACCGCCAGAATCCAGATACAATTGAACAGCTGAAGCAGTACATCTCATCTGCATGTGAAGCCATTCCGCCAGACACGTTGTCAAAGGTTTCGGGTAATTTCATTCAGAGACTACGCCATATTATTGCTACGCATGGTGGATATGTGGAAAATATCGTACTAAAGAGTTTCCCAGACCGCAGCGCCATCTGTTGTTGAAAATTGTAACTACTGTAATTTCGAAAGTTTGTCTGTCTGAAAATGTACTGTTGTCGCAAGCATATTGCAACAAACGGTGTATTTCTATCGCTGCTCGTTTAGATTTTATTGCCGTTTCAAATATACCGGTCATTTTTGAAACACCCTGTATCTGCCGACACCACGCAAACGAGAATGTAGGTATGAATGTACGAGTGCAGATTGTAGACACATGGTTGACGACTTATGGAGGTGTGGGTCTGGCTGTGAGTACTGCTCGGGTAACCTAATGGTAAGGTACCCGCTAGCCATAAGTGGGAAATCCAGGTTGGAGTCCCGGTATGGCACAAATTTTAACTGTCATCATTCCATTATACGGCTGATGGTTATCCGTGTGAGCAACGACGAATACATTTCGTGCCTTTCTGATCGAGCGGCTGAACCTGCCAACCCTCGTGGTGTCCCAGACAACAGCGTCACATGACTCTTTCTTTTCTCTCTTTCGACTTCTGGCAGCTACATCAGATGTGGAAAACTACACGCAGCCGGTTGCCGTAACAGACAGGAAAGCTAAGCATAATAAAGTTATCTCCTTTCCTTTGCCAACGTTCAAGATGTCGAGAATTGCCAGTAGCTGAGAGGGTGCAGAAATAAAGGTTGAATCTTAAGAGAGTCCATCCAAACGCTTCGCCTGTGCTTAGATGGTGGTAACGTGCACGTCAGATTGGAGGCAGTCAATGGGAGGACGGTATATGACAGCCAGATGATGCCCAGTAGCCGGAAAATATGAGTTGCTCACATTGTGTGGACATCGCTTTCCATAGTTCCTGCGTTTATCTTGTACTGGCACATTTGCTATCAGTGGATATATGGTACGTTTACACATACTTATTCTGATGAATAAGTTATTATGGACTTCTTCCCAAATACGAAATCTTGGCAGTGACAATGGCAGAGTAGCCAATAGCGAAGCCCGAGGTCAATGATCCACGACCCGACGACAGTGCTTCACTCCCGACAACACCCTGCCCTACTTTCCACACTTCACAGAAGCTCTCATGTATCCTTTGCTGGATTAAAACTCCTTTCCTCCTTCTCATAGAATTGTCTTTATTCCGACTGACGCTATCATCTCTGCAAATTTTTATAAAATTATAGGTGTTCTCAAGAGCACTTTTGTATTATTCCTTTGAAAATGTTACAACACTCAGTCAAGTACAAAGAGAAGAAAATGTACTTCTTTCCCTGTCTAATAGCATACACCATAAAAGAAGACTCAATAAAAATTCTTGGTCTTATCATGTCATTGTAGAGAGATTGAAGGTTCTAGCCGGCCGCGGTGGCCGTGCGGTTCTGGCGCTGCAATCCGGAACCGCGGGACTGCTACGGTCGCAGGTTCGAATCCTGCCTCGGGCATGGGTGTGTGTGATGTCCTTAGGTTAGTTACGTTTAAGTAGTTCTAAGTTCTAGGGGACTTATGACCTAAGATGTTGAGTCCCATAGTCCTCAGAGCCATTTGAACCATTTTGAAGATTGAAGGTTCTACCCCGACGCAATACACGTTCAAATTGAGCCATGATATGCATAAAACTGGTATTTTTACTGCAGTTGAGATCACTCTCCTGCTGATTTGATTGTTATCGATAGCTTGCTCTACTCTGGTAACGTTCTAGAAGCCTGGGAATGCAAATTTTGCCGTTTATGACACTAAACACGGAGAAATCACACACTAAAAGATCAGATCAGTCATGTAATAGAAAAAATTCGCGTTGCTCGTGAAATCAGTCAGCCAGAGAGGTTGCAGTTCAAGCGTTTGCAGATGTTCAAATGCCAATGGGCTGAACTTCTGTCTTCTTGGAAGGCGAAACTCTATTAATCCAACTCCATAGTGACTTACGGGCACGGGCTTTGTTGATCTGAGAGTGGCATTTGTAGCACTTTTCTGCAGTTTACTGAAATAATGACTTTATGGGAGGTGTTCAGTTGGAATGCATTTTCAGTTTTGATATATGCTCATTAGTATAAATTAATAATATATTCTTTAGATATGACGATTAACAACATTGCGTCTCACCTCGATCACGCCAATGCAGTGGTGTTTTTGTAGAGGAGGTTTGTAACTTAACAGATTAATGATATTGAGGTACTAATAGCATAACTGCTTCAATAGTAAAATTGTACTCATAAATAACACTAAAAATCTCGCCTAACGCTACCAACCTTGGATACAAATCCATTATAGCTTAAGAAAGAGATGAAATGGCTTATTGTCTATGTTCTAGAATCGATACAGCTCCTTAGTCACTTCCTGTGAGGTCTTAGTAGCCATTATTCCATAATTTCTAACCTAGCCCAGCTCGAGGCGGTAACACAACAGCTTTCTTTCGCTACATACACCTTTTAAGTATCTTTTGCGAGCTGGAGATGGTCTGTTGTTCTCCATTCGTGCATCCGGGACTTATAGGTACAATTATACTGTCCTTTCTATTTCAGCGATATGTCAGATGCTGAATCTGTTTGAACGGGAAATTCTCTCAGGGAAGCATGAAAAGCTTCGCCGTATTCGTTGTAGGCACTATTTTCATTATCTGCTCACGCCAAATAAATAAATCAGTCAATGTAAGGAGGCAGTACAGTGATTCCAGCGCTGCAGGATGTAAGTTACAGATGACATCAAAGAGCTTAACGTACTATAATTCCACCTTACTCTGTGTCCAAGCATTCAAGTAGCGCTCCGCCGCTTGCAACGGAATCCGAGGCACTGTCGGCGCAGCTCGTCATTCGTCAGCACGGAGAGGAGGCAGTCAGCATGTGTCGGGAACCGCGTAAACAGCGAACAGTGCAGTGTGGGAATGCAAGCTGCGTCATGCAGAAGCGGTAATGATTCTGCTAATGCTTTGTTGCGATGTTGTTTGAGTATCCTGAAGAACTAGATGAAAGGATTATTAAACAAGTGTACTGCGTTCACTAGCAAATGGACTGTGTTGTCGCCTGCAGAGTTTACATGATCTCAGACATGAGTTATTTTCAAGATATTTGCGACTGTGTCACTGAGAAGCTTCAGTAACAGTACCAAACTGGAATGTGCCTCCTGTGTGAAGAAACGTTTACTCCCAGTACGACATCAGCAGTTATAAATTTCAATACAGTACTAGATTGCGCCGGCAGCTGTGGCCGAGCGGTTCTAGGCCCTTCAGCACTGCTGCCACTGTCGCAGGTTCGAATCCTGCCTCGGGGATGGATGTGTGTGATGTCCTTAGGTTAGTTAGGTTTAAGTAGTTCTGTTCTAGGCGACTGATGACCTCAGATGTTAAGTCCCATAGTGTTCAGATCCATTTCAACCATTTTGAACTAGGTTGCAAACCATTCTCCACTTACTCGAACAATACGAACAATCAAGAATTAGTTTCGGGCTCGCACATGTGGTTAATCGTTCTCAAACACAGAATGCAAATGGGTGTCCATTGAAGGATTTTCAGAATATACGCAAGAATATTTTTGAGGTTGTGTCACTTTATTCACACCTTGGCTTGCTTCCTATGTAGAGTGAGAACAGTGATCGGCTACAGCGTAAGTACTGTGTGTGGCTGATATAATCAGCGCTGTGCTCTGGTTGGACTGGTCGAATATTACAATAAAAACAATTCCGATACACCATTAACAGCGAGAGGCGTTTACAAGTCGTTACACGATTGAGCTACAGGTACAGACTTCAATTTGGTGTGGGCTTTCCCCATTGACGATGCGTGTTTACACCGAGCTACTCCTACATTGATAACTAGAGATATTGTTTGCCTAAGAGACTGAAGAGCAAAGTCTCGTAAGGGGCTTAGAATTTTTCAGTGTGTTGGCCACACATTCTGGGGGTGGGGACGCGGGGGAAGGGGGGGGGGGGGGTGAGGCGCCATGTCACAGATTGCGCGACCCCTCCCGCCGGATGTTCGAGTCCTCCCTTGGGCATGGGTGTCTGTGTTGTTCTTAGCATAAGTTTGTTTAAGCAGTGTGTAAGTGTAGGGACCGGTGACGTCAGCAGTTTGGTCCCTTAGGAATTCACACACATCTGAACATTTTTCGAGGGGGGTGGGGGTGATATAAAGAGAATTCCTGCTCTAGTCTCATAAGGCTTTCGTGGTGCTGACCCATTTGGATTATGGGTGTCAGATGGTCAGATGTACAGATCCACAAGACCTACGCGTCTATCGCAGAAGCTATCCATGTGAGAATAAGGGTGGCCTCTACAGGATCAGCTGCACGTAAAAATTCTGTATCGATATGGGGCGGGCTGCCGTTATCCAGCTTGCGGCTGCTCGTACATGGTACGCCTAGCGTATAAATTCCTGGTTTGTGGACGGTTTCTAGTATTCCATTAGGCTGTTAGCCCATTCTTTCAAACTGTATTCACGATCGCCCGTAGCCAATGGAGCTACGTACAATTCACATGAAAGAAGACGTAATTTTCTATGGACCAGATTCTAGATCTTAACCAGACGTGGAGCCAGCTTCCATCAAAGACTCTCGAGAGGCTTAGAATATTCTCAGTTTGTTGCAGAAGTAGAGAGAGGGCACTCCGGGTACCACTTTTAAAATGATTTTTATACATTTATCTAGGAAAACCCTAACTGTACCCTGCTGTGCTTGAGCAGCTTTGGCCGTGTCCTCAAGATCCGCTTGTCAAACGATTTCACAGTATTGGTTGCTTACAGCAATGGAAAAAATGAGATATGTGAGAAGTACGAAAATCGACGTCTGCTTCGATTCCCTCAGTGAACTGTATGTGATCTGTACATCCAACAGAGAAATCTGTTCAGCCCATTCAGGATACCCACATACACTTCCAGCTTATAGGAATGCGGCATACGGAAATTTGGGGGACGAATTGGCCGATTCATCAGCTAAGGAATACTGTTACATATTATAGGCTACTCTAGGATCCCATAAGTGCTCTGAATTCACTTTTACATTATAGGATCATTTATTAACGCAAGGGAAAGTGGTCGGAATGGGGGTTCAATATCCGCATACTATCCGGTCATGGCAGAATGTTCTATTAACACGCCTCTGGTAGGGCGCTATACTCCTACTGTTGAGTGGCGTCTGCGGTGTGCCAGCATCAGTACGTCGCATTGTAGAAGATCTTCAGTCTACGGAGTAGATTGCTTACAAGAAACTTGAAATGAGAAACATGCAGCCAATCAGCGAAAGAGATTGCTTAACAAACGGAAGTGCGATCCATCCTAGAATATTGCTCAAGTGTGTTGTCCCCATACTAAATGGATCTAGCAGGGGATACTGAACTTTTACATAGAAGGGACCAAATGGTCACAAGCCTGTTCGATCAGTGGGAAGAAGTAGTGGAAAGAGTGACGAACATGAATTTACTGATGCTTGAAGAAGACTCCAACCATCGCGTGATAGCCAACTTAAAACGTTTCAAGACCCAATATTAAGTGAGAAATGTAGAAATATGCTGCTGCCTCCTACGTGTACGAAGGCATGATTAGACCAGTTACGACGCGCACAGAGGCAGTTCAGCAATAATTCTTCCCGCGCTCCATACACCAGCGGAATGGAAAGAAACTCTAGTATACATTACAGTGAGAAGTACCCTTTGTCATGCATTTCAAAGTTGTTACAGCGTATGGATGTAGATGTAGACGTACGGGGAACCGAAAAAGATAAAAATATAGAAACATCGCAAACACAGCATATTACCAAGACTAACATGATGTGGCAAAACCGTTGGCATTCAAGACAGTATCCAGTCGTCTCTGGGTGAATAAATACAGGTCCTGCATGTCTTTAAGGGAATCTTATACCATTCTTCCTGCAAAATAGCGCCAAGTTCAGGTAACGATGATGGATGTGGACGTCGATCACGCACCCTACCCTTCAAACTTGATCACAAAGGCTCAGTAACATCGAGATATGGTCACGGTGGTGACCACGGGAGATGGGGCAATTCATCCTCGTGCAAACCAAACCAGTCCTTGACAATGAGAACAGTGTGAACAGGCGTCCTGTTGTCATGGAGCACAGCAGCACCATTGGAGAACAAACACTATACCATGGGATAGACCTCATTAGCCCAAATGGTCACATAATCCTTGGCAGTAATGCGATTTGCAGTGTAATCGTGGGGCCCATGGAATACCTCGATATTGCTGCCAAAATCATCACCAAACCAGCGCCATGTTTCACTCTAGGGCCGTAAACTAGGCCATAAGTTAGTGTTAGACAAGACTCATAGGACCAAATCACTTTCTTCCATTGCTCCACATTCCGGCTTCGGCATCACGTTTTCATGTTACGGGCACCTGCATCACTAATGAGTGGTTCTGTAATTCCAGATCGTCCTTATGGAGTTTTGGCGCTACAGGGTTCGCGATTGCGACTTTCTGTCCTCCAATGACTTTTGCAACTGTCGTCCTTTCATTTTTCGCCACAATTTTCTTCAATAGCCGTCGGGGACGACCACTCTACACATGCTTTCGTCCTGTTGTGACTTAGCGGTTGATGTTTTTCCGCTTTCCGAGCATCCCGTATAAATCTTCGACACGGTGCCTCCTGAACACCAAACACTTTGGTTCACTTATGTACGGAAGCACTCACCATATGAACACCAACAATTTGCCCACGTTCCAATTCACTTAGCTCCGATATAATACATCTACACGGAATGATGTTCTAACCACAACTAATATTTGCAACGTATTGAGAATACTGCACAAGCGACCGTTCGTAGTCAAGTACAACAGCGCAACCTGCAGTAATGGCTATAATCTGCATTTACGTTCAAGCATGCTCGCAGTGTTCCCATGTTTTTGCACAACCTCTGCATAATGTACCCGGTTTTCTAATGGTGGAGGGAGGCGGATGAAGCCTGCATTTTAACTGGGGATTTGCCCTCTATTTTGACTGATGACATTGTAAATGTAAATCGTTTGTTTGACTTTTACGTCGCTACCAGTTCCTCGCCAAATTTTTGTTAAGGAACAGCTGGTGTATAACGTCTTGACTTCTATGACAGTTAAGTATTAAAACTACGGCTTGAAATTTGCTATATCTTTTCACTCTCTTTATGTGCATTTATCACACTTAAGTAATTTACTATTTTGTTACTACTGTATGAGTTTTATTAGTTTACTTTTATGTAATTTATTTTCTTTGTCATCTGAAGCGTCAATGCTCGAACGCGATGACCGCTTGTCGCCAGCCCTCATTGCAAATGAAACATGACGATGTCAACGAAAACTAACGCCAAAGAAAAATGGCTCGCCGAGCAGTTCATCAACAGTAGCTGGACATCATAACTGTGGGAGTAAAAACGTAGCAAACTAAACATGTAAAAAATTCGAAAACAGGAAGCTTCTTAAAACCTATGACGTCAGTAGATGACTGATGAAATGTTCAAGAAATAAATGGTGGCGATCCAGCCAACAGCAACAAGCCACGTGATCGTATCTAACATATGAAATTCCTGGTAAGAACTCAAGTTAAAAAAAGTTCGCAATTCTTAACATGCTAAAAGACTTGAGATATGAAATATGCCAGCAAATAGGTTCCTTTGATGTTAAGTACAGAATAAAATGCATCATACCTATCATGTCACAGGAGGGAAGAGACGTGAAAGAATGTGAAATGCCTTTGGACCTTCTCTTTTATACTTCACGAAAGGAATTCTATCTGCGACGGCAGCTCGCTGATAACCGCAAGGTATTGCTTGGCGCGTGAGACAATGCTCACACACACTCGAGGTCGTACTGCACAGTAGCTACTGAGTACGTACTCTCTGCGTGTGTCAGTCTTATGTTCCTCTTCACTATCAAATTCTCTAATGAGTGGAGCTCTGTGTAAGCAGAAACTGGTATAGGGATACTCTTCATTGCACTGAACATCTCTGCTGCTAAGCAGGTTTTAATTGCAGTTTACTGTATTTATGATAGAAAGTATCAAGGTTTTGTAGAATTACATTTTCTTATTTAAGAAATGACCAGTTCCCACGTTTCTGGAAGTATGTTGCGCCGAGAGTCCTCAAGAATGAAGTACTCATATTCGGCTCGTCTTCTTTCGCACTTTAGCGTTTTCTCAGCTCCGTTGGCAAATGATTATGAATGGAGACGTGTTCAAATATTTAAAAAAAGTGTTCCTTTATCGCTTAGCCGTTTTCCGCAGACTTTTTTACTTACCAGTTCTAACTCAGCTTGATTTCACACTTTATCTGCTTATTCTTATGTTCATGTACAACACATCATTACACTGGTGGTTGCTTGTCAGAATATATTGCCACCCTTCCTCCACTTCAGAAATTTCTTTTCTCCAGACATGCAACTTTAGAAACTTCTTCATTGATACCGTCTCCAAGTATCATTTATTTAACGAATTTGCTCCGTCGTAAATGGCATACACGTGATGCTTTAAAATTGATCCATGCGTTAGACTGCGTGTCACACCTCAACAATATTGCTAAATACTTTGCAGTGACGTTTGAGACTGAATGGTGGAACATTTTTCTAGTTAGACTAGAACTAATTTTGTTGTAAGTACTAAGTTGCTCTATCTGAGGTCATTGTACTTCAGCAATAATTCAGGGTTATCAGCGCATCCTAGATCCTTGCATCTGCCTCTTTCTACCGATACAAGAATGCCATGCTTTTCACCACCACTTAATTACTTCTTTCCGGGAAACTAATTTTTGCGTATACTTGTAATTTGCATGAAACTCGCATAAGGTACCGTCTTACGCCTCAGTCACAAATACCGATCTCGTTCTCCCCTTTTCCTCTTCCCAAGACCCTGAATCTTGTGCTTTTTTTCTTATGTATCTAACGTAATGGAAAATGTGCTGTTTATCTTGAATGCATGAGTACAGTAATAATTTTATTAAAATGTCGTAAATATATAAAGGAACATTCAAGGCACATAGCTGTAGTAATAAAGGTACCCGTGACACGCTCTGTGTCATTGTGGTTCAGAGCGAATTCAGTCCAGACCAAATACGTGCACTGACGTAAAGGAACATAAAAGCATAAAAAATAGCGACCATTCTGCTTACAAAACGGTGTTATCTGCAAAACTGCTGAACCGATAAAAAGATGATAATTATATTATTTGTAGTGGCAGGCGCTATTTACAAAATATATCAGCACATGAATATATTTAGCGTTGATCTGTGATCTAAACTATACATACATCTGAATGAATCGTGATATAGGTTACACAGTGTGTAAGTAGGCTATTTAGGTTTTTATGTTGGTAACGCCACGTAGCGCTCTGTATGAAAATCACTGACTGTGCTATGTGCAGTCTGTGGCTGGTTGGCATTGCTGGAATATTCACTATTGTAGTGTTGGGCAGTTGGATATGAACAGCGCGTAGCGTTGCGCAGTTGGAGGTGAGTCTCCAGCAGTGGTGCATGTGGATTGAGAGATGCCCGAGTTTTGAGAAGTTACTATAAGCGGACGATCTGGACGTGTGTCCGCCAGCAAAAGGAAATTTGTAAAGATGGATGTCATGCATTGATAGATATATATATGATGACTTTTGAACATTGTTAAGGTAAATACATCGTTTGTTCTCTATCAAAATCTTTAATTGCTAACTGTGCCTATCAGTAGTTAGTGCCTTCAGTAGTTAGACTCTTTTATTTAGCTGGCAGTATTGGCGCTCGCTGTATTGCTGTAGTTCGAGTAACGAAGATTTTTGTGAGGTAAATGATTCATGAAAGGTATAGGTTATTGTTAGTCAGGGCCATTCTTTTCTAGGGACTATTGAAAGTCAGATTGCGTTGCGCAAAAAAATATTGTGTGTCAGTATAGTGACGATCAGAATAAGTAAAGAGAGAATTGTCTGAGTACGTTCAGTTTTGCTCAGCTCTTTGAAAAAAATATAACGTAGAAGTTTGGTACAAATGGCTCTGAGCACTATGGGACTTAACATCTGTGGTCATCAGTCCCCTAGAACTTAGAACTACTTAAATCTAACTAACCTAATGACATCACACACATCCATGCCCGAGGCAGGATTCGAACCTGCGACCGTAGCAGTAGCGCGGTTCCAGACTGAGCGCCTAGAACCGCTAGACCACCGCGGCCGGCTACGTAGAAGTTTACCAGCACAGTTATTCATAATTTTTCGGAGGGAACGTTTCAAGTTTTGCGCAGTTTTGCTGGGCAACAGCAAAGTTCAGGTGGAAAAATCATTTATATAATTTGAAATAAATAGTTTATACATTACCAGTGTTAAGTCCACGATTTGATTGCTGTGGAACATTCGGAAGGCAGATAAATCTAGTGTACTTTTGAAAGCATAATCTTAGCTGTTAACCAAAAATACATAGCGTTGTGGATTTTTAGCTCTGCGGAATCAACTACCAAAGTGTTACGGAGCTGATATATTGTCAAACATAATTACTACTACTTATGTGTCCCGTCAGGATAGCCGTGCGTGTTGAAACACCCGTTTCCGGGACGGAGAGGCGCTTGGGCCTAGATCTAATTCGCTCAGCGGGTTAAGGACAAGGCCCGGTACGCCGGCCAGCAAGGATGTGGTTTTCAGGCGGTTTCTCGCATCCCACTAGACGAATACCGGGCTGTTATCAACGACCCGCCTCAGATAAACGCTACACAAACATTTAGAAAACTACCTCACACTTGCACATTGATAAGAGTAGAGGTAAACATGTGGGATACACTGATTCCGTCCTGAGGAGGGAGGAAGGTTCAAATGGCTCTGAGCACTATGGGACTTAACTGCTGAGGTCATCAGTCCCCTAGAACTTAGAACTAATTAAACCCAACTAAGCTAAGGACATCACACACATCCATGCCCGAGGTGGGATTCGAAACTGCGACCGTAGCGGACACGCGGTTCCAGACTGAAGCGCCTTGAAACGCTCGGCCACAACGGCCGGCAGTGAGGAAGGATGAAGGGAGTTATCCAGGTGACTGATGGCCGTGTACTAGGGTGTGACACACAAATTTGTGTTAGTGATACTGCGTTGAACTGTGACTCTGCCGATCGTGCAGAACTCTCGTACAGTTTTCGAACCGTAGTACACCAGACAAAACAGTTATTTACCCATTCTACTGAAATCAGTAGATTGAACTTCTCAATAACAAATTACTTTATTTTCAGATTCACACACACAACGTATGACGTCTCTTGCGATGCTATTAAAAGAGACCTATGTCCACAGACTTCAGATAAGGGGCTGTCTAAAATTTACATCCAAGCTCGATGTTATCTTCTTCCGTATTATTCATTTGGGTTCGAGGCATCTTCTGTCCGGTGTATCCCTTAAAACTGTGGTTGACGGTGAGGTCTGTCTGCACTTGATCTGACGTCACAATATTGGCTGCCGCACTCCAACGCCGCTCGTAGCCCATCACATACCTCATACAGAAGGTGCACAAAATCATAGACAAATGTCTACAATACATAAATGATACTCGAGTTTGCAGAATAACATAAATGACATGAATCAGGACAAGAATAACGCTGTAACTCTACACGTCCACTCATTCATATTACCATCAGTGATCAGAAACTTTAGCGTGATACATTCGCACGTATTTAAGGTTTTAAAGTCTCAAAATTTCTGCACCCTTTCAATATGTTTAGTTTCCTCAAAAACCAAAATCAATAGCAGTAGCAGCAGCTCGTTATGTGACAAAATTACACAAATGCTGGCTTTAACGTGGAATTCGACGTGCTTATCCTGGTGACTCCTCACATAATTCAGAAACAAGGGATAGATTAAGGCCACACTGAAAATTTCCGTGGCACGTCAAGGATTAGATCCTGGTTTAGGCGCATTACCGCCAGATTCCACGAGTAGTTCAGCGATAAGCTAACATTTTAATTTACGGCTCGTTTTGTATTATCGTGAAATAGGGAAGATAGTGCCACAGACATGATACGTGAATTGGAGTGGCAATCATTAAGACAAAGGCGTTTTCGTTGCGACGGGATCTTCTCATGAAATTTCAGTCACCAGTTTTCTCCTCCGATTGCGAAAACATTCTGTTGCCACGCACCTACATAGCGAGAAATGATCATCACGATAAAATTAAGAGAAATCAGGGCTCGAAAGTGGAACGGTAGAGAGACAGCTTGATCGTGGTTCACTGAACCCTCTGCCAGGCACTTTGTTGTGAATAGCAGGTAATCACGTAGACGTACTTTCACACTTCGCACACAGAAACTCGCACACAGGAGTACATCACTTATACATTGTCTGCCACCAGATGACGTAAATGCATGAATGATATAGAGTAAAGTGCCCTATTTTCGGATGGTAGCCTAATTTCAGGTAGTTGGGATATTTGCTCCCTTGACAGCGCTGTCGACGTGGAAACTACCTGAAATCCTTGTGCTTCCGCTATTTTAGTGTCCTGCTAACTGCCAAGCACATCAGTCGCGTTTCATGCTAGCATTTGATTTTTTCTTAATATCTTACATTTGAACGTAATACGAGGGTTGTCCAGAAGTAATGCACCGCATTTTTTTTTTTCTCAACCGAAAACAATGCTACGAATGCCAAACGTTACGTGTGTATTATCTGAAGCCTTTGAGTGAGCGAGCCAAGTTCCCGTCACTTCCGACAGATAGCAGGACAGTTTCTAAATGGCGTCCGTAGGTTATGTACGGAGCATCTGCAGTCTCTGGAAGTACAGTTAGTCGCTGGGCACGGACGGTGAGGTCATTAGAAGGCGGTTCGGCGGGGCTCCACGATTTGCAGCAGTTTGGGAGACCGTCCACGGCTGTCACACCTGACAGGTTGTAGCGAGCTGATGTTGTCCTTCGCGTGGACAGATGCATTACTACTCGGCGGTTGGCACTGCATCTGTCAATCTGCAATGAAAGTGTGGATGCAATTATCCGCACTCTTGGATATTCAAAAGTGTGTAGAAGAGGGTCCCGCGGTGTCTAACGGCGGTTCACAAACCATACAGAAGGAACATTTGCTGCAACGTTTTGAAGCGGAGACGGAAGCTTTCTTGTCCCAGATTGTGACAGTTGATGAAACCTGGGTTCACCATTTGGAGCCCTAAACAAAACGACAGCCGACTGAATGGCACCATTCCCACTCCCTACAAAAGAAAAAATTCAAACTTCTTCCTCCGGTAAGGTCATGACCACCGTGTTCTGGATTTTTGAAGGTGTGATTCTCATTGGTGTGATGCCAAGAGGGGATTTCATTAATTTAGAAGCATATGTCAACACATTAACAAAACTCCAATCGGGCTTCTGGTGACTTCAAAAAATGGTTCATATGGCTCTAAGCACTATGGGACTTAACTTCTGAGATCATCAGTCCCCTAGAACTTAGAACTACTTAAGCCTAACTATCCTAAGGACATCACACACATCCATGCCCGAGGCAGGATTCGAACCTGCGGCCATAGCGGTCGCGCGGTTCCAGACTGTAGCGCCTAGAACCGCTCGGCCACCCCGGCCGGCCCGGCGACTTCGGTGCCACAGCAACCCATGAGATGTTTTGCTGCAACACGATAATGCTGAACCCCACGTAAGTCTGAGGACTGCTGAACATATCACAAAACAGGGTTGGACAGTGTTACCCTATCGACCATACTGCCCTGACCTAGCTCCTCGGAATTCCAGTTGTTTGGGCCATTAAAGGATGCCATTCGTGGAAGACATTTTTGAGATCGACGAGGAGGTGGTTCACATAGTGAAGCACTGGCTCTGCCACCAGGACAAGGACTGGTGCCGACAGAGCGTATATGCCCTTGTTTCACACTGGAGGAGGGCCATAGAGTGGGATGGAGATACATGGAAAAATAGAGTGTGTAGATAGACTTTAATTCTTCTGTGTGAGTAATTCCAATGATATTGAATAAAGAATTTTTGATCAATGTAAGTTGCATGGTATGTAGTCTGATATTTTAGTCATATTAATTAGTGATATATAATATTTAATGAAATTTTTGAGTAGCTTTTAAATGCAATAATTCATTACTTGTTTCGGTAGTTCAACCATGTTTCTAAAGTGTTATAGGTGCCTGATTTCGGATACTGCTGCGTTGCCAAGTTACGACCACTTGACAAATGCGCCCCTTCATAGATTTCGCTTTTTATTTCTTTTCAGAACATGGCTGGGATGGAAAGAAAGTTTTGGGAAGAGGAAAATACGAGGAAGGTAAGGGCAGCCATTACATAGAAATAAATGTGGTTCTTAAAGGTATAGGAAGTGTTTCAAGTGCCATAACCTACACTTCTAGATTAGGTAAACTTGGAAGAGGAACTGGGCTCTACGATAGAGAGGAAATGTGCTATAGGCTGAGCCTTCTGCTCAAGACAAGCTAAAGTGCAAGAAGGCAATTTTAGACAAATAGGAGAATCTTCAAAAAAGGGAAGACATCAAAGCTCCCAAAAGGCCAATCAGAAGAACACAAAGGTGGCTAAAACGAGCAACAGACACAGAAAGTCACATGTGAGTTATCATCTGCTGAGGATTCCGAAAGCTCTGTTTCCCTTGTCTCGACAGATCGTGAATACAGTGCAGATGAGGAACGCATGTTTTGTGCTGTCCCATTCTGGGAGGATAAATCTGGAGAAGATTGTTTAAGATGTTTGCGCTGGGTACAAGAACTGTGTTCTGGGACTGAGAAACGTGGTTGCAAGACGTTCAAATCTGAAAACTGCAAATGCAGCCTCAACTTAATTATAAATATATCATTATTGCAATCAAAGTGGAATATCTCAACATTACGTTTTGTACTTTTTGTAATAAAACAATATTCCTCTAAGTATTCAATCTTGAGTTTTTCTTACGGAATGGCCCTATCCGAAATTAAGAACCACACAACCCGAAACTGCGCACCCTTTTAATATACTCTCCAAAATGCACAAGTTTCTTTTACGTAAATTATGTAATGTAGTCTGTTGACTTTCGTTTTAAAGCGTTATATATGACCAAAATCTATTATGTTTTAGATTTCCTTAGGTATCTGAAAAGTGCTCTACCAACTGAGCTACCCAAGGATGACTCACGCCCCGTCCTCAAAGCTTTACTTCTGCCAGTATCTCGTCTCCTACCTTCCAAACTTTACAGAAGCTCTCCTGCGAACCTTGCAGAACTAGCACTCCTGAAAGAAAGGATATTGCGAAGACATGGCTTAGCCACAGCCTGGGGGATGTTTCCAGAATGAGATTTTCACTCTGCAGCGGAGTGTGCGCTGATATGAAACTTCATGGCAGATTAAAACTGTGTGCCGGACCGAGACCAAACTTGGGACATTTGCCTTTCGCGGGCAAGTGCTCTACCAACTGAGCCACCCAAGCACGACTCACGCCCCGTCCTCACAGCTTTACTTCTGCCAGTATCTCGTCTCCTACCTTCCAAAATTTACAGAAGACTAGCACTCCTGAAAGAAAGGATATTGCGGAGACATGTCCATAGATGTATTTTTTTCATCATTACTAACTTTACGACAGGAGCGGGTATACAATGTAAATGGCATATTACTATAAACATAACCAGGTCGAGATTGAGACTTTGCATCTATTCCACTATGCCAGGCCTTATAAGCGATGACATCTCGGTCGGCGAAGGATTCCAATCCGGGTAGAGAGGTGTTCTCACATCGGACGATAGCGAGGGTAAACCATCCACTTCCAGTGCTCCCAGTGGCAGCTTTAAGACTAAAATTAACTCGACATCCACGAAAAAAAAATCGGTCCATTCACTATCACACTTTGTGTAGTTCCATTTGTGCGAAGTTTATTTTGCAGGCTTATTATGTCTCTGCAATATCCTTTCTTTCAGGAGTGCTCCTACAGGAAAACGTCTGTGGAAGGTAGGAGACGAGGTACTGGCGGAAGTAAAATTGTGAGGGCGGGTCGTGAGTCGTGCTTGGGTAGCTCAGTTGGTAGAGCACTTGCCCGCGAATGGCAAAGGTCCCGAGTTCGAGTTTCGCTCCGGCACACAGTTTTAATCTGCCAGGAAGTTTCAAAATGAGCGCACTCTCCGCTGCAGAGTGAAAATTTCATTCTGAAATCACTGTTGTTACACTGCCACCATGAACAACAGAATTGAGACAGCTGCTGTGTACTAGAGCGCACGCTGTCCTGTCGGCATGGAGAATCATGCAGTCCTGCTACAATCCTAGAAGCATTTCCATGTCTAAAAAATGGCTCTGAGCACTATGGGACTTAACAGCTGTGGTCATCAGTCCCCTAGAACTTAGAACTACTTAAACCTAACTAACCTAAGGACATCACACACATCCATGTCCGAGGCAGGATTCGAACCTGCGACCGTAGCAGTCGCACGGTTCCGGACTGCGCGCCTAGAACCGCGAGACCACCGCGGCCGGCCATCCGCGTCTGCGATCACACCTAATTAACAAGCACTCTCTGGAGAAATGCACTGAGGTTCTCCCGCCAGGTCATAATTTTCAAGCTCCATTTATCAAATATTTTCAGAACTGCCTAAAGTCTTGTCGTGGTCAAGTGATCACGTACGTTGTCTTGTGTGTCAGTAATACTACCTTAGAATATAAGACTGCATCTTTAATGGTTTTGAGTATGTCATGTGTGGTTTTGTACTAACTTGAACAGTAGGCCGTGATTAGAAATTATTCTGTCCAAAAGATGGTTAGCTGGAAGATAGTGATTTTTTAAACAGTTGTTGGAATAATAATTCGGGACGTTACTGTTTTCGGTGAGACAAAGACTATTACTTTCTTTCAATGAAAATTTGTAATCTTGCATTAATTTCAATTACTAGAATAATATCATAGGATTTGTTTTAATTTTAATACGTGCTCTAGTCTTAAGGATGGTCTGGTCGATTCTTTCTACGTTTACTATCTTTGTGAAAGTTTATTTGGTATATCCAAAGGAACGTCATCCAAAACATAAAGGATTTTGATAATTAAGAAATCTTCGGGGCTGTCTGCCGTTAGTAAACATTTGTAGCAGTTCACCACAGACTGTTTTGAAGAATACAAGTAACATAAATATAAAGCTATTCTGGTACCAGCCTCACGCATACAGGTATAGTCATTCACTGTAATTTTGAAATAAATATGTTTAATTGTGAATATTTCTTAACTGAGTTTATTGCAGATATTTTTACTTTAGTAAGGATTGCTTTTTTTGAAGGTTGTGCGTGTGATTTTTTAAAAATTGTATGTCTTATGATCGTGTCTGTGTTGCACACTTGATCTGAAAAATTGTTAAATAAATGTTACTTGATGGGATTTTTTTGTAATTTTCACTGGTTCAGCTCAAAACCACTTCCCAACCAGCTCCTTGCCATTTCAGAACGGCGGGAGAAAATATTATACAGTGAAACTTTATGCGTTCGGAAGGTATGTGATGCTATTTCAGTTTTTACAATATTGAGTCAAATTTACAAAGAACTTCACAATATGAGACCACTTATTTATATGTTGTTGCGCTCAATCTGTCTTGGATGCATTCTCTGATTTGGTTGGGAAGTTTGTTATAAAGGCGCTGTAGCCTCTCCTGAGGCAATGTGACACAAATGTTGCAATGATATCATGAGTTCTAGCGTGGGATAGAGTTACATCCAAGCTGGACCCACACATGTATCAGGGATAGAAGTGGGAATCTTGATGGTCATGGGTGTGTCTCAACATCACGCAGATTGTTCACAGAGACACTTTCCATGTGTAGATGTGTATTATTCTGTTGGAAAATGACACCACCATCTTGTCACATGAGGATACAGAAAGTCTGCGACGTACCGTTGTGCCGTCTGATTTTCCTCAGTCACTATCAGCAGAGATCTTAAGTGACACCCCGTGGCTCTCCACACTATGAGGTCAGAAGTAACACCGCTGTGTCTCTCCAAATCAATGGAAGATAGGGATCTCTCCCCAGATCACTGTAATACTAGCCTACGATTATCACTTAGCGCATACAGAACAACGATTGATCGTTGACCACAATGAAATGCCATTCATCAGAAGTCCATGCTTGCCAATCGCGGCACCATTCCGGACACAGTGTGTTAATTGCAGCCTATGCATGTGTTGGTAACACGAGAGTCCAACTGCCCATAGTCTCAAACCAGTGCTGTGGTATAAGGGAGAGTTATAAGGAAGTCCAATACTTGTTCTCAGATTTCAGGCACACATGGGAAGTGGTTACAATGTGCTTGGTGAACGAATGGCTATCCTCCATTTTGATCATGAAATGTGGCCGACTGGAACCTTGATGAGTATGCCTTCCCTAACGCTCCTCAGCATTCAAGTACTGGGCCACTAGCACGTCCAAATGCCTCACAGATCTTATTATTTTATGAGTCACAGGTCAGCCAAAAGGAGACCAACAATTTGAGGCCCCTTTCAGTCTCTGATAAGTCTGTTTCACACGAGTATGCAGCATCTCCATGGCTTTATAAGTGGTTCATCGCCATCTCATGCTGTTCGTGCCCCTTACATACCCTACCAGGCCTCGTGACAAAACTGAACACGAACAGCGGTAAAGCAGTTTGGTGGGCATTCCTCTGACAAAGAGAACTGCAAGTGTACATGTATGAAATCACGTTAACATTCAACCGTCTTCTGAGTGCTTCACTGTGTTTGCCAGGTAGTGTATTAAGGCCTCTTCACTTTTGCATAAAAGAAGATTACAGGAATCACTTACCTGGGTATGTTGGTGACCTGGGTTTTTGCACAGTTGCGAGGACACGTAGAATACTTCATTTTTCGACTTCACACCAGCAAAGTGGCATTTGCACATAAGAGCATCTCTTAAGAATACGTTTATGCTGAAGCCTTGCGGCTGCACTTCGCTGCTCGCTGTTTGCAAATCACACCTCGTTGCTCACTGTTGGCATATTCCTCCCTGCTCGCCAAGAGCCTTGTCACATTTACACTGCAGTCCCGCTGCTCGCCAGGAGTAATTACCGTGCAGCTGTTCACACAGCTAGTAGAGTGCTAACAGAGTCAAATATGGCACTGCTGTACTGACTTGAAGCCGTCAATCACAGCCCAAATTTCAGACCATGCAGCGATGGACGCCGTGTGGAACAGGAACCAGCTTTATACCATCGCCTGGCAAGGATCGTAGTGAGGCCACGCCGGAGAGCAATGAGGTGGCAGCATGAACGCACTCTTTACAATGAGCTGCCTCAACGATGCATTGGCCTCAAAGGGTCTGCGGATGTCGCATTATTGTATCCAAGGTTACCTGATTTCTCAGTATGTGATTATTTTGGAGGAATTTGTGAAAAACCCCGTCCGTGGGTCATGGAAGGTAAATCGAAGACTGCGTTTTATTGCCAGAGCTCTTAGAAGATGCAATAAGCTTCTAAATGGACTGCGCACACTAAGCTTGCCTGTCCTTTGCTGGAGAACTTCTGTGCACTAGGTGATCCTTACCAGAATGGATTGACGGAGGATATCTAAAAATGGCGTGGATTCAAAGAAGTGCACCTCATTTTATATTATCCGAAATAAAGCAGAGAGTGCCACGGATATGATAAGCTAGTTATAGTGACAATCATTAAAACAAAGGCGTTTGTCGTTGCGGAAATAACTTTTCATTAAATTTCAATTTCCAACGTTATAGGTACCCGCCCACGTAGGGAGAAATGATCATTGCAATCAAATAAGAGAAATCAGAGCTCGCACGTAATTACAATTACTAACAATTTTAAATTGGAGCGGTGTGATCGAAGGTTATAGAACTGAATAATACATAAGTGTAAATGCTTTTTGTTAAGATACAGAGAAAAGACTAAGAAAGACGAAGAAAGAAATTATGATTCTAAAGAAAAATTCATTATAAATGACACAAATCTAAAGGTTCTCAGTTCGACTAAATACCTAAAAATTTAAGATTTAGTTTTTCCCGCGCCCTGTTAGAGAGTGCAGCGGTAGAGAAACTATGTGAAAGTGGTTCGACCAACCCTCTGCCAGGCACTTAACTGTGAATTGCAGTGCAATCACGTAGATGTACTCGTAGATGTTCCTTTCTTCGCCGATTATGTCGGAGAACCTGCTCATTCCTTATTTCAGCAGTCCACATAGTTTTTGACATTCTTGCGTAGCACCACGCCTCAAACGCTTCAATTCTCTTCTGTTCCGGTTTTCCTGCAGTCGATGAATCTCTACCATACAATGCTATGCTCCAAAGGTATATTCTCAGAAATTTCTTACACGGATTAAAGCCCATGTTTTATGGTAACAGACTTCTTTTGGCTAAGAACGCCTTCTTTGCCTCTGTGCTAGTCTGCTTTTTCGTTTCTACTACTTCTCATTGCTTCCGTTTTTTCTCAGTTTACTCCAAATCTATGTTCTGTAGTCATTAGACTGTTCTTTCCATTCAACAGATCCTGTAGTTCTTCTACACGTTAACTGAGGATAGAAATGTCATCGACGAATCTCATCACTGATATCCTTCATATTAAATTTTAATGCCACACTTGAACATGTCCTTTATTTCCGTCATTGCTTCTTCTCTGTATAGATTGAACAGTAGGGGCGAAAGACAACATCCCAGTCTTACATGCTTTTTAATCCGAGCACTTCCCCCCTGGTCTTCCAGTCTTAATATCCCTCTTGGTTGTTGTTGTACATATTGTGTATCGCCGTCGTTGCCTATAGCTTACTACTAATTTTCTCATAATTGCTAACATCTTGGACCATTTCACATCGCCGAACGCATTTTCCATGTCGATAAATCCTATGAATGTGTTTTGAATTTTCTTCAGTCTTGCATCCATTATAAAGTTCAACGTCAGGTCTGTCTCTCTGGTACCATTTACTTTCCTAAAACAAAACTGGTCGTTTTCTAACAGATCCTCAGTTTTCTTTTGAATATTTTTTCTATCACCAGCTTGGATGCATGAGCTGTTAAGCTGATTGTGCAGTACTTTTCACAAGTATCTGCTCTTACTATCTTCGGAATCTTAAAAGTCACGGAACTAGCAATGCAGCGGAAAAGTACAAAGAGATAACGATGAATTTGTTGGTACATTCTCCTCGCTGCCACTGGTGTGATCGAAGGTTATAGAACTGAATAATAGATAAGTGTAAATGCTTTTTGTTAAGATACAGAGAAAAGACGAAGAAAGACGAAGAAAGAAATTATGATTCTAAAGAAAAATTAAATCAATGAATTTTCGTTTATATGGAAACACTACTAAGAAAAAAAGAAATGAAAGTAACAGATCGATGGAAATATAAACTTTGGAGAACGAAATAACCAAATTGAGAGCAAACTTTACCGTAACCGTAAAATAATCCACATAGTATAATTCAAAAACATGTAGGCGATTTGAATGGAAGAATATGTCTTGGTAAGGTGCAAGTCCATTTCAGCCATAATAACAACAAATCTGCGGGGAATGTGAAAAAGCTAAGGCAAAGGCATTTACTCTCACTAGCCTTGAAATCATCATTCTTATTACTGTGTCATGACCATACATGTAAAGAAGCGTATAACAGATGTGGAAAACATGCTCACAAAGAACATTAATGTGATCGGTAATGCCGAGAAAGTGATATGTGAAAGAGAGCTGCAATGTAGAACAGAAAATCATATGCAAATTAACGCGCTGTCGACTGAGTGCATCTTGTCTCGTATTTACGAGTAAGTTCTTGCAGTTAAGTAGAGGAGAATATCAATTCGCTGACCGGTTTCTTGAATAATATAACGATATTATCAGTTACTCTTTTGCTCGTAGTGGTTAATTAGATCTCGTTAGCTCTGCTCCATCACCAGTTGAAAACTGTATCATTAATTCACGTCCACTAGTCCACCTGGCACATCATTACGATAATTACATTCTTACTTTGAGGGATGTACAACGGGTCACAAGGTCTGATGTAATTTCAGATTGAAAGCAGTGCGTAAGCAACCAACGTTACAACATACCATTAGTTTTATGTTCAACGATACGCTGTAATCTCGGAATCTGAGACAGGTGGAAACTGCTTATTAAATGAAACTACCTAGTTGATATTTTGGTGCACTAACTAAATATTTTCGAATTAGTACCATGTCTTTTCTTAGTGTATTCTAAAATCGTGTATATAACGACTTAGCTTTTAATTCTTTCTAATATCAGGGCTGTGCCACAAGCGTGAGTGCGAAATGTGGAGTCATGGCGCAACTTGAAGAAGTTTTAAGAATTTCATTTACAATTTTCTCGTTAGTATGAGTATTTACCAAGTTCGAGGAACCATATCAAAAGGAGAAGACCAACGAAAAATGTTTTGAGCGGCACCAAGACGATCACAGATATCAGAATAAACGCGATTCTCAAACTAAAAACAAATTACAAGGCGTTCGCTTTATAAGATGATGGTAGTCGTTTTTAATTTATTGACTTTCTGTAAATGATCTGTATCTACAAGGTGATTTTGCTGAATGAGGACAAACAACAGAAAACGATGGCTGTGAGGATAAAGAGCAAGGTCATACAGTCATGTGGCCGGAAATGCATTTCAGCGGTGGCACACCAACCTGGAGATTAAAATAAAAGATCTTTGACAGTGTACGCTACTGCTCAATAGTTCCATCACTCATGATAAAAAATATATACTTTACTTCAATGCACAAATAAATAGTACAAATTAAAGAGGCCAACAAAACAAATTTTTTATCTCTCTGTCATTAAGTACAATACTATATGGTTTAGATTTTGGCCTCTTGAAAATGTTCAAATGTGTGCGAATTCCCAAGGGACCAAGCTGTTGAGGTCATTGCTCTCTAGACTTACACACTACTTAAACTAACTTACACTAACTTATGCTAAGAAGAACACACATACCCAAACCCGAGAGAGGACTCGAACCTCCGGCGGGAGGTTCGTGACATGACGCGTCTAACCGTGCGGCCACTGCGCGCCACTTTGACCTCTTGAAAATACCCTTCAGAATAGCTGCACAGACTCTTGACATTCTGGAATAAGACCTTGCAGCGTCTCTGCAGATATTGCAGTCAAACACGTCTGTATATTACCCCATTAATTTTCGGCATTAGGTGATATCAGTTTTCTGACTCACCAGTTAAGTTACTCCCGTAAGGGTTCAGTGGCATTTACATCAGGTGACTGACTTGGCCAAGTGATATTATTCAGTTCATCACAGGTCTGATTTCTATTGACGTACCCTCTGCACAATTTAGAAGCATGTGTGGGATCATTGTTCTGCTGCAGAACAAACCCACGACTAATTAGTCCCATGCCAGATAGAACTGTATTGTTGATCAGTGACCTGTAGTATCCCTTCATTAAAGTTCCATCTAGATCACCTACTTTATCATCCGCAACATCTCCCACCACCATGACCGATCCTCGACCATGCTTCACCGTTGGCGTCATACACTTGATTCTTCATACGTTCTCCACGAAGTCGACGAGCAAATATTCGACTATGACTTCCAGATACGTCAAAATTAGATCTGTCCGTGAAATACACCTTCGTCCATTGCTGAGCGCTCCAGTATTTATGTTGCTGTGCCCATTACAATCACTCTACCTTATTTTATTTACGCAATAAAAGTTTTTTGGCCCCTATACACCCCTTTAAATTTGATCACGTAGACGATGTTACACTGGTGATGCAGAGATTCGAGCTGCTCGTATACTGTTTACTTCCCCTCGAATTTTAGGTGCAGTATTAGAGGTTGTAGAGAGTTTCAGGAAGAGCATAAAGGAACAATTGACAAGAATGGGGGAAAGAAATACAGTAGAAGAAGAATGGATAGCTTTGAGGGATGAAGTGATGAAGGCAGCAGAGGATCAAGTAGGTAAAAAGACGAGGGCTAATAGAAATCCTTGGGCGACAGAAGAAATACTGAATTTAATTGATGAAAGGAGAAAATATAAAAATGCAGTAAATGAAGCAGGCAAAAAGGAATACAAACGTCTCAAAAATGACTTCGACAGGAAGTGCAAACTGGCTAAGCAGGCATGGCTAGAGGACAAATGTAAGGATGTAGAGGCTTACCTCACTAGGGGTAAGATAGATACTGCCTACAGGAAAATTAAAGAGACCTTTGGAGAAAAGAGGACCATTTGTATGAATATCAAGGGCTCAGATGGAAACCCAATTATAAGCAAAGAAGGGAAAGCAGAAAGGTGGAAGGAGTATATAGAGGGACTATACAAGGGCGATGTTCTTGAGGACAATATTACGGAAATGGAAGAGGATGTAGAAGAAGATGCAATGGGAGATATGATACTGCGTGAAAAATTTGATAGAGCACTGAAAGACCTAAGTCGAAACAAGGCCCCGGGAGTAGACAACATTCCATTAGAACTACTGACAGCCTTGGGAGGGCCGGTCCTGACAAAACTCTACCATCTGGTGCGCAAAATGTATGAGACAGGTGAAATACCCTCAGACTTCAAGAAGAATATAATAATTCCAATCCCAAAGAAAGCAGGTGTTGACAGATGTGAAAATTACCGAACTATCAGTTTAATAAGTCACAGCTGCAAAATACTAACGCGAATTCTGTACAGACGAATGGAGAAACTGGTAGAAGCCGACCTGGGGGAAGATCAGTTTGGATTCCGTAGAAATATGGGAACACGTGAGGCAATACTGACCCTACGACTTATCTTAGAAGTTAGATTAAGAAAAGGCAAACCTACGTTTCTAGCATTTGTAGACTTGGAGAAAGCGTTTGACAATGTTGACTGGAATAATCTCATTCAAATTGTGAAGGTATCAAGGGTAAAATACAGGGAGCGAAAGGCTATTTACATTTTGTACAGAAACCAGGTGGCAGTTATAAGAGTTGAGGGACATGAAAGGGAAGCAGTGGTTGGGAAGGGAGTGAGACAGGGTTGTAGCCTCTCCCCAATGTTATTCAATCTGTATATTGAGCACGTAGCAAAGGAAACAAAAGAGAAGTTCGGAGTAGGTATTAAAATCCATGGAGAAGAAATAAAAACTTTAAGGTTCGCCGACGACATTGTAATTCTGTCAGAGACAGCAAAGGACTTGGAAGAGCAGTTTACGGAATGGACAGTGTCATGAAGGGAGGATATAAGATGAACATCAACAAAAGCAAGGAGGATAATGGAATGTAGTCGAATTAAGTCAGGCGATGCTGAGGGAATTAGATTAGGAAATGAGACAATTAAAGTAGTAAAGGAGTTTTGATATTTGGGGAGCAAAATAACTGATGATGGTCGAAGTAGAGAGGATATGAAATGTAGACTGGCAATCGCAAGGAAAGCGTTTCTGAAGAAGAGAAATCTGTTAACATCGAGTATAGATTTAAATGTCAGGAAGTCGTTTCTGAAAGTATTTGTATGGAGTGTAGCCATGTATGGAAGTGAAACGTGGACGATAAATAGTTTGGACAAGAAGGGAATAGAAGCCTTTGAAATGTGGTGCTACAGAAGAATGCTGAAGATTAGATGGGTAGATCACGTAACTAATGAGGAAGTATTGAATAGGATTGGGGAGAAGAGGAGTTTGTGGCACAACTTGACAAGAAGAAGGGATCGGTTGGTAGGACATGTTCTGAGGCATCAAGGGATCACCAATTTAGTATTGGAGGGCAGCGTGGAGGGTAAAAATCGTAGAGGGAGATCAAGAGATGAATACACTAAACAGATTCAGAAGGCTGCAGTACGTATTAGGAGATGAAGAAGCTTGCACAGGATAGAGTAGCATGGAGAGCTGCATCAAACCAGTCTCAGGACTGAAGACCACAACAACAACAATGAGTCCTCTGACGTTTACTCTGTATACGTATGGACTGATCTTCCCTGTATGATATTACTCGGGGTCTTCCAGATCGCGAAATACTTGAAATGGCATTAGTTTGCTTGAACTGCTGAAATGTGTTCACCACTGTAGATTGGTCGACACCAACTTTTGTTGCTGTTGTCTTACTAGAAGAGTCTTTCTGATGCAGAATTACAATTTCAGCACGTTTCTGAGTTCTACTCTTTTGGTTCTGTCCCATTACGAGATAATATGGTATCAGCCTGATGAGGTATACTAACACAGTGCTAAACGCACTTAATTTTATGTGCTTGACAAATATATAATTCTGTACGCCACGCTCTAAAACTAAATTAAAAAAATCAATGCAGCATGTCCACTGATAAGCCAAAACATTATGACCACGCCTACCTCGACGTTGGATGCCGCCTAGTGGCGTTGCACGCACGTGACGGGGTAGCAAAAGTATGTGCGTGGAGCAGACATGGACGGGGATCATCCTAAAGAAGTATAGGCTGCAAATGCGGAAATCCATTGAGATAAGCGAGTTTGACAAAAGGTAGATTATTATTACGCAGAGCCGGTGGACGAGTATCTCGAAAACGGCGAACCAGGTCGAATGTTCACGTGCTGCTATCGTGAGCATCTACGGAAAGAGGTAGAAGGACAGGGAAACCAACACTAGGCGTTAAATGGTTGAACGTCCACGACTATTCACAGAAGACGAGGTTCGGAGGCTTGTCTGCGCTGTAAAATAGAAAAGTGTTTCGGAGCACACCATTTACCGTACATTGTTGAATATGGAGCTCCCCAGAAGACCACCCCTCCGTGTTCACATACTGACCCAACGCCTTCGTCAGTTACAGTGGCAGTGGGCACGGGACCACCGGGATTAGTTCGTCGATCAATGGAAACGTGTCGGCTCTTCCGGTGAATCACATTTCTTGTACACAAGGTCGACGGTCGGCTCCACAAACGCTTTCATCGAGGTGAACGGCGGTTCGAAACGTGCTGCGCGCCACGGATGCTGGCTGGTGGGAGCAGTATTATGCCATGGGAGACATTCTCCTGCACCTGCATGGGATCAGCGACAGTAATCGAACACAGGCTGACAACTGCGAACCACATGTGTCATACTTGATGTCGTCCCCGACGGCGATGTCATCTTTCAGTAATATAATTGTCCGTGTCTCGGAGCCAGAATAGCGCTGCAATGGTTTGAGGAACATTATAGTGAACTCATGTTGATGTCCCGGCGACCAAATTCGCCTGGTGCAAATCCTATGGAACCCATCTGGGTTGCTATCGAGTGTCATTACCTCGTACGAAAATCGGCGGTCCGTTATTTACGCGAATTACATGAGCTACGCTTAGACATCTAATGCCACATACCTTTACAAGCATACCAACAAACTGTCGGATCCATGATACGCAGAGTCAGTAACGTGTTTCGTTCCAAAGACGTACGAACACGCTATTAAGCATGTGGTCATAATGTTTTGGCTCATCAGTGTATTTATTTTTCTCACAAACTTTAGACGTATCCACCACATATCTAAATACATATAGGAGGGGGTCGGAGGGTAAAGTAGCCAATAAAACTTGGAATTACGCTTTTCGCTATAGTTTATAAAGTTTGTTACACTTGTCTGCACCGGCCGCGGTGGCCGAGCGGTTCTAGGTGCTTCAGTCCGGAACCGCGTGACTGCTACGGTCGCAGGCTCGAATCCTGCCTCGGGCATGGATGTGTGTGATGTCCTTAGGTTAGTTAGGGGACTGATGACCTCAGAGCCATTTTATACACTTATCTGCGTTACTAAAAGTAAGTGTTGTCAAGTTGGTATCGTTATTTTAGTGGTGTTTTGTCTCGCAGATCCTCCTCCGAGTTTTGTGCCTAGTACTGCATGGCATTGAACGACTTGCTCCATCTCCCCTCCACGTCAAATGATAAATGAACTTTTTCTTTCACACTACGGCTTGTACTATTTGCATACCATTTAAATCTTCAACAAAGCAACTGAAAATATATAATTTGAAAGTAAAAAATAAATACGAGGGCCATTTCAACAGTCTTGCACACTGCGTGTGCGGGACTATTAGGTGCCGTGACTTAGGGACCGATGACCTCAGCAGTTTGGTCCCTTAGGAATTCACACACATAATAATATGAGCGCGCCAGACTTTCATATTTTCCACAACTGAAGGAACACTTCCGTGGAAAATGTTTTGATACAATTGACGACGCCTGCATTGCGGCGACCAAAGTAGTAAGACAGCTCAACAATGAAGATGCCGCATGTAAAATTCAGAAATTGCCAAGACGTTTGGAAGTTGTCGTAAGGAAGAAAGGTTATATTGAAGGGCTGTAAAGGTGTTCTGTAAGATAAACTATTTTCTTTAACTCTATCTTACAGTATACAGAACTTCTGAAATGACCCTCTTGATATTACCATATTGTAGAGACAATATAAATACTAACAGATTACCACATGTTATTAACAGGAGGCACTTGTTGTTACTTTTGTAGCAGATTGGCACATATACTGAGATGTTTCAAAGTAGATTACGTAACAAACTGAGAAAGAAGAGGAAGAAAATCTCTCGACGCTACAGAGTCATTACACACCTCATACCGTCACGCCAAATTCTGCCCCCCCCCCCTCTTTTCCCTTCTCCCCCCCCCCCCCCACTCCATGATAATGAGGAATGCAATTTGGCGACGTACGTTCACACTGAAGCCTGCACACACGGATGGATACGTCCGTTGTAATAAAGTACCAGTAGTAGTCCACAAGGCGACTTGATGACGAACATGTGTCCAGTGTTGTTGTCGGACGCCCGTGTGTGCTGCTGCGTCTAGGAAAGACGTGACAGTGGTCGTCACACTGACGGCCCACGCTGCTCCAGACGTCGTCGCGCTGTCTGTGTGGATACTCCTCCTGCTGCAAACAAGACCATTTCGTGATTCAATGTAAATGACGTGGCTCCACGTTCTCGGGCAGTAATAGTGCGGGCCATGAGTCTCTGTATGACCCTCCTAAAACCATTGATCCCTCATTCGCGTGGAAGTTACTCCCAGGAGCACGAGCAGCAATATCGCGAAACAATAGGCCACAATCCTGTCACGTGGTTCTAAACGTTTCTGCATCGTACACGATGCGTAACATGATCTTCTCACAAACAAACAACATTCAAACGAGACTTCTGAATGAGAAACTAGCCTTGTAATCTTCTACTTACTTTGTGGGCTCCATTAACAAGCTAATATTTCGCTTATCCAGTTTGGTTTTTGTAGCATTCCGTCTCCACGGTGTCACAATTCTAATGACCAGCAGTGTAGAATCTCCAAGAGGCAATTGTCAATTTTGTTTCACATATCTTATTCTTCTAGAAGCTACAGTTATTTGCGTTTTTTGCCGGAGTGGCCGAGCGGTTCTAGGCGCTTCAGCCCGGAACGGCCCTGCTGCTACGGTCGCAGGTTCGAATCCTGCCTCGGGCATGGATGTGTGTGATGTCCTTGGGTTAGTTAAGTTTAAGTAGGGGACTGATGACCTCAGAAGTTAAGTCCCATAGTGCTCAGAGCCATTTGAACCATTTGCTATTGTGACACTGTAACATCACAGCTCTGAGGAAAATAGATTTTCATTGTCAAATCAAAATACTTTTAAAAAAAATAAAGCTATCTTCAAGCTGATCGTTAAGTGTTATCCTATTGGAGGTGGTATACCTACGCCTTCCTTCTTATTAGAAGTATCGACTAAGTTGTTTTTCTTCTTTTATTTTATTTTTTTAACTTTCGGACTTCCATCTGCCACTACGACCCTTTCTTGTGCTCATCAAATTACGGCTTTCAACTCTATGGTACATTCCTTAATTAACTAAATTCTTCTTCTTTAAAATTAACTAAGATCTTCTATTCACTCTAGGTATTCAGGAACGACTCACGACCCTCTGTCACTCATAAAGCTGACTTGAAACAGATGCTGAATTTGCAGTACTTAAAACTGCACTCATACATTTGCAGTACATAGTAATTGTGTATGAATGAACTGCAGGTAGCTCATGAAATGCGATCATATACAGTGAAACGGAGTAACCTTTGCAGGTGTTATTCAGGGTGATTCGGCTGCCCTTATCTATGATTTTATGCAACCTACATCGCCTACAATAACCAGTTGTGACATTTTCACATTATCTTGCTCACTACATCCTACAGAAAAAATATACAAGACCTTTTCGTGGGAAATTTAATATACTTTTATTTTGTACTGGGTTACGTTTTCACTAGACACGACGGTTTTAGAATTATTAATGAAAAACAAGTTTGAAGGTCACTTTTGTACGTTCTTCTTTAATAATTCGAGAACTATCGCATCTAGCGAAAACTTATCCCGGTACAACTACATCAAATTCCCTATGAAAAGGTCCCCTTTACTTTTTGTGTAGGAGTAATAGTTTGCTCGTACCAAGTGAGAGAATATGAAAATCTTGCACATAGTTTTTGAAGGTGTTTTGGGTTGCATTATACCCATTTGTAGGGGCAGTTGAATCACCTGGTATTATTTCCAACTTCTTGTTACATTTATTGTTTAGCAGTTCTGTGATGCTGTTGCATTTGTACGTTACAGACTGCAGACCCGACTGTGACTGCTCTTTGCAGATCCAAAACCACTGCACTAAAGACTATGTACAAAATCTTGATCGAAGCTCACATTTTAGTGCAGGCTCTGTAGTTGCAGACTAGAGGTACGGAAATTGCTTTTGTTCAGTTCTGTGGTGCACACCCCCTTACAGACATACGATACGCAGGTATAATTATTTTGTATGGCCTCAATAGGATATGTTTTTCAATGAGATGAATTATCTCAGCACTCATCTCTCCAACATCGCACTTCTTCGCGTAAAATTTTTGGTGACATCCGGCCAAAGCATGGCACTGCAGTTGACGAAACCACTAGAACGTTTAAAATAATCATTATCGGAATTTTTGTTTGAAATGAGTTCCATGCAGCGAAAATACGATTTCTTCTATACCTCAGTTCATCCAAACCAGAACCCATAAAACTTTAAGGGAGTTTTCCGAAATCAGAGGTCGCCCTAAGAAGGTACCTGTCACTTACGATCATAAACATAAGCAGAAAATAGGTCATTTTCAAACTGGCGTTGATCAGAGACAAATATCGAACATCCATTTTAGAAGAAAGATTCAACATTTTGCCTTCTCTCACTATTTTAAGATAGTTCAGTAATGAAGGCGTTGTAAGGGTGAGTAGCGTCATTAGTATAAAATGTAGACATGAACCAATTAGATCATAAGATTTCTTAGGACATTTATTTTAAGACTGGTTAGTTAAGAAAGAACTATATTTAAATTAAATGTTTTAGTTATCTTATATTTACCTAACAAATATGTTTGCTTACGATTATATTGTGTTTTGAAACCTGAGATGAGCCGTAAGTTACCTGAACATTATAATGTTTTATTTTTAAAATTTAAATACCTATTTTTGTGTGCATGAAACTCAATTCATTATCTTTTCTTGATGTGGACATCTTTAGTCTGGTTTATGAAATCCAATGGGTTTTTTAAATTGTTTACGGTGATGGTAACAAATCGTGTTTATTACCACGATATTTTCAGTTGTATGTTGTATGTTAACTGGGGACCTAGAAACGACGGAGAGGCTCCGTCCCTGCCGCAGCGGCAGTGGTTCACAACCCCACGACGACTACCGCAGTCCACTTCACACCTCCGCCGCCCCACACCGAACCCAGGGTTATTGTGCGGTTCGGCCCCCGGTGGACCCCCCCAGGGAACATCTCACACTAGACGAGTGTAGCCCCTATGTTTGCGTGGTAGAGTAATGGTGGTGTACGCGTACGTGGAGAACTTGTTTGCGCGGCAATCGCCGACATAGTGTAGCTGAGGCGGAATAAGGGGAACCAGCCCGCATTCGCCGGGGCAGATGGAAAACCGCCTAAAAACCATCCAGGACTGGCCAGCTCACCGGATCTCGACACAAGCGTGCCTGGCGGATTCGTGCCGGGGACCAGGCGCTCCCTCCCTCTCCGGAAAGCCGTGCGCTAGACCGCTCGACTAACCGCGAGGGCTAATTTCAATTACTTTTGATTTTATTAATCTCACCAATTTGGGTCGATATCAACGCATGCAATGTTATTCTTATCAAAGAACTCATTTTTTTGTGGATGTATGCTTCTTTTGTCATTAGAACAACAGTGTCCCTTTATATGCTTTTAGCACCAAGACATTATGGGAAATCAATTTTCTGTTAATTTTATGTAAACTACGCATTTCTTATGAACCATTTCTTCGCTTCTTATGTACATTATTTTCATCGTACCTATCAATAATTTTGATGCTTTGCTGGTAACGTTATTTTGTTAAATTACGGACGTTGTTGCCGCATCTAATGATACTCTAATATGTCCAGTAATATAAACTGAGTTACAATTTTTAATCTGCGAACCCTTTATGCAATAAGCTGTACTCTTCTGTACTCACATCCATGATTGAAAGGTTGACAACCTTGTCATAGAACATAAAATCGTTATCGTTTTCTTTTCTTTCAATATGTTGCATTACATAAGAGCTCCGGAAATATCTTTTGTACCTCTTTCGATCTCATGTGGTTCTTTGTCTTCTAAACTATGGATACAATTTTAGTTTATATTGAGATGTAAAAAATATAAGGCCTATTACTTTTGAACTTTTAATTTCTTCATGCAGCCACATCCGATGGTTTCAGATATACTGATTGAGGTGCATAAGTGTTCTCTTTTATATTAATTCGTGCGTACTTAGGAATAAGCTCGCTCTGTAAACACTGCTTTGTGAATCTAGTACCTTACTTTTCTTTCTTTAGTCGTGTGATATCGATGAAAAGCAGCCTCCTCCTGGTGAGCGAATGATGTGAAAATCCCGTTACAGGGTGCTCCACAGCCAGTGTGTATTTTATAAAATATATCTTGCTGGACATCATGAGCTGCACTTTAAAAGTATGTAATTGCCAGACCAATGTTTGGGCACATAGGCCATCATCACTGGCATCTCATATACAGGACAAAAAAATACGAAGGTCATTTCATGAGTCATGGTAAATGTAGTATAACTGACCATAATGCAATAACACAAGAATTTCACGATGTGCGCTGAATGGATAAGGCAGTGTGTATCTGGATGTCAACATAAAACAGTGTTTCAGTAAAGCAGTTTACGACAGAGGGTGAAATGGAAGTTCACATTAGAACTCCGTGGAAATTTATTGTGCACGAGTACAAATGGAACAAAATTGAAACAGAATCAACTACATTCATTCAATATAGCCTACCCCGCCCCCCCTCCCCAGTACATCCACACAGCGTTGCCATCGATGGAAAAGACATGTGCCACCTGTCGCCGAAACACCGTAAGGGCATCCGCCCCGTGTGCGAAGCTTCTCCCGCGCAATGGTTCTTCAGTGAGTGGAAGTGAGGTCGAAGTCGCATGGACTGAGGTCTGGTGAGTTGTGTGGGTAGGTGAGAATTTCCCACCCCCACCACTGTACACGATTCTTGATGACGTATGTAGTGTAACCTTCGCGATGTCATGAAGTATGATTGCATTATCCAGCAATGGCGGACGTTTTCGCCGAAGTGTACATCGCAGATGGTACAAAAGGAAGTTGTGGTAGTATTGGGCATTGACGGTGTGGCCACCCCAACAGGGTAGCACCGTGGCTGTCATACGCCAGAATGAGCATGACCTTTGTGGGAGGTGGATTCTGTCACATCTTGTGTCGTGGTGGCGAACCTGGATAACGCCATTCTGCTGATTTGGTCTTCAGTTCTGGTTATCCACTCGTGCCTAGGTTTCATCAGTCGCAATAACGCGATTGAGTATATCATGCCCATCCCACTCAAACTGCCCTAGGTTGATACGACTGCTCTCGTACCGCGCGGCCCCTCCCGCCGGAGGTTCGAGTCCTCCCTCGAGCATGGGTGTGTGTGCTGTGTTTAGAGTAAGTTAGTTTAAGTAGTGTGTAAGTCTAGGGACCGATGACCTTAGCAGTTTGGTCCCTTAGAAATTCACACACATTTGAACATTTGGTCTCGTACCGCATCGACTTCTGCAAATCTTAACTGATTTATTAGTCATTTCGAGCACTTCTTGCGCACCTTCACAACAAGTCCTGCCGTAAAATGCGGAACACTGTTGCCTCCGGCATGCCCATCCGAGTCACAGACCCAGGCCAGTCCCCTGTTCAGTAACAGCCACGGGCAGGTCAACACTGGTAGCGGTGGGCCGCCCCCTTCGGGGCGAGTCTGTCGTTGCTGCGAGTCCACGTCGGAAAGCCTCCACTCAACGTTCAGCTGTTCGCTAGGGCAGTGACCTGATCCCCACAGCTACTCGTAGTTCCGCATGACACTGAGTAACATCTCTGCCTGCGAGAAAGACATCCATCTCGTACCACGGTCAAGTTCACACGAAGAGTTTCAGGTGCTGGTTCCTTGACATCCTCACATGCGGTAGCAATCTATTGGCTGATTTCGGAACTATATGCTGCCGGCTTTCGAATGTATTTACTGCGACTACGGTGACGCCACATGTTCGCACTATAAATCATAGTTGTCATGACTTACGGAATGACCCTCGTATATGTATGCATATCGATGTTCATAACATAACAACATTGTGTACATCACAGTGGAAATTTTAAAGTTACTTATATATTGTGTAAGTCTATACCAAATGACTTGTGTGTCAAATATGAAATCTTTATGATAGTTAAACTGATGTATCGTAAAAAACGAAGAATCCCGTGGATATTTAAAATCTAATTATAACCATTTCTATGTGGCCCGATAGTACATGATCTGTCTTATCTTTAGGATACACATATTGTCGTGTGTACATGCTATAGCCGTGAAACGCTAAACGGCCACACTTCTTGGTCGTATCCGACACAGCTGTCTCGGGATGAAAATAGGGAACTAGTGACCAAAGCAAAGCGTACAGCTCCTGTGTTGCCTCTGAGATAGTACGTAGATACATCTGTGGCATGCGCTCACTATGTATATTGAATACCGGAATAAACAGTTCTACAGCAACAATTGAGTAGCGCAGCTGCCTGGCGGTAGCAGGCAGTGCGGCCCAGGGCATTGCTGTCGCTGCTGGAGAACGGCTTATTTTTCTTGTTTAATCGTTCCTGTTAATAAACCAGTGTCGCACTAGTCTAATTTGGGACCGCTCCATCAAATGGACATATAAAATTCTGCTTTAAAAATAATTTTGTTTGCAACCAGAAACAGACCAAAGCTTTCCGGCGACACTGGGAGTCGCAGGAAAGACGAGACGAGTAGTAATTGTTTGGGCTGGCGCCAGCTATACAGTGCAAAAATGAATTTGCAGATTTCTGCCAAAACATCAGAAAAATGTGGTTGACGACTCATAGGAGGGATACCGTGTATAAGAGGAGAATGTTTAAAATACATAAGGGTAGAATATACAGAGAGATAAAACTGCTGTTAACTGTTATGACGAACTTGGCAAGATGGACGTAATGCAATAAAATCTGTATAACGAGATTGCCAGTTCTGACCTGGATCTAAGGATCAACTATGATACGAGTGCGTGCTGAAAAGTAATGACACCGAATAGGTTACATGAAAACTCTTAAGAATTTTGAAATAAAACAATCTTTACTGACATTTTACATCTTTATTCTTAATGCCCATGTATTTGCAGCCCTCTGCCGCTAGAGGACGCAGAGCTGTAGTGCGTAACACTGTGGTGTGTAACGTAACTATATCGGAACGTGAAAGAAGCGTGCTGTAATCCCGTAATCGAGTTTCGAATACGAAGAGATCGTCCACACATGGAGAACCCCCTCCTTCAGCATGGTAATGCCAGACCACACACAAGCGCTGCGGCATCCGCAACAATCCGACGCCGTGGGTTCACTGTCATCGATCATCCTGCATAGAGCCCCAACATGGCCACATTCGATTTTTATCTGTTTTCGAAACTTAAAGAACATCTTCGAGGAACTCACACTGATAGTGATGAAGCGACGAAAGCAGAAGTGAGGTTGTCGCTCCGTTAGCAAAGTCAAACAGTCTACAGTGGCGGTATCAACAAATCTGTCTCTCGTTGGCAGGAAAGTGTTCGTCACCAGGATGACTACGTTGAGAAATAAATATGCAGACAAACATTTGTTTCATTTTAAAAGGATTTCCACATAAAAAAGTCGGAAGCAGTGCTTTATAGTACACCCTCGTACCTTGTCAAAGTTTAATCAAATTTACGTACAGCAAAATGGAGTAAACTGTAATAGGAACTCATTTGGTTGAAACATCGTTAATTTTCTGTATACACAACCTATTGCGAAACTCTGACTGTTCATTAAGGACGTGGTCTCGGCGTTTATTCGTTTGAGTGTATTCACAGGGAGGCGTGCCAAATGCGATGCACTGAAAACTGTTTACATAACTCTTAATAAACAAAACATGTCATTTTTATTTTTTACATTAATCATCAGAATGTATGTGCTCAATGAGCATGCAGTATATGTTAAGTATGACGACACTGTTGAGGTACCACCTCTTCGATATGAGCAGTGATGTTTCCGACCATCCTACGACACAATTCCTCTGTGATTCCTTGGAAAACTGTTGTGAGAGCATCTCGCAGTTGCATTAGATTACGCGGTTTGTTGCGGCAGACTGTCTCCTTCAAATGTCCTCATAAGAAATAATAACAGGGCTGTGTAGCGGCCATATTGAACCACTCGGAAAAACGTTTTGGATGTCGAAGGACATCACACGGTGCCCGAAACGTTCGTGCCAGAAATATAGAATACGTTTTACTGAGGACAAGCTCCATCTTCCATCCAGTATTGTGGCTCTATTGGCTAACCCTGTTGCATAAAGTTGTGGAAGAAGATTGTTGCCGGCCGTTGTGGCCAAGCGGTTCGAGGCGCTTCAGTTGTAATGTTATGTGAGCCTCAATGCCCTTTTTTTAAACTAATTTGTTTCTGATTTTATTCTGAGAAGCTCAGTAATGTATGTAAATACCGCAATTGTAAGTCTGATTCAGAAAGTACTTGAAGTGAAATGCAGCTGGACAGCAAACAAACTCTTTAGCGCGCAATCCCCGCAAACATAGTAGTTGTGGATCTTTGAGTATGGACTCTAAAGATTTATTAAAAAAAAGAGAACCGTTAATATGTATCTTGTGGAAAGGGGACGTGTTGCTAGGTCGTCGCTCAGAACGTATTGTTACTTTTAATGAAAATGGGTATTTTAGTGATAAAACCGAGTAAAGTATGTGTAGGAGTTGCCAAACATTTATGTATACAAATTTTCTGGAAGTGAAGAATAGAAATATCTTGCTTTTGGAAAAGGAGGTGAACTTCATTGCCGTCACCGTCTATCAATCGACAGAATTGTAAGTGTACAAAGTTCACTAAAATACAGGAAAAGAAATGCATTCTCTATAGTTTTCATTCAATAAGTAACAACCTCTCATAATTTCTTAATTACAGTAATTGGATTATACTCTTGTACAATAGTATGGTGCTGAACTCCACTGACCAATTTTGATGTAGCAGGACGTGTAGTCTGAAGGAAGTTTGTGTGCCAAGCATTCTCTCCTTTTCTCACGAAAAGCAGATTGCTGTTTGATCTTATTTACTTACAACAGTGGTCCCTTAGGTATAAAAAGCTGCGAAAACTTGGTCTCAAAGCTATCAGCAATACGGCCAAGTAACTAAAAGAGTCGTATTTTAAACCTTAAAGAACAATAACTTCCTCCAAATTGTAATGTCACCAACTGGTTCAGAAGCTGATCATTCAAGGAGGCAGCAACCAAAATTCAGGTTCCTGTTACGACTTAAAGTAAAAATCTCAATCAAAAATCAATCTCTCTCTCTCTCTCTCTCTCTCTCTCTCTCTCTCCCTCTCTCTCTCTCCAAACACATATATATAAATATTCATATTATTAAAAAAAAGACATTTTATACAGGCTGGAACCGCGCGACCGCTACGGTCGCAGGTTCGCATCCTGCTTCGGACATGGATGTGTGTGATGTCCTTAGGTTAGTTAGGTTTAAGTAGTTGTAAGTTCTAGGGGACTGATGACCTCAGATGTTCAGTTCCATAATGTTCAGAGCCATTTGAGCCATTTTGAAGAAAGTTGTTCTCCAGTATGTCAGTGTAGTGCGCAGCGTTATCTGGGTCGCTGAAAAAGATTGTTCCAGTGATTCCACGGCTAGAAACAGCACACCATACACTCACCTTTTCTCCATAAATTTCAATGTCATGTACAAAATCAGGGGCTTCTCGTGGTCAATGTTATATTCTGCTTATTGACGTCACTGTTGAGATGAGTGAACACTGCGTCATAACCATGTGTTATGAATCACGGCGTCATTATTTGCAAGGGCCGAAGTCGAAAATTGTAATCTTCATAACTTGTCGTTTGCCATCAGTTTGTGCAACACTGTCATTTTGTATGGGAACAGTGTCACGTCGTCATGAAGTATTCTACGAAGAGAACGACATGAGATGGACAATTCAGCTGAAACTCGCCTCGTGGAACTCCTAGGACTTGGTGTCAAAGCCACTCTCACAGCCTCATTATTCACTCGAGTACGGACTGTGTTGGCATAAGGCCGCTCTTTCTCTAAAATGCTGGCGTGAATTTCAGATTCTGTGTCTATCTGCTGGAGGCCCACCTCATACGAAAATGAACACGAAAAAGTCGCTGATTCTCTACGGCATTCTTTGTTTCCGTGAAAAACAACACAGTCTTCACTTTCTGTTCTAGCATCAAACGGCCTTTGTCCGACATTTTACCAAATGGATATTGTGACGACACGCATGCATGATATGACAAGAGCTGTCTTCCGATGAACTGTGTGCTAACTATGGATACTCGTCACGATATTCCAACGTCGCCATCATGCAAATAAAATATTTATTACCCAATGTCAATGTATGACATTTCGTGTGCCATACTGTATCTTCTTTATGATGTAAAGCAGTATGCTTGCACCCTTTTTATTGGGAGCCACCGCCGAACAGTTGAACTAATTAACATTAACATGTTCTCTACGCCTCGTTTTGAAGTTCCTCTTCGTTTACGCAACATAAGAGACTGCAATCCCATACATCAGGGCCGGCCACCGTGTTGCAAACTTCACGCGTGCAGGATTTGCGAGCTGCTGACGGGCCAAGGCCCGGTGTGCCTCGGCTTTCATGGGTTCTCCTCGCAAGAACCCGCTACAACGCGACACTTCATTGCGTACTGTGCTGTGGCACAATTCTCTTCAGCTCGGCAGAGTCGTACAGTCGGCGCTGTTTATCGTTCGCTATTTGTTCCTGGTACTGAGGCTGTTCCCAGTTCGAGTGTCTATTTGCACAAAAAGATGCAGGCTAAATGGTTCAAATGGCTCTGAGCACTATGGGACTTAACATCTATGGTCATCAGTCCCATAGAACTACTTAAACCTAACTAACCTAAGGACATCACACAACACCTAGTCATCACAAGGCAGAGAAAATCCCTGACGCCGGCGGGAATGGAACCCGGGAACCCGGGAGCGGGAAGCGAGAACGCTACCGCACGACCACGAGCTGCGGACTGCAGTCTAGAGATCGATCGTCACAACCTCTTAAAAGTGAGTGGGAATGACAGAAGAGAGGGATAAGAATTCTCAATATAAATTGTACAGTCGCATAAGCACTGGTACCGCAGCTTTGCTATGAAACGACATTAGAATACCATGCAGAAAGAATTTAAGGATTTAGTTGGTAAAAATGAAAAAAAAAATTACGACGATTGCAGACCGGACATTGTTCTGTACATTAAGAAGCACTTAGTGCTAAATTTGCAGGCATGGAGCATGGAGCACATAAAGAAGTTGGTGGTACGAGTAGTAAAATTTCTGAAGTCGCTCGCATTATTCCACTGTCAGTTGCAACAGCTTTCTGTGGACCCGAACGAAGAGTGAGGAGAATTTATATATTACTGCAAAGTACGCTGCTTAAGTCAGTGGCATGCCTAGAACGATTTTTTGAGTTTAAACTCGCTATTGTTGAATTTATGAAGGAAAAATGAGTGCAGGAGAGAAAATTACGACGTCCGGAATGGATTGTAGACCTAGCGTTTTAAATGGTCTTGACTGCACACTATCCAGAGTAAGACACTGCAAGGACAGAAATAACATATCTCAGATTTGTCGTGGGTGCGTTTAAAAAGAAAATCGCGTTGTAGAAAAGACACATCCTGGTACACAGTTCAGTTCCCTAACCACAATGGCGTTAAAGAAATCGCGAAGTTTTAAGAATGCATTGTGACCTTGAAAGATTTACAAAGGATAGTTTCCGAAACGTATAGAGGATACTGCCAATCTTACATCTGTTTTCGAGCTGTTCCCGAAACGGTTTGTCGTTTCAGCCGAAAGCACCCCTGTGCATATGCAGGTGTTCCTGGTTGATCTGCAAGGTAATATCCCTTTCTGAAGATAAATCTCTTCAACTTTAAAACTACCCGGGACGTCTACATTGCTTTCCTCAGATAGAGTTCCAGATCTCCTTAATTACGTTGCAAAAGCTGCAAAAAAAAAAAAAAAAAAAAAAAGACATGTTTGAAAGACGTGTTTTCGATAATGAAACTACATTGGTCACAATTACGTCGCAACTTGAGAGCGAAAATTTTTGAAACTGTACGCATCTGTCTGCAGGCCGACAGTTTGTAACAGAATAAAAACCGTATGTCTTCTGCACGTCAAAAATGATTAAATAATACTGAATTTTTAAAAAAAAACATCTATGCTGTTGAGGTATGTGAAATAAAAAACCAAGTCGTACAAAGCGTGACTGCATTACCATTTAAATGCAGCGCATTCACAGTTTCCTCTGTGTCACACTTAGACATCGTGGCCTGGCGCTGGGAAAATGTGCGAGCCAGACAGCGCTAAGGCACTCTAGCTATGGCACTCATGCACGGTCCGCGAGCCGGATTCCTGGCCAATACTGCTACACATGGTTTGAAGATAAGTAATTCCTTAGACTAAATTACATTAATCAGACTGCGGGGAATTAAAATTTATCCATAGTCATGTCCATACAGTCCTCGAATTGGAGTTCTGTTTTAGAGTGGTCTGCTTACTAGAGTCTGACCAAACTCAGAAATGTAGTAAAATGTTTCACGTGTTCAATGTTCCTCGTGTTTCTAAAGTGTATTCTACAGATGACCAAACTAACTCTGCAACAAACGTACGATTATACACGGATGCAGGTGAGTGAATAAATAAAGTGCAAGAAAAAGGTATGTCATGGTGACCACTTGTAATAGTAAATAGTAGAGGACAAGAGTTATATCGTAAGTAATTGTACCGTAAGGTTCACAGTAACAAAATGTCAAGTCGAAGTTTTCTATGTGCGTACCGATTAAGTTTAACATTAAACACATATGAAAGAATCCTTTTCCAGAAGTGGCCTAAACAAGGTTCACAAGCTGATCCGTTAAAATTTTTTGCCAGGAGATAAAAACATATCTTTCTTTATGGTTTGATAACATTGCTGGTTTTTTTTAATTTTACGATAACAAGTGTACTTTTTTAATTATTCACAGATATTTCTAAAGTGGCCTAAACAGGATTCAAAAGATGTGCCTCGAGCTTTTGTTACCTTATATATTTCCAAAGGAGCCGAAAGGTTTGGAAATAGGTACTTCATTTGTATTGTTGATTCATGTTTCATTAGGTCTTCGATTTCCTTGGCATCTTGTATCTGGCTATCTCTTTTATGGGCAGTCGTTTAGTGGTAGTTGTTGCCAACCATTGATCTATTTGTAATCCGCAAACTGATGGTAATGTCGTAAACACAAATATGATTTTACTCAATGGCTTCATTGTAACCACATTGTTGGTAAGATAAGTCGTTAATTTTAATGAAACCAACATAGCGACACTGCACTGTATAAAATGGCTAATATTCTCTCAGCGATTTTTACTAACTTTTAAAGATATTTTCTTCCCAGTTATTAACCCTTCAACGCATATTGTTTTTTTGGATCGACTCTTTTAATAACTAGAGACTGTCTCTGCAGGGGACTGAAGGATGCAACCACGCTATTTTATACTTACACAGCGTGGTAACTTTTCGCATTCAAGCACCAGCAGCCGCCCCCTCCATTTTTTTGTTTACCCGGTGAACGGCGGGATAGCAATTGGTGTGCCAATCTTCAGACAGCTAAGGATTATACAGTAATCTTAGCAGTTTGTTTTTTCCACTGCGAATTGTGCGGGCTCTCGGGCTGGTAATCGCGATAGACTCTTCCTTAGACGACGGTGTGTTCGAAGGAGAGAATGTGGAGCCAGCGAGGGCAGAGAGCGGCGTGTGGGTCCGTGAGATCCGATTTTCGATCGTTGAGACGTTTGTCTGCATCCCTGGACAGATTTACAGTTTGAAGATATGTCGCAGTTTCGCAGTAGCTCAGTTCCTTTACCTCTAAACAATTCGCAACTTGCGTATCCGTTAATCGCAACTTGTCTTGCATTTATATTAATTCAGAGCTAGGATTTAGTATTCAGCAGAATCCTTTAATGGAATCCGCCTGCTAAGCTGAGTGGTAACTTATTTGTCTACCGTGCAGCGGGCCCGGGTTCGACTCCCGACAGGATTGGAGATTCTCTTCGCGCGTGGACTGTGCGATCTGCTGTCCTCATCATCACCGACGCGCAAGCCGCCCAGTTTGGCGTCACCTGAAATAAGACTTGCAGCCGGCGGCCCACCTTCCCCGGAAGGGGCCTCCCGGCCAAAAATGCCACGCGATCATTTCATTTCCTTTAATTGCATTTGTGAACTGGTCGGACCTACTGGAACGCCACCTGTACATCCGCCAGCAGTCATCCTTGTTATTCAAGTGATAGTCAATTGATAGTCTGCCTTGATAAAGCGACCTTCTGTGTGAAGAGATTTTTTTTGTTAAAAATTAGTTCAACCACTTTGCACCCACGAGTTTAAACCCTTATAACAAAATATATATTTTTTTGAGTATCATTGACCTCAGATTACGTTGTATACTGTACATCAACAAAAATTAATTAAAAGTAATCCATTTAACTTATTTAGCTCAACTTCATAACTTTGAACAGGCGACCGTTCATTACTGAATATATTATAAATATGTTCAGTCCCATGGCATGATTTAATCTGTGTTTTCATTGTGCTGCCGAGACTTTGCAATACAGGTGCCCCACTGAGACCGATCTGAGGACTTTTAAGTGGAAATAATTGATTGTTACATTCCGTATAAATGACTAAATGTTCTGAAGATGTGAAATCACTGGGAGAGTTCGTGAGTGTGGCAGGCAGGTAGCACGACCGCTGTCGAGCCCCAGAACGTCTCATGGCGAAACAAAACCAGTACAAGAAGAAAAAAATCGAGAAGGTGGTTACATTTCAATGCATATCATGTTAGCCTGCAGCTTTGTAGCTCACGATCACTGACAATTGAAGAAGATTCAGTCAGATTGCGGTATCAATTTTTAAAGTAGGAGGCCTAGTAAATTATTCCAATCATTCCCGAACTTGGGCAAGCGTATATAAGTACTTTCTTTATTTCAGGATGTAGGTGCTTAAACTGAATTAAAGTTTATTTATTTCTGTTTACGTATGATATCACTCTTGACCTTTGTGTAATAGATCTATCGTTGTCTTGAATGTCATCTTGTATTCTATACGAAACGATTCCACACAGAAGCATTTATTTTGTTCATTTTTGTGGGCGATAACAGGAGTCATTTGACAGTGTAATGCCATGTGTAAACTTCACTTTCACTGCTTGGGCCCCAAATCAGTCATTTGCATATAAATCTTCTGTTGCGTTTAGTTTAACAGTGGTGTAGCTGAAGTGTGGGTCTGTGCCGCAGAATATTACAGGGCAGAAGTTCATTATAGGTACCCTCACATTAACCTCAAACCGGGCACTTTATAATGTTGAGTTAAAGTTAAATGAATTTAAGAGGTACAGTTCAGTTCTTTCATTTCCCGGTTATTGAACTTGGGCTAAAGTTATTTGCCCTCTTTTTCTATAAAATGTGATTGGAGGCTGTTGCGTTGTGGCCCGCTGGGAAGGTCTGTGCCTGACATCAGCATATTCTGTAGTACTAGTCATTTTGTGAGTTACGGCGTTCGCAGAGCCTTGACCACAATGGTGTGTCTGTTGACAGGCTGTTTTAACTGACGGTATAAGCAGGGTGGCAGCGAACCATCCTAGTTACTGGTCGGTGACAACATGCACACGTGTAATATCAGTACTAGTAACGTTAATACTAGGTTGGGGAACGGCTGTTAGTAGAACGGCGGTTAATATAGGTCGGCATGTAGTATGAGTCACTTGGTGTTTCCTCGGGTTTGGCGCTTGCGCGAACTTGAGTAATGTAGCTGTTGAGTGTGTGTCACAAGTAAATTTCATTTGTAATTTTCAGCGTCGGTTTATACATTTAAAGGTAACCAATAATGTTATGAAACTAATATTAACATTTAACTAGTTTATGTAGATTAATCATAATGATGAAATTTTGCGGACTCACACTCGGTTTCTGTTTCCGTCATCTTTTATGTGCAATGTCAGTCGGCCCACGTAATTCCCGCTAGCTAAGAATGGTTTCTGATATGGCAGGAAATTTACAACTGTCTCACAGATATCACAGAGAAAGGAAATTAGACGGTAGATATTTCTTTCAAAAATTTGCGACGAATTGCCCTGAACGGTCTTACAGAAAACCTCAGTCCACAAGCTTCGTGCTTTATGTCAGGTTCAGTAGAACACAAGTTATTGGGTTTCTTGACCAAACTTTTTTTTATTATCTTATACTTCTCATGTATAAACAGATTTGTTTGCCCACAACAAAACACTCGTCTTAAAAAAAAACTGTATTTTGCCTTAGGGCCTATACTACCAGACACTTTCTTAACATTTCGAACTGTAAACCTTACAAAATCTTTTCTTGGTGTATGTCGTTTTAATTAGGAATATTTACTTTAACGTTTACACAAAACCAAATGTTCAGGTAAAGGTTTTTACAGTTATACCTTATTTGAAAACAACAAAAGTTTTATAACAATTTTGGGTTAAATGGCCCATACTATCCGCGGTTCCTCTACATTCAAGTAACAGTGGTAGTTGTTTAAAAACCTACTCCACAAGCTGCGACATGGTCGCATTTGACGATCGCACTATGGCTCCAGTACATTAGGACATGTTTTTATAAAAAAAAAATCTGAAGATGGTCATTGTAGACCGAAACCGGTAATCTGATGACGAAAAATTGTGGCCTTAGACATGAAGTAAAGGAAATTTATTGTACTATATTCTGTCCATTCCGGCCATGTCGTCGTCACGCGAGAACAATGTTTTGTTTTCGTCCACTGCTATGAAATTTCCACTGTCTTTCCATTTCGTTACCGGCAATCCTAACACCGCAATTTTTAGACCTGAATGTCCCTTTTCTAAATTCTGGAGTTTTTAGATTTGTGTTACTTACGTTACGTTCCTAGACACTATTTTATGGATTTCGTTCTGGAAGTTATTGCTCTTGCAGCTTCACGCGCTTGTCATAACTATTCACATAGCGCGATTTTGTAAACGTGCCTATGGAAACGCTTCAATGTTGCCACATCTCTGTAGACGCCAACTATTTTCGCCTGCAGCCGTTTCCGCTTCGTAGTTGAAAGCTGGTAACAGCGCCGTTAGCTCTCAGGGACAATCTTACTATAACTCGCTCTTGTCTCACGTACCATTCTGAAAGACGTGGATCGAGGTCGTCGGATGGCTTCGTATATCTCTACTTGTGAAACCCATTTTATTGGCACTGTAATAACGAAATTTCCAGCTGGACTGAAGATTTATTGGCTGTGAGAACACAACAAATTACCTTGGATGGGGAGTCATCAACAAACATGAGTCGTGGTAAAACAATTGCTGTTTTGAAGAGCGCGCCGCAGCGCGTTGTGTGAAGCAGTCGCCCTCCGTTTCTGGGGGTGGCGCCGCTGTGGTAATCGAAGCTTTGGTGTCTCCCTCTGGTGGGAAAGCGGAAAGGTTGCCTGTTCACGTGCATTTAAGGGGCGCTATGAGCTCTGTGGAGGTGAGTCGGTCAGACGAGGCGAGTCTAGTCAGTTGGTGAGCCGGCTCAGTGTGGGGCAGTCAGTGTCTGTCTGTCGTCGGAGTTTGTCTCTCGTGTGGATCAAACTTTAAGCCAGAAAATGAGAGTCTTGCCATTCCGCCAGTAACAGAACTCAGCTAGTGGTCGCCCGGTCGGGGCTGAGTTCCTGCATCTGAGTCTGCGCGTTAGGCCACCAGTCTGCTCGAGTTTCTCGGGCAACGGTCATTGACGGTTGGATTGGTCGGTTGGTTGGTCGCACACTGAGACACGAGATGACTTGTCCGCCTTGAGCGTCGACGCATGTGAGGTCCCCACGTGAGTCCAGTGGGCAGCGCCGTATAGAAAGGAGTAGTGGCTTCGCGGTTCACAAGAGAGCAACAGGAGTCAACCCACGACATCGGGCTGGCCGGGGCGAGCTGCCAAGCCGTGCGACGGGAGATCGGCGCGCCTTCCTGCGTCCGTTGAAGCGGCTGGCAGCGGACGGTTCGGGAGAGCGTTTTGGGGGTGCTGCGCCAGGTCTTCGCCATAACTCGCAGTTTATTAGAAGTTAGGTGATTGGAGATATGTTGTTTCATTTACTTGTAAAATTCTACTTGTTTTCTTGGTGAGGTCACCAGCCGCTTTGTTTTGGGGTCGTCCCACCATTCTTCTCCGTTTGCCCACCCATGGGAAGGTGGTTATTGTGAATTGGGTGGTCCGTTTTTCCCTTGTGGAATTGGGGAGGTTTTAGAGCAATCTGCGGTTCGCGTTGTTTAGTAACCTCCCTCCCCTCCCCCCCCCTGTCAATCGGCCGTACGTTAATAGCTGCCTCTGTCATGTTTGTCGGATTCGGTGTTAACGAATTTATTGCTTAAAGACCGATTTCTTGAAATATGTTTCTATCTTGCTTATCATCTTGCGAGGTGGTATATGTGTAATGTAGAGCATGTTGTACATTTTATGTAAGTCTGTACTTTATGGGTTTTATTTAGTCATTTTAGGTTATAAGCTTGCCACCCTTCCACCGTAAGAGTCCTTAAAAAATTAAAAAAGAATTACACTTTCGGTGGCAAATAATTTGAGGGTTGTACCATTTATATTCCTCTTACGGGGCGCATAGTTTACATATTTGTATGAGTTGTTAAAATTTTTGTTTAAAGTAATCTGGTGTGTTGCAAATTTGCACCAGTGTACTCTTTCAGAGGTTGTTGTGAACGGTCATGACTACGGCCGTGTTGAGAGGGAGCAGGAAGCTTCTCAGCCCGAAGGCTCCTACTGTTAATATTGTTCTTGCCTCTAAATAAAACTGTAACTTGATATTTCGAGGGTGCTTTTCTGCTTATAATTTTAAGTCTGTTTTGAAAAGGCTTTTAGGAATAAAATTCACATTTGTTAAATTGTGACTTGATATTTCGAGTGTGCTTTTCTGCTTATAATTTTAAATCTGTTTTGAAAAAGCTTTTAGGAATAAATTCGCATTTGTTAAAGGCAATTTTCCATCAGTTACTTCCTGGCAACTACTTCCACGCTCACCTAGTGCGATTAAATGTGTCAATGTTCTTGATGAATCTCCAGTAAATAAAGTAAATTCCTTAAGAAAAGATTTTGAAAGTAAATTCATGGTTCAAAATACATAAATAACGTCTGTCGTGCTCCAGGGAAGTGTGTTGGAATTCTTGCTATTTATGTTGTACATATAATAATGATTGCATAATAATGACCTGACAGAAAACATTAATATCAACCTCTAAATTTTTTCAGTTGATGCAGTTACAGACTACTTGCTGAAAAATCTGTACAAATATTCATTCACATATTAATACAAGGGCAGTTCAGAAAGTCTTTGCTCCCTTTTTTTTACCCAAATAACGGCTCTAAAAGCGAAGTAAGCAAATGCGTTCCCGGAGTTGGACCTTTGTTTGCGCCGGCCCTATCTGCCGGTAGCTCCGCCGCACAGCGCTGCCATCAGTTGTTAAAGATGGAGGTTGTGCTCCACACGTCCACGGCGCTAGAGCAACGAAGTGTGATTCGTTTGCGAATGCCCATCGAGATCAATAGGGAAAAGCAGCCCACATATGGGGAAAACCGTCTCGCTTTGAGAACTGTGAGGTGGTTCTGTTGTGAGTTCGACAAATGTCTTGAAGCGTTGCACGACAATGAGGATCGAGGAGGCCGCATTCGTCGCTGACTGACATCATTTCACGCGAAGATGCAATAGTGAAAGCAGATCGGTGTGTACACATCACGGCCATTTCGCAGGACCTTGGCATATCACATGGGAATGCAGCGAATCACAAGTAACGATGAAGCAAAGATTGACTGAGATTCCATAGTCAACCGGACGAATTCTGTTGGAAGGGCATTTCAAATTTAGTGCTGCGATGGGGCGAATGTGTGAACCGGGATGTGGATCATGTGGAAAAACAATATCAGGTACGCAGAATAGGATGTATATTTGTAATTACCTGTATGTACCTTAATTTTGATAGTAAAAAATAGGGGCAAAGACTTTCTGAATTCACCCTCACACAATTTCAGAGTGGTACAAAAATTGGCAAACTAGCTTTAAATGTTCATAAATATAAAATTGTGCATTTCACAAGCTGCAGAAGTGTAGTATCCTATGGCTGCAGTATGAATGAGTCACATCTGGAATCTTCAGCTCATACAAATACCTTCAATTTGAAGGGATATGAAATGATCACAAAGGTTCAGTACTAGGTAAAGCAGGTGGTTAACGTTCGTTCATGAGTAGGATTCTTCAAAAATGCAATCAGTCTATAACAAAGATGGTTTACAAAACACTCTTGTAATGCATGCTTGAATATTGCTTAAGTGTACAGATTGCTCAAGCGCATGGAAATAACAGAGGATATTGTATGTACACAAAGAGGACCAGTATGAATGCTCCCAGACTGAAGAAAACTTGAGTAGAATTATCTCATTACCATTTTATACCATTGTAGGCCACTTAGTCGTATGGAAATAATTCGTCTTCTGATGATTTTTCTTCTCACCACAAGACACACCATCTTACTTATTTAGATTTTCAAATGGCCTATCGCTGGATTTAACATGCACACTCGATTGACTCTTTTCATATTACCAATACACAACAAAGATGCCTCCATTTAACTATGAATAAGCAGTGCTATTTTTATCACTGTTATCATGAAAAATGTATTTTTTGGCTGACAACTAGCAGACCATTCTGTTCGTGAATATGAGGCCATCTGAACTGTGAGGGGAGATAGTGGCACAAATCCTAAAAAGTTCATTAAATATTTTTATTTGAAAGTACATATAATTGATTTTATGCCATAGTTTTCTCTGAAATTGGAATCACAAATGGTACAAGAAAATGAAAACTCTATAAAGTGTAATGTGCACACCAATTTGTTTAAGGTTTCTGGTGGAGTAACAATTTTCTTCCTTGATTTTGCCTCTGAACCTTTAAACTGTAGCTTTAGAAGCCTGCAATGTTTTGTGTAGTTTCATGCATTTTTATCAGAGCAATGTTGTATAGAAGGCTGTGGAGCTTCACAAACAAGTTTTGTGCTGTTTAGTGGAATCTGAGTAAAGTTTGATTTACTGTGTCATTCTTTGTGCAAGGTGAATAAAGTATATTGAGCGTTTCGAATAATGCCAAGGCCGGGTAAAGTATTTAAAAGGTGTAGGTAAGTCCCTTATTACCAATACAAAGAGACAAAATGATGTTGATGTTAGGGCTAAGCCTGCAGATGCAAACATTAGCTTGTATCCAAGTGTATCTAAAGTAAAACTTAAAGACAGGTGTTGTGCCAGAAGAAGCAAATCATGACAAAAATGCAGGTTTCCAAGTAGTGGATCTGAAATTTTTAGCAAAAGCAGTTGGAAAAGCCTGCATGTACTCTGTTGTGGAGGAAATGTGAATTTGGTGGCTACATTTTACGTTAAAACTGCAGTGCTGACACACCATTCCAGAAATCAAAGGCCAGTAGTAGAATGTATGAAGTCAATGTGAGGTTTTATTATAGGCTAAGACGTGTAGGACTTGGAGGAGAAGATGGAAACCTTTTATATGGTATGATTAACATGCCTCCACCTCTACTAAATTTTACTAAAATGAACACTACTCTCCTCAATGCAGTTGCAGATATATGTGAAGTGAGCATGAAGATGGTAGTTCAGGGGGCTATTTAAGAAAATTGTGATGCAACTAATAACAAAGATATGTAATTTTCCTACGGCAATTCATGGACAAGGTGGGTACATATGTCACTCCATGGAGTTTCAACAGTCAATAGTGTAGACGTTGGAAAAGTATTAGCATTACAGGTAATGTCTAAATATTGTTGTGCATGTTCCTTGCACAAGAACTAAATGAGCAAGTAAAGAAACAGAGTGACAAGCAGTGTTATTTAGGCTCCAGTGGAAGGATGGAAGCTGCAGGCATGAAACTGATTTTCTATTAGGCCTTTGTAAAGGCACAGAGTAAGATACATAAAGTATTTATGAGATGGAGAGTCTAGTGGTTTCAAGACTGTAGCTGAAAGTAAGCCCTATGGAAAAGTCTGCAGTATTCTCTAAGTAGGAATGCTTAGGCCATATTCAGAAGAGGATTTGTGGACGACTCAGAAGAATTGTTTCAGACAATAAAGGCAAGTTACTGGGGGGGGGGGGAGCCACTGAGGGGAAAACAGGCTAACAAAGAAGAAGATAACTGACAACCTGGAAGTATATTATGGTGGTGAAATTAAGAATAACCTCACTGACTTGGATAATATGAAGAAGGCAGTATGGGCTATTTGATTAAATTACTCGTTGACAAACAATTCACCCCAACATGACCTATATTTTAATCAGTACTGAAAATTCCTGAAAAGCATGGAAAGTGGGAAAGGTTATAGTCTTAAGAATAACTTTCCTTATGCGATATCAATGGCCATCAAAATAACTTTTCGAGCATTGGCTTCAGAAGAAGCAAAGCACGGAACCCAAATGAAAGCGTCAGTTTTTTTATTTGGAGGAAAAGTTCAAAGACTGTGTTTCTTGTTAAACTGGTACTGAAGATTTTTGCTTTGGATTCTGCAGCTGTGTTTAGTGATATGAATGTACCAAGACTTTACATCCTCAGGAAGTTGGGCCTTACACCTGGAGTCATCACTGAACAGCTACTGTGAATGAGCAATAAATTGCAAAGGCAGAGGCTTCAGTGCAGAATATAGGAGCTTCAAAGGATGATGAAGAATAACTGGAATATGGTTATGGACACTTTGCGTTAAGGTATGATTAAAAAAAACTTTCATGCAAAATTTAAATTGATTTTTCTGCAACTTAAAATTTTCATCCTTTGAGAACACATGTATCATAATCTATTGGAGGGATTTCTATGAAATTTGGCACACTTTTTCCTTTAAACCAAAGCAATATTTGTATGGAACAAGAGCTTTATTCTGTGCAATATAAACAGTTTCATGCTTCAAAACATATGGAAATTTTGTTTTTAAATTACTCAAATCAGAAAAATTACATAAAATAATTGAAATAATTTCTGAAAATTTACTGTACTTGAATGTACACTTATTAGCGTAGATTAGTTTACTTTATTCTGTGCAATATAAACAGTTTCATGCTTCAAAACATATGGAAATTTTGTTTTTAAATTACTCAAATCAGAAAAATCACATAAAATAATTGAAATAATTTCTGAAAATTTACTGTACTTGAATGTACACTTATTAGCGTAGATTAGTTTACTATACGAAAGATTAAAAAATTCGCAAGGAAATAATGAAAAGTATACCACAAAATAATAATGTAACAAAAAATTCAGAATTTTCACATAGTATTGATAATTTATTGAAAACCTCATAAAATGATTTAAAGCATGTAGATCCATCTAAATAAGTGTACAAGATTTCAGTGATATTTGAAAAAAAAGGTAAGTGATGTAAATTCACGAATATAAGACTGCAAATCTGCCACAGTCTCCTCTTTACTTAACCCTAATAATGCAGATTTCTGGCTGTGAATTTGCAGTTTGTTGTCTTATTCTAATAGTAGATAAAGCAGGAAAATGAAATATCAATTAGAAGTAATGAAATTGTAGAATTGCTTTTGTTACGGCAGTTTTTGAAGGAGTAAGCTATGAAATCATAAGCATCTTTATCTTGGGGGTAGTTGCTCTGTGGTGTGACTACTATCAAGTCTGTCTCTATGTCATAGCTCTTTTACGACGTTATGGTTACAGTGATAGTTTGTCTATAATGTCGGATGAATATTTTAATATTCACCTTCATCCTTCACTTGTAGAATGGAATCGTAGTCTATGGAACAAACCAAAATGATTTTTCATATCATACTAGTCTTCATTTTATTTTATTAGATCATATCTTTTAAAAATACTTATTGTCCTTAGATTTTGAGGCTAGTGTTTGTCACTGCCAAGAGGAAGCTTGATTTTTTTCTCATAACATTAAAATATGTATAATGTTACATATGGTACTGCTGTTGTTTTGGACTTCTGGAAACCGATAAACATAAAACAAAGTTTGAGATAAGTCCTGTTTTACTTCTTGATTTTGTCAACGTTCTGAGGAGCTAATAAACATTTATGTTTCTCTACTTACAAAACACAAGTTACAAAGTAATGTTTCGTGTTGTTGTATCTGTTGAACCAGGTTACACCGACTCCTGGGCACTATAATATCACGAGGACGCGGCCACGTGACAGCAGGTTTGAGTGGTGTCACTTCCGCCTCCTTTCGTCTGAATGTCGTCGATCAGCAGCTCCCTAGGACAATAAGTGACAGTTACCAACAATATTACTTTCGTAGCAGTTTAACGCTCTACTGTACTATGTTTTATGTGTGATATCTAAAACTGAATAAATTGGAATGTCACAATGACCGCTGAGACTCGAAGGAGGAGTTACTTTAAAACGAATATCTATATGTTTAACGTAACAAAATGGGAGAAAATAGTGTATTAATGACTTGCTGATATTGCAGGACATAGAGCAAACAGGAATGAAAATGTTACCTACAATACAAACAAGCAAAATTCATGAAAATAACAATTTTTTGTTACTACAGAGACACACATGCAAAAACAAACGCCATAGGAAAACCCTCTTCTAGTGAAACAAGAGGCGTTTATGCTGTGACTTAAAATGGTCACTCATTCATCTCAAACATGCAGCATGTTCTTCATGACATAACTCACTAATTGTAGAGTCAATTGAGTTCATTCCCCCTAGCAGGAATAGTGGTCCTCTGGACTTCCCCAGTGTTTGCCAGGCATAATCTGTATGGCTTACGCGAGGAGATAATGCTTTCCAGTCCACTTCATCAATACGTTCGTCTTCAAAAATGTAATTACCTGCTAGATCACCGACACACATATATCACTGACAAGTCACACATATTATTGGAATTGTTGATCACTACACCCCGAAAGAGTACGGATCAACGAAGAAAGCAAACTTGGGAGAAAGAGCAAATTCACTCGCTTTTTTCCTACGAAAGCTAACAGCAATCAACTTTTCCAAGGAAGACAAGTCGTACGACTAGCCAAGATTACAACATGGATCATATGTTCTCCTATTTACTCATGTGCAAAAGTTGGGACGTTACATTAACATGCAGGCGTCACACTGTATGTAGGCTGAACAAGACCGGGAAAGAGGTAAATATGCTATGGCCAGTTACTAGAGTGCAATGTGGTGCTCACTGATTTGTCCTAGTGAATTTCTGTGGAGATGATACTTGGGAACAGAAGATGACTCATCAACATCAGAGTAAATAAACACTTCGCTGGTATGTAGGCGACGATAACTTCAAACTTGAAGTCCCTGCTTTTTGACGATGAGACCAGATTACGCTCGGACAGGTGCCATAAACGAGCCCACATTGCGGTGATATCCCAGTTAAGTAAGACAGCCCGAGAACATTGTTGTTTGCCGAAGGAATAGTCTCTGGAAAAAACACTGCTATGCCACGTGAGCTTCCGAGTGGGACAATTTAGACAATTCAGTCCAGTGCAGTGAAGAGTTTGGCCTGTTTGTCAACACTTCTAAGGCTAAAGTTGTAGTCTTCTCTAAGAGAAGACTCCAAGCAAACTTTTCAATAAAAGAAAATAAGAAATTGGAGTAAAAACTTGAATAACTGTAAATACTCACTTACTTACGCAGAAAAATAAGAAGTGAACCGTTTTATAACCTTCAAATATCGCATATCAAAACAAAACTGTATCATGCTGCCTTCCACTGAAGATGTCTTCGAGGAAAAAGGTGAATCACATCTGGAATAAATAATTTAGAAAACGAATAGGAAATAAGATTTAACAAGTATCCTCCTTGAAGAACGTTGGCACTGTGTTGGATGAGCAGTGTGACTGCAAGAAAGATATCAGAACTAAACAAAAAGAAGCCGTGAGAAAATTTATTAGCATTAACATTTTTTATAATACCGGATCGTAGTCTTCAATGCAAATGATCCGTTGCTAAGTTTTCTCCATTTGTCTCAATGGATACGAAAGCTGGACACTTGACCAATATGTAAAGAAAATAATTGATGCGTCTGAAACACATCTCTTACACATACCTTGGGTGGTGAAAATATCAAACGAAGAAGTTCTTCATCGGATGAAAAGGCTAAACCATAAATTGCTCATTATAAAATAAAGGAACTTAATATCTAGGACACATTATAAGAGGCGAAAGATATCAGTTAATACAACTCATCGATGAAGGAAGAGAACAAGATATCTGCTGGATGACGAAGGAGCTCGTGGCTGAAGGATAGTAGTAGATGGTACAATTACACGTCAGAAGATGCCTTCCATGCTGCAACGACACGTCCAGGTCGTGGACCATCAGCCGCCATCAGGAGAAGACGCCTTAATCGGAAGAAGTGACCCTGCAGTGAAAGAGTCCAAACGCAGAGCCTCTGTTTCACCATATCGCGCTCTGAAAAGTTGCCGGGGATAAGGCTTACCCAGTTGTCACCAAAGCTTTGGCTGCTCCTGGAAATATACTGCCCACCATAAGGCGTATGGGAAAGGCTACTTTATGTACCACTCTCTCTTCTGTCCCTATTCCTGTTCGCAGGAAGAGCTATTGTTGGTAAATCTCCACGTGAGCTTAAATATCTGTAGTTTCACGTCGATGATCATTTCGCGGGATATACGTGTATTTGGGTCTTCTAGGAACGTATGCTCTCGAAATTTTAACAGCAAACAGCAACGGGATACAAAACACCTCTATGGAAACGTATGCCACTGGAACTGACTGATCATCTCCGTGACACTTCCGCACTTACTAAATGAACCTGTAACATTTGGGGCCGGCCGCTGTGGCCGAGCGGTTCTAGGCGCTTCAGTCCGGAACCACGATGCTGCTACGGTCGCAAGTTCGAATCCTGCCTCGGGCATGGATGCGTGTGATGTCCTTAGGTTAGTTAGGTTTAAGTAGTTCTAAGTCGAGGGACTTATGACCGCAGATGTTAAGTCCCATAGTACTCAGAGCCATTTGAACCATTTTTTTGTAACATTTGGGTCATCTGTGTTTGCTCTATCAGTAAGACCAATAAATAATGAAACATATTTTTTTCTGAAAGCAGGTTCGTTTTATTGAGGATTCCAACAATTAGACCATATTATTCCCTACTCTTTTGACTGCAAAACCCTATTTTCCAACATAATCTCCTTTCAGTGCTACGGCCTTACGCCATCTTACTCGAATGGTTGTAACGACGTTTCTCATTGAGCCATATACGTTATCTCACATTTCTAGCTGCTTCTCTCGCACAGATAATGATAAAAATTCAGAATTTCCAGGGTCGCCACCAGCCCAAGCCCTTCCTAGCCATTTAGAAAAAGAAACGGAGCTGGAAAATTATTAGTTTAGTTACTTTAATAATTTAATTACAAGTATGTTAATTTCTTTAAGTAGCCAAATAAATAGCACTCCATGTCGTGCATGAAGCAACTTGATTAATTCAGAATTGGAAATCGGAGTAAGTTGGTAAGATCAACACCACAACATTTATCTTTCATGTAGATTATTTATTGTATCTAAGTATTTGGTTGCACATCCTAACTACACATAAATGGTGCCTGACCAGAAATATTTAAGTAAGAATGACGTGAGAATGTAACAGAGCACAATTTAACTACAGCAAGAACAAAAACAGAAAACGGGGGTGGGAGACAATAATACTATCATCTCCTTTGCATTCATACTATAAAAGTATCTCAGTGAGATTCGCATTACGATTCTACGCATGCACTATTCTTGACAGAGGTTTAAACAATGCACGAGGTTGTGCGATAATTATTCAACATACGAACTGCGTCTGCTGCTTGCAAACGGCCGAACTAGAGCACGTGGAGCATTCCGAATCAAACTGTTGTGCTGCTATGTAGAAAGCACACGAAAGAACAGATAATCTTGCAGAAATTATAGCTCATTAAACAAGCAAACTGTTAAAATAAAGTCTACTGCGGTACCGTGGTGGATCAGAAGGGTCATTGATTACCAAACACGTGGCACAAAATCGACACGCAAAGACAAAAGCAACTTTCACAAAATATAAGATTAAAAATCATTAAAAAATCATACTCTCTTCGACATAGTATTACACTCACGTACGGATGAAGTGATCCTAACCAGCTTTGCCTAATCAGATTTACCGTTTGAAATTCTACTTCATCGTTATTCAAAATGAACAAAGTAACTTCCACACTTTTAACTCAAAACACCCAAAAATCGCCTATTTAAAGCGATATAATTATGGCATATTCGGAAAAATAACTCGCTTCACACGCTTCAGTTAAACTGAAGTTCTTAAGTGTTTCTGGAAACCTAAGATCACTTGTGCTCTCCTTCGAACGAGAAACAACAGTCTGCTCCCAGCAGACGATGACCAACTCAGCGTTTCCCACAAAACAAAACAGAAACCCCACATTAAAACACACACATAATATACAATAGGTCTTATTTGAGTGCTCTGTCTTTCTGGAAGAGTTCATGAATTGGGCTAAAATCAAGTAGTAAAGTGAATGAGTTGTACCGAATTCGACAAGCGTCTTATGAAACGACTTCACAGAGACGTTTCATGGTTCGTAAGCCTACATAGTGCCATTCTACTGGTCGAAGTTGGAGCAAAAGTTTTGTTACATCAGTAACCTTCACATCATCCACATACTGCTTCCCGAAGAGAGCAGCCGTCATTGGGCCAGATGGAAGACGAAAAGTGCGAGATTCGGGTTTTAGAGTAGATGATAAAGAACAGTCCAATGAAATTTTGTGAACTCCTCTCGGGTATGCAGACTTGTGTGAGGCCTTGCTCTGTCATGGGAAACAGAAGTTCGTTTCCATTTCTGCGGTGACGAACACGCTGATGTCGTTTCTTCAGTTTCCTGAAAGTAGTGCAATACCTTCGCAGCTAATCGTTATACCATGAGGCAGGACATCAAACAGGATAACCCCAGACCGTCACCATGACTTTGCCGGCTGAGGGTGTGGCTTTGAACGTTTTCTTCAGAGTAGAGGTAGTGTGGCGCCATTCTGGGGATTTCCGTTTTGTTTCCAATTCGAAGTGATGAACCACTGTTTCGTCACCTGTGACGTTCTACAAAAAATTGTCACGATGTGAGTCTCGTACTGTGCAAGCAGTTCCACACAGATGTTCCTCTGTTGCTCTTTATGGTCTTGTTAGGCGGCGAGGAATCCAGCAGGCACACAGCTTTGAGTAACCCAACTGGTGAACGAGTGTGTCAGCAGTACCAACAGAGACGTCCATTTGTGCAGCGAGGTGTCTTATTGTGACTCACCGATCACATCGAATGAGAGTGTCTGCACATTCCAACACTGCAGGAGTAAACAGCTGTGTGCAGCCCAGCAGAGCGGACAGGTTTGCGCGACCTTGTTGCTATGATGAGAGACGCCTCCCCCAAAGACTCATTGTGCTTTTGTTCACTGCCATGTCTCCATAGACATTCTGCAAGCGCCTATGAGTATCTTCAATGCTCTGGTAGTCTGCTAAAAGAAACTCTATGGCAGGTCTCTACTTGGAGTGCATCACTATTACAGCCGAAAATTCGAACGCTGCATAAAGCGCCGCCACCTGTCAGAACCTCATGAAACTATAAGAGCTGAAGCGCGAATATTTACGATATCCCACAGCAAACTCAGCATTTTTTCAAGCGAAATTGGCCAAATAAAAACAAGTGTTGCTTTACTTATCGAACGCCCCTTGTATTTTACTGCTGGTTTAATCGTGACCAGGGTTTAAGGCAAATTGCCGTGAGGACGCGATTGGGACGCGACACGCGCCCGCGCCAGGTCGCGCGGCGTTGTGGTTGAGGCACAGTTTCTCGTGTCGCGCGTCACGCGAGCTCTGTGGGAGGGGTGAGTCGGGGAGACGGAAGGCAGTCCTGCCATGTGCTCACTTCGGCATGGCCCTTATGGTCAGCGGCTGTATTGCCGATGCCAAAATCAGCATTTCGGTTGTAAGTAGGCTGTTTAGGTTTTTTTATTGGTAACGCCACCTCTGTATGAAAATCACTGGCTGTGCTGTGTGCAGTCTGTGGCTGCTTTGCATTGTTGTAATACTCGCCATTGTAGTGTTAGGCAGCTGGATGTGAACAGCGCGTAGCGTTGTGCAGTTGGAGGTGAGACGCCAGCAGTGGTGGATGTGGGGAGAGAGATGGCGGAGTTTTGAAATTTGTCATGAACTGCTATATTTATATATGATGATATCAAGGTAAATACATTATTTGTTCTCTATTAATATCTTTCATTTGCTAACTATCCCTATCAGTAGTTAGTGCCTTCAGTAGTTTGAATCTTTTATTTAGCTGGCAGTAGTGGCGCTCGCTGTATTGCAGTAGCTTGAGCAGCGAAGATTTTTGTGAGGTAAGTGATTTGTGAAACGTATAGGTTAATGTTAGTCAGGGCCATTCTTTCGTAGGGATTCTTTTGAAAGTCAGATTGCGTTGCGCTAAAAAATATTGTGTGTCAGGTAAAGGACAGTCGTGTATTATTGTTCAAAGGGGACGTTTCATATGGCGACCCTGCCAGGATTCGAACCTGGAATCTTCGAAAAAAATTTTTCAAATCTGTATTGGGCACTGCCCAAACCAATTTGTAAAATTTTTTGTGGGGAGCATGGGGGCTATGTAAGTAGGCTGTTTAGGTTTTTTTATTGGTAACGCCACCTCTGTATGAAAATCACTGGCTGTGCTGTGTGCAGTCTGTGGCTGCTTTGCATTGTTGTAATACTCGCCATTGTAGTGTTAGGCAGCTGGATGTGAACAGCGTGTAGCGTTGTGCAGTTGGAGGTGAGACGCCAGCAGTGGTGGATGTGGGGAGAGAGATGGCGGAGTTTTGAAATTTGTCATGAACTGCTATATTTATATATGATGATATCAAGGTAAATACATTGTTTGTTCTCTATTAATATCTTTCATTTGCTAACTATCCCTATCAGTAGTTAGTGCCTTCAGTAGTTTGAATCTTTTATTTAGCTGGCAGTAGTGGCGCTCGCTGTATTGCAGTAGCTTGAGCAGCGAAGATTTTTGTGAGGTAAGTGATTTGTGAAACGTATAGGTTAATGTTAGTCAGGGCCATTCTTTCGTAGGGATTCTTTTGAAAGTCAGATTGCGTTGCGCTAAAAAATATTGTGTGTCAGGTAAAGGACAGTCGTGTATTATTGTTCAAAGGGGACGTTTCACGGTATACCGAGTTTTATTGTCACTGAGTTGTGTTGCGTTTTCGCCGTTTCAGCGCTCTACTTCTTTTCGTTAATTCAAAATAGTTTTCAGTAACATATGTCAGTATACTTTTTGTTTTGTTTATTCTTTTGTCAAGAACAATGCACAGTTCAATAACTGGTGAACCATTAGCTACTGGAAGTATATATTCTGCCTCCACAATGTTTTCTGATCGTTAAGAAGGGACAGACGATTCATCGTGAGGGTAGTGAATAAGGAAGTAAGGAATATTATAAAATCATGTGACCAAAAGCAAGGCAGGAAAGTAAAACAAGGTTATATACTTGCTGCCTGTTATTCTGGCGTATCTCTACAATCTGTTAAAAAATGTCGAAGAGGCGTAATTTCCACAGGTATGATCCCTTTGTACTCCTAGTAAAAAGCGTCCTAGATGTGAAGTACGTAAGTTTCACTGCCATTATTTGGATATGAATGAAATAAGAGACAATGTACTACATACATGTGGACATAACATTTCCACTGCAAGCTAGAAACAGTCGAGAAGCCCTCACGAATGACAATGTTTTAATCAGATCGTCGCGACGAGAAAAAGCATTTCAGTGGTCACATACACACTATCAGCATTAATAAACTAATTACACAACAGGCTACACAAATGAAGTAGTGGTTGGTATTATTACTGAAGTGTGAGTATCGCCAAAGAGCGTCGTGATCTATTTAATTTGTTGAAATGTATTGCTGACAAAGGCAGATCTACTTTCATGACAATGCTTTTCTAACGACGTGGACTCTTCCTCTCACAAAGCACATTTGGCTAGCTTCCGCATACCGGCCGCGCACCTTATTCTCAGCTGCTGACGATACACTGATCATTGTGTTGTGCCACATATCAATTGTTTACTTCTATCAATAACAACTATTTTATTCGGGAATCAGGCATTGTCAGTTTGGCGAGGCGTAGGTGAGTAACCAGCATCAGGCCTGTGAGTGTCATTCCACTTGAAGGGTACGCTCATCATTACTTTTGTACTGCTCAGATGAAGAAAAGGAATAAAATTCTTTGTTAAGTTTCCATTCCAGTCGATAGGTTATGGGTTTGAGTAAAAAACTGCAACAGAATTGGCGATTTATTATTGTGTGAATTGTTAAACTTTTCTCATTCGAAGAAGCATCACTATTTGCGAGTACGGCCACATTTCTTTTGTTGACAGGTTTGATAGTACTTCTTTTGGAAAAACACAATATAATTTGCACAAACTCATTTTTGCAGCAGCTACTGAGACAGAATTCTGAAACACAGTGTCTCATTAAACAAGTAATTGGCGACCAGAGAGCTCAATAGCTTACGAAAAACCTCTTTGTTCCGGTTTGTGGTAACATAAGAGAAGAAATTTCATGTTTATTTTTATACTAGGAAACTCTTGTCTCACTAGCTGTCGATAATTCTTAAATAATTACTGTCACTAGAATGAAACAAACAAATTAGAAAGTACAACTTATGATATATCGTCATAGATAAGAAAGTTCAGGGTGTTTGCCAAATGGCAAAGGACTCTCCTCCTTGTGTGCCATCGTTCGCCAAAATCTCATTTCGATGTCTCGAGCGCGTTAAAAAATATGAGGGATTATGTGAATATTCCATTCTCGAGGGCGTGAGATCGGGAATGACCACGCTACATAGGATCCATTTTCTCGAGATCGGAGACAGATACAGACCTCCTCCCAAGTCTAAACAAAAATTCAATATGTTAGCTAAATTTCATATACAGCAGCGTATGGCGTAATACGCTCTAAACGCAAAATTATAGTGACCCCTATTTTTCATTGCAAACCTTTTGAATTTTGCGTAGTGTCTTACTAAAATGTGTACATCACAACAGATATGACCATTAGCGAGGTGACGGGCACTTCGCCACGTAACTGACACATAACGCTACAAGTAAGGCAAAAATCAAATATTTTCACTGAACTCTACCATCTGGTGAGCAAGATGTATGAGACAGGCGAAATACCCTCAGACTTCAAGAAGAATATAATAATTCCAATCCCAAAAAAGCAGGTGTTGACAGATGTGAAAATTACCGAACTATCAGTTTAATAAGTCACAGGTGCAAAATACTAACGCGAATTCTTTACAGACGAATGGAAAAACTGGTAGAAGCCGACCTCGGGGAAGATCAGTTTGGATTCCGTAGAAATGTTGGAACACGTGAGGCAATACTGACCTTACCCCTTATCTTAGAAGAAAGATTAAGGAAAGGCAAGCCTACGTTTCTAGCATTTGTAGACTTAGAGAAAGCTTTTGACAATGTTGACTGGAATACTCTCTTTCAAATGCTAAAGGTGGCAGGAGTAAAATACAGGGAGCGAAAGGCTATCTACAATTTGTACAGAAACCAGATGGCAGTTATAAGAGTCGAGGGGCACGAAAGGGAAGCAGTGGTTGGGAAGGGAGCGAGACAGGGTTGCAGCCTCTCCCCGATGTTATTCAATCTGTATATTGAGCAAGCAGTAAAGGAAACAAAAGAAAAATTCGGTGTAAGTATTAAAACCCATGGAGAAGAAATAAAAACTTTGAGGTTTGCCGATGACATTGTAATTCTGTCAGAGACAGCAAAGGACTTGGAAGAGCAGTTGAACGGAATGGACAGTGTCTTGAAAGGAGGATATAAGATGAACATCAACAAAATCAAAGCGAGGATAATGGAATGTAGTCGAATTAAATGGGGCGATGCTGAGGGTATTAGATTAGGAAATGAGACGCTTAAAGTAGCAAATGAGTTTTGATATTTGGGGAGCAAAATAACTGATGATGGTGAAAGTAGAGAGGATATAAAATGTAAACTGGCAATGGCAAGGAAAGCGTTTCTGAAGAAGAGAAATTTGTTAACATCGAGTATAGATTTAAGTGTCAGGAAGTCGTTTCTGAAAGTATTTGTATGGAGTGTAGCCATGTATGGAAGTGAAACATGGACGATAAATAGTTTGGACAAGAAGAGAACAGAAGCTTTCGAAATGTGGTGCTACAGAAGAATGCTGAAGATTAGATGGGTAGATCACATAACTAATGAGGAGGTATTGAATAGAATTGAGCAGAAGAGGAGTTTGTGGCAGAACTTGACAAGAAGAAGGGACCGGTTGGTAGGATATGTTCTGAGGCATCAGGGGATCACAAATTTAGCATTGGAGGGCAGTGTGGAGGGTAAAAATCGTATTGGGAGACCAAGAGATGAATACACTAAGCAGATTCAGAAGGATGTAGGTTGCAGTAAGTACTGGGATATGAAGAACCTTGCACAGGATAGAGTAGCATGGAGATCTGCATCAAACCAGTCTCAGGACTGAAGACCACAACAACAACAACAGTTTCGTTTGAAAAAGGTTACAGGGTGCGCGCGCTTCGGCTATGTCAGCACAGAGGGTCGCTAATCGGCGTATGCGAAATATGTGTACCCGTCGCAATTTGCGCAGGACCAGCGCGACATGTGCGGAGCGTGTGCGTCGCGCAGTGATGTCGTGTCACAACACGCGTGCTATGCGTGTCTCAATTTGCGCTTAGCCTAAGGTTAAGACACATTGTCGGTAGATAGGCGGGAATGTAACCAAAATACAAGCTAAGTAGCCTCACAACAAGAAATCGTGAATCAAGTTCTGCTGGACAATGCTGTAAAGAATAATGAGGTAGTTCCCGCAAACGATGATTGCGAACAAAAGAAAAATTGTTTTTCTTTAAAGTACAGGGCGGTTATAATTAAACTTCGCTACTTGAGAGGGCCCTACAAAAAACGAATGATCATAGGGCGGTCAAACTTTTAAGGACATGCGAAAGAGAAATAACGAATAAACCACTGAAAGAAGCACACTTCAATTTCCACATGAGAGGGTAACGTTTGTTAACTGCGTGCAATGTTCTCGATCCAGACTACAAACTTTGCTCAATGTGCCGACCATTTGCATCTACGACAGCCTGGAACCACACGAGATATACCATTTCACAACTGCTCGCGACACTTTTCGAATAGTTGGCAGTAGTATGTTCAGCTGTGATGAAAGCTCCTGCACTGATTGAGGATCGCACATCGCGTCCAGCATTTTGAGCCATGGCAACAGGAGCTTCTCCAACAATTTGTGGAGCAATTGGCCGTTGGCCTCTCCTAGGAGCAACTCCCAAAACGCCTGTTAATTCGAACTTCCTTATCATGTTCTTCAGTCTCTGTGCGAAAAGAGGATCTCTCCGTATTTCTTTAATGCATCGATATTCGCGAAGAGAAGTAACACTATCAATGTTGTTTTGATAAAACAGCTTTCGCGTAAATTCCTGCTCATCTTGCCACATCCATGTCTGCAACTGTAATGCACACTAATGCTTGTGTTTCAGTCATTCCAGTGCCGGTGTCTAACAACGCGTCATGACACTAACACTAATAACAATGCAAGTGCTGCAATGCACAGTATGAACACCATTCCTATAAAGTTTGATACCTTTATGGTAAACAGTTTTCTTTCTACACTAGCTCAAGTAGCCAACAAGCACCCTATAATTTAGAGTGTGCACGAAAAGCAGTTTTCAAATTTAAAATCGCAAGTACAGGACTTGGAAAAAGCCATGAATTATGCAAAAATTTGCAGCACGCCAACTGGTATCAACTTAATCTCACAGGAAGTAGAAACACTAATGCAAGAAATCGTAGTGCAGACCCCCACAAACACATCTAGTTGATATCATGGAACACTTTCGAATTGCGTTTGCACGAATTGGAAATGAGGCTAAAGAATCAGTACATCCGTACGACATATGAGTGCCGGTGCCAGAAAGCAGGGAAACCGTGTGATTGCTCAATATACTGCATTTTCATGCTGAGAAAATGCGTTCCTCCACAATTATTGGTCGGTAGATAAAAGGTGCAGGATCAAAGAACAATCTTTCTTAGTGCACAGTTACAACTGCAGCGAAGCGTCAATGCGTAACTTCCTTGTGTTTATTCAAAAAAAAAAAAAAAAAAAAAAAAAAAAAAAGGAAACGCTGGGTTCAAAAAATGGCTCTGAACACTATGGGACTTAAAATCTGAGGTCATCAGTCCCCTAGAACATAGAACTACGTAAACCTAACTAACCTAAGGACATCACACACACTCATGCCCGAGGCAGGATTCGAAGCTGCGACCGTAGCGGTCGCGCGGTTCCAGACCGTAGTGCCTAGAACCGCTCGACCAGAAACGCTCGGAACAGAATAGTTATTAGATGATGATCTGATTATAAGTCTGATAAAACATTTGCCGAGGAAAATAACTAGACAGCACTGCGAACATTAAATGATTTCGATGAGCTGTTATGAGTTGTAGACCATTTAGAACAAATTTGCAGTGAGGGAGTACCAGGTAAATTAAAAAAAAAGCACAACACGACGTATTAAACATTTTCAACGACTCTAAGCTCCGTGACAAAATAATTTTGGGCGCCCACTGTGGAGGCAGCAAAATGATCGGCCGAGATACCCGGGGGCGTGAAGACATGATCACTCACGGAAATATGTGTTCAGTGATCCTTTTAGAATTGAGAAGAGGAGAGAAAATGACTTTGAAAGACGGCACTAACAGCCAGTGCAAGACGTTACATTTCATAAAGATTCGCCTTTCTTTGATACGGACGACAGATACAGACAAAACGAGCGGATACCGGTAAATTAACGGTAGTTTTGGTCGAGACCTACTTCAGAACATGCAAACGGCTTAATGATCATCCCCGAGAATTCAAATACTAAAGACATTAAAACTGAACTAGTAAGGGAAGAAGTACAACTGCAGATGAGACTTTAATTCCACTGACTGAACTTAGTGCTAATGGTGATAAAATTGCGCCTTTTCCTCGATTCTGGAAGTTATGCTACCATAATATCCAGAAATTTGTATCAACAGCTTCGCAGCAGCAGAGATACCTGTACTCCAGAAAACGGTGTGCTTATAGTCACTGCAACTGGTCATAAAAGTCGTGCTATTACTAGACAAATACTCATTAGGAGCAAGACCCTAGATAGCTGCTTTGACGTGACTGTGTCGACTATTGGATCTGTAACTGTGGAGTGAATTTTTGACCATGACTGGTTAATACAAAGAAGATGTAGAATTGATTTTGAAAGAGGATGTTTAATTATTTGTCGTAAGAATGAAGAGTAGGAGATTAATTTTGTCAGATTTGTCAGAGAAGAGGCAGTTCCTGCGGGTTTAGTAGCTAGCATAATTAAGAAGAAGATAGATGACGGCATAGAAGGATCGGGAAGTCAAGTGAAAGATCCGGGGAAACTTCGATGGTTTAAGTAATTTGCCCACATCCTATAGGGAAGAATTACAAGAAGTCTTGCGTGCGCACGGAGGTATTTCTAGTAAATGTGGATTAATGAAAGAATGTTAGTATCAAATTAAGATGCAAATGCGTGAGACATTCAAGAAAAATGCTATGCAGCACCACTATGTAGAAGAGAAGCTCTAGATAAGAAAATCAAGAGAATGATAGAAAATAACAAAACCGGAAAAAAAGGCACCAAATATTGCAATGTAGCACATACAGTACATAAGAAGAATGGGTCAGTGAGACTTCTAGAGAATGCTCTTGCTACCAGTCACTATATTCTGCTTGAGGAAGATCAGCCAGAAAGTATAAGAGAACTTTTGTACACGAATTTAATGGAAATTGTTATATTAGCAGTTTTGACATGACGAATAGTTTCTGGCGGCTGGAGCGAGAGGAGAAAAGTCGAAAACACACGGCATTATTACACACTCTAAGACAAAAAAAAAAAAAAAAAATCCGAATTGGAAGGAAATCAGTAGATATGATGTACAAGCACAGAGTAATGAATAATCAAAATTTCAGAATATTCGAATGATGTATTCAAGAGGAAGAGCTTCACAAACTGAGCAAGTCGGTAATACCCCACCCATAATGCTCCAAAAGTTCCTAATTGGGGAGAGATCTGTCGATGTTGCAGGCCGAGTCTGGAAAGCACGAAGACAAGCTACAGAAACTCTCACCGTGTGTGAGCGGGCCTTGTCTTGCTGAAATGTAAGCCCAGGGTGGTTTGCCGTGAAGGGCTGTAGAATGGGGCATAAAATATCGTCGACGCACCGCTGTGCTGCAAGGGTGAAGTGGATGACAACCAAGGGGCTCTTGCTGTGAATTGAAATGGCACCCCAGGCCATCACTCCTGGTTGTCTGGCTGTATGCCAGGAGACAAGCAGGTTGGTATTCCGTCACTATCAGGGATGTCTTCAGACACGTCTTCGCATGTCATCGGGGCTCAGTTCGAAGCGGAGGCTCATCATTAAAGACAGTTATACCCCAGTCAATGAGACTCGACGCCGAAAGCGTTTGTGGAGACGCCTAGGACAGCAGAGTGATACCAATATGACTGTCGCCCGTCATATGGCCTGTCAACCAGGAGTGGTGTCCTGGAATGCCATTTCCTTTTGTTGTCATCCGCAACACCCTTGCAGCACAGCGGCATATCAACGATATTCTACACTTCACTATGTTGCCTCCCCTCCCCATGGACAGCCATCCTGGGCTTACACATCAGCAAGATAATGCCCACATACGGTGATAATTCCTTCTGCTTGACTTCGTGCTTGCCAGACTATACCGTGGCCAACAAAGTAGCCAGCTTGTAAGAGGCCCATGATTAAGGAATTTATTGCTAGCGCACTTGAGCAGATGTAATTTCGATGGATTGCTCACACGCTGCCTGCGATATGTAAGCTATAAGAGAATCTCAGATCAAAGAGCAGTGTTCACTGCAGTAGGAACTGTGTAATATGTAGTTGCTAGCTGTCTGGTGTTTCGAGTTGGCTGGGCCGGTCGTGTGGAGCGATGGCGGTGCCTGAGCGATATAACATAAGGTAAAAGCAGCCTCTCGCATATGTAGTATTGTTATATCAAGTCCCATGCAAATGTTTAAAAAAAATCTCTTAATAATAATCTTTTTTGTAAAAATTAACTTTTGACAATCATTCATCTCAATTTAAAGAATTTACTGATTTCTCCAATCCATGGTCATCCCGATTATTGTAAAGAGAAATCAGTTATTTCCTTTTATAAATGACAAATCTATCGGCCAGCATTGCACTGTGCTGTGCCAGAAAAATTTATTATAAGAGCAGATATATATGCGTTATCGGGCGACTTATTGACGTAAGAATTTTCAATTTATTCAGTATGATCTTTCAGGGCCATGACGCAGCACTGCTGACGTCCAAAATTACCAGTTTAAATTCACAGTCAATTATTGAAAGGTTATAAGTGAGCCACAATTTTATTGGGAGATTAGTCACATTTTATTGTTCAAAGAATACGGAATTTATCTGTTGGTAGGTTACGCTGAATGTGAATGCTATATAATCACTGTATTAGTGGTAGGTTACGGAATTCTTTTATTGGGAGGATACGCTGAATGTGAATTATATACGTATATTTTTTACTGTTGGGAGGTTTCGGAATTTATCTGTGGGGAGGTTACAAGCTCTCTCCCCAACTGAGAAAGTTTGGAGCATTATGGACATGGCTCTGCAAACTTCTTCCGATTTTGATGATTTAAAGCGCCAACTGGTCAGAATTTGGCATGATATCTCTGAGGAGGACATCCAACAACTCTATCAATCAATGCCAAGCGGAATAATTTATTGCGTAAGGGTCAGAGCTGAAGCAATGCATTACTGATTTACTCAGTTTGTAATGCTTAATCTCTTGAAAAAAATTATCCAATTTTTCTAAAGTTGTAATCGTTAGCTTGTCTGCTGCATATGTATACCACATCTATCATAGTCCATCCAGGATCGGACGAGATACGTGAGGAAAAACCATTTGTAGAACGTAATAGTCTATGTAGATGACAGTGAGGAGAGCACACAGACACATTGCATAAAGATCTGACTACATATAAATCAGAGGGAGCTACCCTCAGTTGGCAAAATTCGGAATTCGTAAGAAAAAGGATACAATATTTAGGGAATACATCTCGTCACTAAGAATTGAATCAGATCCAACTGAAAATTTTCTGGTACCTGTTAAAAACACCTTAATCATGTCTAAGTTTCTGTGGATACTACCGATGTTTCATTAATGGCCTTCGAACACATTTATATCACATATTTCTCTTGCTAGGATATCCACAACTGTTATTCATCGTTAATAATAAAAATACAACACAGTTAAAAACTATTTATTTCTAGAAAGGAAAGCGCAAAACGGTTTCAGTACATACGTCCCATCGTTAGTGCATATTAAAATGTGAGTCCACAAAGGATGCATAACTGAGGATCTACATCTACATCTACATGGATACTCTGCAAATCACATTTAAGTGCCTGGCAGAGCGTTCATCGAACCACCTTCACAATTCTCTATTATTCCAATCTCGTATAGCGCGTGCAAAGAATGAACATCTATATCTTTCTGTACGGGCTCTGATTTCCCTTATTTTATCGTGGTGATCGTTCCGCCCGATGTAGGTCGGTGTCAACAAAATATTTTCGCATTCGGAGGAGAAAGTTGGTGTTTGGAATTTCGTGAGAAGATTCCGTCGCAACGAAAAACGCCTTTCTTTTAATTATTTCCAGCCCAAATCCTGTATCATTTCTGTGACACTCTCTCCCATATTTCGCGATAATACAAAACGTGCTACCTTTCTTTGAACTTTTTCGATGTATTCCGTCATTCCTCCCTGGTAAGGATCCCACACCGCGCAGCAGTATTCTAAAAGAGGACGGACAAGCTTAGTGTAGGGAGTGTCCTTGGTAGGTCTGTTAAGTTTTCTAAGTGTCCTGCCAATAAAACGCAGCCTTTGGTTAGCCTTCCCCACAGCATTTTCTATGTGTTCTTTCCAATTTAAGTTGTTCGTAATTGTAATACCTAGGTATTTAGTTGAATTTACGGCTTTTAGATTAGACTGATTGATCGTGTAACCGAAGTTTAACGAGTTCCTTTTAGCACTCATATGGATGACCTCACAATTTTCGTTATTTAGGGTCAACTGCCACTTTTCGCACCATTCAGATATTTTTTCTAAATCGTTTTGCAGTTTGTTTTGATCTTCTGATGACTTTATTAGTCGATAAACAACAGCGTCATTTGCAAACAACCGAAGACGGCTGCTCAGAATGTCTCCCAAATCGTTTATATAGATAAGGAACAGCAAAGGTCCTGTAACACTAACTTGGGGAACGCCTGAAATCACTTCTGTTTTACTCGATGACTTTCCGTCAATTACTACGAACTGTGACCTGTCTGACAGGAAATCGCAAATCCAGTCACATAACTGAGACGATATTCCATAAGCACGCAATTTTACTACAAGCCGCTTGTGTGTTACAGTGTCAAAAGCCTTCCGGAAATCCAGGAATACGGAATCGATCTGAAATCCCTTGTCAATAGCACACAGCACTTCATGTGAATAAAAAGCTGGTTGTGTTTCACAGGAACGATGTTTTCTAAACCGATGTTGACAGTGTGTCAAATTGGATCAAATGGCTCTGAGCACTATGCGACCTAACTTCTGAGGTCATCAGTCGCCTAGAACTTAGAACTAATTAAACCTAACTAACCTAAGGACATCACACACATCCATGCCCGAGGCAGGATTCGAACCTGCGACCGTAGCGGCCGCTCGGTTCCAGACTGTAGCTCCTAGAAGCGCACGGCCACTCCGGCCGGCGACTGTGTGTCAATAGACCGTTTCCTTCGAGGTAATTCATAATGTTCGAACAGAATATACGTTCTATAATCCTGCTGCATATCGACGTTAATGATATGGGCTTGTAATTTAGTGGAATATTCCTACTACCTTTCTTGAATATTGGTGTGACCTGTGTAGCTTTCGAGTCTTTGGGTACGGATCTTTCGTCGAGCGAACGGTTGTATATAATTGTTAAGTATGATGCTAATGCAGCAGCATACTCAGAAAGGGACCTAATTGGTATACCGTCTGGACCAGAAGACTTGCTTTTATTAAGTGATTTGAGTTGCTTCACTGGTTAAATGGACTGACGGAAAAACATCCCAAAACAAAAAATTGATTAATGTAGAGTAATGAAATTTCGGCAATGCATTTGTCTAGGTAGCATATTTAAGGGATTAACATGGCAAGAACACAGTGTAATGTAACGGCGAGACAAGCCACTGTAAATGTGAAATGCCGATACATTCATAACTGTTATAACCGCCAGAATGTTGAACGCAAGCATGCAAACGTGCACGCATTATGTTGCACAGGTGCCGAATGTCAATTTGTGGGATGGAGTTCCATGCTTGTTGCACTTGGGCCGTCAATATAGGGACGGTTAATGCTGTTTGTGAATGAGGCTCGAGTTTTCGTCCAACGATGTCCCGTATGTGCTCGACTGAAGGCAGATCTGGTGATAGAGTAGGCAAAGGCAACATGACGACACCCTGGAGGGCATATTGGAGTACAACAGCGGTATGCGGGTGAGCGTTCTCCTGTTGGAAAACACTTCCTGGAATGCTGTTCATGAATGGCTGAATAACAGGTTGAATCACCAGACTGACGTACAAATTTGCAGTTGGGGTGCGTGGGATAACCACTAGAGTGCTCCTGCTGTCATACGAAATCGCACCCCAGATCATAGCTCCAGATGTAGGTCCAATGTGTCGAGTGCGCAAGCAGGTTGTTTGCAGGCCTCCTCCTAACCAGCACACTACCATCGCTGGCAGAACCAGCTTTGATCAGAAAACTTAACAGGCCTCCACCCTGCCCTCCAATGAGCTCTCGCTTGACACCACTGAAGTCGCAAATGGCGTTGCTTTGGGGTCAGCGGCATGCATGCTACAGGCGTCTGGTGCGGAGCTGTCTTTGAAGTAACCGATTTGTGACAGTTCCTTGTGTGACTGTGGTTCCAACTGCTGCTCAGATAGCTGCTGCAGATGAAGTACAATGCGTCAGAGCCATGTGCCGAGCATGTTACTCTTCCCTGTTGGCAGTTGCACATGGCCGTGCGGTGCGACCGTACATTGTCGCAAGCACCGCTGCCAGCAATCATGCACAGTGGCTACATTCCTTTCAAGTCTTTTTGCAGTATCGCAAAAGGAAAATTAGCTTTTCGCAGCCCTACTAGACGACTCGCTCAAACTCAGTGAGATGCTGATAATGGGCTCTTTGTCGACTTTGAGCCATTCTTGACTAATATCAACTCGCCACGTCTAATCTCGAAGGTAGTAACGTTCACTGCCGTTGCAGCATCTGTTTCAAGCAAACCTGATTTGCATCCTCATAGTGGTGCTATCAGTGCCACTCTTGCGTTACTGTCGCGAAATTGGAACAGACGTCATCTTTTAGACTTAAAAACACACTTTCCAACTTTGGAATATGTCGCACAACTCCTTCGTGGTGTTGTGATTTTTTCCCGTCAGTGTATGTTATATCAAATTGTCAAAATGGTCTGGAAAAACATCACGCGATAACATTCATTAGTCGAGTTCATCAAGGTGGGAAATGAAATACAGTTTGCCTAAGAGCAAAGCACAAGCAGTTGCTCGGGGCTTTGACCAATTACACTACTTTCTGTTCGGATAAGAAACCAGATCATGGGACGTTATTCTTCATACTTGATTGTAAACTGCTGCGTAATACACTTGCTAGTCACCCCCTACCCCTCCCCCATGCAGTAATTTAAAGAAAAAAATCAAAATATTTCTGGTGAAATAACTGTGGTACTTGATGCTTATCACGTCTTCTGCAAAATTTCAAGGATATTTATGCGGAAACTCCACATGTCAAATAAAAAACAATAATTTTATAAAATTTTGTAACAGGCGTGGACGGAGGTAAAAATTCGTAGGTTCATGCTTAACATCAAAACAGAACAGGAGACGGATGAAGTTTCAAAAATGATCAAAACAATGTATCAAGAAAAATGGAGACTAAAATTCAGCAATACTACCTAATTAATGATGACACCTTGCACACAGGACCGACTTGAACTCAGAATCATGGCGACTATGCACACAAAAATATAATATTGATGATCTGATTAAAAACATACGTACCAGTTTTGCACATTTTGTTCCGAAGAAATTATTACAACAACTTCAAGATTAGGTGACCTTTGATAACATGACTATATCTATGTCAGCTTATTGAAGTATCTACTATCCAACATAACGATTAATGCATAATATTATGCTACAAACAACAGGCGAAATCATCACTTTGGACCTATTTGGATCACTACCCTAGTCTCGTGGAAATTTCTCACTGATCTTAGCTGTTGTGGAACTGTTTTCAGAATTCTTTCACTTCTTTCCACTGAGACTAGTTAACAACAAGATCATACGTAAAAAAAACTGAAGGAAGCTTATTACCTGAATAACATTTGACCTTAGTGTATCTTGTCGGGTAACAGACTGCAATTTAGTTCTAAATTATACAACTCATTCTTTGAGGAAGGGAAGATCCTTGATATTCTACTTCTACGTATTGTCCAATGTCTAATTTGCTGAAAGTATCATGAACACTCTTCAGAAAGAAATAGACGAACTGGATTAATAAGTTGTGCGATTTTGAAGATGCGATTAACGTTTACCTCATGATAGTACTTATCTACCACCCTCTACTGTTAGCAGAAACCCCGCCAATATTTTTGATGATATAATTGATTTTCCGTCACGAACTGAGTTGCCTACCGAAGAAAGACAGCAAATAGCATTATGGCAGTTGGAGAAGATGCCGCCGGCCAGTAAATTAAAAGATGTCTGATTATTGACACCTGTTGCGTATAAAGATGGATCACATTACAAGCCTTCAGTGGCAAGGGATGAAATCAAAAATCTCTGCAGTTGGGACGCTTTAGAATTCTAAAGATAGTGCATCCAAATTCTGTCATATTGGAGAGAATTAATGATGAAAAATGTTCTTCATGAGGAGAACATAAAAATGTAACAACGATGTATGGAAGAGAGTGAAAATGAACAGCGTTGTAGGAAAGAAATTATCATATTGTGTTTGTATTGGGATATGACAGATTGGCTGAGAACCTTTTCTAGCAATTGAGCGTAGGAGACTGGTCGAGCATGCTACCTGTGAGTGGGGTTAATGAAGTGTATGAAGAAATTATCATATGAATTACAAGGTGAGTAAGGCTGAGTGATGTGCATAAAATCATGTCTTGGTGTCGTTTCATATTAAATTTGTGGAAGTTGTTATTAACATGTTTGACGGCGTGCGAAGTACAAGTTTTGGTTTTGAAGACATTCTGCCGTCTGTTTTCTTTTGTTCGAGTGCTGCCAGTACGCAACGCCATGTCATCGCCTATGCAAGAAGGTGGCTCGCAAAGGAGCTAGACGTCACTTCATATGATCCCAGGTACTGGCGTACCGTCTGCCAAGTACCGCTGCCAATCTGCCCTGCATAGACCAGGCCACGCACTAGTCTGCCCACTGCAAGCAGTATGGAAGCAGTTTGTTTATCAACAGATCCACGTGAGATGAAGGAACAACACGAGTCTTCAGTTGCATGTGACAGATTAAGTGCTGGCCAGATTGTTTGCAAAACAGTGTGTCCACGAGTGCAGTGAGTGATTCAAATAAAACAGTGTGGCGTTAAATGTGTTTATGTATGGATATGCTAACATTATGAGGTATTTATGTGCAAACATGTATCTACGTATGTACACTGTGTGCCTCAAATCTATCTCTGTCCCCTTCTAACTTTTTTCCTTCGATTCTAAACTAACTGTTGACATTTACGTGATTAACACTGAAATATTATGCATCTTCTTTGTACTCATTTCACATGGCATGAATACTCTTTGCTACCAGACTATATAATAAGTTAATGTTCGTCTACACAGAAATACTAACTGGGGAATAATTTTGTCTCAAAATGTAATTTTCTAGACATAACAGATATTATTTAAAGAAAGAATAGAACAGATACGAGGGCTAAGTATATTGATTTAAAGATTATTAGTATCTTCTATGAAATACAATTAAAAAGCAAACTAGTTAAAAGATAATTCCATGACACATTGCAATTATTTGACAATGGATTAATTTCATTGACAGCCTTTACTCATTTTTGCTAATTAAATTACATAAATAACTTAATTTCCTTACAATGGGATTAATTATGCATTTGTTTTTGCCAGGAGACAGACTGTGTATTAAAATGTGTCTTTTAATGAACAGTTACCTTCATACTACTAAACACCATATTTTGTGGCATTCTCATTGATGTCATTTTGTACTCCTTTTCCGGAGTTATCTTTTAATGTACTGACATTATATGTATATGAACCACGTGCCTGTTGGTTCAGCATTATTTAGTATTCAGGTACTTAGCTATTTTTTCTTCCCTATCTACAAGGGCTCTTACTTTTTTGTTAATTTCACACTGAAACTTTATGTTGACATAAACGTCCAGTCGAAATTTATTTTATGATGACCCGGGACGTGTGAGGGTCGTATATACCTCAAATCAGAATATTTGTTATGTTTAGTGATTTTTTTTTGTGAGCTCATTGATCAGCGTTCCACAGAGCGTATCTCTATTACTGGATGTATATGTAGTAGATGTCCGGATTATCTATCCTGTTTGTTGACACCTGATAGCTTGGGGTTGAATGTTCCCTTTTCTTTTCAGTGTTGCTAACGATGTTAGTAGATAGTTAGTAGATAGTAGATAGTTTGGACAAGAAGAGAATAGAAGCTTTCGAAATGTGGTGCTACAGAAGAATGCTGAAGATTAGATGGGTAGATCACACAACTAATGAGGAGGTGTTGAATAGGATTGGGGAGAAGAGAAGTTTGTGGCACAACTTGACCAGAAGAAGGGATCGGTTGGTAGGACATGTTCTGAGGCATCAAGGGATCACCAATTTAGTACTGGAAGGCAGAGTGGAGGGTAAAAATCGTAGAGGGAGACCAAGAGATGAATACACTAAGCAGATTCAGAAGGATGTAGGTTGCAGTAGGTACTGGGAGATGAAGAAGCTTGCACAGGATAGAGTAGCATGGAGAGCTGCATCAAACCAGTCTCAGGACTGAAGACCACAACAACAACAACAACGATGTTAGCCCACGATTTTTCCTCCACTGCTTCCAACCTCCGATCTATTTTAGCTCTTGGTTCCGCCTTCTGTGCCTTCATCGTTTCCTCCATCACATCTACATAACCCTTGTGTTCCTGGACTGCCTTCTGCTCCAGGATACTGCCTTGGCCCAGCATACCAGCCACGGCTGTATCCTTTACGTTTCCTTAATGCCTTTATCTATCCTTCTTGCTCCTTTCTCATGAACTGAGTATTTAAACATGCTACCTAATTGCAATGACAGGTCTTGCACCTGTTCAGTTAGACGTTTGCAGCTCTTTGTAACCCGTCAGCGGTATCTCCGAGCGTATTTTTATTCTGGCACGAGTGTGACTGCTCCTGCTGCATTTTTGTCTGAGCCTTAGATACCTCCTTCACCTTTTCCGCGAACTGTTCTTGTGTCTCGCCTACTGATGGCGCTTTTTGGCTTAAATTACTTATATCTTGTGACAAATGAGTAGCAGTTGTGTTTTTCTATCATTCCCCAAGCTTACAGGTTTATCTGATAATTCATTTGAAAGATCAACACGCAGATCTTTTGCCAAGTCATTGAACTGTTGTGGTATGTCGATTTTGAATGCATCAAGAGTTCGATTTTGCTGTCCAAGTAATTCCTTTTGTGTATCTGTTTGTTTTTTTGTAAAATCATTAAATTTTTCATCAATACTTTGTTTGAGTGTTTGTTTTTGCTCTTCCCTAAACTAGTTTCTCAAATTATTGAAGCTTTATTTAAATTACTGTTGTGACACTTGCATCGTGATCAAGGTTTTCGGTGTGCGCAATACACCCTGTCCAATCACGTTTGCATTAGGCGTAAGTATAGCAGGCAAAGAATGATGTAATAAGTCAACGGTGTTGCGCGTTATATTTTCACCAGGGGAAAAAATACTCCCTGGAGAAAATTGTGACCCTGTCTCGTCTACTGTCATCATCGTATCATTTAGAATGATGATGATCTGTGTCCATGCTAATTGAAAAATGTAATTAGTCGTCGTCACCGCGACCGACATCTTCAGTTTCTATTTCATTTGTTGCCACGTCCATGTCGGCGACATCTTGCGCCTGGCTATCCGGCAATGGACTGGCAACAATGTGCTTATTGTGGATATTAATTTTTTGATAATGTAACAAAATGACAAAATAAATGAATACTTTTGAAAATGAAATATTCTGTTTCTAATAGGATACTACTACGAAACCTATTTCAGTGGTGCCTTGCTAACATGTATCAAAATACATTGTGGGCATAATTCAATTTTATGCACATATTTCTCTTTCTAAAATTAATTTTCTGTCCAAATGTCTTCTTATTTTACGAGAAGGCTTCAATTTGGAAACTGGATCGTAAACTTTCCTACCTTTTCGTTGGCTTTTTCGCTCCTTCCGGAATCAGCTCTCGAACTGACTATGTTTTATCTTTTGCACATCGTGTGATTTCTATGCTTGTTGCGATAATACAGAATCCCATTCGTGAAACAGGGAAAGACAGCAATTAGTATAATAGAAAATTTACAAAATTGTACAGTTATTTTAAATTATTACAAACGAGCTAACTCTCTTTCTACAACCACGTCCTAGTGTAGGTCACCAGATATAGTGGTTAGGGAGAGAGATAATGTGTTTTGTTCAGAGTTGACGTGGTTATGCTAATGAACGTGTAGCTGCACCAGAAGCTGCAAGTCCAGAAACGCAGGAAAGTATGGATGCGTGCGGGTTACGAGACGTTGTGGCAGTTCTGGAACATTGGTGAAGATTAATTCTTTTGATTTCTGTGTACGGCTTGATATTTACCTCGTCTCCCCAACGATGTACAGCAATGTTGACGTGACTGCGTCGGCTATTCTCTGTTCTTGTTGAGTTCGTCTCATTTAAAAATTCAAGGCCTCGTCGTATCCGGAGGTGGAGATTAGGACGTAGCTCAGTAGGAGAATGAAAACCTGCGACTTCTCTCCACTATAATTTTTAGTTAACACAATACCGGGCGAGTGCAAGTACATACATCTTATCGCACCAGCTCATAAGACCGACATGCACCGAGATCGGAGAAAAAAAAATTGATTGTATAGCTTTTAATTTTCTGTCAGCTTACTCTGATATAATCATACCTCCCTACGATATCTTTGCCGCTCGGCGACGCCGGGAGTAAGAATCATTACAAATATTTACTTATATGTGAAGGCAATTTAAAGAATCTACACATGTGGTAGCAGTGGATGTTTAGAGCCTGTCGTCGTCGTTAGGCTACTGCAGTCAGTAACGTATCTAGTACTAATTACTTTTACCATATTCTGACGGTTTTAAGGTTTCAGTGTGAAGTGACTAATGTACTTTTATCAATCGAATGCTTCGCTGTCCGCTTCCTAAAATTATCAGCAAAAGAAAGTTCATAATTAGATACTTGAAGTGAGGTATGACAGCAGCTAATGATATGACACATCATGCCGTCGTGTTACAGACTACATTTTCTGAGAATTCCTCCAGTTACATTCAGTCTTGCTTCTACCTTACGTGCGATCAGTTTTACGTGGTTTTTCTACTCCAAATCGTCCCGAATAGCCATTCCCATATATTATGGATGTGACTATTTCCAGTGATTGCTCTGCAATCTTGTAACCAAACAATAAAGGGGTCTTCCTGTCTATGTATACGCAGTACGTTACATTTGTTTATGTTGAGGGTCAATTGTCACTTCCTACACCAAGCGTCGGTCCTCTGCAGGTTTTCCTGCATTTAGCTACAATTTTATAGCGTCGCGTCTTCGCTGTTTTAGTCTTTAGTTTTAGTTATGTCATGTTCAGTAGATCATTTTCCCAATTATTTTATCGATATGATGTGGAACAAGTCAGATGACAAGACATATATACACACATGAATAGTGCTAATATTAACATTACTGAAATTTTTAGTTCTACACATGCAACTCCATTTAGAGGTACAATTTTTTTTTTACTATTTCTGAAACAGAAACTCGTCCATGAAGTAGTAGGAGTTGTCCAAAAGAAATGATTTTAAGCTAGATTTAAAACTTGATCTGCTACCTGCGAGACACTTTCATGTTGTTGGGCAAATGATCAAAGATTTTTCTTGCTGAATAATGTACTCCTTTTTGAGCAACTGATAGCTTCAATAACGGATAGGAAAGGTCATTTTTCCCTCTAGTGTTGTACGCATGAACACCGCTGTTCTTCGCGAATTGAGATGAATTATTTGAATTGAGATGGATTATTTGTAACGAATTTCATTAGCGAATATATATACTCTGATGGTGCAGTTAAAATACCTAACTCCTTGAAAAGGTGCCTACATGACGTTCTTGGGTGAACACCACTAATTATTCTCACTGCTCTCTTTTGTGCAATCTATGTTTTACGTCTCAGTGGTGAGTTACCCCAGAAAACTATTACATAAGACATTATTGAATGGAAATATGCAAAGTACGTTAGGAAGCTGATCTGTTTATTACCAAGACTAGCAATTATACGAAGAGTGAAAGAAGCTGAACTTAGTTGTTTGAGAAGCTTTGTAATATGCTTCTTCCAATTCAAGTTGTCATCAATGTGAACATCCAGAAATTTGGAGAAACCTACCCTGTTAACTCAGCCCTGTTCATATGCTACATCAATTGTCGTTATGACTCTATTCGGTGTACAGAACTGGATGTAGTGAGTGTTTTCAAAATTAAGGGAGAGTCCATTTTCTGAGAACCACTTACTAATTCTTTCAAAGAGGAATGGGATTTATTATAACATTCGTGTCATCTGCAAAAAGTACTGTTCCGCTTGCTGAACATTAAGTGGGAGGTCATTCACATGAATAAGGAACAGCTGAGGACCCAAAATTGAACCCTGTGGGACTCCCTTTGTGATAACTCCCCATTCACTAGAATTTACCACCCTTCCAACATTATTTGTGCTATTCAGCACAACTTTTTGCTTTCTATTCATTAAGTATGATTCAAACCAGTTTTGTATATAGCCTTCAATTCCATAAAACCTGAGCTTATCTAAGTGTGTGACATGATCCACACAGTCGAGTGCCTTGGAGAGATCACAAAAATTCCAACTGGCGATAATTTGTTATTTAGGGCTTGTGCTATCTTATGGGTAAATGTGTAGATAGCATTCTCAGTCGAGTAACCATTCCGGAATCCGAACTGTGACATGCTGAGTGAATTATTTTCACTTAAATGTGAGACTTCTCTTGAATACATAACTTTTTCGAATAATTTAGAAAATCAAGTCAGCAATGAGATTGGTCTATGATTATTTAAGTCACTCTTGTCATTTTTCTTATGAAGAGGTCTGACAATTGCGTATTTCAATCTGTCTGGAAAAATTCCCTGTGCCAGCAAAGCATTACATATATCGCTAAGGACTCCACTTATTAAATTAGATCAAGACTTCAAAATTCTGTTAGAGACTCCATCAACACCACATGAGCTCTTGTTTTTCAGTTTATTTATAGTTCCCTTAATTTCAGTGGAGGATGTTTGTGCTATTTCTAAAGGCCTAAATTCCTGGGGAATGACATTTTTAACATTTTTTTTTTTTTGCTTCTTCAACTGAATCCTTTAACCCAATTTTTGCTGCTACATTCAGAAAGTGATTGTTAAAAACACTTGCAACTTGTGAATTATCACACACATCATCATCGCCGGCCGAAGTAGCCGAGCAGTTCTAGGCGTTACAGTCTGGAACCGCTACAGTCGCAGGTTCGAATCCTGCTTCGGGCATGGATGTGTGTGATGTCCTTAGGCTAGTTAGGTTTAAGTAGTTCTAAGTTCTAGGGGACTGATGACCTCAGAAATTAAGTCCCATAGTGCTCAGAGCCATTTGAACCATTTTTGAACAACATCAACATTTAGCTTCATTGCTATGGTATGCTGTGCACTGTCAGGCTGCCCCGTCTCCCGTTTCACAGTACTCCATATAGTTTTAATCTTAGTATCCCCATTATTAATTTCTGTCAGAACACATAAGCTTCTCGACCTCTTAATGACTTTTCTTAAAATATTGAAGTATCTTCTGTAGTAAGCAAGTAATGTCGGATCCTGACTTATTGTGGCCTGTCCATATATTTCCCTCTTCCTCTTACACGATATCTTAATTCCCTTAGTAATCAATGGTTTACTTGACTTTGTAATGGCTTTTTTGGATAACGTTTCAGGAAAGCAACTCTCAAATATTGTGACAAATTACGGTGGAACAGACTGAATTTGGCATCAGCATCATTTTCTGTGTATACTTCATCCCATTCTACCACTTCTACGCTGCACTTAAAGCATTGTATCCTGTTCGAATTAATAAGCCTCCCTGCCTTGTATGAACCTGTCTGAATCCTGTAAGGTGCCGTATGTGTTATTTCCATTAACTGTGCATCATGATCAGATAGCCCGTCAACAACTGGGTACATATTAATTGTTTCTGCCGTAACACTGTCTATGAAAATGTTATCGATAAGTGACCTACTATCCTGCTACACACGAGTTGGAAAATTTACAACAGATACTAGATTGAAACAACCAAACAAAGATTCTAGCTCATTTTTCCTATCCGTATCTTTTAAGAAATCTACACTAAAATCACATACAACAGCATCATTCGGGAAAAACCTCATTACACGACGTTATCCACTACGTCATTTAAATATATTGTGAAAAATTTGGATCCTGTAACACTCCACTGGGGTACGCTGATGTTACGTTTACGTCTGAAGATTTCTCTCCGTTGGGAAGGAATTCTGTGTTTTGTCTGGAAGAAACTCCTCGATTCAATCACATAGCTGATCTCTTATTTTGTACGTTCGTGCATTGTTCATCAGGTGACAATGTGGATAGGTACAGAACACATTCCGGAAGTCAAGGAACACGACATCTACGTGGGCGCCTGTACGTACTGCTTTCTGGGTCTCTTGGACGAACAGTGCGACCTGGATTTCAGAAGATCGTTGTTTTCGCAACCCGTGTTGTTTCCTATAGTGGAGATTTTCGGTCTCCAGGAATTACATAATACGCAAGCATAAAACATATTAAAAAATTATACAACGGGTCGACTTCAAATCAGGAATGACCTGCACGAGGTGGCGTAGCGGTTATCATAGTGGACTCGCTTTCGGGAGCGCACGGTTCAAATCCCCGTCTGGTGTTCCCGTTTAGGTTTTTCGTGATTTCACTAAATCGCTTAAGACAAAGCCGCCGGAATGGTTCTCTTGAAAGGATACGACCGATTTCCTTTCTCATCCTGAGTCCGCTCCGTCTCTAAACAATAATCTTCCTTCCTTCCATCGTAATATGTTATTTAGCTAGTGGGCTCATAATTGTAGTTCTTGACATTGTCGGTATATAAATAGCACGTTTATTAACACAAAACACAAGGCAGAAACTATGTACAATACTTTTTTAATATACTACACGAGTAAAGCAAAGTGACACATGAAAACATAACAAACTCATGGGACTTCTAGACGTTCATAGACATCCTATTAAAATGTAGAAAAGGTCAAATATAACACATAAAATCACCAGGAATGCTTCATTATGCCGCCAACCTACGGTACGCTGCTGCCAGAAGAGGAGCAAGTTTTACCGCATACTTTATGTAGAATACCCGTCAGGTCCAGTGGACTGCTCTTCGTTTAGCAGTTTTTGTTGATCTCGTAGTCGCTTAGATCAGTATGCCATTCTGACGTTCTTGCAACGATTTAAGGAGGAACCAAGCTATGATCTATTCTAAAAGACCCACGTTTGCAAGCCACAAGTACTCCGCTACCCTAGTAGCCTGTTTCTAAGGGGGTCCTACAGTTTGTCCACCCGTTAGCAGAGGTCGAGAAATCCGCGTCGATGATCAAAGAATCGTTCGAGCATCTGGCTTCAGTTCTAAACCAGACACCGCGATCGGTTCAGGGAACAATGCCACGAAACGGTAGATCTGCTTCCACCCCCCGCGCAGTGTTAGTTGTCTTCAGCAAAGCAGCCACTATCTGTAGGAACTGAAGATGGTCTCTGTAACTGGGCGGCAGGCATCATTGATGCCAACACAAGCAACGATTTATAGCCTTATGCACCCACTGCTCTCAGTCGCTGCCGAAATGATCGCTGAGAAAGCAAACACAGTGGATTCCGTCCTGATCACAGCTTCCATAAAGGCTCCGTCACCCACCTGACGTTGTGGCTCCTTCTAATAAGCATCCTCTGTGCTTGTCCAGACCTTTCAGGAAGAGTACTTTCAACAGTGGGCAGTACCTCATACCTGTTCTTAAAGCATAAGGGGACGGCCATGCGACCAGTACCCACTTTTGTCTTCGGTTTAGAGATACGCGACCCCATCACTGTTCACCATTCACCATCAAGTAAGTGTCGACCGACAACGACGAGAAATTTGGAAGGCGTTGCGACATCAGGGATACCAGGCGACGCTACAGGCACCAGAGATGCAAAAGCATTCCTCTCAGATGACATAGCGCCACCACAATGTAGGGGAACAGCCTGAAGTTTGTCGATCATGGCCAACACGTTTCCAGCAGTTTACGGACCGTGGTCAATTCTCTCTGCATCTGTATACAATAGGCGCAACCCTGCTCTTCTTTAATCAATGTTCTTCAATGCTACAAAGAATATAACTTTAAGCCAAGCAGTTGCTGAATGTAGTCTAAGAACTGCTGCTACGCTATTCTGGTTTCTACTATTCTCCAGAGTCATTTCAAACAATTAAATTCAGTAATATTTACACAATACTTAGAATAAGATAGGTTACACTAGTTAACACAGTAAAATATACAGATACACATCACTTCTGCACAGAATCATGTGACAGCAAAAACTGAACTAAATCCTGTGTATAAGCAGAAACTGTCGTTCACCTGGCGTATCCCCTACCTCTGTGGCTACTCACCGATTTGCAAGAGCTACAGTTCTGTGTGGAGGCAAATTATTACGCCAAATACACACCACAGTTGCGAAAATCGCTCACCCTCAATTAAATATTTAACAATGTGACCTAACGAAATGGGTACCAATTGATTAGTGGACAAATTCAAAATTAAAGCAGCACATTCTCTCACCAAACAATATCACACAGATGGCTGAGTTTGGTGCCTGAAGCTCCCCAGCTTCCGATCTTTAAACCTCGGCAAAAAAAAAAAAAAAAAAAAAAAAAAAAAAAAAAAAAAAAAAAAAAAAAAAAAAAAAAAAAAAGAAAAAAAAAAAAAAAATAATTCCCAGACGGAGTTTAATGCATTAGCAATATACTCGTATATCGTAAAAAAGTTACTTACCTACCTTTGGCTCTGAGCACTATGGGACTCAACTGCTGTGGGCATCAGTCCCCTAGAACTTAGAACTACTTAAACCTAACTAACCTAAGGACATCACACACATCCATGCCCGAGGCAGGATTTGAACCTGCGACCGTAGCAGTCACCGGTTCCGGACTGCGCACCTAGAACCGCGAGACCACCGCGGCCACTTACCTACCTTTGTCGAACACATTTTCATTGTTCATGGTGGTGAGAAATGGCTGTCCAACAACATACATCTTAAATAAAGCAATAAATGGAAGGTACCTTCTAGGCCAATACAGTTTTCGCAGTTGCTCAAAATGTGTACAGATATTAAACGTTTAAGCCGCCTGCCGGTGTTGGTCTTTCACCTGCAGTCGGTGGCGATGCTGAGCTGCTGGTCAATACTTCCATGCAGAGGTCGTCTTCCTACCTGGTGCAGTATGCGAACAGCACTTCAGTCTGCACCTTTTGGTAATGTCTGGTTGGATTCTAATAAGAGGGGTCACCGTTCACGGCAAACACACTCACCATTTTGTCTGAGGAAAGTGCACTGGTGTGTCACAAGAAACAATTGCAACCCTCCAGACCTGCAATTTCCACACTGCTCGCAGCTGGCTGGCAGACAACTTCCGCTGTCCATCCATTGGCACTAGACTGGCCTTTCAGTACCGCCACCACAGCTTCCGCCATCACATTAGTGAGTTTCACCAACTTGATGGGCCCAATGTCCTCCACCGCTAGGAAGAACAATCCCTCTACAGGCACTGGTGACATCTCCAGCTTCACTAGCACTGCCACTGCTGCCACCAAAGTCACACCAATTGTGGGGAAGATGGATAGTCGTCTTCGGTTCATTTGTAGAATTTTGGGAAGATGTGGTTCATCTGTAAAGGAGACCGCTTATAAAACACTAATACAACCTGTTCTTGAGTACTGCTCGAGCGTTTGGGATCCCTATCAGATCGGATTGAGGGAGGACATAGAAGCAATTCAGAGGAGGGCTGCTATATTTGTTACTGATAGGTTTGATCATCACGCGAGTGTTACGGAAATGCTTCAGGAACTCGGGTGGGAGTCTCTAGAGGAAAGGAGGCGTTATTTTCGTGAATCGCTACTGAGGAAATTTAGAGAACGAGCATTTGAGGCTGACTGCCGCCAACTTATACTTAGCGGAAAGACCACAAAGATAAGATAAGAGAGATAAGGGCATGTACAGAGGCATATAGGCAGTCATTTTCCCTCGTTCTGTTTGGGAGTGGAACAGGGAGAGAAGATGCTAGTTGTGGTACGAGGTACCCTCCGCCACGCACCGTATGGTGGATTGCAGAGTATGTGTGTAGATGTAGATGTAGATTTCCGACAGTTCCCATTGCCACAGCACCTATGAAACTCGCAGCCTAGAATGATAGCAACCGTCACAGCCAGCTCGCCTATGTTGAGGATCTGGTGTTTCCATCCCTCTCCACCAGGGCGGAGAGTCTGGGAGTATTGTGTAACTGCAAGACCACTAGTGGTCTTTTTTTCTCCTCTACAGCATAGCTGACAAAGACCAGAGTTTCCATCCGTAGCTCTCTACTTGGTTCCGTGGGTCAAGAGTTTGGCACTCTGGCTAAGCATTTCGATTGTGACGGTGGGCTACGCTACGGAGACATTCTCCATCATAAAGACACATCCTCGCCACTAATACTGCAGCAGTTGCCTGTGACAGGCCAATTCTGTCTGCACACCGGCGACACTGGGCTGCCTTGGCTGTCACACTGTTGATGTTTTCTGCACCCTTCTCTCTGCCTGAATTAACTGCTGCCTGTGCGTTGCTGACCTGCAATTTGGAATTTTTACTACTGGAACTGAGACTTGTACAACTGGCGACACTTTTTCAAATCGTGGACTTTCTTGAAGCATTCCAGAGAAGGATGACGGTGTTATTTCTGACAATACGCTTGGTGCCTGGCTACAGTACTGCTTACTGCGTCGTAAACTGTGCAATAAAATATCAAGTCAGAGAAACTTTACTGACAGTATAAGGTGCATATATGGAAATGAAATCTTAAATCAAGGCCAACTGAATATAGTGCATCATTTTCTATAAAAGTATATTTTGTCGTTCACAAACGATCCCTCACTTAATCTGATATCTTTAAGAAACAGTTGTCCTTAAATAATATAGTTTTTCTAAGGTTTTCTTTTGTAACTGAGAAATCTATTTATTTGTAACAACAGCCACAAAATTTTTGCAGAGTTTATATTTTTGTATTCTTCTCAGTATCACTGAAATTGCTGCGTCATACCACATTACTTTATACTCATCATCAGTGAAAAACTCGTTTTCAGCATTCTACTTCTTATTCTTTGTAGTAGATTCTTGGATGCCAGTCTTCTTGGTATCCTGAATATACATCCATAGTTGACACTCTCTTGAGTTATTCAGCATCTTTTTTACTAAAAACATTCCATCGCTTTCTTTATCTGCTACATCTCTTTGTTCTCCTCCCACCACCAATAAATTTAACGTAGCTAATGGCAAACAGTCTCGTCTGTGCCCACAAGCGTGTTCCAAATTGGGAAGCAGAAATGTGGCAGGTATGAATGTGGCTAAATCGTTCTCCCAATGTTTCGCTTAGCGAAAGGGTGTGTTCATTACTACTAAATACCGTGAGATTTCTTCTAGTAGGATTTTTAAATGGCCATTTACCAGTTCATTCTTCGAATTTTGTGCCCCGCCATCGAATCTGGGGAGAAGGGTAGGTAATTGGATAAGTAAGAGTAACGTTCAAGAGGTTACCAGTGAGTCTGAAATCAGCACAAGGGCCTAATTCGCAAGTATGTGTTTCTGGGGCAACGTTTTTGATTGTGGCTCACGTCTTGTGCTCAATTTCTTCATAGCAGAATCGCTCATGTAAAATGCATGAGACCCTCCTTCAGATTTACCTACGTAGTTAACAATTAGAAATCCCCTTTATCATCGATCATCGGCACCTTATGAATGTTTCACCTTTGATTGCAATTTGGGACATCCTTCACATTATCTTCAAGTGAAGTTTCTAAGCAAACCATTCAAAAACATAACATTCTGGTGTGTTTCTTGTTGACAGCAAAAGGTGTGCTCCGTGAGTTTGATTAGATCCGTGTAATGTTCAAGACAGTCGAGTTCTTGTTTGATAGCTTCCTTGAATTGGTCGAGGCAGAAAAACCTAGTTGCACAACCCAAACTCAGTGAGAAACAGTTTAAGTTCTTGGCAGAGAGGAGAAAGAGCTTCAAATGGGAATGTGTAGAAAATTAAGTTTACCACCTTAGAAATTACTAATGCAAAAGTTGTGATGACACCAGTGGACAAATTTTCGACGTGATCGATATGCCGGCCGGAGTGGCCGAGCGGTTCTAGGCGCTGCAGACTGGAACCGTGAGACCGCTATGGTCGCAGGTTCGAATCCTGCCTCGGACATGGATGTGTGTGATGTCCTTAGGTTAGTTTGGTTTAAGTAGTTCTAAGTTCTCGGGGACTGATGACCTCAGAAGTTAAGTCCCATATTGCTCAGGGCCGTTTTTGATCGATATGGAATTTCATGGATAAATTTTTCTAGGGCGAAGTGAAGTGGCCTAGGTCATCATAACCATGAACGGAGACGGCAGTGTATCTCCCTGTTAATCAGAGTAATTGGAAAAGTGATGTCCTGAGCACCTATCGAAAGTACGATATGCTGAAGCATTTGGGAGCTACGGTTAACAACGCAGAGTCACACTGAATAGAGGATTGACAAGATGGAGAAAGGGATGAATGTACTTGGGTCAGCTGACGATTATGGTGGAGTGCTAACCCGTCGGCTACTGAATAACAAGAAACTGGTCGTTTGCAACAGAAGGTAGTCAAGCAACAAAACCACTATTCTGGTATTAGCCAATGACAGCTTCAGGACATTGATTTTAGATGATAAGACATGGAAAACGTCAAACCTCCTTGTGTTGAGCGCATGACGACTACTGAGGCACCTATGAAAATAGATTGCCCTACAAAATCAAATGCAGTTTCATTGAGCAGATCAAACGTTAGCAAGAAATTTTAGTTCTACTCTACGCAGCCACATGAGGTTTCTACTAATCTATTTACTCCCTAAGAAATGCTGTCGGCCGGTCTACTTATTGTGTACCGGCAGAGAGTAGAGGTGCTCGATGCGGCTGAAGGCCTGGTGGCGACCATCGATAACGGCGAGCACCGGCGCAGCGGAGTTGGCCGGCGGCGGCGGCGGCAGGTGCAGCTGCTTCGTGGCCGGCCGCGTTCTGCCCTCCTGCACACACCCACTCCTCGTGCTCACCCACACACACGCTACGTTCAGAAGGCTGCACTACTTCAACAACTAGCTACTAGGTGGCAGAGTCAGTGCTGCACGTGGGCTACGTGATGCAGGAGGAAGACTACACTGCTTCAATGACTGGCTACCAGGAGGCAAAATCAGGACGACATTACTTCAACAAGTGGCAGAGTCCGTGTCACACATAAGCTACGTGATACAACAGACTACATTACTTCAACATGTGACTACTAGGTGGCGGAGTCAGTTCCAGCTGTAGCAGTTGCTGAAGGGGAGGGGTGTATGCAGGTGCACTCTGGCACACAGCCTCACCTGAGCGCTCAAAAAAGACTACTCTGCTTCAACATGTGACTACTTTGTCGCTGAGTCAGTGCAAGGTGAACTGGTTGCTGGGGTGATGGGAGGGGGAAAGTGAGGCGCACTCTATCTTCTGACACACACTAACTCACACACAGGCTACATGATGCATTATAGGGTGAAAATTAATAGAACCGACAAACCGCAGGGACAGATTCCTCACCCGAAATGCCGGCCGCTGATGGCTGAGCGGTTCTAGGCGCTTCAGTCTGGAACCGCGCGACCGCTTCGGTCGCAGGTTCGAATCCTGCATGGATGTGTGTGATGTCCTTAGGTTAGTTAGGTTTAAGTAGTTCTAAGTTCTAGAGGACTGATGACCTGAGATGTTAAGTCCCATAGTGCTCACAAGGGAACCTCCCCATCGCACCCCCCTCAGATTTAGTTATAAGTTGGCACAGTGGATGGGCCTTGAAAAACTGAACACAGATCAATCGAGAAAACAGGAAGAAGTTGTGTGGAACTATGAAAAAAATAAGCAAAATATACAAACTGAGTAGTCCATGCGCAAGATAGCCAACATCAAGGAGAATGTGAGCTCACGAGCGCCGTGGTCCCGAGGAAGCCGGCACGGTAGCTCAGCGTGTTCGGTCAGAGGGTTAGCTGCCCTTTGTAATAAAAAAAAACTGAGTTAATCGATCAACAACGAACATAAACGGATGTCTTACGACGTCCGCACCGAGCAGATGCAACGATCTAAGGCGATCAAAATGAGATTTAAAAAAAAAAAAAAAAAAAAAAAAAAAAAAAAAAAAAAAAAAAAAAAAAAAAGGTTAGCGTGAGCAGCTGCGGAACGAGAGGTCCTTGGTTCAAATCTTCCCTCGAGTGAAAAGTTTACTTTCTTCATTTTCGCAAAATTATGATCTGTCGGTTCGTTCATTGACGTCTCTGTTCACTGTAATAAATTTAGTGTCTGTGTTTTGCGACCGCACCGCAAAACCGTGTGATTAGTAGACGAAAGGACTTGCGTCTCCAATGGGAACCGAAAACATATTGCCCTGAATACATCTCACGTATTTAATGCACTCTCGTACAAAGTGGCGAACAGTCGACTGCCAGCCATGGAGCCTCGTTAGCAGGAATAATCTCTCTTCCGTGCGCTGTAGTCAAATGGTTCAAATGGCTCTGAGCACTATGGGACTTAACATCTATGGTCATCAGTCCCCTAGAACATAGAACTACTTAAACCTAACTAACCTAAGGACATCACACAACACCCAGTCATTACGAGGCAGAGAAGCGCTGTAGTCGACTGACGTCGTGTGTTCGATGTTTGTTTAGGTGTAGCGTCCCCATACTACGGCGCGGTTACCTCGCATCGGACGGACGGACGGACGGGCAGATAATAATTGTCTGAAAATAAAAAATTAAACTCATTCTTTCGAAGGAAGACTTGAACAAGGACCTCTCGTCCCGCAGCTGCTCACGCTAACCACGGGACCACGGCGCTCCTGCGCTCACAGTATCCTTGATGTTGCCTATCTTGCGCATGGACTACTCAGTTTATATATTTTGCTTATTTTTTTTAAAGTTCCACACAACTTCTCCTGTTTTCTCGATTGATCTGTGTTCAGTTTTTCAAGGCCTATCCACTGTGCCAACTTATAACTAAATCTGAGGAGGGGGGGGGGGGGGCGATGGGGAGGTTCCCATGTCAGAGCCATTTGAACAGTCACCTGAAATGGAAGAAAAAAGGTCGTATGAACATGTGTCCGAAAATGTATAGTTGACACAGTAGATGCCGCTGACGAATAAAAATACTCTGACTATTGTCATGTATTCGTTGTGTGTTGCTGGCTGTGTGATTGACGCAGCGTACGTAGGCAGCAGATTGGCCCAGTATTCATGCCGGGGACAATCCGAGATGGTGTTTGTGTGTGTCCAAGCAGATGGAATCGGTAGAGAGGCAGCATGGATATACCAAGAAAAGTACGCCCACGGACACCAGTCACATAATACAATATTTCAAATCCTTTTTGGACGGTTGTGTTATCATGGGTCCTTTCAGACAGACGAACATATTGCGATGCGGCGGACTGTGCATACACCAGATTTGGAGGACCTGGTTCTGCAGGATAATGAGACGAACCCTCGTACAAGCTGCAGGCGAGTGGCCCGCCAACATCATGTAAGCCAAAGTACGATTATGTGTATCCTGCGTGACAATCGCTACCATCCCTATCACCTGCAGTCCTTAAAGGCCACTTCCGAACATCTGCTGTGACGTGCATGTGATGCAGCTCTGTACTGCGTCCCAGGACGAGTTGCTGTCGTTGCATGCACACCGTCCATTTCCGGACACAGGTTCAAAGGACTTTTTCCTCCATTTCCGATCAGGAACCCGTCCCTGCAGTTCGTCGGTTTTATTAATGTCCACCCTGTATAAGGGCTACACTACAGCTGACTACTGGTAGGCTGCGTCAATAGCAGGTGCATTGGTTGGTGAGAGGTGGGATGGGGTGGAAGAGTAGTGATATCCTGCACACGGACAAACGTGTTTCTCATCTGTACACACTGCGTGATGCAACATAAAAGCTACAGTACTTCCACAAGCGGCTACGAATCAACAGCATTGCTCTTTACCGGATTCATTTATACATCGTGGCATGCTCTACCGTGGTTGTTTGCGGAGGAATAGCTGAACAGATACGCCATCCTATGCTACAACGCAGTTATACAGAGTACGTCAAAAAATGTATACACACTTTGAACTGTCATAGACAATTTATTCCCGTTCTACAAGGTTAAATATCTGTGAGAAAGTAATGTTATATTTCTTCAACAAGTTGCAGCAGTGGCAAGGAAGTAACTGCAACATGACGGACGTGCGTTTGAGCTTTGAAGAGCGGAAGCAGATAATTAAGTGGTACTGGAAGTTTGAGAATGTAGCTGCGGTTCGAAAACAGTGGAGAAGTGAGTATGGTACAGATCCACCTTTAAGGTTATCAATTACACATCTACGAGACAAATTCGAAATTCATGGAACAGTGTGTGATGTGCATAAAGGTCGATCAGGGCGACCTCTTGCAGCTACAAGTGATGATTCCACAACTGTGGTCTTGGAACTGTTTCAGCGTTCGCCCCAAAACTCTTCCAGGCAAGCGGCACGTGAGAGTAATCTAAGTGCTAGTAGTGTGCTACGCATTCTGAAGAAAGGCAAGGTTCGTGTGTACATTCCAAGGCTGGTGCAACAGCTAAGTGACGACGATCCAGATCGAAAGTTAGAATTTTGTGAATGGGTTCAGGAGATGGTGAGACGTGAACCGGGATTTATGGGTAGCATAATTTGGTCGGATGAAGCCCAATTCAAACTCAATGGAACTGTCAAATGCACAATTGTGTGTACTGGGCTGAAGATAATCCTCACATTACAGTTGAAAAGGCTGTGAATTTGCCTGGTGTAAATGTGTGGTGTGGTTTGTCTGTAAGGGGACTCATTGGGCCTTTCCGCTTTGAAGGTACTGTTACTGGAGAAACGTACCTAACAATGCTTGCTGACTCCATATTCCCTGCCATACGTGCATTATACGGTAATGATGAGGTTTTTTCCAAGATGAGGACCCGACGCACTATCATAGGGACGTACGAGCATACCTGGATCACATTGTGCCAGGCCAGTGGATAGGACGCAGGGGACCAATCGAGTTTCCTGCACGCTCTACAGACCTCACACCGCTGGATTTCTTCTTATGGGGCACAGTAAACGATGAGGTGTACAAACGTAACTCACGTAACCTGGACACACTTTGGAATGAGATTCAGGCGGTGTCCGCAGAAATCTCATTGGACACTTTGGTACGATGTACGGAATCAGTGGTGACTCGTACTCAGAAATGTATTGATGCTGAAGGCCACCTGTTTGAACGTTACTCACATTTGCAAAGTACAATTATTTTTCGAACTGGACTTTAAGCTTTCCATTTCCAGAAATTTAACATTGTAGAACTGGAAATAAATTTTCTATGACGTTTCAAAGTGTGTATACATTTTTTTGACGCACCTTGTATTTATATAGATTTTTAGAAGGAGTCATATTGTGTTTCCTTCATATCGACAAACTGCAATATGCCGGTCAAAAGAATGTTTCTTCAATGGCGTACCGTCAATGGATATTTATCCAAAGTTGATGTAGATTTCTGAAGAAATTTCTTGTATATTATGTATCCCCACAGCTATAATACATTGTGTAGAAGACGTAATAAATCCAACAAAGTATTAACGGAATTGCTATAAATTTCATTCAGCTTATAAAGAAGCTTTGTTTTCAAAATCTAATTAATGCACGATTGAATTCAAATATAGCGGCACTCCTGATAAAGATAATTCAGATGAAGGGTGTCTCAAAGCAGAAGAAACAAACGAAAATTGTGATGTGAAAAGTGCAAAATAGTATTTGGGCATTGGCGATTAAAACTGTCTACAGTGGCTAACGCCATAGGCTAACATAAAGGAAGTGCAGAATACATTTTACCTGACGAATTAACTATTTAGAAATGGGGTGAGAAGCAGGTGCCATGTTTACTTAATGTTGAAAAAAAATGCCGAAAAGAAATTATGTTTGGTACTTTGTAAGAAAATCCTTCCGATGTGAATTAGTCATGTCGTAAAATAGACGTGGATTAGTAATATCGTAAAATTCAACTGAAGACGGTTACCTGCTTGTCAGCCGAGGTATCAAGGCAAAAAATCAGCATCATCCAGCTACTATCCTGACTTCTCATGGTACGCTCATCACACAGGGAAACCTATTGATACAAATTTTGGTTCTCTTTATTGATTAAAGGCTGCTCCAGTTTTTTTTATATATCCTTTATTTCACTCCACGACCTTTCAACCCGTACAACCAGGACATTATCTCCAGCGCTGTGTGGAGGTAACCTTCCAATCGCAGTGACTGGTTTATCAATATCATAACACAGATTTGGGTACAATTGTAAATGAATAAAATACGAGCCAGATAAGATGATGAAGTTGAGAAGAGCTGTAAGTTGCAAACTGCAGCCATGTTCTTCTTGGGCTGTTGTTGATATGTAGGAGGAAGCCTGGACGATAGTATCAGAAGCATAACACACGAGACTAAGCTTCAGATCCCCTTGATAAAGTCCTGGATGTGAAGGCAAAAAATCAGTCGCGGACTTATGCAAAGTATATATCAGCAAATGCAGCGCCTTGTAATTAATTGAATATACGGTTGTAGAGTAACAGCATGTTCCGAACATGGAGAAACTAACAAATGTTCGTATTATTTGGCGTGTGGACTTAACTGAGACCTGCACGTGGATACTAGACACACCTACAGATATAAAAAGAAGTAAATGTATTTGATGTGAGCGGCAAATAAATGAGAATTATAACCAAAATTACAGGGCTATGTTCTGTACAGTTTAAATAAAACTGAAATACTTTCTAAATTTAGGATATGACCCAAACATACCAATCTACAGTTATCGACGTTTTGCATGGTATTATGTATGTAACATGAAAGAAGGCAAGCTCTTGGAAATATACAGTGTGAGTTTCTTATCTTAAGACAATGAAATATCTCGAGAATAATTTACGGGATCAAAAAAACAAAACTAGGCATGTTTAGAAATTGTGAAAAAAGCTAGTTTGTGGCGTGTCGTCTCACCTCTCACCAAGGGGGTGCTCGTCTGAGGTGTGTCCTCTTACCTCTCACCAACGGGGCGCTTGTTTGTAAGAACTGTTTCACAGTAAGTGGTCAAAAATGTCCCCGTCCACTTCGATGTACTTATTTATTGGCACATGGAATGATTCGACACAACTGAGAAGTGTTTTCGATGTAATCTTCTGACACGTATTGGTGATACGCTGAATCATGTTATCACGCGTTTTGGCACTTCATTATAAAATTCATTCTTCAGGTAACCCCACAAAAAAGTCAGGCGAAGTAAAATGTCGTAAACTTGCCGGCTAAGACACTGTGCCGGCTCTTCCAATCCACTGACGATTACACACTTCACATAATACTTCCCGTGCTGCTACAGAATAATGTGCTGGACAGCAATTGTGTTGAAACCGTATTGTTTGTCTCAAGTCCCAAGTAGGACTGCAAGCAATATTGTTCTCCAAGACTGTTCGATATTTACTACAGTTTGACTGATGACCACAGCAGTTAGTGCTCAGAGCCATTTACTACCGTTTAAGCTGCCATCTATAAAGAATGGACCAATGAGTTTGTTACCATTAATTCACATCAAACATTCACATTTCACAGATGCTGATGTTCAGCTTGGCGTAACCAAATTGGGTTTTTCACATTCCAATAACGCATGTTGTGTCAGTTAATCGTACCCTGGTTCGTGAACGTCGGCTCGTGGGAGAACAATACTCGACCAAAGAAATTAGACAGTAGTCTGACTAACAGCCACCTCAGGACTTAACTGCTGAGTGCTAATGTGGATGTTACAAAAAGAAGCGCGTGATCGTACACTGTCTGGAAAACGTTGAGCGTAAATGGCTACAGCATTACTGAGATACCTTCCTCTTTCTCCATTAACGTTAAATATTTCAAATTTCTCTTCTATGGTAAAATGCTGCATTCTAATAACTCAGTCTGGTTGTGAAGGAACGTATTTAAGAAATTCGGGACTACATACATGCAATGAGATCAAATCAGATAACTAATGAATGAATGTTTCAAAACAGCTACACGCCGAAACCTGTACAACACTCAGTCGTTTGCCACACACGTCTGTGTTTACGTTTTTGATTCATTGCATTCTTCTCTAGATTATACCGTTATGGGATTCAATTACATTATTTTTCGATTACAGTGCCGTCCATCACACAACGACAAAAGTGATACACACAAAAGTTACATGTTATTTCCTGTGGGATTAGAGTCTACAACAAAAATGGGATGATCCTATTTATGCATTCAAAGTTGCCTACATCCCTCATGGGAGCAACATAGGTATCGCAGGATAGAGTTTTAAAAAACACTGAACACGTATTTTTCCGTTTTTTAATCTGTTGCGTAGCTTTTGAGATACGTCGCTGAAGATAAAGAAAACTCAGCCTATATAATCAGCAAAATTCTCTTAGTACTCAGATTCAGGGACGTACACTTCTGAATGTTCAGGATCAATTAATACTTTTCGGACCATTCAGCTATGCGTCTAAAATTTCTTTTAATTTGTTTTGATTATTTGTTGGCTGCAATAACCCTTTAACGGAAACAAAACCAGCAAAAAATCTTTGAGAGCTGCTTACGTTATCTCCTAAATTATTTATACACATCAAGGACAGCAAAGTGGCGTATCAACTGCCTTGGGAAACACTATGTATAACTCCGACTTTGCTGGAGAAGTTCTACATTTACATGTACATCATTACCCCAAAAATCACTTAAAAGTACAAGTCAGAGGTACTTCTATTGTACCAATTATTAGGGCTTCTTCCAGTTCCATTCACGTATGAAGCGCGCTAAGAATGATTGTTTAATCGCCTCTGTGAGTAGTCGAATCTTGGTTCCCTTCGGTTACTACGGCCTTACTCATGAAAAATCACAAATTCATTCACATAGCTGAGACGATATTCTGTAGGAACGCAATTCGATTAGATGCAGATTTTTGACGAACGATGGAAATATATTTTTAAATCTAAGAATATGGAAGCAATTGTTCAGTAGATTCCCTGTCGCTGACACTCAACACTTCGTGTCAAAAAAACACAGGATCTCTCCCAAAACCTCACTAACTTTTGACCTGTGTAAAAACTGTCATGCGCACGAAAATTGGTGAAACGAAATTTATTGATGACAGTGGTTCGAAATATACAGTAACTGTGTGATCGCTCTAAGCTTGAGTTTATAGCTTGATACCAGTGCCTACCAATTTTAATTGTATATTACAGCACTGAGGATGGTCACTAAATGACCGAAAATCGATTTTGCTGACAATAAAACAACAAAATACGGCCAATGTTGATTTTCCTCCCACTTCTGAACCCTGTTACCGATCGGTCTTCCTGCCGATTTTTCGAAAACTGTACCAAGAGCTTTTGGATTTCGGTATGGCCCCCTCGTTCAGTTTGTGAGATTTATTTACACCTAGAATTTGTTATTTTAAACATATTGACTGAAGAATCACCAAGACACATCCGGGTAGAAATTGAGTTCATAATAGACTATTTTCATTTGTTAGAAATATGGTTTGTATTGTTGTTACTGTGAATGATTATAACATAAAAAACAGTTTTGGTCAATATTCTCACAAAATATGTGTTATTTTTAAGTAATTAAAGAGTTTAAGAAATCATTAAATTTCAAAAGGTCGACTCAGCTTACGTATATCACATGATTGTGTTAGCTGATATTACTAGTGACTTCCTGTACATTTTTCTGCGAATGGTGTACTTATTAATTATCGAAACGAGTTTAAAACTTTTAAGTAAGAATGCAAAGAAAATTTGTGAAGCCTGATAGAGGAAATCTTCCAAAATTTCATGCATTTACGGCTTACACCTGCATCAAATAAAGCGCTTCAGGAAAGTGAATTCTGGTAGCACCGTGGGTAAGGTAACGAACTACCGTCTCAATGGTCGCAGGTTCACATACTCTTGGTACTAAAATACTTTTTTTTTCCTCTTCGTGTTTGTAAGACATTCTGAGACTTCGATAATCGTCATAGTTAAGCATTTTGCTGATATTTTCGGTGTTAAGAAGAAACTGCTGTGCGTGAAACAACTGACAGTGACATTTATACTTTTCCTTGTCACAAATAATTCACGATTTTTTTCTGAATACGTAGCGATTTCCTAGTGTGTGGTCAGAAAGAAATATAAGAGCATAACTTAAATTACTGCGAATGAAACTAGCAGTAGTCGTCTTTATACTTTAACTTATACCAAACATTTATCTGGGATCAAATCCTTCATAACAGTAGACACAGATGAGAGATTCCCGCTACAATATTTTTTAGACTATATCACCACATATGAAACATTTTGGTTCATCTGACGCATGTTATAAACTACAACGAAGTTCTACAGCTGCACTCGCCACACGCTCTCGAAAAGGCGTTTCTTTTTTAACTTTGTTTTTATTAACCAAATCGCTGATGTATCATATGGGGAAGTAGGCTACTTCATCATTTGGATCTCTAGGAGCGAGTTATAACCACATTCAATGCATGTTCTTATTCTTTGACACACTCTTAAACAATTTTTCGGTTTAGAGGAGATGTGTTCCGTTTATGCAACTAATTGAAGGCAGTTGGTTTATTGCTATATGCGCTTCGCTTCTTTTATTTGTGAAGCATCTTCACGAATAAAATATGGCAATAAACAAACTGCCTTCAATTAGTTGCATAGACGGAATGTATCTCCATGAATTAAGATCCAATTAAGAAACGATGGAAAATAGAAAAAATGACAAATTTTTCGGGTGTTTCTATACACCTATTTGTACGATGTGGTACTACACTCCATTCCTAACTCGTATCCCGAAACGTAAAATCCAAAACAAGACGTCGATGTGAATGAGAATAAAATGAATAATGTGACATTTATGACAGTTTCCAGAACACAATCAATATTCTATCTTTATCATGCTGCATTCATGGAAGCACATGGTCAGCAAAATTTGAACAGTATTACGTACTCTAACCACATTTTTCGGTACTGTGAAGAATAGCGTGCCTGTGTCGGCTGCTAGCCGCTTCGGGTTCGTGCTAGTGTGGCGCTGCAGTGCGCATGCGCCGATCTGAAGCAGACAGCTTGATTGCTTGGCGGAAGAGAACTGACAACAGCGTTTCGGTTCGCTAGGACCGTTCGGCATCGCTTCCAAAATGCTTTCAGAATAATGTTGGGACTCTTCTTCGAAAACAAGGCCGTTCAGTGCGCTCGCGTACCGACCCGATCGGCAAACTGGCGGAAAGATCCTGTATAGGGCCCCTGGGCTCGCGACCATATCAGTAGGATGCTAGACGACTGGATAACCTTGGTCTGGTCAGGTGAGTCCAAATTTCAGTTGGTAAGAGCTGAATGTAGGGGCGTAGTGTGGCGCAGGCCCCACGAAGCCATAGACCCAAGCTGTCAACAGGGCACTGTGGAAGCTGGTGGTGGCTCCATAGTGGTGTGGGCTGTGTCTACGTGGAATGGGCTGGGTCCTCTGGTCCAAGTGAACCGATCATTGACTGGAAATGGTTATGTTCGGCTCCTTGGAGATCATTTTCTGCCATTGATGGACTTCATGTTTCCGAACAATGATGGAATTTTTATGGATGAAAATGCGCCGCGTCACCAGGCCACAGTTGTTTGCAACTAGTTTGAAGAAGATTCTGGACAGTTTGAGCGAATGATTTGGCCACCCAGATCACCCGACATGAATCTCATCGCACAATTATGGGACACAATCGAAAAGTTAGTTTGTGCACAGAATCCTGCACTGGCATCACTTTCGCAATTTTGAACGTTTGTAGAAGCAGCATGGCTCAAAATTTCTGCAGGGGACTTGTAACAATTTGTTGAGAACATGACACATCGAGCTGTTGCACTGTGCTGGACAAAAGAAGGTCAGACACGATATTAGGAGGTATATCATTACTTTTATTACCTCAATGTATGTTAGCCAAGTTATGTTGAAGTAAATCACCATATACGAGGAAAATCAGAAGAGCTGCAATCCGCTTACGTGAAGGCGTTCACGCTTCAGAACGGTGCGACAGTTGCTACTACGAGAGTGCGAGAAGATAGCCAGCTGTGTCCTCTGCCCTACGGCATCATTTACTGGACTATGGTGAAGCATGTGCAGTGAACACTGAAACAGCTCTTGCTCCATAGTTTTAATCACCGAGCGAGTCAGGTACGAGACGGCATGTAGAAAGTGCCTGTCCTATGTATTTAAATGTTTGTGAAAGTTCCCGTATATATGATGTGTTATTAATTGGACAGTTAAAATTTGACTAATGGATAAAATCTCATTTGTATCAGCAGAAGATAATGTCCTTGGTCATCAGAGACTGAATGACCATTGATAAGCAGCCGCATTACAAAAACTATTTTTGTTCTTTAGTTTTAGAATTTGGTACGCATCTGTCTGGATTAAACTACCTCGTCACATTTTCATATTTTTTTCTTTTCTTTGAGATCTGACAGATTTGGGTACCGATCAAATAATTCAATGCTGGTTATGTACTGCCGCAGTGACTGTACAATTTAGCCGTTATTTACCGTTTTTATATTCTCTCCTTTCGGATAGCATTTGGATGTGCAAAATTTCCGTAACTGTGTGTGTCTAGGAGGAGGAATGAGGTCGCGAAAGGACAGACGAGATCGATAAGTCCAACGCAGTCCTTGTGGGGATGTCTGTGCGGTTCTCAGTGGAGTGCCGCCGCTGGCCATCGGGGCGCTTGTGAGGCAGGCAACAAGTCGCTTTTTTTGGAGCGGCGCCGACCGCCATGGGTCGCAGATACTTTCTCTGAATACGCTGGTCATTCCAGTATAACGAGGTAAGAGTAAACACGTGGGCCTGTCCAGAAAATTGTGCATTTTACGTGCCAAAGCTATGTGGTGAGAGCACCGGTCTACAGGGCGACGGTCATTCCTGGAAAGTAAGAGACTGCAATGCTGTCTGATGATAAGGACCGTTGGGTTTTTAGTGGGAAAAGAGCCGGAGGTGATGTCTTCAGGATGAACGTCCTCTTGAGATTTAGAAACCATGGGATGGAACTCCATTGGCTGGTCGTCATACACGATCCAGTCACATTAACGTGGCCACCGCCCGTGTTCACGGGAATGTGCAACAATCACTCACAGAAGCCAAGTCGCTGCGCCAGCAATGGAGGGTGTATGAGGCGTGTCGGGAGGATGCCAAAAAACAGTGCAGTCGTTGTCGTAATGCGAAAACTGAGCGATTTATCTGAGGTCCAAAAGGGGAAGGTCGTTGGGCTAGGGTGAAAGCTTTTCCTGAATTGCTAAGTTTGTAAACTGTTCGCGTGGCGCCGTGGTTAAAGTACACCGTACATGACAAAATGGCACCATCAAAAACCGGTGCCAAATCAACTGTGGTGCACCACGAGCCATAGATAACAACGGTGAACGACGGCTGTGGAAATGGTTCAAATGGCTCTGAGCTCTATGGGACTTAACATCTGAGGTCATCAGTCCCTAGACTTAGAACTACTTAAACCTAACTAACCTAAGAACATCACACATATCCATACCCGAGGCAGGATTCGAACCTGCGAGCGCAGTAGCAGTGCGGTTCCGGACTGAAGCGCCTCGAACCGCTCGGCCACAGCGGCCGGCGACGGCTGTGGAGATGTGTACGGCGAATAGAGGAGCAACTGCTGAACAACTAACGGCCCAGAGGAACCAAGGAGGTACCAGTGTTTCCTCAACGACCATTCAGTGAACGGTGGGGTGTATGGGCCACCGCAGTAGTTGCCTGTGTCATGCACCCACGCTAACTGCTGTTCGTAGGCGATAAAAGCTGGAATGTGCGCAACAAAACCACAGCTTAACGTCCACTGAGTGGCGACACATGGCATTTTCAGATGAATCACGTTTTATACTCCATCGGACAGATGGCTGTTGGCATGTATGGCGTAAAACGTCTGAAAGCAAACACCCTGCAACAAGTGTCGGAAGGGTCCAGGCTGCAAGAGGGAACCTTATTGTCTGGAGAATGTTTTTGTGGGTTCCCTGGGTGATCTCGTCATTCTGGAAGGCACAGTGGTTCAACACAAGTAAGCATCTATCCTTGGGTACCATGTCCATTACTGCAAGCAGTACCATTACGACAATGCAACGTGTCACAAAGCTCACAGTGTACGTGTGTGGTGCGAATAGCACCATTATGATTTAATCGTATTCCCCTGGTCACCAGTTCCTGGGTTTAAACCCAGTCGAGAATCTGTTGGACCACCTCCATCGGGCTGTTCGCGCCATGGATTAACAACCGAGAAACCTAGCGCAGCTGCCCGCAGAACTGGAGTCGGCATGGCTCCAAATCTCTGGCGGCGCGTTCCAGAACCTCGTTGACTCTCGTCCTGCACGTCTCACAGCGGTCCACGCTGCAGAAGTCTTTTGGCAATTGGTCACATTAAAGTGACTGGGCAGTGTAAAAAAATACCAGAGCGTGGGAGATAGCAGGCCGCTTTCGGAGAATTAGAGTTGCGAGAGGGTCTTTGCTGGGCTAAAATTTTTGCGTCTATGAAGAGTAAGAATTTGGTACCTAACGTATAGGAACTGTGCTCTCAGAACCACAAGCTCTTGGCTCACCGATAAATTTTTTCCTAGGAGGGGAGTTTCAGCCATTCCGTTACAAAAATTTTTGTTGGACATTATTTGACGTAATCTTGGAATACGTGCACAGAGTTTTGAAGAATTTTGGAGAGAGCAGAAGAGGACAAAGTTCTGTGGGGCACTCTGGTTCGAGGTTTTGGAGAAGATATTTTCCGCTTGGATCCAACCCTGGGAGCAATGCCGACCAATCTGCTGACGAGAACCCACATCACTCCAACTTTCAGCATATACTGTGGTGAGAATTTGCGGCACGGGGACCAGGAATGAGAGTTATCAATCGCTCGCTAGGCGCGTAAGTTCGACAAATTTATATTTCAGAATACTGGCGGTCTTTGTAAAGCTTCATCGACTCGTTAGCATCTCAGTTAGATATATTTGCATGTGGCATCCTGTGCCCTGTGGTGTGCTCGGGATAATTACTGTTCATAAGCCACGATCGGGCAGTGGTTAGTTCACAAACAAGTAACATTATATATTTAATGAATCATTTTGGCACCAAATACAGAAGCAGAAGCTTCTACCGCAGGAGGGCGCAGGAAAAATGAGTTCTACCGCGTTATTCTGGGCCCTTTTAGTATCAAATACTGAAAAAATGTAGTTAAGTAAGTTTCTGGACCCTTTTAATATCAAATACCGAAAAATGTAGTTAAATAAACGATTATTATAATTTTCCAAAAATTTCTGATGACCTAATTAATCTTGGAAGCATTAACGTAGGCCGCGCTCAACAGTAATTCAAGACACACTGCATGATTGAAGATAAATGAACTACAGCTGACGTCCATCTTGTACAACTAAAGGTCGACCTGCTATGGAAATCATTTGGCAAATTGGATGCTGGTAAGGCCAACATGTAGAGAAGGACTTTCGCCATAAGTTTCAGGGTCCCTAATTGATTTTTTGAAGTACAGATAAAACTTTATTGTTGCTCCTGTATGTGAGGTGACGAGCGACAGTTGTATCTCTCCTGCAGGGGTGGCCGTTGTGATAAATCTCATCTGCTCATTAAATTCTGACTTCAAAGTGAAGAAGAGAGTGCCCAGCTAAAGTCCCAGTGCGTGCAGTGATCAAAGTGCCGGTACTACGTGTTTGACCACAAAGTCTCCTTGAGGCTTTTGGTCCTATACAAAGAAGCATTGAAATTTACGAGACTTTCCCGTGGCGAATGTACCTGGGGTATTGCGATCGCACTGTAGCGTCGGCCGAGTATGAAATACGCAGGCCGCTCTATGGCAACGGTCCTCAGCAGGAAGAGCCGCAAGTGAGAGCGCGTCATTCAGGAGGCGTATGACTTCAGTTTGTCACGTAGAGCCAGCACTGCGCACCCCCACCTCTGCGTGCTGCCTGTCACAACATCTGCTTCAGCGGGTGTCAGCGCGGTTCGTCAGCTGATAAGCAACTTGCAACATTGCTTCTATAAAGAAGGACAAGGACCATGGAGGGTCAGACAATACACACGTCTCTGAGTCCAACGTCATGGGCACTGAGGCGACGTATTGGGTGCTTTCTCTCTCCGTGGGTGAGGATTTTACGCCATGGAGAAGATAATGACAGCTAAAATTCTTGTTCTTAAAGAATAGTGTACATATCTGCAGCTTTTTCCTCTCGGTTGCTATTTCAATTGTGCTTTATTGTACAGATAAGAAAAATACCGTCATTTGCAACTTTGTATACGAATCATGTTTCGCATATTCATGCTAGGCATCTACAGCCATCTACAGTATAAAGAAAATTATTTAATTATACATATTTTGACATGGTATTTCTAGTGATTGTTGGCAGCTCAGTTAAATCTATTTCTATTTACGATTATATAGTTATCTTTTTTTCGCTTACGTCTGTTATATCTCTTGTTCATGCATTCATATAACGTTCTGCTTGTTATAAATACACATAGTACAGGTTTCTTTCAATTTCTGTGTTAAACATTATTATGCACATAAGCTATATTGTAGCACACTGCACATCTTCTTCCTTACATGTTTCAGGACTGACTTGGAGATCATGGGAGCTAGAGGGGATGAAACTGGAGTAGGGTGTTGGGTTGGGGTGGAGGGAGGGCGGGTGGTGGGGCACTGTGTATGTGCTTGTGTGTCTCTTTTCTTATGATGAACTGTGAATTAGTCTTAGTTTTGTTCTTCTGTTATTGGTTTTTGGTCATTGAGCGTATTTTCATACTTACAAGGGAACCTCCCTATCGCACCCCCCTCAGATTTAGTTATAAGTTAGCATGGTGGATAGGCCTTGATAAACTGAACACAGATCAATTGAGAAAACAGGAAGAAGTTGTGTGGAACTGTGGAAAAATAAGAAAAATATACAAACTGAGTAGTCCATGTGTAAGATAAGCAACATCACGGACATCATGAGCTCAGGAGCGCCGTGGTTCCGTGGTAGCGTGAGCAGCTGCCGAACGAGAAGTCCTTGGTTCAAGTCTTCCTTCGAGTGAAAATTTTACTTTCTTCATTTTTGCATAGTTATTATCTGTCCGTTCGTTCATTGACGTCTCTGTTCACTGTAATAAGTTTGTGTTTTGCGACCGCATCGCAAAACCGTGCGATTAGTAGACGAAAGGACGTGCCTCTCCAATGGGAACCGAAAACATTTGATTGCAAGGTCATAGGTCAACCGATTCCTCCACAGGAAAACACATCTGATATATTCTATACGACACTGGTGACGGCATGTGCGTCACATGACAGGAATATGTTGTCGACCCACCTAACTTGTACACTTGGCGAATGGGTAAAAAGATTCTTCTACCTTGCCCGATTTAGGTTTTCTTGTGGATGTGATAATCACTCCCAAAAAAGTGATGAAAACATAAGAGTTTGTCACATAAACTGAAAATAAAAAATTAAACTTTTCAGTCGATGGAAGATTTGAACCAAGGACCTTTCGTTCCGCAGCTGCTCACGTTACCACGAGACCACGACGCACCTGCTTTCTCAGTGTCCTTGACATTGCATATCTTCCCATGAAGTACTCAGTTTGTATATTTTGCTCATTTTTTCACAGTTCCACACAATTTCTTCCTGTTTTCTCAATTGATCTGTATTCAGTTTTTCAAGGCCTATCCACTGTGCCAACATATAACTAAATCTGAGGGGGGTGCGATGGGGAGGTTCCCTTGTTAGACGCCCTCAAGGACTCTGTTCAATGGTGATATGTGCATACTGAGAGGTTGCAGTGTTAGTGATTCGTTTGTGACGATATGATCGCGAATGGTCGTGACGTACGAGGCCTGTCTGTGCACGCTCTGTTTTGACTCTGCAGGCAGTAATTGTGCTGAGTTTATGGGTGAACATTGTTAGCAATATTCGTTCTAGGGTAGAACCATGCCACACCGACGAGTATGAACTCCTGTTGTGCAGTTTCATTTATTTGAACGGGGTGGCACTATGGGCCTGTGGGAAGCCAGATGGATGTATCGACGGATTGCTGCATATGTTAAGCGCGGTGCATCGGTGATGTATCGCTGCTTACAACAATTGTCTGTGGAACATTTCCACACCTATACACCAGGTTGGACGTCCGAATAGTACAATCGCACATCAGGATTGACATATTGTGCGAGCAGCGTTGGCTGACCGAGTGCCAACACACGGTTGCTGAGAATCAATGTACTCTTCGTGGTCGAAAAGAATTGCCCTAGCCAAAAAAAAAAAAAAAAAAAAAAGGCTCTGAGACCATGGGACTTAACATCTTAGGTCATCAGTCCCCTCGAACTTAGAACTACTTAAACCTAACTAACCTAAGGACATCACACACATCCATGCCCGAGGCAGGATTCGAACCTGCGACCGTAGCAATCCCGCGGTTCCGGACTGCAGCGCCTAGAACCTAGCCAGCCAGATTGACAGATATCTCGCTAATTGAATACCTATGGGACATGATGACGTGAGAACTTACTCGCTCTTCAGGACCTACAAGAGCGACTGTTTTGGTACTCTTTATGTGACATGTGTATTTCATTTATTCAGAATTTATCATATACTCCTACAATGATGTACTACCTGTCCCCTCACTTGTGAATAGAATGACCTTGTCCTTGAGGATGTCGCAAGTTTTATCCAGGAGTGAATTCGTAGTCCTCTGTATGAAATAGTCTTCCTATAGTGTGACCCTCGCATCTTTTTGTTACTTTACATAAGATTGCCATGATATTCTTAAGTGAAGCCAATCATTATGGACTATGGCGCAGGTCAGACTCGGGGGTGGGACGGAAAGTATAAAATCAGACGCCTCATTGGCATCAAAAGAGACTGCAAGAACTAAGACTGCTAAAGGAAATATAATTAATAACGAAAACTGAGGCAGGTGGAAGCGTATACTAATGGAAGGAAAAACGTTTCAGTAGACATAGATCCACAAATGAGCCGTTTGCGAGATATTTTGAAATGTGTGGTTACGAGCCGCCACTGACTTCAGTGTGAAACATTGTCCTAATTCGTACAGGTGTATGTTCAATGTTAATATATAGACTCTTTTCCAATCTAATTTGATCCAATTTTCACCGATTGGGAAAGTTGGGTAATGTGGTGCACGCATGATGGAGTACTGGTACATTTTGCTGCTAACATGTAGGGCGCCAATACATATGATCCAAAATGGAGACGTCAAGCAGCGCTTTACCGTGGCCTCCAAGATCTCCTGATCTCAATCCACTGTATTTCTCTCTCTGGGATCATCTCAAAAGTTAAGCGTACAACACTCCCGTTGGCCCCTTTGAATAACTAGAACAGCGGGTTGTACAACTCTCAAGATGTACAATATGATCTGCAGGTATTTGAAAGAATTGTAGCTCACTGCAAGACAACTGTCAAGATGTACAATATGATCTGCAGGTATTTGAAGGAATCGTAGCTCAGTGCGAGACGAGTACTTATGGCATCCAAATGCGAAGAATGTGTAACACCTCTTTTAACAAGTACAGGTGTTATGCGTAACTATTACATATAACGTGCTGAAGTGGTACTATATTGCTAGTTAAGGAAGGTCATGAGTGAAAATTGAGCTCAGTTAGTCTGGGACTTAATCGAAAGGTTTACATTTCAAAATATGTGTACTAACTAGGACAACATTTATTCCAGTAGTCAGTGGCGGGTCGTAACAACACATTTTCAGTTATCGCGCAAACGGCTCGTTTGCGGACCCACATTTACTGGAATATTTATGTTTCTGTTATTGTGCACATCCTCCCATGTCACTTTGCGCTATTGGTTATGATACATTCTGCAGCAAGGCGCGTAAGTAAACTAGGAACAACGGTATTTCTCAAACCAAAGAAAGAGAAAAACATCAAGAAAGTTCAGGAAATCTCCTTTGAAGTTGTAGATGCGAATAAAGAACAACTAAAGGTAAACGCACTCAGAAAAACTATAAGTCTCAATAGTGGATATATTTGCTGTAGAAAACGGTAAAAAGTTAATCGAACACAGTATGGTTAAAAAAGACGTCAGATGTGAGACACCGTAGAAGAAACGCCCCTTGATGTTGTCATATGATTTTCATGGCAGCAAACCTAACGAGGGGCTCATAAAAACCATATTCGATATATCGACGGAGAAATGAATCGCGAACATTTCAATAAGGAATTTGTCCTGAAATTTAAGAAAGGACCACGGGGAAAACCCACATCACATCATGTGACAAAGTGTCACATATTATGACAGACTGGTAGAACAGCGGAAGAAGCTATACATTGGGTCCTCTGTATTGTCAGGTAAACACCAACTGACGCTAACTAGATGTCTGAAGTGCTGTGGTCCTGGACACTTCGTATCTCATTTGAGAAAACTGTGGTGAAATAAATCACGAAAAGAGTCACTGGCCAGGGAAAATATATGTAACAATCTATATACCTTGCAGGAGAGGGAAAAACACATTGTAAAGGAAACAGTTTTCACTACTTATCAGACAGATGCTACTGAATAGATAAATCCAACAACTAAATATGAATAGGCAAAATGACTCAAATCTTTAACCCACAAATAAACTAGCAGACAGAGGAAAAATTTCTCTTAAATGTACGAAACATAAATTCCAGTTTATAGTATTCAAGAGACAAACTTTTAAATTTTGGCCCTGTCGGTACGTAGTGAATGATAGATGACTGATGCTGACATCCAGACAGGCAACTCTTCCAGAACGCCATCGCTCCCGCACCCCTCCCCCCCCCCCCCCCCCTCTCACCCACCCGCCCTGAAAACCGGAATCAGGACGTTGGCACTCATACCAACGATAAACACATCATTCAAGAAGCATAGGATGCCAGTAGAACTTCTACGGATGATACGAACGAGGATATTCTCAGGTTCTTTCGACTACAGGAACTGTTCTTTCTTAGGCTAATCCAGTACACGTATTAAACGAGCGGTTATAATTCAGAAGCACGGTCTGTCAGACAAGGTAGATATGGGAAGTTTCTTCGTAAATATTTGGCTTTCGAACCATGGGAGAAACCCTATAAAATTATCACTAAGAAAATAATAACTCTCATTGTCCTCCGCATACTCCAGGTGGAACGGAGCATGACAACAAGCTGGATAGAATGCGTGAAGTTGTCCTTCAATTTCTTCCATATCGTGAAGGAAGGAATAACGCTGGAGATCACAAACAACTAAGACAAAACCTCCAAGTGCCAAATAACAATACAAAAACCATATACCCATCTGTCAAAATGGAGGTGGCCTAAACCTTCTGTGAAAAAGAAAAAGAAAAAAACAGAGTTACAGGTCCAACGTCGCACCAGGAAAGGGTAGAATCCTAAAGTCCCTATATAGGCTTTAAAGCTATGAGGCTTCTCGCCCACTTTCTGGACGTATATATGTATCGTATATGTATGATATTGCATGAAGACTTCGACAAAGCACTGAAAAACCTCAGTCAAAACAAGGCCCCGAGAGCAGACAACATTCTGTTAGAGTTACTGATGGCCTTAGGAGAGGCAGCCATCTGGTGAGCAAGTTGTATGAGACAGGCGAAATACCCCCAGACTTCAAGAATAATAGAATAATCCCAGTTCCAAAGAAAGCCGGTGTTGACAGGTGTAATGACCGAGCTGTACGGTCGCAAAATACTAACACGAATCATTTATCAATAGCAGAAGAATGGAAAATCTCATAGAGGTCGACATCGGGGAAGATCTGTTTGGATTCCGGAGAAATGTAGAAACACGTGAGTCAGTACTGACCCTACGATTTCTCATAGAAGATAGGATAAGGAAAGGCAAACCTACGCTTATAGAATTTGTAGACTTACAGAAAGCATTTGACAATGTTGACTGGAATACTCCCTTTCAAATTCTGAAAGTGGCTGGGGTAAAACACAGGGAGCAAAAGGCTATTTACGATTTATTCAGGAACCAGATGGCAGTTTTAAGAGTCAAGGGGCACGAAAGGGAAGCAGTGGTTAAGATGGGAGTGAGACAGGGTTGTAGCCTATCCCCAAATATTATTCAGTCTCTATATTGAGCAAGCAGTAAAGTAAACAGAAGAAAAGTTTGGAGTAAGAATTAAAGTCCATGGAGAAGAAACAAAAACTTTGAGGTTTGCCAATGACATTGCAAATTTTGGCAGAGACAGGAAAGGACTTGGAAGAGCAGTTGAACGGAATGGACAGTATATTGAAAGCAGGGTATAAGATGAACATGAACAAAAGCAAAACGAGGATAATGGAATGTTGTCGAATTAAATCAGGTGATGCTGAGGGAATGAGATTAGGAAATGAGACACTTAAAGTAGTAAATGAGTTTTGCTATTTGGGAAGCAAAATAACTGATTATGGTCGAAGTAGGGAGGATATAAAATGCAAACTGGCAATGGCAAGAAAAGCGTCTCTGAAGAGGAGAAGTTTATCAACGTCGAGTAAAGATTTAAGTGTCAGGAAGTCCTCTGTGAAAGTGTATGTATGGACTGTAGCCATGTATGGAAGTGAAACATGGAGGATAAATAGCTTAGACAAAAAGAAGTTTTGATGGGTAGATCACGTAAATAATGAGGAGGTACTGAATAGAAATGGGGGGAAGAGAAGTTTTTGGGACAAGCTGACGAAAGGAAGGGATCAGTTGGTAGGACACATTCTGAGACATTAAGGGATCATCAATGTAGCACCGGAAAAATCGTAGAGGGAGACCAAGAGCTGAGTACAGTACGCAGATTCGGAGGGATGTAGGTTGTAGTAGTTACTTGGAGATGAAGATGCTTGCACAGGATAGAGTAGCATGGAGAGCTGCCTCAAATCAGTCTTCGGACTGAAGTCCACAACCACAAAAACAACAACATATGTACTGTACTGTACTTAGTACGATAAACATGTCGTCACACATGTAACTTGCCTACATGCATTGGCAGGAGAACGACGAGCAGTTTTATCAACCTGATACAACTTCATCAGCAACACACACCACCACATGCATTCATTCATAAATGACTGTTTTATGTTTTACTATAAAAATGTTTAAGTCACGTATTATACCTAAAATTACAACTCGTCAGTAAATTTCATCTCTCTCTCTCTCTCTCTCTCTCTCTCACACACACACACTCACGGATATATGTACATATCTCATAGCCCAGTATTAGACACACACACACACACACACACACACATATATATATATATATATATATATATATATATATATATATATATATATATATATAAAGGGCGTTAAAAAATTTTCGCGCAGTCGTCTCTATTTATTTTATTTTTTACAGGAGGAGATTGAAATTTTCCGTGAACATACTTGGAACATTTAGTTACACATTGAGCCAACTCAGTGTAGCCTCCATCAGCTCTGACGCATCTGGCCGAACGTTCCTTCCAAGATGTAAACGTACTTTGGTAAAATTCTGGGGAATGACTTTATCACCATCGCTTGACACAGTAAGTAAGGTGTTTCTCACTATCAAATGTTTTACCGCGCAGGTGGACCTTCACACGACCAAAGAGATAAAAATCAGACGGAGCCAAGTCCGGACTGTAGGGAGGATGAAGAACAATTTTCCAACCCATTTTCCTGATTCTCCCCTGCGTCATAAGGGCTGTATGAGGTTTAACATTATCATAGTGTAGTCTGATGAACTGAACCTGAAGCTGTGCTACCCAATGACAGAGTTATTTCGGCAAGCTGTTGTGTGTCACACATCTGTCATTTTGAATGATTTGATCAATGATCTCCTTATTCACATCACTCACTGCCGTCGATGGTCTACCGCATCGTCGATTGTCCAGTAGAGAGAAATCACGTTCTATAAACCACTTCAAACACCGCTGGATACTGCTGCGATCCACTGTGTCCTTACCATAAACAGGGAGCAACTTCCTGTGAATCATCGCCGGCCTTGAAAAGGAACTCCATAACCGACCGTTGCCGCAACCCGACATCTACTTCACAGTCCATTATGGCTCATCTGTCAATAAAAGGAACTATTTTTATATACCAACTTATAGCTAAATGTTCCAAGTATGTACAAAAAAAAAAATTCATTCTCCTCCTGCAAAAAATAAAAAAAATTGAGACGGCTCTGCAAAACTTTTTGAACGCCCATTGTGTATATACTGAAGAGCCACAGCAACTGGTACACCTGCCTCATATAGTGTAGGGCTCGCCACCACGCTGAAGTGCCGCAACACGACGTGGCATAGACTCGACTAATGTCTGAAGTAGTGCTGGAAGGAGCTGACACCATGAATCCCGTTCTTGCAGGATCTTTTTCCAGCAGCAGCGATGTCGGAGATTTGATGTTTTACCGGATTCCTGATATTCACGGTACACTCGTGAAATGGTCATACGGGAAAATCCCCACTTCATCGCTATCTCGGAGATGCTGTGTCCCATCGCTCGTGCGCCGATAATAACTCCACGTTCAAACTCACTTAAATCTGGATAACCTGCCATTGCAGCAGCAGTAACCGATCTAACAACTGCGCCAGACACTTGTCTTACGCAGGCGTTGCCAACCACAGAGCCATATTCTGCCTGTTTACGTATCTCTGTATTTGAATTCGCATGCCTATACGAGTTTCTTTGGCGTTTCAGTGTATGTGCTCTATACTTCAGTTGAGTTTTATCATATTCACTACACAATTTTTTGAGATAAAATCATGTGTCTGAGGTTAGAAGGTCTTGTTTTTCAGTGTTTGAAAATTAAATTTGTTGCTAAAAAGTGCTCCTTCAGTAACAGACAATACTTTTTTCCTTACGTTATTTACCCACATGCGTATGTTTGGCGCCTGTGTGTCAACTTACATCAGTCTCGTTTTTATTTTTGTAAAATATTATACAAACTTATGATTTCATATTTTAGGACTAAGAATATTACATAATTGTTCAACGGAACGCGCGTTAATTTTAGAAATTGGTTTATACACAGATGTTTGATTTTATGGATTTTTTACTCGACAGCCAAATAAAAATCAGTATCTTGCTTCGTTTAGAAAATAATAACTTTTGTATACTTTTCCTGTCAGTGAAAGTGGAGAATGTTGTGTACTTACGTTTCCCGTCATATTATGCAGCGTTGGTGTGTCTTGTAGGTTGTAATTATGCAAATTGCTTTTCGCTCTTTCTCTCACTTAACTGTTACGTGGTATTACAAGTCTTTGTGCACAAACCGAGTTGATAAAAATACTTACCACATTCTTCGAAATATGTTATATTACTGTCGCAGCTCATCGTAGTATTTTCCTTCATAGTGGTGCTAAGTTTGAATGTTTTGTGCCACTTTGTGGTTCGGGTTCCCAGTTTCCTTGTGAATTAGTGTGTGTATGTGTGTGTGTGTGTGTGTGTGTGTGTGTGTGTGTGTGTGTGTGTGCACGTGCATTTGTTTGTAAGGAAGGGTGAAAGGTAGGTGGAATGAGGAATCGAGAAAGAGGGAGCGAGAGTGAAAGAGAGTGATTGAGAAGCATGGGTCCTTGGGTAATAGTAGCTATTTCAGTACTAGATTTTCAATGAAGAAGTGTATTTGCAAAAATCATTATATAAGTGTTTTGATATATAGTGTTGGGCATATGTTCAAAACTTTCTTTCCTTGTTATAAGAGCTTTCTGTGTGTGGAGATACGTTTCTATTGTCAATTTGTGGTAGAATCTATTGCATTCCCTCAGCTCCTTGAGTGGGCTGGCCTGTATATTGCCAAGGTTATTTCGACTACGCTCATGTTTCGCAGGAATGTCCTTTCGCGTCCTCCGTACTGTGTTGACACCTTCCCAAGCGATTTTTATGTCTTTGGAGCCTTTAAGAAAAATATTCGTGGTCATCGGTTTGCTTCGTACGAAGAGGTTCACGCCTGGATACCAACATAGTTCCGTAGGCAACCACAAACATTTTTACATTAGTGTACTGATCATCTTGCCTGGCAGTGAGATAAATGTATTAACAGTTATAGCGATTACCTTTAAAATAATAAACACTTTACTTACTTTTTTCATCTGTCTCGTTTTCATGTGACTGTCCCTTATACACTGTTTTCATGTGACTGTCCCTTATACACTGAAAACAGAGTATTCAGTAATACTATAGCCACAAAAGTAAATACAAAGTAATGTCCTCATACCAATAAGTACATCGCATGACTTGTTTAGTAGAGGAAACGGATACTTGGATAAGGCAACTACAGAGTGACATCTACACAGTCTACGCTAAAATAAAACTCACTACTGTTAAAAAAACAAGACATGAAACTAAACTTCATAGACATCACCACACACAGAATCAGAAACAAACCTAATTTTGGAATGTATAGGAAACTGTTCATAACCAGTCCAATCACCCACTGACACAAGAACACTTAAATTTTGTATATACAAAATATATATGTGTGTGTGTTACACAGAAACATCAGAATCCACTAGATAAACTTAACCATACTATATCAGGATGTCTTGGATGGCTTGGTGTGGGCGGTGATTTGCAACCGGATGAGGGTGCAGCAGAAAAAGGTAGTTTGCGGGTACAAGCAAGATTACTGGCGTTTATTTATACATGTCAGTCGTTGATGCTGCTAGTGTTGCTCACTGGCGAGTACTACAAATACTACGTTGTGGCGTCTCAAGGTGTACTGACGTCCCGGTGTTGTCCTTGTCAGCAGTAGCGAGCGCCTACTATAGGTCGCACAGAATACAGTGGCCAGTTGCACAGTGATCGGTTTTTATCCAAAGCGCTGGACAAGTTCATCCGTTTGTTCAGATGGGGATGCCGAGAAGCGTTTGCCATCTTTCGGCTGGCGGCGATGACAGAATCGGCGCGCACGCCCTGCAGTCTTTCTCAACGATTTTACAGAAAATATTCGGTAAAAAATAATCATTTTGCTTTACTTGTAGCTTTATATGTCAGGTTCATTATGATGCGCCCATCATTTCGTTAATGGTCATAGTTATTGCGATATTTACGTGGAAGTAAGAAACTGCGCGAAATTCGAAGTTTACAATGATAAATAGGGGTCGCTATGATTTTGCGTTTGTTGCATATTACATAATATGGTGCTGCGTGTGAAATTTAGCTAACACATTCATTTCTCTTTAGACTTGGGCCGAGGTGTCTATCTGTTCCCAATCTCGAGAAAATTGATGTGACATAGTGCAACCATTTCCAGTCGCACTGCGGCAGCGATAAAGCCAGAGTGAAATATCCATAACATTCTTCATATTCCATAAACGATTTGAGATACCGAAACGAAATATTTCAAATGGTAGCACACAAAGAGCAGAGTATTTTGCCGCATGGTTATTATGCAAAACTTCATTATCTGCCATGTTATTGCAGTAAGTACAGACTTTTCCGATGAAAGAATGTAATTTTTAAGAGCCGTCGATAACTGGTGAAAAGAGAAATACTATGTGTTCTGGCATAACCACAAGCGCCGGAACGAAGATGAAGAATGCAAGAGAAGAGAAGGCGGTGAAATGACGTCGACCAGTGGTGCGCTGATTAGGACTGCACCACGCCAGCAGCGGCCTCTACAAGAGGAGAATATAAGCGCCGCTTCTGCCAGCCTCAGCCGGACATTAGTGGACAGTACTCGCAGAGTATCAGTACGGCCTAGCAAAAAGTGCTACGGTCGCCCATCGCCTGCGACACCATTGTTATTTCAAAGTTAGGTACTGTCAATCTGCTTTATTGAAATAAAACTACTAATGTTATTTGCTTGGAATGCTGTATAGCATTCCGAGAACGCAGCATGCCTTAGGCACCCTATACGAGACGAATGGGCAAGTTCCACACTATGGACTTTGGAATAACATAAGTGAAGTAATTACACGTTTATTTTGTATTGAGGAAGTGCTTTTTCATAAGATGCTGACCTTACTTTTCCTTAGTTCTTCACTTAATGGACTTAATAAATCACTGTTTCAGAATTCTCTCGCAATTGCGTCTGGACAACATGTTAGTGAGGTGATACAATGTAAACTCCGCTGCGTTTTGGTGAAAGAAGCAAATTTTAACATATCAACACTGGAAATGTGTAGGTTTTACTCAAAATTTCCCACTCGTGACACCTCTCTGAAAGTTACAAATTGTTAACAAACCAATCGGAAATAAATCCCTGCATTTTCGACAGAACTTTTTTAGATGCTAACCAAAGGAGAGGTGACAGATCTTTTTGAATGGTCACCATACAAGTGTTGGCGTGAAGAGGCCCTGCTTAATATTAAAAATATGTGACCGTAGGCTTCAGTTTAGAATGGAACTTCCCATCCAGCACTCGGCATTTCATCTACAGCACCTGCCCGCAGCAGTATTACTGCTCTCCCCTTGTGTGTACTGCCATCTGTTCACCTACCGTCCATGGTATTCTGCATGCACTACATTGTTGCATAAGTGGAAGTCTCGCGTTATCACACGTAGTTGGATGGCCCAGCTCAGCTGATGTCACAGCAAACATGGCACACTGTGTCTTCCTAATGACACAGGGCAAATGAGTTCTCCACAGAAACCTCTACAGATGCGGGGAGGCTGGACCACAGCGTCATAGCCCCGAGACAGCAGCAGCGTGCTGAGCAGCTCACATGCCTATATGATGAGGTGGCAGAAAGAGGCTGAAGGTCCAGCGACGGTGGGGATGGCAGGATCATCAGTATAGTGATGACCAACACACACTGGAAGTCATACAATTATTCCCCAGCTATACGATGATTAGGGGATACCATGGACTTTAAATGCAGTTGTCTGGGGCTGACAATGCACAAAACATCTCGGAAGCATCTCGAACATGGTGTCAGTGCCCTGTTCTTAGCTGTTGCTACACCGTGGCAGGTGGAACAGTGGAACTGCCTCGTATCTGCTACGTCAACAGTTCAGTGTCTTCGTTTGGCGGAGACAGTTGTGAATGTCCTAGACACGGTATTTGGCCGCTGTCTGGCTCGAGCTGTTAAAATGCACAGGAAATAAAGATATTAAACCAGATTGTCAAGGAGAGTAGGTAAGTAAAGCTCAAGCAATTAACAAAATAAGAAGTAAAATAAGAAAGCAATGTGATATATCACTGGCTCGAGACAACAATCTTTCATCTGTTAAATGGATAGAGAAAAATTGAACAAATGCTACTGCTCAAGGTGGTAACCACTGCACCATCAGAATTCTTTTTTGAGGCAAATTTCAAGAGCACCAATATACTTGGAGAAATGTGTAATATACACTGTGCCGTCTTACAATACATTTATTCAGTACCAGTTTCGATCAAGATGGTCTATGATTGAAGATGGTTGTGAATAAATGTGGTGTAAGACAGCAAAATCTGTCTCATGGAATTCTATAAGCACTTCGAGTGATGAAAACTGGCTTTTGGATTCTGAGGAGCCTGCATCAAAATGCCTGAAGGCAGCAAAGACTGCTAGCTAGAAGATCAACCACAAAAAGCGGAACTGCGTTGCAACCTTCAAGTGAAGTTCCTCGCAAAATCTGAGACACTGAAACACCTCACTAATATCCTCTCAAACGTCAGACCGTAACAGTAAAACGAGATTTAGTTATGAAAATGCCTTTGAATCCCAGGTTTACAAGATTCTCCAAGCTAAACATAGCAAGCATATAGCGAAACGATTCCCCATCTTGGTGTGGGGTTTACTGTCGACGGTTTCCTACATTCATCTACACCTACGTGATTACTCTGCTATTCACAATAAAGTGCCTGGCAGAGCGTTTAATGAACCTCTTCCAAGCTGTCTCTCTACCGTTCCACTCTCGAACGGCGCGCAGGAAAAACGAGAACTTAAATTTTTCCGTGCGAGCTATGATTTCTCTTATTTTATCGTGATGATCATTTCACCATATGGAGGTGCGTGCCAACAGATTGTTTTCGCAATCGGAGGAGAAAACTGAAATTTCATGAGAAGATCCCGTCGCAACGAAAAACGTCTTTGTTTTAATGATTGCCACTCCAATTCACGTATCATATCTTTGGCACTATCTCCCTTATTTCGCGGCAATACAAAACGAGCTGCCCTTCTCCGAGCTTTTTCGATGTCATCCGTCAGTCCCAACTGATAAGGATCCCACACCGCACAGCAATATTCCAGAATAGGGCGGACAAGCGTGGTGTAAGCAGTCTCTTTAGTAGGCCTGTTGCACCTCCTAAGTGTTCTGCCAATGAATCGCAGTCTTTGGTTTGCTCTACCTACAACATTATCTATATGATCGTTCCTATCTAGATTATTTGTAATTGTAATCCCAAAGTACTTAGTTGAATTTACAGCCTTCAGATTTATGTGACTTATCGCGTAATCGAAATTTAGTGGATTTCTTTTAGTAATCGTGTGAATAACTTCACACTTATCTTTATTCAGGCCAATTTCCACCTTTCGCACCATACAGATATCTTACCTAAATAATTTTGCAATTCGTTTTGGTCATCTGATGACTTTACAGACAGCATCATCTGCAAACAATCTAAGACGGCTACTAATATCGTCTCCTATGTCGTTAATATAGATCAGGAACAATAGAGGGTCTATAACATTTTCTTGGGGAACGCCGGGTATTACTTCTGTTTTACTCGATGATTTTCCGTCTATTACTACGAACTGCGACCTTTCTGACAGGAAATCATGAATCCAGTCGCACAACTGAGGCGATATTCCATAGGCACACCGTTTGGTTAGAAGACGATTGTGAGGAACGGTGTCGAAAGCCTTCTGGAAATCTAAAAATGTGGAATCAATTTGACATCCCCTATCTATAGCACTCATTACTTCATGAGTATAAAGAACTAGTTGCGTTTCGCAAGAACGATATTTTCTGATTCCGCACTGACTATGTATCAATAAATCGTTTTCTTCAAGGTACTTCGTAATGTTCGAATACAGTATATGTTCCAAAACCCTACTGCAAATCGACGTTAGTGACATGGGCCTGTAATTCAACGGTTTACTCCTACTTCCCTTTTTGGGTATTGGTATGACTTTAGCAATTTTCCATTTTTAGGTGCGGATCTTTTTGTGAGCGAGTGGTTGTATATAATTGCTAAAGGGGTTAAGAGCATTTTTATCAGCTTTTTTTAAATAGATATACTTTGCGTTTCTTCTTGATGGTTGTAGGCGTGAAGGTATTCAGCCCAGCAGCAATTGCCACGTGGTCGCTAATCCCTGTATGCGCAACGATACTTACTATTTGTCCAGGATTATTTGTTGCTTAGAGGTAAAGTATGCTTTCGCGACCATTTACGCTTCGAGTGGGCTCATGAACTAATTGTTCAAAATAATTTTCTGAGAAAGCATTCAGTACAATTTCTGATGACGTTTTATGCCTCTCGCCGGCTTTAAACGTATAACGTTTCCACCATATCGAGGGTAGATTGAAGTCGTCACCGGCTATAAATTGTATGAGTGGGGTACCTATTTGAAAAGAGGCTCAAGTTTTCTTTGAATTGTTCAGCAACTACATCTTCTGAGTCAGGGTGTCGGTAAAACGATCCAATTAATAGTTTAGTCCGATTGTCAAGTATAACTATCTATCGTTTCTGAACACTGTTAGATCCTTTGAAAAAATTTCAGCTAAACTTATTTCCGGCTTTAGTCAGATTTCTGTACCTATAACTAATTGAGATTCTGTGCTTTCTTTTAGGGCCTGGAGCTCTGGTTCTTTCCCAACACAGATACAACAATTTACAACTACAATACACCGATCGTTTCTACAACTAGCTTACTGTGTTTCACCTGCCCCTTTTAGACGAACGCCCTTTCTATGGTTCCCTGAAACCCTCTAACCTAAAAAACCACCCAGTCCCTTCCACACAGCACCCGCTATCCGTGTAGCCACTTCCGTGTGTGGTGGACTCCTGACATATTAAGTGGAACCTGGAAACCCACCACCTGATGGTGCAAGTCAAGGAATCTGCAGCCTACATGGTCACAGAACAGCCTGAGTCTCTGATTCAGACCCTCCATTCGTCTCTGCACCAAAGGATCACAGTCGGTGCTATCGACGGTCCTGCAGATGATGTGCTATGCCTTAATCTAGCAGGCAAGACTGGCAGTCTTTATCATTTCCGCTAGCCGTCTGAAACCAGAGAGAATCTCCTCTGATCCAAAGCGACACAGGTCATTGGTACAGACATGAGCCACCACCTGCAGTTGGCTGCACTCTGTACTCTTCATGGCATCTGGGCCGGCCGCGGTGGTCTCGCGGTTCTAGGTGCGCAGTCCGGAACTGCGCGACTGCTATGGTCGCAGGTTCGAATCCTGCCTCGGGCATGGATGTGTGTGATGTCCTTAGGTTAGTTAGGTTTAAGTAGTTCTAAGTTCTAGGGGACTGATGACCACAGCTGTTAAGTCCCATAGTGCTCAGAGCCATTTGAACCATCATGGCATCTGGAAGTACTCTTTCCACATCCGGAATGACTCCTCCTGGTACACACACAGACTGCACACTGGTGGCTTCCTCCCCCCCCCCCCCCCCTGGCAGCTGCGTTCCTAAGCGGCCCCATTACGCGCCTAGCGTTGAAGGTTCCAACTACCAGCAAACCCACTATCTGTGAATGCCCAGACCTTGCAGGCCGAGAAGCTTCCTCTGAAACAGGGTGGACGACTGCATTTGGCTTAGAGACATCGACAAGATAACGCCCGAAACCCGTTAGTCAAACGATTAGGGGTGGCCCTATGATCAGCCCCTCAGAAAGTTTTTTGCTGCCTGCCAGACTTTGGAAAGATCTTCGACTCAACCACGGGTGAGGGGTCAGCCCCAGTGCAGGTAGTACACGGGGCGGTCACCGCAGTGGACCAATCGGGGGACATGTTGAACATGCTCGGTGTCCCTTGCATCCCAGCGTCATACCCCCCACAGTCATGCCCCTTGGCAGCAGCCTCAAGCTGTATGATGGAAGGCAACGCAGCCTGGAGCTGTGAGCGAAGGGTTCCCAACTCAGCTCGCATATTTATACAGCAATCACAGTTCCTATCCATTACTGCAGTCGCTCCTGTTTGAAGCTCGTAAAAATATGTAACAAACGAACAGTGTACTCAGCTTATTAGCAGCAGGAATTCGAAGTGCTCTCTCACTAACGGTCTAACCGACACTGAGCTACACAAACCAAAACAAACAAAAGCCTTTACGAGGATCGATAGCAACGGTGGTACTGTATGCTAAACTGTTATTAAAATAAAAGCTTGTGCCTAGTAAACACTCAAACACGCAAGAAATTACAAAAAATAACCTAATAACTACACAGATACCTGTAAATAAGTCACTCTCGTTGGAAGCTCGTAAAAATATATAACAAACGAACGGTGTAGTCGCCTTATTAGCAGCAGGAACACGAGCTGCCCTGTCTGTGACGGTCTATCTCCTATCAGCAGAGTCTCAGACCTCACCTTTGTAAGTATGAACAGGCAAACAACAAACACCCAGGTGGAACAGATAATTCTGGAAGTTCTGGAAGATTTTATCTATAAGATTCCCGTGAAGTGTACTGTCGTCCTGTTTGGGATTTTCATTGCACAAACCACTAAAGAAAGAAAATGCCAACACAAATGGCTCTGAGCACTATGGAACTTAACTTCTGAGGTCATCAGTTCCCTAGAACTTAGAACTACGTAAACCTAACTAACCTAAGGACATCACACACACCCATGCCCGAGGCAGAATTCGAACTTGAGACTGTAGCGGTCGCGCGGTTCCAGACTGTAGCGCCTAGAACCGCTCGGCCACCCCCGCTGGCAAATTCCAAGACCTCCTTGGTGAATATCCTACTCACGGTAGACAAAATAAAAATGGGGAGAGACTTATAGAAATTACCAAGGCATTCATTCTAATTCCGAAATCAACAGCTTTCAAACACTTGGCAAGCAAACAGAAAACTTGGACATCACCAAACCCCATCCCTGGTGAGCCCAAAATACACTCCCGGAAAAAAATAGTACACCCTTTTAGAGGTTTCCAGTTCACTCAAGATTTATTGCCGCAACGATGCACGTGAAGTATATGAAATGGTTACATTTACAGATCCATAGCATAATGTTTCAGGGGCACCAGATATTGATACATGTTGAAACACCCATATTAGTAAGTGGGATAGCCTCCATGGGCAGCAACGAAGGCGGACTCTGGCATCCAGTCGACTGTACAGATGGCTAATATTGTAATAGGATACGTTTCTCCCCGCCTGCTCGACCTGTTCACGTACTTCTATAACAGTTGTTCGTTGACGAGTCTCACAAGTCACTTCTCGGCCATCATACCCCAAATTGGCTCGACTGGAGACAAGTCAGGAGATCTTGCTGGCCAGGGAAGTTACTGCACGTCTTGCAGAGCACATTAAGTTTCACGGGCAGTGTGTGGGCAAGCATTATCCTGTTGGAACAAGACATATCCTTCCTGTTGGAAGAACGGAAAAAGAATGAGTCTAACAACATTCTGCACATAACAATCGCTAGTTGGCGAACGAGAGATACAGATTACCGCACCCCAGACAATAAGTCCTGGGTAGATGAGATAGAGAGATGGGAAAGGTTGTAGGGGATGAAGGAGAGGAAGGATGGGAGGAAGAAAGGAGAGAAGGGTACAGAAGAGGGAGATATAGGGCTTTGAGGGGCAATGGAGAGAAGGGACGCTGGCCTTTATCTTGTCCTTGCGGAGGAGGAAGTGAGAGTCATACTCTCTTGATATCTTTGCAGACAGAACCCTGTTGTCTGTTTTAGAGCTTCTTTAATACCACTTCTAAATTAGAGCTGAAATAGTGTGGTCCACAGATGTCCAACATGAAAAATAGAAAATAAATCAAAAAGGGAAAGAAAACGCAATCGATATACTACTAGTCGTAAAAAGAGCCGCAAACAAATGACAAACACAGAGAACTGTAGACTTCAGTAGACAGAGACTGTACACAGAGACTTCAGTTTATAGAAAGAACAAATGCTTGATGAAATCTTCTATAGTATCTCACTTGCTGAAATGTCCAACAGCAACGAAAATTTATAAGCCTGACAAGAACAGAAAACGTTTAAGTCAGACGTTCTCTTGTTGATCAGTGACCCGCCAGGCTAGTTGAGAGCGATAATGCGCTGCTTCCTGGACTAGGTTCGGAGCGACGGCCCTACATCGAATCCGTCCGGTGGATTAACGACGAGGGCCGGTGTGTCGGCCAGCCTGAATGTAGTTTTTAGGCGGTTTTCCACATCCCACTAGGTGAATATCGAGCTGGTCCCCATGTCCCACCTCAGTTCCACGACTTGCAAAAATGGCTCTAAGCACTGTGGGACTTAACATCTGAGGTCATCAGTCCCCTAGAACTTAGAACTACTTAAACCTAACTAACCTAAAGATATCACACACATCCATGCCCGAGGCAAGATTCGAACCTGCGACCGTAGCAGCCGCGTGGTTCTGGAATGAAGCGCCTAGAACCGCTCGACCACAGTGGCCGGCTGTCTCGCAAACATTTGAAATACGTTTTCACTATTTCATGATTTACACTAGACGCAGACAGCTGGGGTACACTGATTCCGTCCTGGAGGGATATGGGGTGGCATCAGGAAGGCATCCAGCCACCCCTTCGCACTACCCATACCAAATCCGATTGTAACAGTGCCGACACTGCTCAGATTGCGGGACAAAGGCTCAAGCAATACGTAGATAGATAGAGAACTCTATCGATGGTCAGTAGAGCAATATCATAAATGAAAACAAGTCCCAGCTGGCACGTCGCTGAACAATTAACGGTCCAAGGGTCCTGGAGGCGGCGTGCTCTCCAGAGCAGCAGCTCTGTCCTTGTGGCGCAGCAGAGGTGAAGAGTTGCTGGGTGTGATGGAACTAAAGTGCCCCTCGCAGAACTTAACAGATGTATATTGGAATTCGCAGCAAATTCTTGCGTTGTCTCCCACGCTTGTGTTGTGTTAGGCCTCTTCATTCTGGACTGTCTTCACGTTGTCCCTTGCGCAGTTCTTCGCTGCTACCGAAGTAGCGACCAGATGTGGCCATCGTGTGGTGACGCTGGGCGGCAATTTGCTTCCCAGCGTATGTACTTTGCTGTTGCGGGGCCGCGCAGCACGTTCGCATAAGGTGCGGGCGGTCGCCTTGAAACGGTCGTGAAGTCTAAGGACTTTTGCTGTGTCATGTAGTATTGCGACCGGAAAATCACAGGCCGGTGCAGAGCCAGCCGAAGGGCGCGACTCTGCACCGTCTGAAGCGTCTTCATCTACATGTGCATCAACAAGACTAGTCTGCAAATCCCACTTACGTGCGTAGCAGATGGCTCATCGAACCATCTTCACAATAATTCTCTGTTATTCCACTCCCGAACAGCGCACGTAAGAAATGAATACCTATATCTTTCCCTGTAAGTTCTGATTCCTCTTATTTTATTATGATGATTGCTTATCCCTATGTAGGTCGACATCAACAAAAAAATTTTCGCATTCGGAGGAGAAAGTTAGTGAATGAAATTTCATTAGATGATCCCGACACAAAGAGAAACTTTTTTGTTTTATTGATGTCCACCCCTTTTCCTGCACCATGTCCATGACACTCCCTCCCCTATTTCTCGACAATACATAACGTGCTGCCCTGAATTGAACTTTCTTTATGTACTCCATTAATCCTATCTGGTAATGATCCCACAACACGCAGCAGTATTCTAAAAGATGATGGACAAGCGTAGTGTAGGGAATCTCTTTAGTAGATCTGTTGCACCTTATAATTGTTCTGCCAATAAAATGGAATCTTTGGTTCACTTTCCAATTTAAGTTGTTCGTAATTGTAATTCCTAGGTATTTAGTTGAATTTACGACCTTTAGATTTGACTGATTTATCGTGTAACCAGGTTCACTGGATTCCTTTTAACACTCATGTGGAGGATCTCACACTTTTCATTATTTAATGTCAACCACCAATTTTCGTCCCATACAGATATCTTATCTAAATGGTTTTGCAGTTGATCTTCTTATGACTTACTAGATGATAAACGACAACATCATCTACAAACAAGCTCCTATATCGTTTATATAGATAAGGAATAGCAGAGGGCTTAAAACACTACCTTGGCGAACGCAAGAAATCACTTCTGTTTTACTCGATGATTTTCTGTCAGTTACAACGAACTGTGATTTCCCTGGCAGGAAAGCACGAATCCAGTCGCATAACTGAGACAATAATCCATAAGCACGCACTTTGAATACTAGGTACTTGCGTGGTACAGTGTCGACAGCCTTTTGGAAATCTAGAAACAGGGAAAAATGTGAAATCCATTCTCAGTACCATTCAACACTTCATGTGCGTAAAGTGCTAGTAGTTACGATCTTTTCTAAATCCTTGTTGATTATGTGTCAATAGATAATTCATGATGTTCGAACACAATACATGTTCAAAAAGCCTGCTGCACACCGACGTCAATGATATCGGCCTGTATTGCAGTGGATTACTCCTATTGCCTTTCTGGAATACTGGCGTGACCTGCGCAACTTTCGAGTTTTTGGGTGCGTGTCAGCTGCGAATCTCCATATGAGGGCAGTGTATTCGAGGAAAGGGCGGAGCAGCACCTTGTACAGGGTAACGCCCTGCTACGGTTGAAGCCTGAGTCTGGATTACTATTGCCCGGAGGTTTTTTTTTTTTCATTATTGTGATTTCATTCCCCTGCCCCATATGGACAGGGGAAGGCTGGCAGCGGCACAATCCGCCGCTCTTCAGCCGTGTGATATGACAACTAATAAAAGAATAAAATGTTACATATAAGGCGATAAAAAAAGGGGAACATAAAACAGAGTAAGGGGAGATAATGGAGGTAAAAATTCACTGACATGGAGACGTTCATGGGGGGACAATTAAAAAAAATAGTCGACATAAAGTTAAAAAGCACAGCTGGCGATTCGTAGAACACAAAAAATACACTGAAGTCACACGCACAGGTTAAAAGTTGGCCACAGTATTAAAAACACTCCAGAACAACACACTTTAAACCCACTTGGAGCACACATGATGAAGAAAAAAAATTGCCAGGTGGGACCTGCCCAGGGAGAGGCCTGAGAGGATGGAAAAGGAGGGGAGAGCAAGGTGCAGCAGGGGAGGGGACGGGATGAAACGAGTAGGGGGCGTCAGCGAGTGCACCAAGAGGCAGGAGACTATGCCCAGGGCTCGTGCGCCGGCTTAAATAGACGCCTCGCAAATGGATACTTGTAGGTCTATTTTCAGAGCGTGACGTGGTTGATACATGCAGAGGTGCAGTTGTCAACGGCATCTGTCGTCGCCGTCCACGCCTCCTGGTGGCCGGACCGGAACACTGTAGACGATCTCTGCTAGCCTTGCGCTGAGTTGCAGAGCTGCAAAGCCCTGTGTCGTCTGAATTGTAGCGGCTGAGCAACCCGTACGATGTATATGTTGCGTGTGGTGTAGTCGGTGCATGCTTCCCAGGGCGCAATTGCACAAACATCCTCCATTATCCTAGAAAACATCTCAACTCCTCCCCCTCCCCTCCTTCCCCCTCTCTTTCTCACACACCCTATACCCCACACTCTCTATTTTTCATTCTCTCTCCCTCTTACACACACTCAAACACACGCGCACACTCATACACACAAACAAAGAAGAGCTGGATATCTTCATCCAGAGCAGCTCCGTACAAACTCGCATCAGACATTCAGAATTAGTGCCACATTCTTGTGAACGTATTGCCGTAAGTATTTTTGTCAACTCGTTTTGTGAATAAAAACTTGTAGCACCTGACAACAGTTAGTGACAAAAGGAGGAAGAATGGTTTGATCATCACACCCACAAGACACACCAATGATACACAATATGACGAAAGATGTATGTATACAACATCCACAACTATTATTCCCAGGCAGACTACACAAAAATAATTATGCTCTGACTACACTGCTGTCAAGTAGTGAACTGTATAAGAAAGCAGACCACTGTGTACAACCCACGGTTTGAAAGAAATGCACGTTTCTTTGAATAATTATAAAATAATAAATACGGATGCGAAGTGTTTTTGTAGTATTTTACAGACATAAAAACGCGATTGGCAGAAGGGACACACAGATGCCAAACATATTTTGGCAAATAATAAGAAAGAAGAAGACGATGTTTCGGAGGAGGCAGAGTTTTTAAAAAACAAGCTTTTTGAGTCATCATTATGGTTTTTTCTGGTTAATGGAAAAGAATTTTCTATTAGGTTGTCTGATAATTAAATTTCATAATCCATTCCACCACTCCAAGCAGATAACTAACCGTCCCATTTCTGACGCTGTAATGGCAAACTATTAAAATAATAAAGGTCCTGTCTTCTAGTCTATCTGTAGGATAACAGATTCATTCCTATATTACGAACCAAATGAAACAATTATCAATTAGTACAGTGTTACGGGCCTTCTTGGCGACGTAAATATCACGAAGCATGTAAGGCATCGATGCATATACGTCACGGGTGATGGTCACTGGGGACTAACAACGTATCTTGGAAAGTGTGTTCCAGTACCTTGAGAGTTGCTAGGACAATATTACACTGTTTTAATTGTTTTCGCAGTGGAATCACAATAACTAGATACAGTCCATTCCGAATAATGGAAACCGATAAAAACGAATTATTTCATCTGCGAAATCATTACATCAATTCTGGACTTTCCAGCCTTCTGAGTGGGGTTATTAGTACCTTGGAATTGCCCGCATCTCGTGGTCGTGCGGTAGCGTTCTCGCTTCCCACGCCCGGGTTCCCGGGTTCGATTCACGGCGGGGTCAGGGATTTTCTCTGCCTCGTGATGGCTGGGTGTTGTGTGCTGTCCTTAGGTTAGTTAGGTTTAAGTAGTTCTAAGTTCTAGGGGACTTATGCCCACAGCAGTTGAGTCCCATAGTGCTCAGAGCCATTTGAACCATTTTACCTTGGAATAAATAACCGCTGTTTCGAAAAATCTCTCTGTCACTGAGTGACCTTGGGCAACTAAAATGGTTAAATACGACTAGTTATTGACCTTTTAGCACGGCTGTACTCATTATAAAATTGAGACGCAACTGTAAAACATAAAACCCCTACCACGCTTCACAGTCTTTAAGACTCTTCCTTTCACTCATATGGTTAATAGGAGAATTTTGAACAGTAGCTGTACTATAAATATTATGGCTATGCAGTTTGCTTTGCACTGTTTTGTTAGTGAATTGTTCCCTCATTAATCAGAAGACACGTTAGTGTAAGTGGTCTTATTATCAGAAGTAAGAAGGCTCTTGAGCATTCCCGTGTTTCCATAAATAAGCTTAAATCGTTTCTCCCACTTTTTGGGAAGCAGGCAAGAATTTTTCTTGAACTCCGTCAACTGTAATAACATTAGATACCTTGGATACAGCTTCCTTTAGTAGGTGTGTAACTTATCAGAAATGCATCACCTCACGAAGCACCGACAAATTACTCTCGTTGAATGACTGTAAGATTCGACTTGGTGGAAATATCAAACATCCAAATAGAGACGTACTGGCAGTGCACATCGCTCCAGAATATATTACTGCAGAAGCAAAAAAGGGGGACACAACGGTGACCCAGAAATGAGTTGTTCATACAATGGAGATACAAGTAATTTGTCGAACATCTGTTACTCCATATAATCTAAAGCTTAGTGTAAAAATGCTACAGACCTTGCGCGACCGAAGCGACTGGCGGCGGCTCAAGGTTTCTACATCAGCGTTGCTGTGCGCCAGTCCGGAATTTACGGAGACGGCCATATTCTTCGGCCGATGATGTGTGGGCCCAGTCTCGCTGTCTATCGCCCTCATGCTACGTCTCTGAACATCATCTGTAATCATGAGATTTATCATTTTCGAAATTACATCTGCATATAATTTCAGGGACAATACTGTAGAAAGAAAATGGAAAAAGTGTTATTTGTTCCCTGTTGCATCGGCGCTACCGTATGCAGGACAAGTGGGCAGATATTGAATTGGTAAGTATAAGAGGACTCAAGCTTTCTCTACCTAACCTAATATCAAGAAAAATAAAAATTGTGTTGCGTGAAATGCTCACTATTGTGATAATCATCAACCAGAGCTGTTCTTCTTATATTTTACATACTGCTACCAATTTCGTGCGGTAGTTCATTCTCAAGCGGTACCTAGATATAATCAGTATATATAAATTCAGGGTGTCCCTCCTAAGAGTCGTCAAACGCATTTTATGTGATACTTCGGCAGATATTTGTAATTTTGTTTATGCAGTGTAAGGCTGAAACCAGCCCAGACAAATACTGTTCATCAAGCCTTTCATACGACGCCCGGTGTTAATGGAGTGCGTCGTTTTGTTCCCCAACACACAAAAAATGGTTATTAAAGCGGATTTTTAAATGCCTCTTCTATTGAGCGGTCCAATATTAATCCAGTGCGATACTCAGTCCGTTGCTGTTGTTGTTGTCGTTGTTGTGGCCTTCAGTGCAAAGACTGGTTTGATGCAGCTCTCGATGCTACTCTATACTGTGCAAGTCTCTCCATTTCCGAGTAACTACTGCAACCTACATCCTTCCGAATCTGCTTCCCGTATTCATCTCTTAGCCTGTCTCTGCGACTTTTACCCTCAACACATCCCTCCAGTACTAAATTGGTGGTCCTTTGATGGCTCAGAATGTGTTCTACCAACCGATCCCTTCTCCTAGTCACGTTGTACCACAAATTTCTTGTATCCCTAGTTCTGTTCAGTACCTCCTCATTAGTTACGAGATCTACCCGTCTTATCTTCAGCATTCTCCTGTAGCACCACAGTCCAAAAGCTTTTATTCTCTTCTCATTTAAACTGTTTATCGTCCATATTTCACATACGTACATGGGTACACTTCATATAAATACTTTCAGAAGGGACGTCCTAACACTCAAATATATATTCGATATTAACAAAATTTCTCTCTTTAGAAAGGCTTTTCTTACCACTGCCAGACTACATTTTATATCCTCCCTACTTCGACCAGCATCAGTCATTTTGCTTCCCAAATGGCGAAACTCATTTACTACTTTAACTGTCTCATTTCCTAATCTCATTCCCTCAGCATCACCTGATTTAATTCGACTAAATTCCATTATCCTCCTTTTACCTTTGTTGATGCTCATCTTGTATTCTCTTTTACAAATCGCTGCCCATTTGTTCAACTGCTCTTCCAAGTCTGGCAGAATTACAATTTCATCGGCAAACCACAGAGTTTCTATTCATTCTCCCTGGACTTGAATTCCTACTCCAAACTTTTCTTTTGTTTCCTTGGCTGCTTGCTCAATATACAGAATGAATAACATCGGGAACAGGCTACAACCCTGCTTCCCTTTTTTGCCCCTCGACTCTTACAAATGCCATCTGGTTCCTGTACAAATTGTAAATAGCCTTTCGCTCCCTGTATTTTACCACTGTCACCTTTAGAATTTGAAAGAGAGTATTCCAGTTAACATCGCCAAAAGCTTTCTCGAAGTTTACAAAGGCTATAAACGTAGGTTTCCCTTTTCTTAACGTATCTTCTATGAGAAGTCGTAGGGTCAGTATTGCCTCGCGTGTTAATAAATTTCTCCAGAATAGAATCTGATGTTCCCCGGGGTCGGCTTTTACCAGTTTTCTTTTCTTCTGTAAAGGATTCGTGTTAGTATTTTGCGACTGTGACTTAATAAACTGACAGTCCGGTAATTTTCACAATTATCAGCACCGGCTTTGTTTGGAATTGAAATTGAAGTCTGACACATCTTGCTCACCAGATGGAAGAGTTTTATTATGACTGGCTATCCCAAGACTAACAATAGCTCTAACGGAATGTTATCTACTCCCGGGACCTTGTTTCGACTTAAGTCTTTCAGTGCTTTGTCAAATTCTTCTCGCAGTATCATATCTCCCTTCTCATCTTCATCTACGTCCTCTTACATCTCCATAATACTGCCCTCAAGTACACCTCACTTTTGTAGACCCTCTATATACCTCTTCCATCTTTCTGCTTTCCCTTCTTTGTTCAGGACTGATTCTCCATCTGAACTCTTAATATTCATACAGGTGGTTTTCTTTTCTCCAAAAGTATCTTTAATTTTCCTGGAAGCGACATCAGTCTTACCCCTAGTGATATATGCCTCTACATTCTTACATTTGTTCTCTAGCCATGCCTGCTCAGCCATTTTGCACTTCCTCTAGATCTCATTTTTTAGATGTTTGTATTCCCCTCCGCTTGCTTCATTTATTTCGTTTTTATATTTTCTCCTTTCATCGATTAAATTCTATACCTCTTCTGTTACACAAGGATTTCTACCAGCCTTCGTCTTTTTACCTACTTGACCCTCTGCTGTCTTCCTTACTTCATCTCTCAAAGCTACCCATTCTTCTTCTACTGTACTCCTTTCTCCTGTTCTTGTCAAGTGTTCCCTAATGCTCATTCTGATCCTATATACAGCCTCTTGTTCTTTCAGATTATTCAAGACCCATCTTCTTAAAATCCTGCCTTCTTGCAGTTTCTTTAGTTTTAATCTGCAGTTCATAACCAATAAACTGTGGTTAGAGTCCACATCTGCCCCTGGAAATGTCTTACAATTTAAAACCAGGTTACGAAATCTCTGTCTTACCATTTTATAGTCAATGTGAAACCTTCCGGTGTCTCCAGGTCTCTTCCACGTATACAACCTCTTTCATGAGACTTAAACCAAGTGTTAGCTAGGTTTAAATTACGCTCTGTGCAAAATTCTGCCAGGCGAGTTACTCTTTTATTCCTTTCGCCCCAGTACATATTCACCTATTACATTTCCTTCTCTACATTTTCCTACTATCGAATTCCAGCACCTCAAGACAGTTAAATTTTCGTCTCCGTTAACTATGTGAATATTTCTTTTATCCCCTCATACATGTCCTCAATCTCCTCCTCACTTGCACAGCTAATTGGTATATACTAGCACTACTATGCTGCGTGTGGGCTTCGTGTCTATCTTGGCTACAAAATGTGTTCACTATGCTGTTCATAACAGCTTACCCGCGTTCCTATTTCTTAATTCATTATTAAATCTACTCCTGAATTACACCTATTTGATTTTGTGTTTATAAGACTGTATTTATCTGACCAGAAACCCTGTTCCTCCGGCCACCGAACTTCACTAATATCTAACCTTAACCTATTCACTTTCCTTTTTAAATTTTCTAACCCACCAGCCTGATTAAGGGATCTGACGTTCCATGCTCTGATCCGTAGATTGCCAGTTGTGTTTCTTCTGATAAGACGTCCTCCTGAGTAATTCCCGCCCGGAGATCCAGAGATGCGAGAGGAGTACTGTTTTATCTCCAGAATATTTTACCCAAGAGGACGCCATCATCATTTAACCACACAGTAGAGCTGCAGCCCTCAGGAAAAATTACAGCTGTAGTGTCCCCTTGGTTTTAGCCGTTTGCAATATCGGCACAGTAATGCTGTTTTGGTTGACGTTACAAGGCCAAATCAGTCAACTATCCAAACTGTTGTCCTTGGACCTACTCAAAAGGCTGCTTCCCCTCTTCATAAACCACAAGTTTGTCTGGCCTCTCAACAGATACCCCTCAGTTGTGGCTGTACCTACCGTGCGGCTGTCTGTATTGCTGAGGCACGCAAGTCTCTCCACCAACGACGAGTTCAAAGGTTCATAGGGGGAGTTAGCGATATGTATGAAAAAGAACAGTAAAACACGAAGAATGACCAGTAATCGAATAGCGAATGCACTGTCCTGACCTGTGGTGTCACCGCCAGACACCATACTTGCTAGGTGGTAGCTTAAATCGGCCGCGGTCCATTTTGTGATCGCAGACCGAGCGCCACCACAAGGCAGGTCTCGAGATACGATATAGGACTCGACCCCCAGTTGTACGACGACTTTGCTGGCGACTACACTGACGAAGCCTTCTCTCATTTGCCGAGAGACAGTTAGAATAGCCTTCAGCTAAGTCCATGGCTACGACCTAGCAAGGCGCCATTAGCCTTACATAGTTTGATAGTTATCGTATGAAATGTCTCATCAAGAATGCTGTATTCACAACAAGGATAAATAAAAGTTAAGTATTCGAGGAGCTGCATACTTTTCTTATTACCTTTCACTACTTATCCTGTTCCAGAATTCACGCCCGTCTGCGTTAGATAGCGTGCATTTCGGCCTCCTATATCTACAAGGTGTTGGCACATTTGCCAACACATCACTGACCCACGTTGACTGCTACCACCATGCAACACCGTTGCTTAGTCCCTCATGGAGTACTGGTTATTCTTCGTGTTTTACTGTCCGTGTTAACACATACTGATAAAACGAACATCGCACTAGACTTCTTGGGACTGCTCTATGAATGGGCATTTTAAATTCTGCTTCAAAAATTATTTTGTTAGTAATGGGAAACAAACCATCGGCACTGAGCGTTACGTTAAGGACGGGATGAAAAGTATTCGTCTGGGATAATTTCAGCTACACATTGGAAAAACGAAGTTACAAGTATCTTACGAAACTCCGGAGGAAATCGTATTACATTTATTGGCCGGGACATCCCCTTCAGGGCTCGGCCGCCGTATTGCAAGTCTCTTTACTTGACGCCACTTCGGTGACTTTCGTTTCAGTGATGATGAAGGACACACAACACTCTGTCCCCTGCCGGGAATCGAAGCTGGGCCCCCTTGCTTGGCAGACGGTGACGCTACCGCTCCGCTACGGAGGCGAACATATAATTTTTTGTTGTATCGTAATTTTTACTGACCTTACAGGATCTTAAATGCTAATTTATATATTTGTTGATTGTATTAGGTAGCAACACATAAAATATAAAGTAAGCAGTTCTGTGGGATTATAATTACAATTGTAGGCATTTTATACAATTTGTTGACGTTGCAGAACAGCATACACAAGATATATATAAACCATATTGCTTTTTTATTTTATGCCCATATGATGTAACTTCTTATTTTCAATTTTTAACACACGGAAATAAGGAACAATAAACAGGAAGTTATTTATTGTTATAGGAATAACAAAACGTATTGAAAATAGGTTCCTACAAGTCTGCATGTGTGTTAATAACCTTATGTAATTTAAATGTCTGAGTGCATCAAATGTTTTAGTATCTATCACGTCCGTAAATAAACCGTTCTTCCATGAGACTGGTTTTGATTGATTAAGGAGATATGTTATCACATACAGTAAATTTTATTAGCATGAAGGTGATGTGAAAAAAATACAACATAGTTTTAAATGAGACAAACAATGAAGCAAAACCACAGTCTGCGACGGAAAGAAATACTCGTTTATGACATGGCCGCGCAGCAATATGAGTTAATAAAACTAGAACTAAGCCACCTAAGAACAGCCTTCTGGGAAAACGGCTATATCACCGCCATGTATCACAGGCTACTTCTGGTGAGACACGCAGGGCCGGCCGAAGTGGCCGTGCGGTTAAAGGCGCTGCAGTCTGGAACCGCAAGACCGCTACGGTCGCAGGTTCGAATCCTGCCTCGGGTATGGATGTTTGTGATGTCCTTAGGTTAGTTAGGTTTAACTACACTCCTGGAAATGGAAAAAAGAACACATTGACACCGGTGTGTCAGACCCACCATACTTGCTCCGGACACTGCGAGAGGGCTGTACAAGCAATGATCACACGCACGGCACAGCGGACACACCAGGAACCGCTGTGTTGGCCGTCGAATGGCGCTAGCTGCGCAGCATTTGTGCACCGCCGCCGTCAGTGTCAGCCAGTTTGCCGTGGCATACGGAGCTCCATCGCAGTCTTTAACGCTGGTAGCATGCCGCGACAGCGTGGACGTGAACCGTATGTGCAGTTGACGGACTTTGAGCGAGGGCGTATAGTGGGCACGCGGGAGGCCGGGTGGACGTACCGCCGAATTGCTCAACACGTGGGGCGTGAGGTCTCCACAGTACATCGATGTTGTCGCCAGTGGTCGGCGGAAGGTGCACGTGCCCGTCGACCTGGGACCGGACCGCAGCGACGCACGGATGCACGCCAAGACCGTAGGATCCTACGCAGTGCCGTAGGGGACCGCACCGCCACTTCCCAGCAAATTAGGGACACTGTTGCTCCTGGGGTATCGGCGAGGACCATTCGCAACCGTCTCCATGAAGCTGGGCTACGGTCCCGCACACCGTTAGGCCGTCTTCCGCTCACGCCCCAACATCGTGCAGCCCGCCTCCAGTGGTGTCGCGACAGGCGTGAATGGAGGGACGAATGGAGATGTGTCGTCTTCAGCGATGAGAGTCGCTTCTGCCTTGGTGCCAATGATGGTCGTATGCGTGTTTGGCGCCGTGCAGGTGAGCGCCACAATCAGGACTGCATACGACCGAGGCACACAGGGCCAACACCCGGCATCATGGTGTGGGGAGCGATCTACTACACTGGCCGTACACCACTGGTGATCGTCGAGGGGACACTGAATAGTGCACGGTACATCCAAACCGTCATCGAACCCATCGTTCTACCATTCCTAGACCGGCAAGGGAACTTGCTGTTCCAACAGGACAATGCACGTCCGCATGTATCCCGTGCCACCCAACGTGCTCTAGAAGGTGTAAGTCAACTACCCTGGCCAGCAAGATCTCCGGATCTGTCCCCCATTGAGCATGTTTGGGACTGGATGAAGCGTCGTCTCACGCGGTCTGCACGTCCAGCACGAACGCTGGTCCAACTGAGGCGCCAGGTGGAAATGGCATGGCAAGCCGTTCCACAGGACTACATCCAGCATCTCTACGATCGTCTCCATGGCAGAATAGCAGCCTGCATTGCTGCGAACGGTGGATATACACTGTACTAGTGCCAACATTGTGCATGCTCTGTTGCCTGTGTCTATGTGCCTGTGGTTCTGTCAGTGTGATCATGTGATGTATCTGACCCCAGGAATGTGTCAATAAAGTTTCCCCTTCCTGGGACAATGAATTCACGGTGTACTTATTTCAATTTCCAGGAGTGTAGTTCTAAGTTCTAGGGGACTAATGACCTCAGCAGTTGAGTCCCATAGTGCTCAGAGCCATTTGAACCATTTTTAGACACGCAGGAAAAACACCACCGCTGCGCGGAGTGGCCGCGCGGTTTAAGGCGCCATGCAACGGATTACGCGGCCCTTCCCGCGGGAGGTTCGAGTCCTCCCTCGGGCATCGGTGTGTGTGTTGTTCTTAGCGTAAGTTAGTTTAAGCAGTGTGTAAGCTTAGGGACCGATGACCTCAGCAGTTTTATCCCTTAGGAATTCACACGCATTTGAACATTTAAAAAACACATCTGAGGAAGGGAACAAGAAACCTGAATTTTTGCCTTTCTGTGTCACAGTGTCGGGAAAGATTAGCTTGCTCCTGAAGAGACACATCATCTCATCAGTGTTCAGGCTCCTAGGCAAAATAAGACAGCTCATGGGGCCTGTGAAGGATGATTTAGGGCTTAGGATGCCTGTAGTGTACAAAATACCCTGCCAGTGGGGCTGCGACTACATCGACAAAACAATTCATACTGTGGGGCAAAGCCGGATGGAACAGAAGAGGTCCTTACTCCTCTGCTGCCGTGGTAGAACACACTTTATAAAATCGACACAGAATTCTATTCGACAAAACATCTGTCATTATGAGGACGAAGAGATATTGGGATAGCGCCATACAAGAAGTGACAGAAATACAAATATCTCAAAATACCATCTACGAAGATGACGATCTGCAGCTCAGTACAGCCTGGAACCCCGCTATCACAAGGTTGAAGCTGGCGCGACGGATGCGGGACAAAACGTTACCACAACTGGCGAGGCAGAGAGCACCAGTGAAGTCACAGCCAGTGGCGTGATTACACAACAGCCGGGCCATTGCGACACGGCAGTCATTTTAACGCTTGACAATGGCCGAGGAGAGATGACTAAAAAGCTTATGGGACTATAAACATCTGACGTGGCTAGAAGCCTGAGAAAATTTTGTTAGAAATACTCGTGTTCATTTTGTTGAAATGTCTAGCGTCACGAAACTTCTAGATAAAGTAAAGTCAATAGTAATAAATTAAAACTGAACGAGGGAGCAGACATATCACAAAAATCATTCTCAGGAGTTTTAGCGAAAATTTTCAGCTTTTTAAACTGTGGAAACTAAGGAAGAACACGTATTGATGGAACATACCTGCATCATATTCGATTTGCTGATGACAATGTACTGTCTGCCTCTAGCGCAGGTAAAATACACCAACGGATAAAAGAACTTAACAGACTATTTTGAATATTAGGCCTGCAGTACACTTGACATATTTATCGAAGATGAAAACAATGATTGGATGAATTCCGAAATAAATAAATAAATGGAAGGGTGAAAAGGGCGTTAAGTGCTTAAGGTAAACTAAAAATGTTTCTCAGAACTAATTTTCTGACGTTTGTGAAAAGCAAATCTTACTTATACGATCAGTTTATCTTGCTAGTTTAAACTTATGGTCTTTTAATGCGAAAAGAATTCAAAAATGACGACTGCTCTGTCAGTTACGGTCCGATACATATTGGAAACTACCGGGAGACACGAGAAAACAATTAAAGGAATCAGGAAACATACTGGAATGGAAGATGTAATTATGAGTGCAATGAAAATAAAACGGAGATGGAAAGGATACGCAGTCAGCGAGTTAATTGATGGACTGAGGGAATTCTTTGCTGGGAAAAACTTACACAGCTTGGGAGTAGGTGTGCTGAAAAGAAAATAACATACAATCCTTGTGCAGCAGCGCTATTACTGAGCAAAAGAATTTTAGCGTTTTGATAGAACTGACTTTGGAGAGTAATATGACAAATTTCTACTGGTTTTTGTAAATTAGGATTAATTTAGATTATTGACTGTATGTATGTGCTTTGTTACATTACTCAGACTGACAGATCTCTTCTCAATTTAATCGATTATTTATGTACATGCGAAGTGAAATGATAAAATTCTGATTCTGGTTTCAAGAAGAGAAAAGACAGAGAGAGCAACGGAATGGGAGGTGGATGTAGGACAAATTTGGATGCGTGTATCTGAAGACCGCAATGCGAGGAACATTCCAGAAGGGGCTGCTGTCCAACTGTGGATGGCAAATGGCTGATGAAGATGATACCGATCATGATTATGTTACTGATCCATAAACAGTCTGTTGCTTTATGAAATAAAGCAAAGGAAAAAACATTCCTTCAATACCTGTGATGACTAAACTGAAATGAACAGAACCATTTACGAATATGTACGATAGTGTAATGCAAGCATCAATTCTGATAGAAGATTAGAGTTTCTCATCCAATAAGCGATGACATCGTTAAATGTGCCAGGAGTTCATCTATCGACGTTTTGGTGGAACCATCCTGTGATTTACCTTAAATAAATGGGAAAACAGTTCTAAAAGCTAAGATCAGATGGCCAGATAAGAAATTAGCTCATGCTTCACCCGAATAAAAGTCGTGTCTGAAGCAATGTGCCATCCCATTCTCTTTGCAGCTGTAATGAAATAGATATACTTTCTCAGTACATAAAGAGAAAACACGATATCATATCACTACTGATATCAAAGTTACAAACACATAATATTGTAATTTTTTTAAAATTATGTTGAATAAACAGTATTATTAAAATTAGAGTCCGCGTTTACAAAAATAGAGAGAATGCACATGGCATCCAGTACCCTATCGCTCAGTTTATAAAAACCAGGCATATTCGAAGCAATGTGCTGACAGTTCTATATATTCTACAGGGCGATTTTGAACAATGTGGGCAAGAGCAACACTATCTCTGAGGGCAAAGGGAACAAATACGGTTCGTGTTGTTGTTTGTTGTTGTAGTCTTCAGTCCTGAGACTGGTTTGATGCAGCTCTCCATGCTATTCTATCCTGTGCAAGCTTCTTCATCTCCCAGGACCTACTGCAACCTACATCCTTCTGAATCTGCTTAGTGTGTTCATCTCTTGGTCTCCCTCTACGATTTTTACCCTCCACGCTGCCCTCCAATACTAAATTGGTGATCCCTTGATGCCTCAGAATATGTCCTACCAACCGATCCCTTCTTCTGGTCAAGTTGTGCCACAAACTTCTCTTCTCCCCAATCCTATTCAATACTTCCTCATGAGTTACGTGATCTACCCATCTAATCTTCAGCATTCTTCTGTAGCACGACATTTCGAAAGCTTCTATTCTCTTCTTGTCCAAACTATTTATCGTCCATGTTTCACTTCCATACATGGCTACACTCCATACAAATACTTTCAGAAATGACTTCCTGACACTTAAATCTATACTCGATGTTAACAAATTTCTCTTCTTCAGAAACGCTTTCCTTGTCATTGCCAGTCTACATTTTATATCCTCTCTACTTCGACCATCATCAGTTATTTTGCTCCCCGAATAGCAAAACTCTTTTCCTACTTTAAGTGTCTCATTTCCTAATCTAATTCCCTCAGCATCACTCGACTTAATTCGACTACATTCCATTATCCTCGTTTTGCTTTTGTTCATGGTCATCTTATATCCTCCTTTCAAGGCACTATCCATTCCGTTCAACTGTTCTTCCAAGTCCTTTGCTGTCTCTGACAGAATTACAATGTCATCGGCGAACTTCAAAGTTTTTATTTCTTCTCCATGAATTTTAATACCTACTCCGACTTTTTCTTTTGTTTCCTTCACTGCTTGCTCAATATACAGATTGAATAACATCGGGGAGAGACTACAACCCTGTCTCACTCCCTTCCCAACTACTGCTTCCCTTTCATGTCCCTCGACTCTTATAACTGCCATCTGGTTTCTGTACAAATTGTAAATAGCCTTTCGCACCCTGTATTTTACTCCTGCCACCTTCAGAATTTGAAAGAGAATATTCCAGTCAAAATTGTCAAAAGCTTTCTCTAAGTCTACAAATGCTAAAAACGTAGGTTTGCCCTTACTTAATCTAGCTTCTAAGATAAGTCGTAGGGTCAATATTGCCTCACGTGTTCCAACATTTCTACGGAAACCAAACTGATCTTCCCCGAGGTCGGCTTCTACTAGTTTTTCGATTCGTTTGTAAAGAATTTGCGTTAGTATTTTGCAGCTGTGACTTATTAAACTGATAGTTCGGTAATTTTCACTTCTGCCAACACCTGCTTTCTTTGGGATTGGAATTATTATATTCTTCTTGAAGTCTGAGGGTATTTCGCCTGTTTCATACATCTTGCTCACCAGATGGTAGAGTTTTGTCACAACTGGCTCTCCCAAGGCCGTCAGTAGTTCCAATGGAATGTTGTCTACTCCGGGGGCCTTGTTTCGACTCAGGTCTTTCAGTACTCTATCAAACTCTTCACGCAGTATCGTATCTCCCACTTCATCTTCATCTACATCCTCTTCCATTTCCATAATATTGTCCTCAAGTACATCGCCCTTGTATAGACCCTCTATATACTCCTAGTGAGATAAGCCTCCACATCCTTACATTTGTCCTCTAGCCATCCCTGCTTAGCCATTTTGTTCTTCCTGTCGATCTCATTTTTGAGACGTTTGTATTCCTTTTTGCCTGCTTCATTTACTGCATTTTTATATTTTCTCCTTTCATCAATTAAATTCAGTATTTCATCTGTCTCCCAAGGATTTCTAATAGCCCTCGTCTTTTTACCTACTTGATCCTCTGCTCTCTTCACTACTTCATCCCTCAAAGCTACCCATTCTTCTTCTACTGTATTTCTTTCCCCCATTCCTGTCAATTGTTCCCTTATGCTCTCCCTGAAACTCTGTACAACCTCTGGTTTAGTCAGTTTATCCAGGTCCCATCTCCTTAAATTCCCACCTTTTTGCAGTTTCTTCAGTTTTAATCTACAGGTCATAACCAATAGATTGTGGTCAGAGTCCACATCTGCCCCTGGAAATGTCTTACAATTTAAAACCTGGTTCCTAAATCTCTGTCTTACCATTATATAATCTATCTGAAACCTGTCAGTATCTCCAGGCTTCTTCCATGTATACAGCCTTGTTTTATGATTCTTGTTAGCTATGATTAAGTTGTGCTCTGTGCAAAATTCTACCAGGCGGGTTCCTCTTTCATTTCTTAGCCCCAATCCATATTCACCTACTACGTTTCCTTCTCTCCCTTTTCCTACTACCGAATTCCAGTCACCCACGACTATTAAATTTTCGTCACCCTTCACTATCTGAATAATTTAATTTATATCATCATACATTTCTTCAATTTCTTCGTCATCTGCAGAGCTAGTTGGCATATAAACGTGTACTACTGTAGTAGGTGTGGGCTTCGCATCTATCTTGGCCACAATAATGCTTTCACTATGCTGTTTGTAGTAGCTTACCCGCATTGCTATTTTCCTATTCATTATTAAACCTACTCCTGCATTACCCCTATTTGATCTTGTGTTTATAACCCTGTAGTCACCTGACCAGAAGTCTTGTTCCTCCTGCCACCGAACTTCACTAATTCCCACTATATCTAACTTTAGCCTATCCATATCCCTATTTAAATTTTCTAACCTACTTGCCCGATTAAGGGATCTGACATTCCACGCTCCGATCCGTAGAACGCCAGTTTTCTTTCTCCTGATAACGACATCCTCTTGAGTAGTCCCCGCCCGGAGATCCGAATGGGGGACTATTTTACCTCCGGAATATTTTACCCAAGAGGACGCCATCATCATTTAATCATACAGTAAAGCTGCATGCCCTCGGGAAAAATTACGGCCGTACTTTCCCCTTGCTTTCAGCCGTTCGCAGTACCAGCACAGCAAGGCCGTTTTGGTTATTGTTACAAGGTCAGATCAATCAATCATCCAGACTGTTGTCCTTGCAACTACTGAAAAGGCTGCTGCCCCTCTTCAGGAACCACACGTTTGTCTGGCCTCTCAACAGATACCGCTCCGTTGTGGTTGCACCTACGGAACAGCAATCTGTATCGCTGAGGCAAGCAAGCCTCCCCACCAACGGCAAGGTCCATGGTTCACGGGGGGAGGAAACACGGTTCATGAAATATATATCTTCAAATACGCAAGAGGATATTTTATCGTGCGATGTAGCACAAACTTCATTAGATGTCAGACGGCCGGTGTGGCCGAGCGGTTCTAGGCGCTACAGTCTGTAACCGCGCGACCGCTACGGTCGCAGGTTCGAATCCTGCCTCGGGCATGGATGTGTGTGATGTCCTTAGGTTAGTTAGGTTTAAGTAGTTCTAAGTTCTAGGGGACTGATGACCTGAGAAGTTAAGTCCCATAGTGCTCAGAGCCATTTGAACCATTTTTTCATTACATGTCAGTTGAGAACAGGCTGTCAAATGGGGCCCCACAGGTCTCCAGGCACCAACGAACACTACAACAGGGACGCTCAGTTCGTTCAATTGCTCCTCCTTGCAGATAATGTCGAAGTATCACCCTGCCATAAAGCAGATTTGGGCTGGGACACTGCAACTAGAAGTTGCATGGTATTTCATACCTCCAAAAATGCTTCTTTCAGAAGAGGAGGTCCTGTGTCGTTTTGGAGGTGCGTGTAGTCCTCATCACATATTGCCACGGAAGGACGACCGATCTAAAAGGCACTCACCAACGGCCTCGTCAATGAGCCGTGCGGAAACTTGTAGACACCTAGAGATCCCTTTGAAAATCCACTGTAAGTCACAGGGCAGTATGTTGACCAGTGGGATATACTGTACACGCTGCTTCACGTTATGACCGTGCTGCCTAGTAGCACGGAAATCGCATTTCTGCACATAAGGTTCATTAGCTCTTATTTGTTCCTTAACCTCATAGGTGCTACCTCAAATTGTTTATCCCAATTATTGAAAATTTTCCTGCATATCAAACATAAAAGGATTAAAAAAACAATTTCATGACAATACTGAGTGTCGTAGGAAGAAATTGCAAGTTCCGGACATACAAATAAGAATTTATATGTCCATCCTTCTAATTGAAGGTTTGAGGGACTTTGGCCAGTCAGTAGTGTAATCAAATGAACACCTGCAACAGTCCTTTCGATTACAGAACTCTATGGAAACCGGTTCATAGATGTCGGCCACTGATGGGATCTTGTCAACGATGGGACTTCACCCCCTCAGCTTCAGTTAAGGCCTGAGGATGGTGTACTGAATCAACGAAACTGGCAGCTGTATAATAAATAGCATATATACGGCTACAGGTGTTCCATTTTATCACACGCACACAAATAAGAAATCGTAATAACAAACAGAAAAAGAGTTCTCTTTATAGGCTTATCATCAGTATGCGGCTCTATAATTTTCTTCAGAGTAAATATAAATACTTAAAACATTCAATATGTAGATTAACTACTGTCGTTTCTTGTTAAGTTTCTGCCGAATCTAATAGATATAGGTGTTTAAAAACAATTTATTTATATCATTATTTGTATAAATCCAGGAAACGACGTGTAAGCAAGGTCTATAAAAATCAATTTTGTAATAAATTAAGTAAATGTGATTTAGTCACTCAAAAATTATTGAAAACTTTAATGTAAAAAGTATGTAAATATTATTAATATACCTGAACTATTTCGTACTGCTATTAACTCTCGCGCCTGATAATATACACCGGCAGAAAAAAAAATAGTGGACCACTTTAAACGTTTCCAAATGAAATGATTAATGGCAGTTCTGAGGTACCAGGTATCGACACATGCTGAAACACCCACATTAGTATGTGGTGTAGCCTCCACGGGCGGCAACGCCGGCGCTGAATCTGGCATCCACTCGATCGCACAGATGGCGAATGCTGTCCTGGTATGCTTAGTGCCACGCTGCTCGAACTGTCCATTAGTACTGTAAGAGCTGCTGGCTGCGTTGCACGAGTCAGTCCTCATCATATCCCATACGTGCTCGTCTGGAGATCCTGCTGGCCAGGGAAGCTGCTGCACGTCCTGCAGAGAACGCTGAGTTTCCCGGACAGTGTGTAGGCGATCGCTATTCTGATGAAACTATACATCACCTTCCTGTTGCAATAACGGCAGAAGAACGTGTCTAACAACATTCTGCATGTACAGAGAGCTGGTTAGTGTTTCCTCCAGAAACACCAAAGGTGGACGAGAGACCATAAGACGTGGATGTCTTCGATGAATACACTCTACGAGACAGCACTCACCAGGACTACGTCGTACGCACAAACGACCATCACTTCGTGCACACAGAAGCTTCTTTCATCGGTGGCGCGCCATTCCATTTTCCAAGAGATCCTCTGACGGCACCAGTAGAGCAACGCATGTCGATGCTGTGGTATGAGAGGAAGTTGGGCTCTAGTCTGTGGGCCCGTAGTCCCCTTGCCAATACTCGTAACAACCGGTTCGCAACAGTTCGTGTTGACACGTCTGGGCTCACAAGCCCTCTTATCTGTACCGTGGTAGCTGTACGATCTGCCACTGCCTTAAAATAGGACGATCCCGGCGGGTGTCTGTGCTTTGTGTACGTCCAGAATCTCGTGTACAGGTATGAGAATGTTCACGTGGCCATTGATACCAGCATCGTTGTACAGCTGACACAGGACGTCCAGCCTGTGTGGCTATTCTCCGAAAAGACCACCCTGCCACTCAGGAAGTCACAATTTGACCACTTTCAAACTAGCTCAGTTGACTGCGGGAAGCACGTGTGCGTCTTCGTGGCATGACTGCCTGCTTCCTTCACATGTTTGCACCACACCGAGCCTTCTGGCTCTCACCATCTGGTCAGACAAACCATTATCAGTACATCTACTATTCCTCGGGTGGCATATGCCGTCATCGGATCAAAATGGACGTCGTCGTTCTAGGTGTACTACTTACTTTTTCTGGCAGTGTAAGGGAGAGGTAAGCGAAGCGTTATATGGCTCTTAATTTGTCATTGCCTACAACACAAAATTAACAAAAATACGTATATAGTCAATAAGTGACTGCGAAAAAACTTGCATTACTAACATGGACACTCACTGACATGTGAAACCTAAATTTAACTACAAGTTCTTTTTACGGGAGAAAATATCGAAATGTTTGTCACAAGTGTTTTATACTAAGAAACAATAAACCCAGAGTTCAAGGCTGCGTCTTTATTGCGTACACTAAACATTTTCAAGATATATGGAAGTGATATAAACATAGATACAACTGCCACATCCAGCACAAATTATACGGATCTTTGTAAAAAGACCTATACTGATTTTTGACTAATGCTTTATTTATACAGGGCGATTGGAACGGAACGGAAGAGTCAGTTGGTGACAAACCTTCTGACTGACGCACAGAGATGGGCTGCGAAGTTGAGATGGTGCTGTCTCGTGTGCTGATCCTGCTGGCACGCCGATCGTCGTCTGCACCACCATCCGTTTCCTACGAGCAATACCCAGATATTTTCCATTTTCAACATATTAAATTGACATGAGTTACAGCAATGAAAATTAACAATATGTTCGTTATGTTACCCATCTCACAGAAAGTTGATCTCCTACACAACGGGAAGAATTAAATGAATCTAGATTCGCTACGTATTACTGATACACACTGATTGTAAAAGATCTCAACACCAAAAAGTAATTAATAAAGAGTAATGAAAGCTTCGGAATACATTTGTCTAGGTAACATATTTAAATGATTAACATTGCAAGATCACAGGTTAATATAAGCGTGAGATAAACCATTGCAGATGTGACATGCTGGTACATTAATAACAGGTGTAACTGCCAGAATGTGCATGCGTCGTGTTGTGCAGGTGCCAGATGTCAGTTTGTGGGATGGAGTTCCATGAATGTTCCGCTTGGTCGGTTAATACAGGGACGGTTAATGCTGTTTGTGGATGACATTGGAGTTATCGTCCGATGATGCCCCGTATGTGCACGACAGGAGACAGATCTTGATAGAGCGAGCCAAGATAATACGTTGACACTCTGAAGAACATGTTGGGTTACAACAGTGGTACGTGGCCGTGCGTTATCCTTTTGCAAAACACCTCCTGGTATGCTGTTCATGAATGGCAGTTCAACAGGTCGAATGACCAAACTGAAGTACAAATTTGCAGTCAGAGTACGAGAGAGAAACGCCAAGAGTGCTGCTGCTGCTGTAATTCAAAATCACATCCCATATCATAACTCCAGATATAAGTCCAATGTGTCCAGCACTCAGAAAGGTAATTTTCAGGCCCCCGACTTGCCTCCTTCTAAACAACACACGGCCATCACCGGCACCCGGGCGGAACCAGCTTTCGTGAGGAAACACAACAGACCTCCACCCTGACCTCCAATGCGCTCACCCTTGACAGCACTGAAGCGCAAATGCTAGTGGTTTGTGGACAGCGTAATGCACACTACAGGACGTGTGGTCCGGAGCTGTACTTCAAGTAACCGACTCTGAATAGTTCGTTGTGTCACTGATGGGCCAACTGCTGCTCAGATTGCTGCTGCAGATGCAGTACGATGCGCCAGAACCATACGCCCAATACGGCGGTCTTCTCTGTCGGTAGTGCCACATGGCTATCTGCAGCCCTGTATTTTTGCGACCGTACATTTTCGTGACCGCCGCTGTCATCAGTCATGTATAGTGACTACATTCCTGTCAAGTCTTTCCGCAATGTCGCGGAACAAACATCCAGCTTATCAGAGCCCTCTTACATGACCTCGTTCAAACTCAGTGGGGTGCCGATAATGGCGTCTTTGCCGCCTTAAAGGCAATCTTGACTAACATCAACTAACCACGTCCAATCTCAAAGGTAAGTAATGCTCACTACCGTTACTGCGTGTATTTAAAGTAAACCTGATTTGCGTCCTTGTAGTGGTCCTAGTAGCTCCGCTCTTATACGACAGGAGAGAAATCTGAATAGACAACATCTTTCAGATGTACATTCATGCTGATAAATTAAGGATAATGCTGATACATGGTGAAACAACCGCCAGGTGGGCGGTTTGCGGGTTTAAATCACCTCGGGGTATGACCATGCGGTGCATCTGACCTGCGGTCTTCGCACGGTGGCGCTGGCAGCAGTCCACATACGGCGCTCGCAGCAGTCCACATACGCAGAGGTGTGCTGGTGCATGTCAGAGTACGCTGCAGCGAGTAAGTGTGCAGACGTTCTCAGACGAGCTAATGATGACTGTGTGTTGAAAATGGCTCAAAGGGCACATATTGATGACATTATGAGGGGCAGAATACTAGGGCGACTTGGGGCTGGTCAAACACAGCGTGATAGCATGGGCCCTCCGTGTGCCACAAAGTGTGATCTCAAGATTATGGCAACGATTCCAGCAGACGGGAAACGTGTCCAGGCGCTACAGTACGGGACGTCCACCGTGTACAACACCACAAGAAGACTGATATCTCACCATCAGTGCACGCAAGCGGCCATGGATTACTGCAGGTAGCCTTGCTCGGGACCTTATCGCAGCCACAGGAACAGTTGTCTCCAGACACACAGTCTACAGACGACTGAACAGACATGGTTTATTCGCCCGGAGACTTGCGAGGTGCATTCTACTGACTCTTGGTCACAGGAGAGCCCGTAAAGCCTGGTGTCAAGAACACAGTACATGGTCATTGGACCAGTGGTCCCAGGTTATGTTCACGGACGAGTCCAGTTATAGTTTGAACAGTGATTCTCGCAGGGTTTTCATCTGGCGTGAACCAGGAATCATATACCAACCCCTTAATGTCCTTGAAAGGTACCTGTATGGAGGTCGTGGTTTGATGGTGTAGGGTGGGATTATGATTGGTGCACGTACACCCCTGCATGTCTTTGGCAGAGGAACTGTGTCAGGTGTATCGGGACGTAATTTTTCACCAGGATGTCCGCCTTTTCAGGGCTGCAGTGGGTCCCACTTCCTCCTGATGGATGATAACGCACGGCCCCACCGAGCTGCCATCGTGGAGGAGCACCTTGAAACGAAGATATCGGGCGAATGGAGTGGCCTGCCTGTCCTCCAGACGTAAACCACATCAAGCACCTCTGGGATGCTGTCGGTCGAGGTATCGCTGCACGTCTTCAAAGCCCTACGACACTTCAGGAGCTCCGACAGGCACTGGTGCAAGAATGGGAGGCTATACCATAGCAGCTGCTCGTCCGCCTGATCCAGAGTATGCCAACCCGTTGTGCGGCCTTTGTACGTGTGCATGGTAATCATATCCCATATTGATGCCGGGGTACATGAGCAGGAAACAGTGGCGTTTTGTGGCACATGTGTTTCGGAACGGTTTTCTCAACTTACAGATGTGTGTCGTGTGTGTTCCCTATGTGTCTATGCTATTAGCGCCAGTTTTGTGTAGTGCCACGTCGTGTGGCACCACATTCTGAAGTTATCCTTAATTTACGAGCATGTGTGTAGAAACACGCCTACCAAGTTTCGCTTATGTCGGACAAGTCTATCTTTGTTTTTCGATTTTTTTTTCCGTCGGTGTATTTCAGAACTGAGACCAATTGGGATGAGAAACATGTAATGGGATCGCTCTCTATCGATAATATAGCATAAGGCTGTGGTCCAACAGCGGTTTGAATCAAGGCAAAAATCTACTCTGTACACCAAGGCAGAAGGTGCTTTAAATATATTCAGAGGCTACAAGTGGTGTAGTCTCGGCTTGCCAGTTACTTTCAAATGTGCTACGAATTGTGGAACAGCGACAGTTGACAGGTGCAGAAATACAGCAAAGTATCATGTAGATTGACAGCTAGTTACTTTTGTTCTCGTTTATTCCATAGAGAGCTAGTAAATTGTATGTTTGCATGCCTCAGTGGTCGTTGTAACATAGAGCTTGTCCTTTAAACAGCATAACTACTGAGAATATTGTAAGAAATTTTTATTGGTATTAGTGGATTCTCTCCATAACCTAGAGCCTATCATTAACGAACCAGAGAGAAAAGACACTAAATTCTTTTTACGTAAATCGTTATTACTTTAACTGAAAGTAGAATGCTACACACTTATTTCCCACTAATACAGCGCTTGAGAAAGATATTTATTGTTACGGTCAAGTATTGTTTTTTTGTGTCTTATGTATACAGTGGGAATGAAGTACATGTGCCTTTGCGGTTCTATAGTGGTGGTAGTCTCCATGATACATGCGCATGGTATCAACTGAAGATGCGATTCACTATCCTTCCCCAGCAGTCATGTGGTCTTACAGTAATGCAATTTACGCAATTAATCTTAGTAGCATTCAGTTATATTGTCTGTGTTTTCTGTAGCGTATTTTGGGGAAGTACATAATTACGACCGACGGAAGCCGTATTAATATCCCCACAATCGAAGGATATCGATAACGCATCACGGGCGTCGCAGCTCATGAGAGAGGTGCCTCGCCAAAGGCATGAAGTGCGGGTCACTTGGGCTGCACCACTGACATCCACGGACTAAGCAAGTTTAAACGTTAACGTCCCGTCGATATCGAGGTCATTAGAGACGGAGCACAAGCTCTGGAAGTTCAAAGCGTGGGGAAGGAAATTGTCCATGTTTTTGCAAAGGAACCATTCCGGCATTTGCCTGGACCGATTTTGGGAAATCAGGGAATATCTAAATATGGATGGCAGGACGCAGTTCTTAACTATCGTCCTCCTGGCTGCGACTCCAGTGCGCTTCGCCATTGCGCCACCTCGCTTGGTCAAGCAAGCCGCTGCGGCGCAGTCTAGTATAGCACGCTGTAATACTTTTCAATTCTGGTTGCTTTACGTATGACGACACTGATATGGACTAGGATTTTCTGGATATCGTTATTAGCATTCTTCCTGTGTTCCATTCATGACGATCTCGGCTGGGCCCTCGGACTGCGCATTCGTCTCCATTGCGGATTCTTCAGTGGCGACGATTGTTAGCCTTTTATGGTGAAGCGTTCGCCTCTGGTCCCTGTGTTATGGACCCCAAGTTTATGAAACTTGGGCAGCAACGGCTGCCATTGAAACAGAAGCAGGAACAGTGTGATGTTCAAGTGCCGTGCTGGGGCTCGTTCCTCAGCAGCGACAACGCCAGTCGGTGGCCATTGATGTGTACCCACCGCCATGACCTGCCTTTAACGAGGTGGGAAGTCTACTCCGCTATTTTGCACAGTACTGTTCTAAGTATGGCATTTCTGGTAGGCAGCGGAGTGTTTGCTTTTGCCTTCTAGCAGTCATTTAAACAAAGAGATGCAGAAATTGCAACCACTCTTGGACCCTAGTGAATTGTCTTTCAGTGATCTGTGAGCTCACGACTACTACGTCAGCAGACGCACTGTGTTGCGGCTGTGCTCCAGTTTAATCAGTGTCATAACAACGTGAATAGTCGTACGCGGCTTGGGCTGCCTACCTGCAGAGCATCACACACAAGTGCAGTTTCATGTGCCAGAATAGTAAAGTTTCGTATGCAGAATCGCTGATTCGAGATGTGATTGTGAACTTTGTCCCTGAGAACCCAATCTGATGCCAGTCTTGGTGAAGTGCTTAAAGTTACTAAATCATTTGAGGTTGCTTCGGCAGTTTAACACGCTTTTACAAATGAAGCTGAAGTTTCCCAAGTTGTTAGTCGCCGTCGCAAGCAGTGGTCACCTCATGATTAAGGCTCATCATCCCCTAATCCTGTATCTAAGTGCCATCCGATTTCACTAGCGTCCGGATCGCCGGTACATTGTGAGAAACTTAAGTCTGGTAAATTTCCTTAAAAAAAATGGAACATCTTTGTTGTACTTTCATTGTTCGTAAGCTTGATTATTCGAAGGATCGTATAAAGAATTTCAAGACTGTGCTGTGTACTGCTCATTGTTGACAGCCGCCTGAATTGGTCAGTGTGTCGACTGCAACTGAAACTGGGGACAACAGAGTTTCGTTCTGTTACTAAACATTTTCATTTGAAGGATGAATGGATGAAGTTCATGAGGACTCTGCACTATATTGAAGACTATTTACTTTCAGATTAATTAATTTAAACGTGGCCGGACAAACATTCAAGGCGAAGTTCGTTACGGTCATCTAATTGAGGTCACCACAAAGCAAACCACTGACAAAATCCATGATATGGCAAAGCAAAACCGCAGAATAAAAAAACATGAGACTGTTGAGACTTTAGGCATCTCACCTGATCGAGTACATAATATCCTGCACGGAGAATTGGCTATGAAGAAGCTATGTGCAAAGTGCATGACACGATTACTCACAGTCGACCAAAAGAGCATCTGCTACAGCATTTCAACACAGTGTCTGGCGATGTTTAATCGCAATCCGCAATACTTTTATACCGATTGCTGATGAAACCTGAATCCATTATTTAACACCAGAGATTGCTTTACTTGGCATTAAAGACGCATGTCCTTTCATCTTCGTTGCATTTACCGGATAGCGTACACGATCAGTAATTTTGTTAAACAAACGATGATGTATTTCCGAAAACAAAGGAAGCGCCCAATTATTATTTAAGGCGATGTCAGTAATACCCTACGCTCCTTTTTCATAGACAAGTCTTCGTTCATTTTACAGACGACTCGCACATGGCAGTAGGTAAGTATTTTCATTTTGTATCACAGTCGATATAGAATCCTTATCAGCACAAACTGGGTGCCCAAATGCTTTGTACTTACGATATTCGAAGCCAGTAATGGAGTCGTCTACGACAATTTTTTCTCTCGCACTTAGTATATGACTCATTATCATCATCGTCACCATCTTCTTCTTCTTCTTCTTCTTCTTCTTCTACATCTTCACCATCGACCAACACAAGGTCGAATGAGAGCTCGCAAAAAAAAAAAAAAAAAATGATTTAAATGGCTCTGAGCACTATGGGACTTAACTGCTGTAATCATCAGTCCCCTTGAACTTAGAACTACTTAAACCTAACTGACCTAAGGACATCACAGACATCCATGCCCGAGGCAGGATTCGAACCTGCGACCGTAGCGGGCGAGCGGTTGCAGACTGTAGCGCCTAGAACCGCTTGGCCACTCCGGCCGGCAGAGAGCTCGCAGAGAATGGTGGTCATATCTATATGACTATATATCCTAGTGCTGACAGTGTCTGTCGATTGTAACGAGTCAAGATACTTTCCACTTTCTTATTATTTTTCGTTCTCGTCGTTTTCTTCGTATCCCTTTTTATCTCTGCAGACGCATTACCTGAATACGATATTCGTCACGTTAAGTGTGATGAAACAATTATTTCTCCTCAGTCGGATTTGCAAGATTCACGTCGTGATGAATATACTTAACTTTGTATATTGAGCAAGCAGTAAAGGAAACAAACGAAAAATTTGGAGTAGGAATTAAAATCCATGGAGAAGAAATTAAAACTTTGAGGTTCGCCGATGACATTGTAATTCTGCCAGAGACAGCAACGGACCTGGAAGAGCAGCTGTGTCTTGAAAGGAGGATTTAAGATGAACATCAACAAAAGCAAAACGAGGATAATGGAATGTAGTCGAATTAAACGGGGTGATGCTGAGGGCATTAGATTAGAAAATGAGACGCTTAAAGCAGTAAATGAGTTTTGCTATTTGGGGAGCAAAATAAATGGTGATGGTCGAAGTAGAGAGGATATAAAATGTAGACTGGTAATGGCAAGGAAGGCGTTTCTGAGGAAGAGAAATTTGTTAACATCGAGTATAGGTTTAGGTGTCAGGAAGTCTTTTCTGAATGTATTTGAATGAAGTGTAGCCATGTATGGAAGTGAAACGTGGACAATAAATAGTTTAGACAAAAAGAGAATAGAAGCTTTCGAAATGTGGTGCTACAGAAGGATGCTGAAGATTAGAGGGGTATATCACATAACTAATGAGGAGGTATTAAATAGAACTGGGGATAAGAGGAATTTGTGGCACAACTTGACTAGAAGAAGGGACCGGTTGGTAGGAAATGTTCTACATCAAGGGATCAGCAATTTAGGATTGGAGGGCAACGTGGAGGGTAAAAATCGTAGAGGGAGACCAAGAGATGAATACACTAAGGAGATTCAGAAGGATGTAGGTTGCAATAGGTACTGGGAGATGAAGAAGCTTGCACAGGATAGAGTATCATGGAGAGCTACATCAAACCAGTCTCTGGACTGAAGACCACAACAATAACAACAACTTTGAAACCTACCTTACCACGACTGGCACGCAAATGAGCTGATTCTATAATCTGACATTCAGGCGGTACTGCAAGCAGAAAATGACGTATCTGAGGCGCAAGACCAAAATTGTGGAATGAACAATCAGAAATGTTACAGTCAACGCACTTTCTGAATATTTACTGGATATTCTGTTATTTTTAAGGTTTCTTTCTCAGTTACATCTCTCACCAACACAAAGAATGTGCCTTTATTATCACCCAGCTTAAAATCAACATATAGAGAACTCAACAGCTCGCATTGTTTGAGAGTTTCACTGTAACTGATATTCAGTTGAACACTGAACAGAGTGGAAAAATCGTCGCCGAGTTCTAGGTTTCACAGTTATTCTGTCCGGAATTTCCACATAGCCTATATGATTATGAAAATTGAAGCTATTGTTTCTCGATATAATATTCGATATAGGACTGCAGGTAATAAGTTGAGTAAGGCAATTTCGTGAGCATGATGAGATCAATTTAGCACAGGGTTAAAGAGAGCAGTTACAACAGAGTTTTTAACGGACAGGCTCAACTCTACACCTTGCTCGATGATGTCAATTGTGATACTGACAGTATGCGGTAAGACACTTGCTAATTAGTCCAGAGTTCAGAAACTTTAAATAGGAAAGGCCACGGTTTTGATTTTAGGCAAATGAAACATATTGTAGTTATAATTTATTGTATAATTTTTGAAATACCTTACTATTTCAGGAGGAAGCGGTAAATTACCGAAACTTTCAAAGAAGAATACAACATTTTCATTCTTCTTGTAAGACATTCACTGTCAACCTGGTTCATTTTCCGTCTGTGGGTTAACAATCGCGCTCTCATAACTCTCAGGCATTTTGGGTAAAAAAATCTCTCGCAAAGAACACATCGGAAGCGTGGTTCACTCTCCATTCATCAAGAGCATTTCGGCTTTTCCTGCATTGGTAAATTCCATTGTCCACTCACGAGCTTCTGCTTGGACTGTTACACAATGACTAGCAAGTGACAATACACTCAAGGAACACTCAAGCACACTATAAGCAAACATCGCAGTAAGCAACTATGCAGGTTGAATAGCACGAAGGAATGTCGGTGTGGAAATTTTTCAAAATACGATACCTCGTAAACGAGTTGCAACTAGAATACTGCGACAAATACCACTGACATTTCCATTTATCCTAATTTTAGTTTTTTAATGTCAGTAGACATTGTTCCATCTAAAAAAGTGTATTCTGGCACAAAAATACACGTTCTAATTATTATTACAATCTGTTGATTGGCTAACAATACGAGCCCCTGTCTACCAAGCCATTCTGTGAAAACCACACATCAATGGCACTTACCATTTCCGCAATATTTGCAGTTCAAGTTTTACAAGAATCCTCGGTGTATTTCAAGATGTGAAGTATGCACTTGACCTCCCTGTCAGTCATATTACTGACGTTGCTGGCTTGCAACCACAGAATCACAAACATGGCGATTTATTTCTACATACAGTTAGAAGCATTATATCGTCCTTCCAGTTGAGGAAAAAAATATGATTACTAATCTTCTCCTTCATGAATATGGCCTTAGATTTAAGAATGTGTATATACATTCCAAATTACGTCAGTAATATAAGAATGAATTTCTAGCACAAGAGTTTGAGAACTGTTTATGATATTGGATACTTCACATTTTTGGATCCGCAGCTCGAGGTCCTGCGGTAGCGTTCTCGCTTCCCACGCCCGGGTTCCCGGGTTCGATTCCCGGCGGGGTCAGGGATTTTCTCTGCCTCGTGATGACTGGGTGTTGTGTGATGTCCTTAGGTTAGTTAGGTGTAAGTAGTTCTAAGTTCTAGGGGACTGATGACCATAGATGTTAAGTCCCATAGTGCTTAGAGTCATTTTTTGAACTTCACATTTTTAAGTAACGAAGATTTAATATCGCCTGATGAAGCGCTACTGCTTTCGATTTTTATTTTTTAAGATTTTGCTTGTGAAAAGTTAGAACACATGAAAGCCTACGTTTCTATGAGATGCCATTCTGGAACAGACAGCTCATATCTACATCAAACATATAGCAAAATTTCAAAACAATTAATTAAAGACAATGCTAATGTATTTTCTTTTCAAAAAAGTCTAACGTAATTTGAGGCATGTATTCAACGATCATGTTAACACAGATAAGACTTTTAACGTATTACTTGAACTTTGTGAAGAATCATCTAGTAAGGGTGCATATGAACTTCAAGTTACAAGCAAAGATGACTATTTAAATAACAGGCGATATCATATTAATTTCGATAACTAAATTTGTATGTGAGAGCCTGTGATGTGATGTAAATTGAGACGTTTGCTTGTAATTGGTTCAGTTGTGACTGAGCACTACATTTGTCAACCCGTTTCTCAATTCGATTGAATGGAAGGTCAGTCTCAAAAGTCAGGTGTTGAAACCTCGATGAAACATTTTCAGGAAACTGGCCTTGTTGCAAAATAGGCAGTCTGAAGCTGACTGTATTGGAAAAAGTATTTAGACCTGTTTTCCTACCGCTACACAGATGGGGAGAGATATTCGAAAGGGAGAATAAGACATACATTGACAAAGTATTTATGAAAGCAGAAGAAGAAGAACAATAACAAGAAGATTATGGTGCAGACGAAGATGCAGTAGAGTAAAAAAGTAAAATTGGAAGCACGGGGTAGACTGGCAATATAATTCTTTAACCAGCAGATAGAATGCGTGATACTATATACAGCATCAGATATGAACCAACAACAAGAGTGTAGATGAGTGAATTGTTAGAAGTAACTAGCCAACGAGATGATTGAATAATTCATAATGTATGATAGTCGGGAATGAGAGAATTGTATAACCTATTGTTTCAAACAAGACCTTCTAAAATGAGTTACGGAGGAAGCGATCTACAAAATTATGGTACAGTTCTCAAGGCTAACAATGCTCATAAGTGAAGCTATCTCTATGAAAAACCATTTAATTGAAAACGAGACTATAAATACACTCAAATCGTTAATCCTCCATTAAATAAAATTGGTGGATCACTAATGAGTGATGACGTATATATCAATCATAACGCACTTTAAGTTCGCGATTGGAAGAATCTGCGCCGAACCACGAGCACATATTGATTTGGCTAACTGGAACAATCCGAATCGGTTGGTGGAGTGATTAGTTTTTTGTTAGCTTCGAGAACAGTGGACAATAATTCCCACGATAATGAAATAATTTCTACTGAAGAAGAACTCCGCGAAGCATTATTATCACCTAAAAGTTTGTGATGTTTGAAAGTACAAGAGTGAAAGATTAGATACAGAACAAGTCCGCGTAGTTATGGATTTGGCTCGCACAGCATGCGTAGGATTATGAGGTTCCATGAAAGAATTAAAAGTATTAGCATCAGTATTATTCCAAGAGTATGGAGCGAGACAAACACAGTGTGCTTCAGATGACAGCATGCAAGATACCTTCAGACGTGCATAATATTATCTCCTGCAAGGATGCCTACTATTGCTGTTCGGAAAGAAGCTGCTGTAGTGAATCATTATGCCCACGTTAGTGGGAAATTCTCTCTCGATAATACAAATAAATATAGATGTGGTTCATCACGATTATTTCTTTATTTGTAGAACATCTCCTCTGCTTCTGTAGAGTATTGCAGTCGAGAGAGAAGATGAGTGCGATAAGTCGTAGCAAGTTTCAACTCGCTTTTTCGTGTTTCTCGGAAAATGACATGTCTTTCAGCTTGGTCAGGTCTATCTGTTTCCACAGACTTGTTTGTGGGAAACTTGCGTTTCCACGAATGTGATTGTGGAATCTCTGATTCTGTACACGAGATAAGAAACTCTCCTGGGGGGTGCGGGGGTGGGGGGGGGGTGGAGAAGGGGAATCTATAAACCGTTGGAGAGTCAACACTGAAGTCGCTGTCCTCGGAAAAGATGTAAGTACAAAAGGCACTGTTTGTAATACATATTTTGTTCATCAGTTACTTGCTGTATTACATGAAGGCAGAGATTCGATGTTACAGTGTTTGAAGAATCTATGGAACGCAGTTGGAGAAAGGGTGGCGGTGGCCGGTATGAAGCGCAAAACACATCACCATCAAATTTGAAGCAGTGGTGCTGGTTCATCTAAAGGACTGCAATATACATCTACCGTTAAGATTCTCGACCATCAGTCCCGCCGAACTCGAGTACCTTGCATAACACGTCGTGGAAAAGAGAATAAGACAGATACAGTCGATTTTTGTAAAATTGTTACGTAATTGTTCACGTGTATAAAAATGTTATTTTCAGTTCACAAAGTGGAGGAATGATATGTTAATATTAAATATTTAAAAGATGACTGTTGTGAATACCTGTTTTATTCCCAGGAGTGTTTAGATCTCACACAAAGTAAATGGAGATCTAAAAGGCCTTACAGAGGTCATTGGCCAAATAATACAATCGCTTTAGAAAGGGTGCTTTACCAATTTCAAACACTATGCTGTTTTTGAAGTATTGTTACGAATGTACTTAGTTCATAGAACGATTGCCACATTAAAGATACATTATTCATAATGTACACAGTTTCCCAGTACAAAGCTATTCAGTGTCATCAGATTTTGAAACATGTACTAATTTGCAAGAAATTAGTGTTTGAAATGCTGTAAAAACTGCAAAAGACGATGTAGAATGTGCATTAAATTCGTATATTTCCGCTGTTTATGAAAGTATAAGTTGTGAAAGTTCCCTGTGAAATTTTTTAATATAATATTTAAACTTTTGTTATATACTGTTTCTTTTCCTTTTATTTCCTCATTACTATATCATAATTACAAGGTAACTTGGTGCAGTTTTGGGTGTGTGACAAGAAATGATTTCTGGAGATTACATGTTTTTAAAGAGTATAGAATTTGGTGGATTATATAAAGAGATAGGAGTGTATGTAAATCATGCATAACTACGTCCTTGGTGTCATTTTAATATTGTGCCAGAGGTATGCTTATGTGCACAATCATCTTTGACTTTGACTTAAATCATTTAACTTGACACCATTTTTATGCATCATAATTTTTCATAGAGACCCGTAATTATACTTGTATATTAGACTGCGTTTAATGTTTAACATTTAATATTTGCCATGTACCGATTAAAGTTTACTGTTAAGCATTTAGTGTTTACTGTTAGCGTTTACCATGGAGAGTGTTTACCATTTAGCATTTATCATTAGGTATTTAGTGGTTACCATTTAGTGTTTAATTTTTAGTATTCAGTGTTAAGCGCTTATTGTTTGCCATTTAGCGTTTAACGTTTACTGTTAAGCATTTAGCATTTACCGTTTCGTACTTAGTGTTAAGCATTTACCATTTTGCATTTACTGTTAGGTATTTAGTGTTTCTCCTTTAGCGTTTACCATTATGCGTTTACCTTTCACCTTTTAGCGTTTACCGTTTAACATTTACTGGAGGGGGTGGGGTATAAAGCACACAATTGGTCTATTTCCATCAACTTGGATTTTTGATACTGTTCTATGGTTGGCTGGAGATAAGGTGGTAGGAAACAATGAATATCTTTGGCTTTCAAATGGAGGTTACATAATTTTTTTAACTGCATGTCTGGCAAATCATCGTAATACTACGCTCTGATTTGTTGATGATAGAGAGGATGGGGAGAGGGGGGAGGGAATCTACATCAGAAACAATGTAATTTGACACACCATTTAAATACTACACTCTGATTAGTTGGAGGTAGGCAGTAGGGGACGTGGGGTATGAAGTGCAGTTGGGTTGTTTCCATCAGCTTGGATTTTTAATACCGCACTTTGATTAACTCGACATAAGGTGGGGAGGGGACGGGCAGAGTGTTTTTTAACTTCCTACCGGCACAACTGGGCTCTTTTCTTACACTATACTCCGATTGGTCACATTCAAGAGCGGAGGAGGCGCCATAAAGTACACTGTTGGTCTATTTCAACATGTTAGGTTTTTAATACTGCACAATGACTGGCTGGAGATAAGGAGTATTGCACTGTGATTGATTAGAGATAGGGGTTCTTTAATTTACTAATGCAAGGGTTATTTCCTCCATATTGGATTTTTAATACTGCTCTATGACTGGATGGAGAGAGGGGGGAGGGGGGGAAGTGAAGGGGAAGGGGATGGGGCTTTTGATTTTCAGTTAGTGACTGACTGATTATTGACATCTTGAGTTCATGGTCATCGATCATGTCATACATGACCTTTAGGATCTCATTAAGACCAGGAAAAGGTCAGTGACCGTGTTCAAGGTCAGAGTGGCCAGAATGCCCAGGTGCTATGTCTGTAAAGATTCTAGCTGTCCCATAAGACAGATAGCTATACTACTACTAATAATTTTTCCATCGTTTAACTAAATCCAGGCAGGGCCTACTTAGTTCCCTATGCACGCAGGATTCACTACACGCATCGTGAACCCAATTAAGCTTCGTGATGTCTCTCCACTGTGGGCTGCAAGCCAGTTTTCGCAATTTGAACTGTGCTAAAGATGCTGAACTTGGTCTTCCAACAACTGTGAGTGTCTGAATTTTTGTAGCACTTTAGCACCCATGCTTCATTCTTCACTTAACTCGCTGAATACTAATTACTAACCTTTCGGAAAACAGACAGTCTTTAAGGAACCACAGAGACAGAGTTTTATATGCATTAAATGTGCACTGAAGTTGAGCAGTTCGTTCAGTTTTATGAATAAATGTCACGTGAATCAACTTAGTACACTAACTTCTCACTCCGGCACACCAGTCAACAGTCCCGAACTCAATTATCTCCACTGTCCCTTAACGAAAAACATATGAGATGGCACATATCGAAAACCGGTCCCGTGACCGGCCGTCATGATGAAATTAAATTAATGTTTCGTGTGACTTCAGCCGGACTGTCGTTTATTAGGAGTTGTAGAATGACAGGCATTGCTTATTCAAAAGGAAACATGCAACTACGAAAAAGTCCACCTTATATGTCGAAAGTTCGCTTCACAGTAAATTCAGTTACCAAAGCTTAGACGATATCAATATTCTATTAACAGTGGGCAGCTTTTACGTCTACCACTATCACCAGGCTGAAGCGTGCTCTTGGAAACTTATACGTGAACCCAGCAATGCCTGCAAATAACAGCAGTACAAGAAGGTTCCATCAACGATTGTTGCCAGAACGAGTGGTGCTGGTGGAAAAACTACAACCACTGCTGGTGGCTTCCATCAGCGTATCCGTCGCCACAAGGCCAAAGCTGCACAGTTGAAGAAGGTAGCACATAAACAATACTTCCGCTACCATTGAGAGAAGACATATAACCAATGGCTGATGCATCGGAGCATGCTCCACGCTAAGCTCAACTGCCGATAGCACCAATCGTAGTCAAATACTGTGGCGGTTAAATGGAACTTTAGAGTCATTGAATGGGGCCTATTGAAGAGTTGCTTACGCACTGGTGCTGACTGTGCTACAGGGAGGCCGCTTATGTATGCCAACGGGTAACGCCAGTGTTAGCACAAAATCACACTAGAAATCTTATTAATGTAGCAATCAGGAGGCATCCCATCTACATAAAAACCACGAGTCAGAAGGATACTGCAGTGGATTAGTGCTGCAGTAAGGTTGACCTTCCAGAGGGCGTAGCAGGGAAACAGGAGGCATCCCATCTACATAAAAACCACGAGTCAGAAGGATATGAGGTGAAACAGTCGAGTGTGTCAAGTCACTTAAGACATGTCAATTGATGTCCCTAGGCATTACTGCTGACGGAAAACGTCGCCGTGGACGATGCTTCAGGATCCGCGTTTTTAACTATGTGGTGAAACGCAGCTGTAGGTCAATCCAATTCGTGAAGACTGCTGAAAAATCACTGTACCAGAGAATGCCCAAAAGTGAAGATTGATAGAGCTGTCGCATGCGCCAACTGCAAAGAAAATTATATCGCCAGCTACCAGGACGCTCCGACTTCAAGAGAACAATTACTTAATAGAGAGCACAGAAGCTGCCACAATGCGGAACGTAATGAGCTATCTCAGATCACTTGCTGCACTTCAGTCCAAGCAGCCTCCAACCACCCGCTCACAGCAACCACCAACTGAAAATATCTGCCCTCTGGATGGCAAACTTCACTGCAGTGGATTAGTGCTGCAGTAAGGTTGACCTTCCAGAGGGCGTAGCAGGGAAACTGCACACCAACAAACATGACTGACTATGATCGTACGCTAATGGCATCCACGTTCAAGACGCATTTTACCAGAAAAGAAGCCACTCAAGAATGCCAAGAGTGCAAGACTCACTAAAAACCAGGAGTTCATGTCAATGTATCTAGCATTAGATGTTACTCCAACACCTTCTAATGTCGAATCCTACCTTGAAACTTGCATTTGACAAACACAATTGGAGCCGTCTCCTGAGAGCTGCTGATCGAGCAAACGCCATCATCTTGGGGACCATTTAACTCTACCATCTACTCTTCTAGAGGTCACCCTTATGTCCACGATATTGTGGTTATCGAAAGTATCCCATAGTATTTTATGGCAACAACATGGACTGCTACAATTAATAAAATATTTCGGATTATCATGCTGCGGTCGAAGGGATTTCGCTTTAAAACCTGACGTTTCGTCTCCATCTGCGGAGGACATTTTCGAGGGGGATCGTAGCTTTGTTGAATGTCCGATTCACACCCAGGCTCGCTACTGACTACAGTAAAATTAGACTTCCGCGCAGTGGCGTGACGTCACATGTTTTGAATAGCAGAGCGCAACTGGACGTTGTCGACTACCGTGGTCTGCTGTTACTGTCATACCATGGTAGGAGACTGGTACACATCTTCTTCAACACCGGAATCTAAATTTCCTCCTCCCTATTCAAATTCCTGGGTGTTTCACAATCTTTATGGCCTCTCTGTATGGCCTTTCGTGGTGCCAGTACTCGAGTCCGGACAAAATGAATGTGGTGGTCTCCTGGCTGTAAAGCATGTTCCGCAACAGCTGCTCTGTCAGTCTCCCCTCTTCTGCAATTACCCTTGTGCTCTTCGGGTCGCTTCTTGACATTTATTTTTGTAGTACCCACGTACACCTCCCCACGACATCCCGGTAATTTACACACCACACGGAAGATACAAGGGCGCATAAAATCGAACAAGGAAGCTCGCCAACCGGTGGAAGAAGATGGAATTCATAGGATTTCGTGTAGTTGTGGGGAGGTGTACGTGGGTACTACAAAAATAACTGTCAAGAAACGACTCGAAGAGCACAAGGGCAATTGCAGAAGAGGGGAGACTGACAGAGCAGCTGTTGCGGAGTATGGTTTATAGCAGCTTCAAAGAGTCTCCTCCAGTCAGTGGCTATTAGAGCTATTGACCTGACAACCCTCAAAGTACGCCACGAAAGGCTGTACAGAGAAGCCATAGAGACTGTGAACACCCCAGGAATTTCTCTAATTTTGGTACTTTCTGTGGTCCATTTTCCTGGAAGTAAACTTTTTGTCGTCCAGAAAAGTACAGAGAATGTTTGAAGACAAAAATTAAAAAATCGATTTTTTGCCAGTTACAGTATCAACGTACAAGTCCCCTTAATTAATATCTATATCAACTGTTACATACTGGGTAATAACACACGAAGTTTCATATACGCTGAAGATCTCGCTCTCTCTTCCCAGAATGAGACCTTTGGATAGGTGGAACTAAATCTTAGCGCAGCTTTGGAGCAATTAGATAAATACTGCTGTAAGAACTAGTTAAAACCAAATGCCAACAAACTACGAATGTGCGCATTCCATCTGAGGAACAAACTGACCGTTAGGAAACTTCCAGTTACTTGGAGAGAAGTGCAACTGGAACACTATTTCCAGTCCATATATCTTGGAGTCACTCCTGACTGGTTTGTCTTCAACGAAAAAGTTTCTGAATGTAAAACAAAAAGTACTGGCAACAAGCAACATATGGCTAAGGAGAAACAGCAAAAACAGTTATAACTACAGATTTATCTTTTTGTTACGTTGCAGGTGAATATTCTAGTTCTATTTGGTGCAGTTTTGCCCCTCCCAAACAAGTGGGTATTACTCTTAATGAGTAATGTAGAGTCATTACTGGATGTCTGAAACGTATACAGCGGCAGAATCATTTAACTGGAACTGCCCTTCCAGACATTAGGCGTGAGATAGGTGCATGCAGAAGAAGGTATATCTTCCTCCAATAAACACCCATTAAGTGATCACCATCATGATTCTTCAGGACTCACGTCCAGGAAAAGTTTCTTGGCAGTAGACTTGTTCCCAACTATGTATGTGAAAGTCGAGGACTGAATACCACTGGATAACACCATAGGAGATTCTGACTGTTCACTTCACTCACGAAAGATCCTGTGGAAAGCTCTGAACCGGCTCAGAGCTGCAATCGCAAGGTCAAAAGACATTTTACAGAAATGGGAGTATTCCACATAATCAGCCCTTTGGGGTTCTGGAGTTCAATAAACTACAGAGCCCTTATACCACTGTATACTATATCATCCATGATATACCACTGATGACCAAATCTCTGCAAGTTTTGGAGCTGTTGTAATTGTCAAATATTGGATGAAAATTGCTTAGATTGTCATTTTGTGTGTTTTCACGTTATTTTAATGTACACCAATGTAGACTATGTCACTGCCTTTTAATTTTTCAATTAGCAGTTAGTTTATAAATGTTCTTATGTTTATTTATGGATGCATCTTGCATGCTGCCGTTTGATGCGTTTGACCTGAATAAGTAAAGGGAATATCTACATTTGTGATGTGTGTGCTGCAGTGAAGGCTAGCTCAGTACGAGACGCAGATATTAATGTCACAGACTGCTGCCTAAGCGACACCACCATCAATGCCACCAGGGAGGCAGGCCCTACTCCCAGTAGGATGCCTTGAAACCACTACCACAGAATCTTTTTCATCTTATCACCTCGGAGAACAAGGTCTGTTGAGAGTAGGACTCTGGCCGGCCGAAGTGGCCGTGCGGTTATAGGCGCTGCAGTCTGGAACCGCAAGACCGCTACGGTCGCAGGTTCGAATCCTGCCTCGGGCATGGATGTTTGTGATGCCCTTAGGTTAGTTAGGTTTAACTAGTTCTAAGTTCTAGGGGACTAATGACCTCAGCAGTTGAGTCCCATAGTGCTCAGAGCCATTTGAACCATTTTAGAGTAGGACTCACTAGAGCTGCTGGAAACAAATGCCTGTTGAACCGCCCCAGGAAAGAAAAAAATATATAAAAACAGATATTCACTGAAATGAGGAATGGGCAAGAAGAATCTGTTTCTTGATGCTGGACATCATTACTGCCTGGCAAGCCATCAGAAAATTTCAGTGTCAGAACAAGAAGCTGCTACCGATCTACGTTGGATATAACGTAATTTCTGAAGTTCAACGAAGAAGGGACCGCGCTTGAGGGTGTTTTTGCTCACGATTTCAAACCTGTCTTTGATGGTCGAGGAGAGGCAGCCCCAATATCTTGCCGCCAAAGCTGAAGTTGTCAAGATTGCCTTGATGTCAGAAGAAGTAATGCACCACATTCTTCGCCTAAAAAGTTGAAAGGCTTCCTGTTGAACCAGTTTAGCAACCTACTGGTAAAATAGATGCTGCCTGAAGCATGTACCACAATTTCCAAAGTCCGCAACCGGGTTATTTCAAGTAGCCGCTACCCAGTAGCATGTAAATATATAGAGGTGATGGCACTTTGCAAGGCAGGAAAGGACACACGACAGCCAGACAGGTTAATCAGCTTCCAGCTCGTGCTCTTCAAGTTCATTGTACTACATGCGCCTACACCAGGACATCAAGGCTGAACAGCTGCTGCCAAATGCCCAGCTTGGTTACTGTCACACGTACGTGACATCGGAACAGCTAATGGGACTAGTAGCAAAGCACTGGATGCTTTAGAGTACCAGGAATTCTTCAAATCATAACTGGCAGGCAGGACCTTCAATGTGACGACATAGGAGGATCTTTCTACTAGGCTACACACGCTGCCTGCAGTACCCCGATAATCAGAGCTGGGGCTGATACTTTACACGCATTGTATTGTTGATGTTCTCGTCATCAACAGACTCCAGCTTCTTATTTACTTTGATAATACGTCCATCTTCATCTGGGGATTCATCGTTCATGCTGTATTGCGCTTCTTCCACTTATCCATCACAACCTTTCAGACTTGGCAGTTAATTAGACTTAAATTTAATTTTGCGAAAAGCCAACCCATTATCCTCGCAAATACATCCCTTCCAGATGACTGACGCAGCTGCAAGTTAATTTCAGTGACGTCTCATCGGTGAGGTGTGCACGATATCCAGACGTCAATCTAGACTGAAAATTTACGGGGTGTCTGCTGATCGGGGAAGTCACAGGGAGGGAACAGAAAGTCTAGAACTCTAGATGCCACGTACCCGCAACCAAAAGTCTAATGCATGCGCTCCTACAGTAAGTTTCTGTAGTGCGAAGAAACGCTGTGAACAAATACATCCTACAGCTACAGTATATGCAGAAAAAGGCACTGAGGCTTGCCTGTCACCTGCTATAAGGCTTCTCTTTGAGATGCCACAGTGATACCATCTAATTCCTCTCACTCTGCGGCCTTTACTACTTGACTGCACTCGAATCCTGCTGGAAGACAACACCGGTTAAGAGTAGACTAATAATAATAACTGCAGGGATAATGAATGACAATAACTACGGTCGCAGTAATTAATATAAAGTAACCCAATAAGAAAGTTGACGATAAATAAAGTGAAGAGATCACAAACAACAAAAGAAGATTTTGTGGGCATAGGTGGTTTCAGACTGTACAATAGTGCAGTGAGGCCCAGAGACAGAAAGAGAACAGGTCAATTGCAGTGGTAAGACGATGCATCACTCTTTGCAGGAACTAATCTACTATAGGGGGGGGGGGGATATCACTTTAATTGCAACTTCTCCATCAGAATATAAAATTAACTGTGAAAGAGAACAGTGACAGAAAGACACTGCTGCTTTTCTACGAAGTTAAATAGACTGCTGCGGTACAGGACTTTGCCTCACTGAAAGTAACTAACGAGCTTTCAGAAAATACCTGTGTTCTGCAGAATGTGTGAACTCTGTTTAGTCCGTGTTCATCCCATTAAGCGTATTTTATCCACAGATCTGCATGGAGGAGTTCTTATCAGAAAATTTGTCTGAAAGAACCTTCAGGTGAGAAAATAGTGAATTTAAACCCTCTGACATTCAAAGTCATTGTTCTGACATTCGAAGTCATTGTTTCTTCCCTGTTATTTACAACTGAAAATACCTTGCATCTGAGTAGCTCTTGTAGAGTGAAATACAGCAGAGTTCGGTACAAAATGCTACAAAAAGAACAGAATCATTTTGCTTCCCCATGTCGCCTCCGCACATGGTACATCAGTCAAGAAAATATCGAAAAAATTTGATGTTTTTCGGACTTGAGAAAATGGTAGGCAACTCAAAAATAAGAGTACAAGCAACTGTGAATATGGACAGTGTTTTTTTTTTTGGAGAAGTGTACAAGACAGTGCTATACGATGAACAGTGCGTTAGGTACAAATGATGAAGCTTTCAGTCATTCGCAGTCATCTGGCGGGAGGAGCGCTACGACGGTCACCTGTGATGATTCTAAATTGCTGCACCTTTACCGCATTTAAAATTGACTGTCCGAATCAATATTGGTTATCTAACAGGCAGATTAGTGTTCTGCGAGAATTCTGGGGTGGAGCAAGTGGCTATATCAACCAATCAAGTTGTTAGAAAACATTACTGAATGTTTCTGGTATTATTCAGCCAGTAATTAGGTCTATATCACATTGTCAAAATCCTTCGAAAAAGCTTTTATAAAACTAGAGCCATGCTCTAATTCTTATAAAATATATGATACCAGTATCCTAGATACCGTCAAAGTTTTTGCAAAACGTCTTCTATAAAAGATGCTTGGAAAAGGTCTTTTATAGCGTAATAAGGGCCTTGGAAAACATGATGAGGCAACATAACTCCAACATGTATCCAAATCGAGTAACATAAATATATCCCTTCGAATTTCCAGAAACTTAAAGAACGCAGCTCACATGCTGCATAATATAACCAAAATATATAACTGACAACTCAAAAACTGTAATCGACGTCACGTTAGTGTAGAAAAGAAGTAATAAGATTAAAGAAATGCGTTAATATGGCGCCTATTAATATCAAACGTGAACAAAACCGAGGAATTGAGAGAAAGTTTGTTAGTTTCTCACAGCATACAGCACAATCATGAAAACTTTGCTACAAATCTGCTGCAAATTACAAGATAATAGTAGCCCAACTTGTCTGTATGGCAGTAAAATGCAAATCAGCAATAGAATGGAATTCATGCCAAGGAAATGAAGTTTCCGAGAGAAATGAGAGGTTGCGGCAGACTGGATCAAATTAGTAGTGAAGACAATAAAGACTGAAGATCTTTTGAATACTTGGCGAACTCACAAAAGACTTCTAAGAATGATTCGCCCGTGTTCTTAGAATGAGCAACAAGCGGTTACCAAAACAACATCTTAAAATACGACCAGTTGGCAAAATATGTTTGAGCAGAAAAAGGACGACCTGGACTTGTGAACTGGAAGAGACACAGAGGACTAACCTGTGATATAGACGATGATGACATAGTGAGAAATACTGAAGCATTCGAAAGAGTAAAGGGAACAAGAAGTCTCCTGTGATCAGCAGAAGACGAAGTGCGGGAATGTCAGACACATATTAAAGAAGACGTTTCTCAAAAATTATAATTGGAGAAAACACAAAATGCAAAAACAGAATATTCCGTATGTTGGATGATTTGAGAGAAGGAAAATCCTACCAAGAACTGAAGAAAACAGCAAGGAAATAAAGGAGGACAAAGTGAAAGGGAAACCTGCTTTTTTCATATTTATATACAGTGATAAATGATAATCAAAGCTTTGACTCTCTCGACCTCAATTTACCATTATTATAACCGTCACCATCATTCTTATTATATTATCTTGATCTCTATTACCATCGTTATATTTGAAGCAGAATAATTTTCAGCTGCAACTACTATAAGAAGCTGATCGTGAGTATTACTATATGACATAGGCTTCTAGTAGAGACATTCCATCTAAAAAAGTATGGATGTTTTACGCATCTATTGATGTCGAATACAGTAACGTTAAAGAGCTTTTAAAACTAGAATAGCTACTTAACCAACCATCATGGAGTTCATCAGCTCGAGCACATTCATCCTTGGCCCAAAGGAACGGTCTTCCTGCAACAGAGCGTACTAGTTAGTTCATTATAATGGTAGCTACAATAAGTGACAAATTTGGCCAAAATACAAAGGAGACTAGCGAGAGATACAGAAAAAAAAATTAACAAGTTAACAAGCTTGCACACTATGAATGTTTTGCTAATGATCACAGTTTAGAATGTGAAGCATTTCATTACTTAATAGCTAAATACGACAGTTATTAAAGGAAACAATAGTTTTTATCAATTTGATATGGTTCCGACTTGACATAAGGAATCACTTGAAGACAGTATTTGTGTTATCTACACTCCTGGAAATGGAAAATAGAACACATTGACACCGGTGTGTCAGACCCACCATACTTGCTCCGGACACTGCGAGAGGGCTGTACAAGCAATGATCACACGCACGGCACAGCGGACACACCAGGAACCGCGGTGTTGGCCGTCGAATGGCGCTAGCTGCGCAGCATTTGTGCACCGCCGCCGTCAGTGTCAGCCAGTTTGCCGTGGCATACGGAGCTCCATCGCAGTCTTTAACACTGGTAGCATGCCGCGACAGCGTGGACGTGAACCGTATGTGCAGTTGACGGACTTTGAGCGAGGGCGTATAGTGGGCATGCGGGAGGCCGGGTGGACGTACCGCCGAATTGCTCAACACGTGGGGCGTGAGGTCTCCACAGTACATCGATGTTGTCGCCAGTGGTCGGCGGAAGTTGCACGTGCCCGTCGACCTGGGACCGGACCGCAGCGACGCACGGATGCACGCCAAGACCGTAGGATCCTACGCAGTGCCGTAGGGGACCGCACCGCCACTTTCCAGCAAATTAGGGACACTGTTGCTCCTGGGGTATCGGCGAGGACCATTCGCAACCGTCTCCATGAAGCTGGGCTACGGTCCCGCACACCGTTAGGCCGTCTTCCGCTCACGCCCCAACATCGTGCAGCCCGCCTCCAGTGGTGTCGCGACAGGCGTGAATGGAGGGACGAATGGAGACGTGTCGTCTTCAGCGATGAGAGTCGCTTCTGCCTTGGTGCCAATGATGGTCGTATGCGTGTTTGGCGCCGTGCAGGTGAGCGCCACAATCAGGACTGCATACGACCGAGGCATACAGGGCCAATACCCGGCATCATGGTGTGGGGAGCGATCTCCTACACTGGCCGTACACCACTGGTGATCGTCGAGGGGACACTGAATAGTGCACGGTACATCCAAACCGTCATCGAACCCATCGTTCTACCATTCCTAGACCGGCAAGGGAACTTGCTGTTCCAACAGGACAATGCACGTCCGCATGTATCCCGTGCCACCCAACGTGCTCTAGAAGGTGTAAGTCAACTACCCTGGCCAGCAAGATCTCCGGATCTGTCCCCCATTGAGCATGTTTGGGACTGGATGAAGCGTCGTCTCACGCGGTCTGCACGTCCAGCACGAACGCTGGTCCAACTGAGGCGCCAGGTGGAAATGGCATGGCAAGCCGTTCCACAGGACTACATCCAGCATCTCTACGATCGTCTACATGGTAGAATAGCAGCCTGCATTGCTGCGAAAGGTGGATATACACTGTACTAGTGCCGACATTGTGCATGCTCTGTTGCCTGTGTCTATGTGCCTGTGGTTCTGTCAGTGTGATCATGTGATGCATCTGACCCCAGGAATGTGTCAATAAAGTTTCCCCTTCCTGGGACAATGAATTCACGGTGTTCTTATTTCAATTTCCAGGAGTGTACAAGCAACGTTCCAAGACAGTTTACACGGAAAGTAAAATCCATTGTTGCATCCTCCTTCCGCGACATCCGATAAGCCACACATGCCTCCCTGGGTCGTGCAAATGGCGAGAACCTCAGGTAGCTGAGTCTTTGTTGGTCGAGTACGGATTTGAAGAACCTGGTGTTCCTGATCTAATGTTTGGTGAGCGCCGCCATTCCTCTGTAACCATAAGCTCTAGGCATGCTTCTTCGGCAGTGTGTGGCCTACCGTGCAACATTGTGTGCTCCACAAGGAACAGAGATCTTGATTAGTCGCCCAAATCGTAAGGATGGTACAAACATTTACTCAAGAAACTCAGTCTCAAGATGTGCTGCATGCTATTGAGGCGAAACATTTGTTAGTGGACAACATATGGGAAGCTGCTGCACCTCCATTGCATAAGGCAAAGGCAAACCCAAGCAAGCGATTCTCTGTTTTCCTGGACTTTTATTTCACCATCTACTCGTGTGAATACTATGGCATCCACGATTCGCAAAAATTCACTCCCATCTGGTTAGGTAATCCGTTTGGGAGGGAAAACACTTGTTTAATAAACAGAGCTAGGCAGAACAATTCTCGTCAGCAATCATTTTCATATGTGAAGGCAACGTGTGCTAGAAAGGTATGAGCAGTATGAGTAAATGTGTTTATTGTATTATGAAGGTATATTCGCGAAGGTATCACCCTTCTACATTGCAATAGTCCTCAAAAGTTTGTCTGGGTCTCTAGAATCCTTTAACACAATGCGGAACGGATCAACGTGGCCCTTACTAACAGTGTGATATGGGTCTTAGAACCACAGAAACGTCATACTCGCTTTCAGTGTGGGTTCGAAACATTTAGTTCAAGCTTCGAGAACCCAACGCTGTTAAAATGGCAATATGAAAATGTTCTCTGTGTGATAAATACACAACGGTCTATTCCATAATCTTGAGAGCGCCTACGGCATTGCTTGGAGGCATAACTTCATCAGACAGCTCCACAAACGGAGCTGCCGCAGGTTTCTGCTCTAATCTGTATGGTTCTTAGTTTCCAGAGGGTTTTTTCAGATGTCGGTCGGTGATGCTGAGACAGAGCATGGACCGACTAAGAGTCGTTGACACTGCAGTACCGATGAAAATCTACAAATCAGATGCACAAATGAGGGGACGAAGTTGGGACAAATTCTTAACCCTTATAAGTGAATTAGAAAAAAGAGGTACTCTGAATTTTTAAAAAAAGACGCATCACGAAAGAATTATACAAATGCGGCGGAAATCGGTAGATGTGATGTACATGCACAGAAAAACAAATGATTATAATTTTAGAAAAAGTGGATGATTCATTCAAGAGAAAAAGTTTCACAAATTAAACAAGACAATAAAGCGTTGGTCTATCTCTGGCCCTTATGCAAGCAGTTATTCGGCTTGGCTGTGATTGACAGAGTTGTTGGATGTCCTCCTGAGGCATATCGTGCCAGATTTGACCAATTGCCTCGTTATGTCGTCAAAATCCCGAGTTGGAGGAATCCACCCATAATGCTCCTAACGTTCTCAATCGTGGAGAGATCCGGCGACCTTGCTGGCCAAAGTATGTTTCGACAAACAGGAAAACAAGCAGTAGAAACTATCGCTGTGTGAGGACAGGCATTATCTTGCTGAAATGGAAGCCCAGGATGGCATGCCATGATGGACAACAAAACGGGACCTAGAATACCGTAGACGTACTGCTGTGCTGTAAGGATGCCGCGGGTGACAACCAAAGGAATTCTGCTATGAAAAGAAATGGCACCCCAGACTACCACTCCTGACTGTCAGGCTGTATGGTGGGCGACAATCTGGCCGGTATCACGCTGCTGTGTGGGGCGTCTCCAAACACGTCTTCAACCTGGAATATCTCTGAATGGAGTAAACAGTCTTCAGTGACGAGGCCTGCTTCGAACTGAGCCCTGATGACCAGCAAAGACATATCTGGAGACTGCCTGGACAGTAATGGGATACGAACGTGACTGCCATCCGCCATATGCCCTGACAACCAGGAGAGATGGTGTGGGGTGCCATTTCTCTTCATAGAAGGACGCCCTCGGTTGTCATCTGCCGTAGCCTTACAGCACAGCCCCTTTTTGTTGTCCTTGATGGCAACCCATTCTGGGCTTACTTTTACCTACATAATGCCCGCCCACACACGGCGAGTGTTTCTACTGCTTATGTTTGTGTTTGCCAAATCTTTCCTGGTCATCAAGGCCGCGGGATCTCCTCCCAATTGAGAACGTTTGGGGCATTATTGGCAGAGCTCTCCAGCCAGCTCGGAATTTTGACGATCTTAACGCGCCAATAAATATAATTTGGCACGATACCGCTCAGGAGAACATCCAACAACTCTGTCAATGCCAAGCCGAGTAACTACTGCATAAAGGCCAGAGGTGGACCAACGCGGAACTGACTTGCTCTGTTTGTGAAGCCATCTCATTTTTCTGAAACTGCAATCCTTTATCTGTAAATGTATTTCATATCTACCGATTTCTTCCGTCCTTTTCAGATAGTTCCTTCTTGTTGCGTCTGTTTTTCTTTGTCTTAGATTGTACATTCTCTTATCGTGGTATAAAAAAAATGCATTGTGGTGGAGCGAGAACAGATCGCAGAGTGTTTTGCCTGTTGGACTGCACTTCTTTCGTTCCAACATCCAGTAAGAGTAGACATGCACTGTGCGGTGCGCGAGATAGCACAACAAATCAGATTTTTAAGAGAGTAATAAATCGCTGAATTTGTTTTAGTCAGAAACTGTTCTCTTTGAAGTTTTGAAGTGATAAATCACACAACTAGTCCGGTATTCCACTTCTATGAATACTTTTAGTTTGATTTCTTCTTCTTTCTTTTTCCGTTTGGGTCATCTAAGAACCACTCGCCAATTTCAATGCTGCCTTCTTTGTTCTTCTTTCTTCTTCCTCCAACATTCTTTCATCTTCTCACTGTGTATCCTTTATCTCTCCTCAGACCATTTGGCAAAGTCGTCCGTAAATGCTATGTAGTGAATTGCAATATCTTTGGTCTTAGTCCCCAGTCTTATTGATGATAGCTTATGTTCTATTTTATATTTCCATTCTCTTACTGTTATCTCTAGGACGCAGTTGAGAAGAAGTGGAAACAGGCCGTCAGCTTGCTTGTACCTGTTTTTATTTTGAATCTGTTATTAGATATTTCACCCCGAAACTTTACATTTGATTTGGTGCCTGTGAGCGTGTCAACAATAAGGTTTGCTAGTTTAGATTTAATATCAAATTCTCGCATCACTTTATTTAGTATTTCCCTATCAAATGAATCAACTGACTTTTTAAAATCTATGAATGTCCAACTACATCTTTAGAATTTCTAAGTCTGTGACGGATTATGGGTTTCAGGTTGAAAATCTGTTCCGAGCAAGATCTACCCTTTCTAAATGCTCTTTGATATTCTCCCAAACGGCTATCACGTGTTGCTTCTACCTTGTTTAGTAACATTGTTGAAAATAATTGATAACCCTCTACTGGCAATAGAGATATACTTCTGCAGTTATTTACATCAGGCTAATCAACTTTCTTGTGCAAAGGATGGATACAGGTAACTTTCTATTCTTCTGAGATCTTTTCAGTTTGCCATATTTCTTCAAACTTAATCTGAAGGTTAGTTACAATTTTTGGTTGGGACCATTTTATAAGTTCAGCTGTATCTGCGAAGAATTCCTTTTGAACTCGACTTTGGAAAGATACCAAGGATGCTCCGACTCATCCTTACGGCAGATGTTAGGACTCCGCAGAACCCTAGGTTCCAATGCGCTACATAAAGCAATGGTGGTTTTCTCTTTCGAGTTACCACTTATTTTTAGCGGCCTTTCCATTCTGCATTTGAAATTGTACATTGAACATGATAGGAAATAAATTCCAAGAAAAGATCGGATTGTTAATCCGAAATGATTATTTTTCATGGTTTTCTACATTAGGTTCTTCCGCTCTCTCTGCCGTAAGGAACTATGACTCCTTTTCCGCCTTTGAGACCGTTGGCGAGGTTTCATTTGTAATCACAGGCAGGGGACCTCACATGGTGCTACCATCTGGAGCCAAATGGACCCAGGTTTTTTTTTATGAAGTGTTATTTCTCCTGCTGATCCTTCCTCATCACTTGCAAGATGAGGCTCTGGGCTTGGGACCGATAGCATGATTTATTACCATCATAAATTATTACTCTATTTTTATTTTCATTTTATCATTGTGTCACAATTACATTTGATTTATCCTAGTAACTAGTGTCGATTGCAGCCATACATTTTCAAACCAACTTATACAATGTTGCAATACTAAAAAACGTGTGGTAAAAATAACACTAACGTGACATAATGTGCACAAGTCTTAATATTTCAATTAGCATGTTGGTCATGACTTCTGATACCTACCACAGTAACACTGCACTGACTTCCTTGGGTAACATCCACGCAACACATAGTGATACAACAGATATAGTGTAATCTTAATACATGCGTGATACACTGAACAAATAAAACTGCACTTAATGCATGAACGCAAATTTACAGGAAGTCAACAGGTCTACACGTACATGAATCTTCCGTAATTCATAGTTGAGCGTGTGGCAGAAAGGATTCATCGTATCACTTTCACACTATTTCTCTATGTTTCATTCTCTAAAATTGTGCAGGAAAAACGAACACTTAAATTTTTCTGTGCGAGGTGTGTTTCCCCTTATTTTATTATATTTATTAATTACTTATAAGTGTATTCACAACAGTGACCCAAGTGGTCAATTAATGAGGTAAGGAAAACCTCCCAAATGATTGTGAACGTTTAATAAACTCCCGAAAGAGATTTTCAATCGGCAGCGGAGTGTGTGCAGATTTTTTTAATATATAATGTGACAGGGACCTCCCGTCGGGTAGACCGCTCGTCTGGTGCAAGTCTTTCGATTTGACGCCACTTCGGCAACTTGCGCGTCGATGGGGATGAAATGATGATTAGGACAACACAACACCCAGTCCCTGAGCGGAGAAAATCTCCGACCCAGCCGGGAATCGAACCCGGGCCCTCAGGATTGACAGTCTGTCGCGCTGACCACTCAGCTACCGGGGGCGGACTCCGCTGAAATGAAATAGTTTGAATAGTTAATAAACTGCAAATTAATATAAGCTACTTTTGAGTTTCATAAACTGGTATTGTACGGCGTTTATGCCTTCATTTTAGTTTCATAAGCCTGTGTTACATGTCTGGTCGTTGCAGTTGGTTTGTAAGTTGCATTAGAAACGATAGATTAAACGAGTGATTATTTGTTGAGAAACTCATTGATTTTTCGGTTAGGCGATGTTTGCCCTGAGTGGTACTGGTTGACTCGAAGAACCTTCTCATCCCTCAAGCGCACGGGATCTCAGACGCTACCTAATAATTGTGCTGGATTTTTTACATGATGGGTACGATTTTCTTGCATGCAATCACAATGTATGACGCGAGTGTTCACATTTGTATTCTCCTTTACATGTTATTTAATTTTATATAGTATCCATCCCCTAATTTTTTTGTGGTACCTGAATACTGGGTTTACATCTTGAAACCTGGGTCATGTGTACAATTTAATCCTACTCTGTATGATAGTTGCCATAAATGCTACACGTTTGATCTAAATGCCTATATGCATACATCTCCTTGTCTCCTCACAAAGAATAACCGCACCGAAGTCACATACCAAATAATAAATTACATTCGCACCTTGCGCGGCATAAACAGTACCTATTTTTTTCTCCACATACATCATCACGTTGTGTACATCACCACCACACAATCTTAACGTTTGCAGAGGCTGGACCTTGGGGACACATTCAGTTAAACAACCTATGTGAACAGCAGACTCGCAAATCATCAGATGTGCTTGTGACAATAAGTCAACTCATTCAACTTTTTTTTTCTTTTGCTTTCCCTGCACATCCCAAACTTTGAATTCAATTAATTTCTCACAAACACAACAGACAAGTCTTCTTCATCTAAGTAACCCCCACTAGACTAATCACATGCAATCAAAACACTTGTCACTAATGTCCTAATACAGCTCTTCCACAAAGGGTGTCACATTGCTTAAATGACGGGGACTAGAGGATCTGTGTGACTTCAGAGATTCAACCTCACTAACATTAGTATGTACAAATCGTCTAATGCACAGTGGCTCATAGTACAGTAGGAAATATTTAAGACACAAACCCCTTAGCCTATTGGAACTTTTATGCGATTTGATAAACATTTTCTGACCAATGTGGTACTGTCTAAAATTTCCTATCATATCGGGAAATTCCTTTCGATTCCTTCCAGCCGTTTGTATTTTCTATATGGACGTGGAATCTCCTGTCTTATGTCTTACGTACAGTTACTGGTGGAAGAAGAGGGGCAGTGTGCGAACCGCTGTTCATTACATCCTGGAAACTGGGTAAAAAGATATCTCACAATACAGCTGGCGAAGAATACCCAATTCACGCATGATTCTTCTTGCAAGATTCGAGCTGGGGTGGGAAGCGGAAATAAAGACATCTGATCTTGCACCTCCGCAGCTTTGCCTTCCATGAATGGGAATGAAACAGCTGACCATTGCGAGAGATCAGTTTCTTCACTCTGCCCACTCGATGTGTGAATCCTTTCTGGAATGCCACAGACACTATTTTCCTAGTCGATCTGTTAATAATACAAATGTTATTAAGTTCGACGTCAGCTCTAACATGATTAACACGTAACAGAATCCGGTTCTCGCTGTCGGGAGTGGTCCTAGGAGATGTGTGGCCCCAAGATGACGTTATCTCTCCAGGATTATCTGAAACAGGGGTATTGATGTGAAGCGATGTAACGCTTGGCCTTATACTGACAATACCTTCTGCATTCTTTGTTCCATGTTGTTAAAATAACGTGTGGCTTGTAACTTGAAGAAATGTTTTTGGAATCCACAGTGGTCATAATTCAAATGAATATGCCAGATTAGGTTGCTGATGAGCTCATCAAGTTTACAAAATAGCCAGATCGAATTATCGAGATCTCACCAACGAAACAAGACACCCTTTCGTAGTACATGAAATTTTTTGACAGCCATTTCTTCCTGGTTTCATACTTTGTTTTTCAACACTCTGAATACTGGATCGCAATCCTGTTCCCTTTCGATATCATGGAGCGATGTGGCCACATAATTTTCGAATACCACGTTCTTCATATAAAAAAGGCTGAAGTGGCTATACTCCAGCTCTTCTTCAGCATCTCCGCTAAAGTGATCAGAGAGCATAACAGAGCATCGGTCAGAAAGTTCACTGACCCATGTACATGAGTGACTGTGAATGAGAATTCTTGCAAGTACAGTATCCAATGAAGTAAACGCCCATTAAGATAGTTTGGCGGTTAACAAGAATTGTAGCACCTTGTGATCAGTAAATACTCGTGTTTTCCTTCTATGCCGAAAGTAGCGGAACTTTTTGAAGCCCTATACAACGGCAAGTACTTCAAGCTTTGTAATCAAGTAGTTGCTCTTGCACTTTGAAAGGAACCTACTATCGAATGCAACTAATTTCCTCACAAGCTGTCTTTCCTCCTTGAACCCTTGGACCAACACAATGCCAATCTCGTTCCACACTATTCTTGGCCATACATAACTTCTTAGATAAATCAGGATGTGCAAGGATTGGTGCTTCGACCAATGTTGTCTTTAAAAGCCTGAAATTCATACTCCGTGGCGTCATCCAATATCGACAATGACTTCTTCCCTGATAATTCACAGAGGTGTGGCATTGACAAAGTCTCCAATGCTGATGAACCGTTTATGGAAGCTGATAAGCCCAGGAAAACCATGTAATTGCTACTTCATGCTTATCAGTGGATATTGACTTATTTTCTTTAATTCTGTAGCGGTTCTTTCTCCGTCACATGTCTCATAAACTATGGTCACATTGAAGCTTGACGTTTCAATGTTTGCAGTGAACCACGACCGCCAAGGGTACTGAGTAACGCACTTGGCGTCTTATTACGTTCTGTCCATGAGTTTCCCGCAACTAAAAGGTCATCTCTGTATCATATCACTCGATCATGCAATGATAGCTGTAATATGCTGTTGAGGCCTTGAATAAATGCATTGCAGAACATGTTAAAGTCAAACTGTAAACGTTGAAACTTATAACAGTGTCCAAAAGCTAGGAATGCCGTATATTGGCGGCAAGATGGCTACAATTCGATCTGTCGGTAACTATATCGAAGGTCCATAGAGGAAAAAAGGCATACCCCATGGAACTTTGGGAATAGCTCCTCGATGTTTTTCGTCCGGTCAATCTCCGGCCTTATGATTGTGATAATCTGCTGTGAATTGAGCACTAATCGTATCGAGCCATATCTTTCTTCCATCACATTCAAAAGAGTATTATACAAAGAAACTGCTGGCTCAATGCCACCCTTCTCAATCATCACTCATATCTTGTCACATACCTTCTGCCTGCACACTAACAGAACGGCGTATGGTGGGTCGAAAAATTTGGTTTGTTCCCTGATCTCAAATTTGTATTGGAAGTGCCTAATGGCGCCAGTTTCGGCGAAAACACACACACACACACATGTTCATTCAGAGTCGCATATAATCCTTCCTCCTTTCTTATACTGGCACCTTAGATTACTTCTATCTTCCCCCGAATTCTCATTCTAAATTCGTCTTCTGTGATTTCTTGTGTATCTGACAGGTGCCCTCTCTGATTTTCATAGCGATTGAATAGCTTAATTCTCAGTTCTTCCATCAAAAAGCATTGTTTCAAGCAACCAGTGGGAACCTGTTCCAGAACCATTTGTCCCTCAAAACGAATGTGTGCAGGACTATCTTTCCTTAAAACACATTATCCACATCCTATGTCCATAATAACCTCATGATCTCGCAAGAAATCGATGCCCAGCATCAGTGGAATGGCTAATTTCTGCACGAGGAAGAAGTTCCATTCAAGTTAAGTTCCATGGCACAAAAAAATCGAGTCTAACATGCTGTTGCTCGCAGATTCAGAGATCGCTGACGACTGACTTCCCGTCTGTAACTCTTACCTACTTGTACAAATATCCCTGGGCGTACATTCTGGGTAGACATACCCTCTTTGTCTTCTATTATTATCTCTCTTAAACCTTCATATGCCAAGATGTTGATGTCAGTTATTCTGAGGTATGGCATGGGTGTATCTTCTGTCTGACCCATGAGAGCCCCTCGTCAATGTTGTGATGACAGGCCAGCATCTGGGTTCAGTCACGGCTCAGGTGATCCAAATTCAACAGTCTCCACGGCTTGTCTCGGTGGTTCTCGATTATTTCCTTCCTGCATCTATTACGGTTACTGTTATGATGCTCAAAACCGCTCAGTCCGTTACAGTGCGGTCGAGACTGTCTGACCCCCCCCCCCCCCAATTCATTTGTGCCCACTTGTTCCTCCCACTGTTATGTGGTCTCTGCAGACTTGCGAAACTGTATCCTGAATCAAAGGGCCGTTACCGTTTTACAAATTCGAGTTCTTGCAGCAGAGTCTTAAAGGCTTCAATGTAATCTCCTGTCCGTCCTGCAAGAATGTGCAGAAAGTGTGGCGGTAGCTTCTGGCAGAAAAAAGAATTATTTCAGTGGAGCTGTACGAGTACGTCCGTCAAGAAACTGATTTTTCTTTATTAATGTTCCCAGGAAATTTACTGCACTATGCATTTTGGAACCCTCAATATTGCGCCTCATAATAATTTCGACTTTCTTCCTTTCCTGAACCTCCCTAGACCAATAACTGCTTAAGAGGGCATCGCGGAATTCTTTATATGTTGAGCACTGATGCACAACAAGACACATTGCCATGGCAGTCTCGCCCTCCGGAAGACCACAGATAAACTATAATCGATGCGTTAACGACCACGAGGTTGGGAAATACCGATCAAATTATTTAAGCCAAGCCTTCAGGTACAATGACTTCCCGCTGTCCTTTAATGTTTGAAAATTCCAACGGACAAGTAATGCTGACTGATAACCTTGTAGTTTAGTCCTTTTAATCTACAAATAAAGAAGTGTTTGCAATCAGTAGGCTCCAAATCAGTAGATTCTTCTCACAGCCGACAAAAATATGCTCCTTTCTGTAGACGCTTGCACATCATGCGCCAATTTACACTCATGCATCCTGCTAACTGGCACACAGTCATTGGGGCTCGCGTGGATACTGAAAAACTTAACATTTTATTTACTAGCGGCTTAACGACTCTGAGGTTCGTCTCCAATTGTGCCACCTTGCTTCTCTGTTGCCCGTTCAAGGCCTCTTGCCTCTCCTTAAGCTCCCGCAATTCTGGAGGTAAACCCCTGGTAACATACAAGTTTCCCCAGATTCCACATGCGTGCTCTAAATCTATTCTCTAACGAGAGTTTGATTAGTAACTTTTAACTGATCAATGACAACATACAGAAGGTGATAGGTTTCCTCCGATGTCTGCTGAACCTTTACCTTCTAACGCAGCTACCCATTTGTCTGTGTCCTCTAATTGATATTCGAGCACATCTTACATTTAGGTCAGGTAGTCAAACTGTTTCTATTTACTGGAACTTGGTCAAGAGTTTTCGACATCTCATTTAAGCTCATAAGTAAGCTTGAAATTTCCTGCCCCTCCCCCAGGTCTCCTATATTTTCTTCTGAGTAGTATCAGTTATAGGGTAGGCGAACTCAATGGAACATTTTATGGGTTGTGTTAGACATTTATACACTACCCTCCTCACCAGAATTCCTAATTACATCACGGTATCATAAACTGTTATCAACCTCCCTCCTCATTTCGCCCCCTGATGACTCGTTTTCTGGACTAATTACAGGTTCACCTGCAGCTGGAACGACTGGTTCCATGTACAAGGGAACCGTGGCTCCGGAAGTTGACATTTCTTCACTGTCCCGATTGACCTTCATATTGAACTGATGATTCATCTCTATAGTTCTCTCATGTTCCATCTGAGTACGAATTTGTATCAGCTATAAAAATCTACCAAACAATTCCCGACAACCCTTCTTGCTTCCTACTCCAACAAACACCAACACACAAGACACATAAAAAGATCCTTCCAAAATTTCAGTTCGAACAATGCAGAACAGCAATAAATGAAACAACACTATGCAGATACATCAGAGCTCAAACACATCATATTAAGAAATGCGCGTCATTATTTAACTTTAATTTCTCCCCATCTTTACAAAACATGCCGCGAACACTCCCCTTATTTTATATACGGAATTTAAAATGTTTCCACAATCACCATTAGTCACCACACAAATCATTACATTGACAAAAAACAGATGTTACAGTAATGTACGATTCTATTAACTAACTCTATCACAAAATTACTTAACAGTGAGGCCCAGGGCAAGGATCGTCATTTTAATGCAAGGCTATAGTTTTACAAAATAAGCCTACAAGATGCACCAATTATCCCTCCCAGGTATGTGAATATCTCCACTACGGTTCAAATGTATCGAAATGATCTATCACAAGGAAACGACCTGGAAGGCTGGCTCAGACAAATGTACAGTAGCTGTGGGTCTTATATTTTGTCAATAAACATGAAAATATTCTAGGGGACAGATGGCTACTGAAGTGATATATGAATTCAGAACCATTATAATATATTGACAAGTTAATCGAAAAGGGGGGAAAAGAAATTTGTGGCACGACCTGACTAGAAGAAGGGATCAGTTGACAGGAGACATTCTGAGGCATTAATGGATCACGAATTTAGTATAAGAAGGAAGTTTGAGGGATAAAAATTATTGAGAGAGAGCAAGATATGAATACAGTAAACAGATTCAGAAAGGTTTAAGTTGCTATAGTTATCGGAGATGAAGAGCCTTGCGCAGGGTATAGTTGTATGAAGAGCCGCATCAAACCAGCCTTCGGACAACATAATAGAATGTAAATTATCACTGGACAAAAACAAGGAAGTGAGTGCAAAACGTGAGTTCATGGAAATAACCACGTTAAATTGTTCGGAGGAGCGGTATCGCTCATAAAAGAACTGGTCATGACAACTGCACCGATTCGGAAAGTGAGGGGTATAAGCATGCATGAAAACCCGACATCAAAGTTGGTCAATGGCTGAAGTACATAGCATGACCAATCAACCCTTTTGCTGCTACAGACGGGATTCCAGCTTATCGTGCTGAGGGTGGGTTTTGTTTTTCTTTCCGCTAACCGTCATACTTACTGCGCTGCATCAAATTAAGTAAAACATTGCACGAAGTTTTAAAGATTTCGCAGAGGTAAAAACGCATTGCGTGAACTATGCGTATTGCTGAATTTAGTTCATATATTGCTTCAAACTAAATGTAGTTAACACATCGAAATTTTATTTAAAGTTGAGAGCGGAACGATATACCATTTAGTTTTTGAGTTATTGGGCTTATATCCCACGGGCACTCACGTGCGACGCTCCCGTTTCTGTCCATGTGGACTTGCTGGCTGCTACGAAACACCTGTAACCCGATTTTAAGAAAACTAATAAGTGAAAAAATTTGATTTTTGAACATATTATACAATCTGATATCACCACTCGACAAATGAGTGAATTTCTTTTCATCATATGCTACCGTTATTGCGCTGTATCAATTTAAGCCAAACATTGCGGACACTCTGTGTACGATTGATTTCAGCTAATACATTGCATTGAATGAAATGTAGATAAGACATAGAAATTTCGATTGAAATTGAGATCAGAACGATATTTCATTTCGTTCTCGAGTTGTTGGGTTCTATTTGCGATGGGGGGAGAGGGAGAACGGCATCCAATGTGAACTGAGCTCATTCCCCCACCCCCTCGCCATCCCATTTTGCCCTCTTACAACAGGGTATCACTCAAGTTCTGTGATCTTCTGTCAAAGAGCCATTGTAACAAAAAGTTGTTTTAAAAATTATCGAATCGATGGGAGGGGCACCCTGACACTGGTGTCACACAGGCGTCATGTCAGCGTCGCACCAGCCCGACGCCAGTGTGCACTCGGAAGCGCGCCAGCCCACCCAGTCGTGTGAGAACTTTCAAAGGCTAACCATGTCATCACAAGCAACGCTGTTTACGTTCAATTATAATTTAAACAAAAGCTTTTGTAAACATGTCAACATTGTGAGTTTCATACTTTGGTTGTATTCGAAAATTCGCAATATAGTGACGTTGAAGTCATATTATTGGTAGATGAGTGGAATGTCTATGCAGTGTCTGCAGATTGCTGCTTTATTCCACGGAATCACACTCTCCGTTTCAGTGTTATTAAGCGCTACTAAGCTCACACAGCTAATACTGTCACAGTAGGGGATTTCTCACGAACAGTTTAACTGTTTAACGAGAGAGTGCCCTTACTTACTGGAGCACACGTTTAAGAATTTAAAAAAAAAATAGCTTGTGTAATCTATAACCAATGAGAACGCAAAGGATTATAAAACTGAAAGGAGGGCCTAGTAAGTAATAACTATAACTGTCTATATTCAGTATTGTGGACAAATACTTATTTTGCATCCTAAACTATTTTTCCTTTCGATTGTTTAACTATGTCGATACAGATAGCAGTACTGGTAGGTGCATCAGGAACGGAGTGGTATCTGTTGAGAAGCCAGTCAAACTTGGGGTTCCTGAAGACTCAAAGAGTGGCAGCAGCCTTTTCAGTAGTTGCAGGGGCAACACTCTGGACGATTGACCGATCTGGCCTTGTAATGTCAACGAAAACGGCATTGTTGTTCTTGTACTGCGAACGAATGAACACAAGGGAAACTATAGCCATAATTTTTCCCGAGGGCAAGTAGCTCTACTGTATGGTTACATGATGATGACGTCGTCTTGGGTAAAATACTCCGGAGATAAAATAGTCCCCCGTTCTGATCTCTGGGCGGGAAGTACTCAGGAGGATGTCATCTTCAGGAGAAAGAAAATTGGTGTTCTACAGATGTGAGCGTAGAATGTTACGTCCCTTAGTTGGGCAGGTAGGTTAGTAAGTCTAAAAAGGGAAATGGACAGGTTGAAGTTAGATATAGTAGGATTTAGTGAAGTTCGGTGGCAGGAGGAATAGGAACTGCAAAATGACTAAGCAGGAATGGCTAGAGGATAAAAGTACGGATTTAGAAGTATATTTCACTATGGGAAAGATAGATACATTTACAGCAAAATAAAGAGGCCTTTGGCGAAAAGAGAAATATTTGCATGAATATCAAGAACTCAGATGGAAAACCATTTCTAAGCGAAAAAGGGAAAACAAACGTGGAAGGAGTATATACGCCGATGAGCCAAAACATTATGACCACCTGTTTAAAATCGTGTTGGTCCACTTTTCAAACACAGTGCAGCAGCGATTCTGCTTGGCATGGATTCTACAAGTCCTTAACGGGAATCCAGAAGTATGTGACACCAGATGTCTACTCACAGGTCACTAAGTTCCAGCAAACTAAGGGAGTTGATTTGTGGGCTCGCAGCTGGTGCCCGACATGTGTTGCTATGGGTACAGAACAGTGGCATTTACTGGCTGACATCATTGTGAGTTCACTGTCACTCTCCTCAAACAACTGCTGCACGATACTGGCTTTGTGTCACGGAGAGTTATCCTGCTGGAAGATGTCTTCGCCATTAGAGAATAAATCAACCGTAAAGGGTTGCAGATGGTACACAATAATGTTCACGCAGTTCACTGCTGTCATGGTGCATTCGAATACTACCGTAAGTCCCGTAGAAGCCAGACGCAATGTACCCCATAGCATAATTCTACTCTCACTGGCCAGCATCTGTGGCGCGGTGAAAGTTTCAAGCAGCCATTCGCCTGGATGACCGCGTGTAGGGACCCAAGCGTCGACCTGAACTAAGAATGAATGCGATTCATTCGACAGGCGACACTTTCCTATTGATCCACGGCGGAAACCAAGTGAGGCTATGCCCAGTGCAATCGATGTCGTCGGTTCAACACAGGAATACGTAGGGGTCGTGAGACATGTAGCTCCCTGTTCAATAATGACGGAGAAGGATGAGCAGATTAGTGTTTAACGTACCGTCGACAATGGGGTCATAAGGGACGACGTACAAGCTCGGATTAGGGAAGGATGGAGAAGGAAAGTGGCATTGCCCTATCTAAGGAACCGTCCTGCCATTTGCCTTAATCGATTTAGGGAAATCACGGAAAACCTAAATCAAATGGCCGAGGGCGGGTATGAACCGTCGTCCCCTAGAATGCGCTATCCCGCTCGGTTCAGCAAAGCCTTTGAATAGTGTGCTCCGAAATACTTCTGCCTGTATCAGCATTGTACACTGACGTCAGATCTGCCACAAATCGCTGCCTATCCTGAGTTACACAGTGGGGGATCCTCCGACCTCTAGGTTTTGTGATGAGACGTGGACGTGCAGTACCACACGACCTACATGTTATTTCACAATACTTCAACCACTTCCCATACGTGCTCACGGCACTGCGCAAGCAGCCGACCAGCTTCGCCGTTTCAGGCCTACTACTAATGTTATTTAGTGTTTTATTCTGTTAGAGTTGTATTATTTTATCAGTATAACAAACTGACGAATGGAAAAACTGGTAGAAGTCGACCTCGGGGAAGATCAGTTTGGATTCCGTAGAAATGTTGGAACACGTGAGGCAATAATGACCCTACGACAAATCTTAGAAGAAAGGTTAAGCAAAGGAAAACCTACGTTTCTAGCATTTGTAGACTTAGAGAAAGCTTTTGACAATGTTGACTGGAATACTCTCTTTCAAATTCTGAAGATGGCAGGGGTAAAATACAGAGAGCGAAAGGCTATTTACAATTTGCATAGAAAGCAGATGGCAGTTATAAGAGTCGAGGGACATGAAAGGGAAGCAGTGGTTGGGAAGGGAGTGAGACAGGGTTGTAGCCTCTCCCCTATGCTATTCAATCTGTATATTGAGCTAGCAGAAAAGAAAACAAAAGAAAAGTTCGGAGTAGGAATTAAAATCCATGGAGAAGAAATAAAAACTTTGAGGTTCGCCGATGACATTGTAATTCTGTCAGAGACAGTAAAGGACTTGGAAGAGCAGTTGAACGAAATGGACAGGGTCTTGAAAGGAGGGTCTAAGATGAACATCAACAAAAGCAAAACGAGGATAATGGAATGTAGTCGAATTAAGTCGGGTGATGCTGAGGGAATTAGATTAGGAAATGAGACACTTTAAGTAGTAAAGGAGTTTTACTATTTGGGGAGCAAAATAACTGATGATGGTCAAAGTAGAGAGGATATAAAATGTAGACTGGCAATGGCATGGAAATCGTTTCTGAAGAAGAGAAATTTGTTAACATCGAGTATAGATTTAAGTGTCATGAAGTCGTTTCTGAAAGTATTTGTATGGAGTGTAGCCATGTATGGAAGTGAAACATGGACGATAAATAGTTTGGACAAGAAGAGAATAGATGCTTTCGAAATGTGGTGCTATTGAAGAATGCTGAAGATTAGATGGGTAGATCACATAACTAATGAGGAGGTATTGAATAGAATTGGGGAGAAGAGGAGTTTGTTGCACAACTTGACTAGAAGAAGGGATCGGTTGGTAGGACATGTTCTGAGGCATCAAGGGATCACCAATATGGTACTGGAGGGCTGCGTGGAGGGTAAAAATCATAGAAGGAGACCAAGAGATGAATACACTAAGCAGATTGAGAAGTATGTAGGTTGCAGTAGGTACTGGGAGATGAAGAAGCTTGCACAGGATAGAGTAGCGTGGAGAGCTGCATCAGACCAGTCTCAGAACTGAAGACCACAACAACAACAACAATGACAAACTGCAGGCAGCTTGATGGCCGACCTGATGATTACGTATGTGCGATTGGTTTCGGCACAATATGCCAATAATACTTTGTCATATTTCAGTAACTCGTATTATTTTAAGGTTTTTATCCAGTGAGGGTTTTAATATCACCGCACGTGAATACGGAATAGTATGATTTCTAAAAAACCATTTGGTCAGATGATGATATTAATAATTAACATGATGCAGAAACACGTAGAGCGTCAGCTTATCATTGAAATGCTCGTGACTTTTATGTGTGTCTACTGTTAAGATCGCTGTTTGTGTTAGTATTAACGATATATACATAATCCCATCTTAGAATCTTCTATGAGAAGACGGTAATGCTGACAGAACTGTCTTTAGAACAGCAAAACGAGCGTATACCTGCATAACATAATGCAATCTTCATTATTTATTTGTATCCAGAAATATGTCGGAGTGTGCATGGTATTAATAGTGTAATGGTCGTATATGCTGTTATGACAGGTTACTGTTTCTTGTTTTATCCGTATGACAAACATTGGCAGGTTCACGTCCGACCAGCTGATTACATATGTGCAGTTGGTACCGATACAGCCTGCCAATAGCACTGAGTCATATATCAGTAATGGGAATTACTTTAAGGTTTTTATGCTGTGAGGATTTGACTATCACAGGAGATAAATACAGAACAATATGATTTCTTAAAAGCTGTGTGGTTAGCTGATGACCGTAATAACATAATGGTGTGACATGTAGAGCGGCAGCTAGTCATTATAACGCTTGTGCCTTTTATATGTAACTAGAGTTAAGATTGATGTTTGTTTTATCATCGACAAAATACGTATAATCTTATCTTAGTGTCGTCGATGTGAAGATAGCAATGTGAGCAATTATTGTCTTTTGAATGGCGAGTCGAGCAGTTACTGCCGTAACATAATGTGATTGTCACTAGTTTATTTGGACTATGTTGGAGTGTGCCTAGCCTTATAGTTGCTAGAAATATAGTGTCACTTGGTGTCTCGTATATTGGACGATGTGGTTATACCGCGGCAGCCTTTAGTAGCTGTGCATTCTGCTGTCGCATGTTGTCATGCATCAGGTTTCCGTATTAGTGTAGCATTTGTATTTATACATCTAATTTCGATAATGGTTCACGTAGACTGATGTTACAAAAATATGACAAAATATTAGAGCGACAACACTCACAGTGGAGGCTAGCTAATGGGGTGATATTGGTACTGTACCCCATGTTTTCTTAACCCATATCATGTGGTTGTATAATGACTGCAATAATTATAAGCCAAAGTGTTGTAATGAAAAATGTAAGAATGCTTGAAGTTTGCTCCTTTCACTTAGTAATTAAAAAAGAACTATGATGTGCTGTTTGGCAACGTTTACGAAAACATTACACTGTGATTGTACCACGACATTAGCTGCAGACGATGGGCATGGACACAGTGCATTAACTTAAGGCACCTGAAAACTTCTTAGTAGTACTTGCATTTAGTACAGTTTCATGTCTTCATTTCTCTTGGATGTAATAAGATTACGTTATATCTCTTGTGTCAGAGTATGTCAGAGTAATTTTGCTTTGATAAGCATCTTTAGTGCAGGTACGGTATATTAAAAATGGTAATTGCACTGTTAAAAGATATGCACATTATGTTATGTTTTCGTTACATGTTTCTTAATACTGCAGTGATCTGTAAGTCTGCTTTCAAAATGAACGGCTACTTTCGCAACTAGTCACCAGTATAAACTACATGCAAGTGTGACAGAAATTTCACTAAAGAATTGTCAAATCTATGTTGATGGTCCTTCTCCGACAAAATGTTGGATCTACGTAGACTTTTAGTATGACTCAGTATAAAATACATATATTTGAAATTCTGAGTGCTGTTAAAGAGGTAATATGCCCTTGCTGAGTCAAGGAAGAAGATTAACTTGTAAGGGTCAAGTACTTTCACATTAGGAAATAAGCTCAATGAACAGGGAAAAAAATGGTTCAAATGGCTCTGAGCACTATGGGACTCAACTGCTGAGGTCATTAGTCCCCTAGAACTTAGAACTAGTTAAACCTAACTAACCTAAGGACATCACAAACATCCATGCCCGAGGCAGGATTCAAACTTGCGACCGTAGCGGTCTTGCGGTTCCAGACTGCAGCGCCTTTAACCGCACGGCCACTTCGGCCGGCTATGAACAGGGAGTTAATGGCAGCCCTAGTATACCAATTTCCTGAACTATACCTGAAAACCTGTTGTGAGAGGAATTTTTTGTAACAGCAAATCTCAATGTCGTATCGCATAGTCATGGTCTGTACCTGCGGAGAATGCATTTCGCACGGATTATGACCAGGTGGTTTCTAATAAAGATACGTTACATCGACTTGTGAATACGAATACGCGTAGAAAAGCAAATTATGGTAATCATCCAGACGCATGAGAAATGCCTATTAGTTTTCTGCGAGAGTTAACGAAACGTTTCGGGATATAGATTATTTTCCAGTGAATCTACATAAAGATAGCGAATTGCAATGGCAGGGGAGCTGGTGATTTTGGAAGTGTGCACGTAGTCTCATGTTTCAGGCTTCTCAGACGCTAGGCTACATGCGTCACTGCCTTAGACTATCCGCGAGTAAGTTCGAGAAGTTGTTTATGACCCGACCATATATAGCACTCAAAAGATGCATCTAAAATAGTCTCACTTACCACGAAGAATTATACACATTATCATCATACTATGATGTATGATCATGTAATCATAGGACAAAGAAGCAATGGCATTATGTACAAGGCACTATAATACATATCATCATTATTGTATACAAGAGTAAAATAAATAGGGGAAGGTAGAGAAAAGTGGCCATGGCGAGAAAAAGAGGTCGTTGCATATTTTTTGCCCTGACCACTGCTGCTGCCTGCCGAGAAGTGATCACCCTAGCTCTAATATCAACGATTATCGTGAGTTTGACAGTGGAAGCTTTTTCCGTTCATTTTAAGAAAAACCTTTTATGATTTTTCAGTCGTCTGATGTAAAACTAGTCATTTATATTATTCTTATTACCTCACATAAATGCAGAGTAGTACGGCTTTACAATACGTACGTCTTTTGGGATACAAATGTAGTTAGTTGTTGTTTCTTTTGGTTTGATAGTTTCACCCGTGAAGCAGTAATGCCGGGATGGCCTCCGATCTAGAAAGGTGGCCACTTTTACCAGCATCTCATTTTAAATATGTTTACTCCAATAAGAGTTACTTCTAAAAATCACACCATACTATAGACTGACTTCTAAATCCTTTTCCATACAAAACTGTCATCCTTCATTCTATCTCTTTGTGGATAAGTTTAACTAATTAATTAATGCTATTTAAAACCGTCTCTGTTCTGTTACATTTGGTCTAATACGAAAATGCTATTGATAATGTTCTGCTGCAGCCTCTTGCTATTGTTTCAGATACTTGAATGGCGAGCTGCCTAGTAAGTATGTACGGAAATCGAAGCAACGAACTTGGGATCAAGATACAATGGAAAATACGATTGAGGCGGTAAATAATAAGATGCTTTCTGCTACAACAGCAAAGCAACTTCATTTTCACGTAATATGCTGAAAAGAAGAGTTCCCAGAAGAAGTAGAGGTGCTGTATGTAGTAAAAATATTATGGGAAGCTTATGAATTGTGATCAATAAAGAACATGAACAAAAAGTCGTTGATTATGATTTGAAATGGAAAAGCGATTTTATGGATTTGCTGTGAACGATCTATGGAAACTATCATTCAAGTTGACAGAGCGGAATAAAAATAGGGCATCGTAGTAATAAAAAGTCGGAGACGGCAGGCTAAGACACCACCATACGATTACTTGCAGAAAGCATACCTCGATGACTGTTTTTTTTTTTTAATGGTCAACGTTAGGTTTCTTGACATAAGAACAATTTCATTCTGCTCGTCATACTTACAATGCGGATGAAACCGTTCGTTCTTCAATCTAGTAAAAGCAAAGTATTTGCCCTTAAAAGATGACGTCAAACTGGTGGCGTTTGCTTCAGCCGAAAGATGGTTGCTGTCCACTTTCAGAGTATGTGGCACTGGCAACTTTACACAGTTGGTTTGGGAAAAGTGGCCACTGTGTAATGCTTGGGAAAAATGCCTATAGGTCCTACTCAAGATATATGTTTTCACTTGTAAATATTTAATGTGATACTTTATAAATGACAGACTTCTAGCATTAACCGCGGTTTGGTGAAAATTCAATTTCCCTTAGAGAGGCCACTTAACCATTCCCTAACCATAATGCAGATGACATTAATTCTTAAAAATTATTCTTACCAGCAACCAGGGGTGCACGCATAGCTCTGCTGCAGTAATTCTGAATTCTGGTTTTTTAGCAAGCATGCTGGTGACCACTGCCTTCGCTTCATCGGATATTTCCGGCGTCGTTCGAAAGATTGCTGTGCTAGCTGATGAAGCAGTACTCGATTGTCGACCTGCTGTAGGAAAATATTAACAACAGAGCTTCAAATTGAGGCAAACAATTAATTACATCATCTCTTAATAAAAGATATCACTTTGTTTAGTAGAACTAAATCAAACGTGGTGAAATCTAGGCAGAAATGCTACATATATAGATCTGTTTACAGAAACTAGTAAAGAACCTCCTCAACTCTAAGGGATATACACTAACAGACTTCTCTCAATATTGTATACCGGTCAAGCAACGACATCACAACGCGACTTTAAAGCATGTTATTAGAGTGATTAAACAGTGATTACAAACAAAAATTTTGCTAAATTAAATAAACCTGTTTTTCTCTTACTCAAAATCTGTGTGCCCTCATTTTCTGTCAAAGGAGTACAGAGACTGAAACAAAAGGGAAATACATGCTGGAACATAAATACAGATGCTCGCCAAACATGCAAGTTGCGCTGTTGTACGTGATCGCGAACAGCACCCGCGCAATGTCCTCAGTACGTTGCAGGTGACAGAGGTAAATGAATTCTAACTGGACAAATTGTTGGTGCTCGTATGATGGGTGCTTCCGTACGCAAAGAAGCCGACGTGTTTGCTGTTTCATGAGGCATTGCACTGCATAGAAGATTCGTACCGCATCTGGGGAAGCGGAAATACATCAACCGCTAAGTCACAACGCGGACGAAAGTGAATATTAAGTTTTCGTGACAGGCGACCATTGAATAGGATTGTGAGGAAAAGCAAGAGAGTGACAGCTGCAAAAGTCACTAGAAAAGTGAACATGGATCTCATCAACCCCGTCAGTAACAAGCCAACATCCAGTGAGCTCCATAAGCATGGAATCGCGGGGCGAGCTTCGTTTAACAAAACAACCCATTAGTGATGCAAATACCAGTCACAGGAAAACGTGATGCCGAGGCTACAAAGCCTGGACAGTGGATAAATGGAAGAAAGTTAATTGGTCAGATAAGTCTTTTTTCACACTGTTTCCAACACTGTTGCCGAGGATGCGTCCCGAGAGTGAAACATGGTGGGAGTGCGGTTATGACTTGGGTAGCCATAGCGTGGTATTCCGTGGCCTCCATGGTTACTCATCAAACTCGCATCACTGCGAAGTATTATGTGACCATTTTGGCTGGTCAGGTCCAATCCATTGTACAATGCTTGTTCCCCAATGGTGATGCTGCGTCCGAAGACGACAGGGGCCCTGTTCGCACAGCTCGCATCGTCCAGGGCTCTTTTTGCGAGAACGAGCACAAATTGTCGCATCTACCCTGGCCACCACAGACACTGATCTCAATGTTATTGAGTATTTGTGGCCTACTTGGAGAGAAAGGTGCGTGATGGCTACTCACTTCCATCGTCGTTACCTGAACTTCCCCCTATTTTGCTGGAAGAATGGTATAAGATCCCCCCCCTGTATTTATCCATTCCGAGCTGTTTTGAATGCCAACGGTTTTCCTACAGCACTGTGTTGTGTTTTCGGTGTTTCCATCTTTTTGTCCATCCGTCTGTAAGACGCACATTGTCTGGTCAGGAATAGGGACATAGTGCTTGCTAGCATTTCTGAAAATGGTTAGGGGTGGAAGTTTATGCAAAGTAGTGCAGGGAGCTTGTTCCGACTTCTGACCACTGCTGTTCTCTCTGTTCACGGATGGCGTCATTTCTAGTGTCATTAAGAATAAAGTTCCAGCAGTTGTTACTTTCAGAACATTTCATCATTTTCGCATATATCCTCATTTTTGGTAATTTCGTAGTTTATGATCAATATCGCACATTTTCACGTTTCATCTACTGAAAGTGTGTCTCATGCTACACTAACGAACCACATTACTTTTCACTAGCGCGTTGGAATATTGTAAACAGAGTGTACAACCAATTAGTCCGGCTGTCGTGCTCTTCCAACAGTTTACGTATGTTTCTGCAGTCGTCATGAGTTAATATACGTACATTAAGTACCAAGAGATGTAGACCGTAATTGATGAAAATCGTAGTGCATGGGAAAGGTCTGAGATGTCCCCGACTGGGACATTCCGGCCAACAATGCCATACGATCATTTCATTTCATTTGATAAATAGTGCATGTAAAATGACTGATGGTGTTAAAATCCGATTGGTCTACCCTCAGGAGTTTGTGTCATACAGACGATAATTTCATTGGAACTTCCTACCACATTATAATTTCACTCTTCTTAATTTTCATGGGACATCTGTTCACAACTCGGTTGATAGAAAAGGTACTCATCCTAAATCAAATAATATGAAAGAAAAACTCACCCACTCACAACACTGTCACCCTTAACGATACCACTATGTACAGTCGTGGACAAAACGAGCGAGACCCCTCGCCTTTTCGTTATGCTGATCCGCACAGCTTTAAAGTCTGCTACACAGCATACAAAGCAAGGCGACAAAGTGCTACCAACATAGGCTACTATTCACAGGTTTGAAATTGAAAAACTATCCGAACTTTGTCAGACAGTTTTCAGTCACGTGTAAGATTATATTACTGCTGGTTAGTGTGTTAAACAACACGTAAATATAAGATATAAATGAAAGAAGAAACGCTAATTAGTATGAACTGTACTAATAAAAATGAATTTCTTACACCACCAAGGGACCGTATACCGCAGGACATTTCCGCTTATTAGGTCTACCTGTACTCGAGGTACATGGGTTTTAAGGATTGGGTAGACAGATGTCGGTCAAGAAAGTGAGACTAGTAGGGTTCCATATTTACCGATTTAGGTGACGAAATCCTGACAACGAAAATAGCCACAACAGTTACTGAAGATGAGGGCGGCATAAATAATTCCCCCTACCCTTTATTCGAAATGTTCTACTTGCAGTCGATACATCAGCATATTAATCGTAGCTACGCTTTCGATCCAAATCACGTTTACAGGAATGCAAATAAAATACATTTGCCTATACACGTGGTAATTCAGATCCCAGTATTAATGCCACCGCGTTTTAGAAGTGCGAGCATTCCCATTGCTAGCTAGCTTAAGAAACACTTCGGCTAATGAACGTTTTCTGGCTGTGGAAAGTCTAATGGAGAATTCAAAACATTGTAGAATACGTTTGGAGCTATGTAGCCGTTTATTTCCTGGGGTGGTGCAGAATTATCCTACTAAATTTACTCGCTAATAACAGTATTTTGTTATTTTGACAAACATCACGAATGATTGTCACATAAGCGGTGACATACAGGTAGAAAACTCATGTTTTTGACTCCAGAAAGCTCTATGCAACAGAAACTGTAGATAATTTTGCCATTTTCAGTGCGAAATTGCCGGCTTATTCATGTGTGGGGTAATAATAGAGGGCTGTTTGCCTGGGTTGTCTGCTAGCGAAGTGAAAGGTGTTTGCTACTGCAAGGGAGGTCTGGTTTGTTTTCGGTTCTAATCTCGATGGAGGCAGATAGACTATCAGCAAAGCAATTGTAAGAAATTCTCGTGCCCCCAATACGTTTTATTGCTACCTTTATTATGTACCGGCGCCCTGTGGTTGTAAATATGAAAATCTTGTAGAATTTCATACTTGTTACTGCCTACTTTTTCCTCTTCTGTCCATAAATGAATTGACTTAACTGTGGCACTGAATGATTTCTAACTGAATTTCGTTATGAATCTTGACGCATTGTTAAATTTCCAAACTTTCATGGTAGGTCAGCAACGGTAATCCAGTATGACTGGTCTGAACGTTGACACAGACCGTATGCGGCCGAATGCGCATAATATTTTGCTAATTCGTAACCATCTGGGGTACTTTGTCTTACTAAAACAGTTATGTTATCTCGATAAACTGAAATTCATTTTTATTAATACAGTTCATACTAATTAGCGTTTCTTATTTCATTTATATCTTACATTTACTTGTTATGTAACACACTAATCAGAATTAATATAGTCTTACACGATTGCCAACAGTCTGACAAAGTTCAGATAGTTTTTCAGTTTCATTCCTGTGCATAGTATGTTGGTAGCACTTCGTCGCCTTGCCTGTTATGCTGTGTAGCAGACTTTAAAGCTGTGCAGATCAGCATAACGAAAAGGCGAGGGGTCTCGCTCGTTTTGTCCACGACTGTACATTATCTTCAATCTACTCTCATATAATACAAAATTTGGCTGCCTTGAGGATCTTAATTATCCATCAGGTTCCTACTTCGTGGTGCATTTTTTATAGTGTAAGGAGCAGTGCAAACTTTTCGCAGACTGTGGCTCCCTTTTATCGTAAATATGTAACATGGTACCCGACCTGTATTGAAATTAAGTATCAGTCTCTATTTTTTTGTTAGTATCAGCCCTATTATTTGTCGTTTCTGAGTGAGATAACTGCACTGTAAAGTTATAAGCGCCTACTGACTTTGTCGTGCATTCAGATTGTAGAGCTTACAAAAGGACTCGCACGGTAGTTAACAATGCTATGGCTCTAGATAATGAGACTGTGGGTGGGGCTCCAATGTGCCTTCAGAGTGTTCACTGTGTTCGTCCACCGACGTGCTAAGATGCTCCTCATTAAGTGACCATCGAGCCTTTAGTCAATTTATTTGGAAATATGGTACAAATATTCGAAAGACGTGAGAGCGTAGATAATTAGTATTAGTATTAACTATTATAAGCTAACCATGTTATCCAAAGGCAACCTGGAGTACAGTATTAGGGAAAAGGATTGAGAAGAGAAAAATAACTATCAAATTTATATTTGCCTCACCAATTTACAACTGTTGCTTACAATACACACTATCACATATTTTCATAATTTCTTACATAGGCTGATAGCCTTCTCGAAGCCTTTCCATACCAAATATTTATATCTAGCTTGAAAATAACTGTCTAATAACAGTCTAATATCATATTCTCAGAATTCGTAGACATACTCGGTATTAAGATAAAATATTTCATCATAGCTTCATCAAAGAAATAATCTTTGTGACACAGATCTGACCCGAGATTCTGTTGAACGTTCGCAGTGGAAGTGTCGAAATAAAAGTTCTGAGACTACATTGTACAGACACAGTAATTTGAGAAGTCCTCGCGGGATACGGCGGCCGGCGTCATGACCAATTTTCATCCAAAGTGCTGGGGAAGTTCGTTTGTTCGGAAGGAGAGGTCAACATTGCTCGCCCGCTTTCCGCTGGTTGATGCACTGCACTTACAGAATGAGGCGCACGTCCTGCAATCTTTCCCAAATGATTTTACAAAAACTATTCGGTAAATATAAAAAATATTCATTTTCGCGTAATTACAGCTATGTATGTCAACTTCATGATGGCGTGCCCATCATTTCGTTAATGACCATAGTTACTGTGATATTGCATTTAAGTAAAACACTGCGCAAAATTGTAAAACGTTTGCAATGAAAACTAGGAGTCCCCACAATTTTGCGTTTAGTACATATTGCAAAATATGTTGCTGAGTATGAAATTTAGCTAACATACTGAATTTTTCTTTAGACTTGGGTGGAGATCTTTACCTCTCACCAGTCACGACGAAATTGATCTTACGTAGCACACTCATTTCCTATTGTGGCCGCCAGCGATAAAGGCAGAATGAAATATCCAAAACATTCTTCACGCCACATAAACGGCTTGAGATATCGAAACGAGATTTTGACAAATAATAGGACACAAAAAGGAAAGTATTCTGCCATATGCGAAACTTCATTACCTACTGTGTTATGCCATTTACTACAGACATTTTCAAAGAGAGAATGTGTGCTTTTTTCATAAGCTATTGATCTTACTTGTCTTCAGTTCCTCATTTAATAAACCACTGTTTCAGAATTCTCTTGCAACTGTATCCACACAATATGTTAGTGAGGTGACAGTGTTTTGGCAAAAGAAGCAAATTTTAACATGGCAACAAGGCAAATGCAGGCCTTATCAAAATCTGCTTCATGACACTTCTCTATAACTTACATATGGCTAACAGGTCAAGCGAAAATAAATCGCTGCTTTTGTTGCATTTTGAGCGGAATTCTTTTTAGATGCTAACAAAAGCAGATGTGACAGCAGGTCTTTTAGGATGGTGACTATGTACGTGTGACGGTGGAGAGGCTCCACTTAATATTTGCTGAAAACAGGAGCGTAGGCTTCCGTTTAGAACGTCACTGTCTCTCCAGCGCTCGGCATTTCCCGTACAGCAAACTCGTGCCCAAAATCCCATCCACTACCACTCTTTCCACACTTGCCCTGTCGAAAGCACATTTCCATCTATGTTACTCTGCGTAAACTTCTTTTCCTACTTGCACTCCTGTTCTTATTCATAATTACACCTACTCTTGCATTCCTTGTGCTTGATTTTGTCTTGAGAAACTTGCACCCACCTGACTATAAGCCCTTTTCTTCCTACCATCATATTTCACTAATTTTCACTACATCTAACTTAAACCTGGGCGTATCTCTTTTCACACTGTCTGACCTACCTTCGTGATTAAAAAATCTAACATCCCATTCTCGAACCTGTATAATGTAAGAATTTTTTTATGATAGTAATATCCACTTGAGTAACTCCATCCAGAGATTCAAATGGTGGACTATTTTAACTCTGAAATATTGCATCCAGGAGGACGCTTTCATTATTAAAACATAAAGTACAATGGCATGTTCTCAGAAAATATAGTGGCTGTCGTTCCATCTTGCTTTCATCTGCACCACAGTTCCAACAGCGCAACAGCACGTTTTCTAATGTTACTAGATTAAATCAGTCAACCATCCTGACTGTTGACCCTGTACCTACTCAGTCACGTGCTGTCCTCCTTCTGGAGCTATAGGTTTGCCTGGTTTCTTCACAGACACTCATTTGGAGCATTTGAAACTACATTTTCACTGTTTTTGGATCAGTGATACACGAAAGCCTCCCCACCAGGGTAGTGTCCATGGCGTGTGCGGGTGAAAGTGAACGGGGATGTGGTCAAAGACTGTAAAATAAAGATTGTAACACAGCACAGTTTTCAGCGTCAATGCACTGATGAGAAAGCTGTTAAGTATCGTGCTTAGCATTACAGTCCATCCCTAATGGTAACCATAAATATTCAGGCCCATATCAATGCAAAACAGTTTCTGTTATGCAGGGCAGACATCAGACAGCACATTCTATACTTGTGTCGACAGAGAGCTGAGAGCTTCATTTCGTACAATGGGCAGCCACAGAGTGGCACCATGTGCCATGTTTCTGGCATATGTGAAACAATTCCCCATAAATGCTGCTGATGCTGTAGCCCTTGAAAATCTGGACGCATTGTTCCTGAGCCAGGTGGTTTTCATAACAAGAAGCCTGTTATGCATCACCACCTACATGCAAATCTACATAAGTACTTGGCAAGCCACCACAGATGTATGGCAGAGTGTACTTTGTACTGCTGCCAATCATTCCCTCTCTTGTTCCCTTACAAATTGAGTGAGGGGAAAGTAACTGTATATATCCCTCTATATGAGTCGTAATTTCTCTTGTCTAACCTTTGCCACGCTTGCGAACAATTTACAGTCTTCGACATTAAAGCCTGACCACCGGCCATCTGATGCATAGAATGAAGCCACCCATTCAAAGCTCGACTGGTGTGCCAACTTGTTCACCTACTCCTTTGACTGTGTTTGGGCAATGGTGACTGCAAGGCAGTCCCTATATCACTGGAATGACGATGTGTGAGTTGGTAATTAGTGCTCAGGGCTAGCAGGTAGAAGTCCACTGGAAATCGATACACCTGGACTGTGGACCTAATGGCAAGCCCATATCGCACACACAGGAAAATTGGTCAGGGAGAGCCACTGAGCTGCGGCGGTGGCAGGGGTGTGTCAGTGGACTCATCTGCCTGTATGTGGCATTTAAGTAAGTGGCCAATAAACCTAGCTGCCCTCAGAAATCTAAACCATCCATTCAAGGTATGACCAGTTGGATGACTACCCAACGAGTCGGTTGCTGACCTGTCTGACTGTGTGTGGGCATAATGCAACTGTGCAGTGGACCCTACCTGCCTGCACTGAGAGAGTGTGGGGTAGCAGGTAGTGACTGAGGCAAGCATGTACAGGTCGGCCAGCAAATTGACGCACCCAGATCATTGACCCAACCACTAAAAGGTGAACGGGTCAGGGTAGATCTGATCAGCAGTGGAGGTCAGCAGACTTGTCAGCCTGAATTTAATTCTGGCCATGTCCACGATCTGGCAACGCTGTAGGGTGCAGAGATGTCTAGGGGAATATTGTCTCCCACTTGAGCAGTTACAGTGCAAAAATCGCGCAATGCAGCTACAAAGTCGCGAGTTCGAGTCCGGTCGTTCCTTTTTTTACCTACTATTCGGTTGCTAGATGTATCAGTCTGATGGAACCTCAAAGACTTCACTTTCTAACCCACCAGTAACACCAAAACATTCTGCCAATGAGCTCGACGCTGCATCAGGATCAGAAAAGTAGCCACCATCTACCCACCACCCGCCATCATTCTAATAATGAAATTATAATGAAATCCAGACCTTTAGCTGCTTACAGGCGTTGATAAATATCAACGAGGAAGGTTTAAAAATGTGGGTCCCCACCGGAACTCGAATTCAGGACCTCTTGCTTACATGGCAGACGCTCTATCCGACTGAGCCACCGACGACACAGAGGGTAGTGCGACTGCAGGAACTTAACTCTGGCACGCTCCCAGTGAGACCCATACTTTCCAACATTCTGTTCCCACACTACATTTGTAGTGACCCTGCTCACCATACTCGTTACTGGCGGCAGTCAATCTACCGATTCCGGTAAGATTTCGGAGATCCCACGTTCGAGTCCCGCTCGGGTCACACATTTTCAGCTGTCTGATAGAGTGTCTGCCATGTAAGCAGGAGGTACCGGGTTCGAATCTCAGGCGGGGCACACATTTTTCAACTGTCCCCGTTGATATTTATCAACGCCTGTAAGTAGCTAAAGGTCTGGATTTCATTATAATTTAATTCTTCGAGAGCTGCAAGATCACCAATAGTATCTGTACAGATGCCAGTTTCATATCATTCTAATAGGTGAATGTGGTGTGGTGTATCATATGCATGTTTCTGATCTTGCGTTGGTAAGCATAAAATTGTTTCCTACTGTAGTTTTACTCTCGTGCAAATTAATGTCAGTAAACCAAGTGAGCACTGTGCAGTTGCACAACGTGCTTAGGTTGATATGAGTGTATTAATTAACTGTCATTTGTTTATTTGCATACTTGAACTTATATATGTTGTTTAAGCATTATGAAATAGGGTCTCAAGTCCAAAAAGATCTAACATTTGCGACATACTGCTTGTTTTTGGTTTAATAGAGCGCTGAAGGCAGCTTGAATCATTTGTGCCACATGTAATAGCAGTAGTAGTAGTAGTTTTTTTCATAAGCAGATAACTCTTAGAAGGATATAGGACATGTCTTGATAATACAATTTAAGAAAAAGAAGAAAAGGCAATAACGCATGCACTTACATACTTACAGACCTAGTTTAACAATGACGGGACAGATAGTTGGCTGTGGCCTTTCAGTAGGAATTTGCATGTATAATTTATGGAAACCACGGAAAATTTAAATCAGGATTTCCAAATGAAGACTGGATATTCCACCCTCCTGAATACAGGGCCAGTCTGTTTAAAACAGTGCTACCTCATTCAGTTTATACCTAGTGTACAATACTATTTTATAAAGCAAATGACTTAATTAAGTAAAAGGCTAGCGCTATACTGTTCATTCATTTCTCACTCCCAGTCACTGCACATACTATGCACATACTGCCTCATAATGTAACTTTACACGCACTACCGGCTAGTGTTAGGATCATAGCGACAATGTCTAGTTTCTGTTTCATGTACCACAACTTCCCATTTACTAGCTTGTAAGACTGAGTCAGCAACCCTCCACACGAATACGATGTTCCGTTCAGAACGAGGATAAGTTGCTAGTATTATACAATGCATGCGTACCTTTGGGTATCTGTTTCTTTCCACAAAAGAAAAAAAGGGGGAGAAAATATAGCGTGAAAATGTTGTGGGGAATGATACACCTTTTATTGTCTTTGTTGTTTTATTTATACGTGCTACATGTTTTGCAAAACCCCTACTCCATGTTATCTAAATAATCCTTCAATGTATAGAATGTTTTTTAACTACCTTTTTAAATACGTTTCTATTGGTAATCTCTTTAACCTCCTTGGGCAGTTTATTGTACAGTTTTATTCCTTGATAGAAAATGCTGTTTTGAGTTTTATGTTTATTCTTTCTTGGTAGACGTAGGTTCAGTCTAGCTGTTGTTGCATGGTCATGGACAGAGCTGTATGTGCAAAAATTATTATTATTATTTTTGTTGTGAACAACTGATTGAGAGATGTAGGGAAGACTGGGAATAGTTAGCTTAAGGGGCTAAATGGCACACGGCTTCTGTTTCCTGCCACCATGGACCTAGACCGCTGTCATTGTGATGGTGGCAAGTGTATGTAGCGGTGCGCCATCCACCAAAACTTCAGTCTGCTTGAAATCGTCACGAAGTAGACACACTGTGTTTCATCCCTTTTTTGACTGGTGAGCTATTTTTTTTGTAGAAACTTTTTTGTTACGGTGAGCCTGTAGATCGAGCTGAGACGCTACTGATGGCAGTTTTCGAAAAAGTGGTTAACTGTGATTGCATGCATGTGTCATAATATATGTGTCTGATGTTCATAACTATGTGGTATCCATTTTGTTTTTGATATCCCTATGGGGCTAGTCGGCACAGTTCGATATGGAGTTAGCTGGCGTTGCTATAACAACTTCTCGACATGTATATCAAATAGACCCTCCAGTACTGTTAATTAAAAAATAAATACTTTCTGGAAAAAAATGAATATATACGCATCGCCCTAGAAGAAATTTGCCTTTGTCCAATGGCAGGCCACGACAGCAGTCCGACCATGGCCAAAAGAGAAGGTTTACTGCTATTTATACAGACAGTCCCATGAAAGACGGAATCGTGGCTGAAAGGGACAAGAAGAAGAAAAAACTGTGTACAATCAGAAAGGTCCATAAGTCGAAGAAGAAAAAACTTCCTAGAAAATGTCGGCTGGAATTTTCCTTTACGATTTGTGACAGCATGTCAAACGCTACTATGCCAAAGTAACCGACAGGTTGGTCTTTATTAATGATAGCTCACAGGCTAAAGAACTTCACAATGGCTAAGAGCTTTCACCCTCAGCCTCCTACCAAGAGGACGGTGAAGACTCTCATTCGACAGTTCCCAACAACCCTGGATAACCTCAAAAAGATGCCAACAGGCCACACAAAACAAGACCAATAATGAATTCCCCACAATCTCATAGTTAGACTGATCGCCCTGAACGCCATGTAAATCATTATTTTGGTGAGGTGCCATTCCCACCGGACAGTAATCAGGGAAGATTGTCGAAATTGATGGCAACAAGATTCGAGTGTCCACCAATGTCAAAAGGGGGAAGAAATGGAGATGATCAGACGAGGATAACTCAGTTTGATGTGACCAAAGTGAAATTGTGTGGGATATGAACTCACCTATTCAAATAAACGAGCATCAAGTTCCTACATTCATGATAGAGGTAAAACATTAAACTTATTCTACATGAATAGATATTTGTAGTTGTAACAACAAGCAGAATTTATTTATCTTGAATAATTGATATTAGTTCAAACATTTAAGTTCATACTGTTGTGTACATTCTTACAAGAATTAATTACTGATCTAGTGTCATTTTTAATGAGGAATTTTTTCATTTGAAGAATTTATTCTTTGGAAAGTAAGTTACCTAATGTTTTGATCAAACAAAATGTTTTTCCTCGAAAACTAACATGTTATCCCAAAGTATCCCTATTCATATTGGGTTATGAGAAATCAGCCCTAGGGGTGTTCCAATTAACTCCTCACCTGGGGCAGTTGGCATAGTTGCAAGCTCTCAGGAAAAGTAATTTTGCATGATATAAAGACATTTATAATTAATGAGTCATACATGATCTTATAGCCAAAAACTTAAGCTAACCACCTCATTCACGTGAATCCACCAAGTATTGCACAAAAAGTACAAAAATAAAAAAACCAAAATCCATGCGAACTGTCCCCAGTCTCCTCTACTCACACAGTGTAGTTTAAATAATCCCCAGTGTTCTGAACAGTTCTTTACAATCAGCTATCCACTACTTTTGATTATTATTCTTATGGAGCTTTTTTGTAGTATGAAAATCGCTTACATTTTGTTCGTTTGTTCCCCAGAAAAAGAATTCAATAGCTCAGCACTGAGTGTCAATATGAATAATACATAGCTAGAAGCAACGGGCTGATGACAGAACTCAGAAGGGCATAACATGCAGATGACATATTGTTTCCACCTATCATAGAGTATTCACACCATTTCAACCGACAATCAGTATTCATTCCCAGAAATTTTGAGTTTATTATGCTGTCTGTTGAGGTGCCATCTATATTTAATTTAACTGAACATCTTGTTTAGGCACTGGTCAGCATGGATTTTACAAAATACGTGAACTGTTCTATCTGTGATAGTAATATTTATTTTGTTAACGGTTTCACTCTTAAACCATCTTCAATGGCAGCTGTACAACATACAAAAGTGGAAATTGTGACAATATGAAACGAAATAAGATCAAAACAACAAAAAAACATTGAATCAATGGAAATAGACACAAAAATTATCACATATTTATCAGATGTCATACATGCTTTGACATATGCTACTGATGAAAAGCATAGTTGCCAATAAACATGAAAAATTGTAACAAGATTACAATACAGTAGCCCACTGAGAAAAGGACAACATGTGTTGTATAGCAATACAAGTCAAAGAACTTCAGAGGCAAAGATGAGTCTTGTGAAGTATAGCGAAACAAGTCAAAGGACTTGAAAGTCAAACATGATGGTCTTGACCAAATCCACAGAAGTTGCCAGTGAACACTTCTGCGGTAATCAGATTACAAAATTGAAATATTAATAATTGTACACTGGTTGATATTGCATGAAAACATACACAAAATACAGATAAAGTAAAAGAGTTACAGGGTTGATGACTGTAATAGTATAGAATATTTTACAATCCTGTCAAAAATGTAAGCATGTAAAATACAAGCTACAAAGCAGCCCATGAAATTACCATCAGTCAAGCCATATCTGACGAAAATACACATTAATGTAAATGAATATTAATGAAATACAGTTTTAGTAGTGAAGGAAAACAAAAGAATATACAGATTTAAAACATCTAAAATTTTATGCCTATGCCTCAATCTAAACTTTTGTTTCTGTGAAGAAACATGATTTATGTCTAAACTGTTACACATTAATTACAAGAATATTGCAGCTGGGAGGCGCGTTATTGGGCCCCTTAGGTACATGGCTGCCAAGAAGGGGAAGAAAGCCAATGTGCACTCTGTGTGGATACCAGGTGGAGTAGTTTCAGACATGGAATGGGTCCTTCCAAATACCATGAAGAGCAAAGGGTGCAAGCAGCTGTAGATGGTGGCTCACATCAGTACTAATGATGCGTGTCGCTTTGGATCACGAGAGATTCTCTCTGGTTTTGAGTGACCAACAGAAGTGGTAAAGGCTGCCAGTGTTGCTTGCGAGAGGAAAGCAGAGCTCACCATTTGCAGCATAGTCGACAGTCCGATTGCGGACCTTTAGTACAGAGGTGAGTAGAGAGTCTGAACCGGAGTCTCAGACGGTTCTGCAGATTCATCGACTTGCGCCATAGGTTGGGTTCAGGTTCCACTGAATAGAACAGCAGCCCAGTACACACATGAGTCGGCTACACGGATAGCAGAGGCTGTGTGGGGTGGACTGGGCGGTGTTTTAGGTGAGAGAGTCTTGGGAAAACGCAAAGAGGGCTTCAGTTTCAAAGGGTGCAGGCCGAACACAGGAAGAACGTAGATACAGGAGCCATCGGTATAAAAGTTGTAAGCTGTTGTAGCTGTGTTGGGAAAGTACCAGTGCTCCAAGCGCTAATAGAAAGCTCTGTTGCTAAAATCGTTAAGGCATTGAATGCTGGCTGAAGCCGGAGGTAAGTTCAGCAGAAATTTTTGGTGAAAAATCTGACAGTTAGTTCATGAGCACACGCGAATAGTAACAAACGACGGAGCTGATTGTCCTTGGTACGCAAAACAGATGAGAACACTGTTGCAGATGCACGGAAAAAATGCCAAAATTTAGCGAACGCAAAATCTCCAAGATTGGCGAACCTTTACAGAAGCTCGAAATTTTGCGCATACTTCAATGCGAGATGGTTATAATAGTTTCCACAACGAAACTTCGACTCGAAACCTGACAGAAAGTCCAGAGATTCTGGTCGTTTGTGAAGTATGCTAGCGGCAAGACATAATCAATGCCCTGTCTGCGTGATAGAAATTGAAATATTATAGAGGACAGTGCTGCTAAAGCAGGGTTACTACACACAGCCTTCCGAGATTCCTTCACCAAAGAAGACGAAGTAAATATTACAGAATCGAATCAGGAACTGCTACCAACATGATTAACGTAGAAGTAGATATCCGTGGAGTAGTGCAGCAACTTAAATCACTCAACAAAAGGTATACTAGTTAGTTTCCTTTCAGAGTATGATGATACAATAGCTCCATACTTACCAATCATGTCCAACCGTTCGCTCGACGAAAGATCCGTATCGAAAGACGGAACAGTTGCACAGGTCACACCAATATCCAAGAAAGGTAGTAGGAATAACCCACTAAATTACAGACCCAGATTATTAATGTCGTTATGAACAGGATTTTGGAACATATATTGTATTCAAGCATTATGAACTACCTCGCAAAGAACTGTCTTTTGCCACACAGTCAGCACGGATTTAGAAAACGTTATTTTTGTGAAACACAACTAGCTCTTTAGTCACATGAAGTGTTGAGTGCAATTGATACGGTATTTCAAATTGATTCCGCATTTCTAGATTTCCAGAGGGCTTTTGACACTGTTCCACACAAGGGTTTGTTGTGAAATTGCGTGCTTATGGAATTTCGCCTCAGTTATGTGACTGGATTCGTGATTTCCTGTCAGAGAGTTCACGGTTCGTCGTAAATGACGGAAAGTCATCAAGTAAAACATATATGATATCTGGCGTTCCACAAGGTAGTGTTATAGGCCCTGTGCTGTTACTTACCTATATAAACGATTTGGGAGACAATCTGAACAGCCATCTTAGGTTGTTTGCAGATGATGCTGTCGTTTATCACCAGTAAAGTCATCAGAAGATCGAAAAAAATTGCAAAACGATTTAGAAAAGATCTCTCTATGGTGCAAAAATTGACAGTTGACGCTAAATAACGAAAATAATGAGGTCATCTAGATGAGTGCTAAAAGGAATCGTTAAACTTCGGTTACACGATAAATCAGACAAACGCAAAAACCATAAATTCAACTAAATACCTAGGAATTACAATTACAAACAGCTTAAATTGGAAGGAGCACATAGAAAATATTGTGGGGAAGGCTAATCAAAGACTGTGCTTTATTGGCACACTTAGGGAATGTAACAGATCTACTATAGAGACTGCTTCACTGTGCTTGTCCATCCTCGTTTAGAATACTGCTGCGTGGTGTGGGATTTTTACCAGATAGGATTGACAGAGTATGTCCAGAAAGTTCAACGAATGGGAGCACGTTATGTATTACCACCAAATAGGGGACAGACTTTCACTGAATTGATACAGGATTTGGGGTGGGTATCATTAAAACAAATGTGTTTTTCGTTGTGAAAGAATCTTCAGTTACCAGTTTTCTCTTGTGAATACGAAACTATTTTGTTGGTGCCGTCCTACATAGGGGAAACGATCATCATAATAAAATAAGAGAAACCAGAGCTTGCATGGAAAGATATAGATGTTTGTTTTTTCCCTGCACTGTATCAGATTGGAATAACAGAGAATTATTGTGAGGGTCGTTCAGTGAACTCACTATCTGGCACTTAAATGTGATTTGCAGAGTATCCATGTAGCTGTAGATGTACATCCAGTTCTACACAATCACAAAATGTAACTGAAATGCCATTTATCAAATACATAAAAATTAGTAAAGAGCTATGGCATGATAAAAAGTCACAGTAAAACATATATGTAAAGAACATCTAAACTGTTATGCATTAGTTGGAAGAATATGTCATCCAATGTCTATGCAATCACAAAACGTAACAGAAAATCCATTTATCATAGAGGTAAAAAATTAATGAGGATAGATGGTATGATAAAAAGCCAAAGTAAAACACATATGTGTAAGAAACAGCTAAACTGTCACACATTAGTTAGAAGAATATGTCATCTAATGTCTATGCAATCCACAAATTAATTCAAATTCCATTTATCATAGAGATAAAAATTCAAAAGTCAAAGTAAAGCATATGTGTAAAATATGTCTAAAATGTTACATATCATTTCTTAACCTACCTTTATTTTCATATATGTTTCTCATACAATATCTCTTTAATAGTTTTCATCTATGTGATTAATGTAATTCCAATTACATTTTGAGATTGTGTGGATATTGGATGACATATTTTACTTGATTAATGAGCAAGTAGAACACAAAAACAAAAGTTTCTTAAATAATTTCTTTGAAAGTTTCAAATATTTGAGTGGACCTTCTTAAACAAGACCTCTCCTCAATTATGCACTCATTTTTAATTTCATCTGTGGCCACCCTACTTCCTTCTCATTACCCACTTCTTGTTTTTTTACCTACAGGGCCTTTTTTGTATATATGTTTCCCCTTGACTTTTTATCATATGACATCTCTTTATTAATTTTTATCCATATGATAAATGAAATTTCAGTTACATTTTATGATTGCGTAGATGCTGATGACATATTCTTCTAACTGATGCCTATCATGTTAGGTTATTTTGTACATACGTTTTACTTTGACTTTTTTATCTTGATAATAAATGGAATTTCAATTACATATTGTTACTGTACAGACATTGGATGACATATTATTCCAACTAATGTTTAACAGTTTAGTTATTTCTTGCATGTTTGTTTTATTGTGATTTTTTACCATACCATACTTCCTTATTAATTTTCATCTGTATGATAAATGGAACTTCAATTAAATTTTGTGATTGTGTAGACATTGGATTACATATTCTTATGACTAATGTCTAACAGTTCAGATGTCAATCATGTTTCATCATAAAAAGAGTTTAGATTGTGGCATATGCATATAATTTTACATGTTTTACTTTTACATAGTCTACATTCCTTTTGTTTTCCTTCACTCTTGAAATTTGTATTTCCTTCATATCAATTTACTTTAAGGTGTATTTTTGTCAGATATGACTTGACTGATCCTAATTTCATGGACTGTTTTATGGCTTGTATTTTACATGCTTACATTTTTGACAGGATTGTAAAATATTCTATATTATTACGTTCATCAGTCCTGTTAATCTTTTACTTTATATGTATTTTATTTATGTTTTTATGTAATGACAATAAGTGTAGAATTGTTAATATTTGAGTCTTGAAATCTGATTATTGCAGAAGTGTTCAGTGGCAATGCCTTTGGATTTGGTCAAGACCATTATCTTTGACTCTGAAGTTTTTTGACTTGTATTGCCATACATCACATGTTGCCCTTTTGTCAGTGGGCCATCGTATTGTAATCTTGCCACGATTCTTCATTTTTACTGGCAACTAAGCGTTTCATCAGTAACATATATCAAACCATATATGGCATATGATAAATATGAGATAATTCTTGTGGTTATTTCCATTGATTCAATGTTTTTTCTGTTTTCATCTTATTTCGTTTCTCTTTGTCACAATGTCCAGTTTTGCATATTGTACAGCTGCCATTGAAGATGGGTTAAGAGCGAAACCGTTAGCAGAATAAATATTATTATCACAGACAGCACAGTTGTTTGCATTTTGTATGATTTAACAGTTATTTCACCTCTTCAAACTGAGATTAATGGAGGCGGTTTTCCTTATGTTCTATGTTACTTGACTGCATGCTAACCAACTGTAAACTTCTGTGAGGGTATCATTTGCTTTTTTGCAAGGATTTCCCTTGTTTCTCAGCAACTATAATATCGCTGTTGTTAGCAAAGAGAATTTTTCCCCATTACCAGAATACTGCGAAAGTCATTGGTGTACCTGATCATCAGAACTGGCACTGTTATGCTACCTTGAAGAACTCTTATACCACTGTATTTTGGTTACGATAAGCATTTTACAGAAATTTTAAATTAATTGAGGTTTATGTTAACATTACAGTATGTACCTTATATGCTAGATATGACTTGAACTAGTCATAGCTACACATCTTATTCCTAATTCTTCTACCTTATTCAGTAGAATCTTAGTGTCAATAGTTTTAAAAGTCTTAGAAAGATATAAGATTATACCTGTGACACACTTGTCTTTGTTAAGAACACCAAGTACCATGTGTTTGTGAATTCTACTACAGCTTATTCTACACTTCTAACACTTCACAAACTATTATCCACTTACATGGTTATAGTTATTCAGGTTATTAATTAATCTGTCTTTCATAATTCATTCCGCTGGTTTTGAAAACAGTGATAGCTGGGAAATGGGTGTATCGTTTTCTTTGTGTTCTGTATTATCTTTGTTTACAACTCTTGCCTGTTTTAAACACTTTGGAAGTTTTCCTGGTGTGATTGATGTTCGCTAAAAGAGCTTTTATACTATGCATAAAATGTTTCACCACACACAACCATACATAATCTAAGCCTGTTGGCTTTATCTTAAGTTTTGTACAGTTTTACTGATTTCATACTCTGTGGTTGATAGTAACATCATTGCACTTCGTATATAATTACTTACCTGTATTATTTCGATATTTGGGATTTTTTGTTTTAATTTCTCTGCAGTATGTGAAAAATGCTCATTGACATAGATTGCTATGTGGTGTGGATCATTTATTACTTTATCCCTTTCGCTTATCAGTGTGTCGTTATGCCTTTGTTTGTCTCTCCATGTCCTTTTCAATGACCTTTCACCCTGCTTTTACTTTTATTTTGTACAATGTGTGTTATTTTATCATTAAATAAGTGTTTTGCTGCAATCACCATCTTCCTGTAATTCTTTCTGAATCTACGATAGAAAGCTAAGAACTCTGGTTCATTATGAATTTTTCATGGAAGTGAGGTGTTTAAAGGGACTAACAGAATTTCTTAAAGCCTGCTGTTCGCCATTTGTTTTATGGAGATATTGATACTTGTGTGTGTACACCTGGAAATGTCTTTTCAAAGTTCAATTTAAGTAATGTTAAAAATTGAGAGAATTTCGCCATATACTTCATCCCAACTGTGATTTGCTAGTTTTCTTATAAATCTTTTATTTTAATTCCTGATAAATGTTTTTTGTAGACCTGTAGATAAGGGATTCTTTTCGATACCCAACTGTGATTTGCTAGTTGTCTTATAAAACTTTTATTTTCATTTCTGATAAATGTTTTTTGTAGACCTGCAGATAAGGGTTTCTTTTCGATACCCGACTGTTATTATTTGGCACAGATGTTTTGACAGTCCAAAATATTTCACACGTACGTCACACTTTCCCTACAGATATTTGTGACCACTGGTCGATTACTGGTGCAGTCATTGTAATAACCCTTATTGCACTGTTGACCAACAGGAACATGTGAAAACTCCGAAGGATATTTATGAGGATGCAGCTAATTTCATTCATGATATTTGTGTTTATGTAATGTCTCCAGGCAAAAAAAAAGTAAATTTTGTATTTGCGAAATTATCTAGAATATCTGTTGAAAAAAGTTTTCACATTACCAGTGGGTGATCGATCCATCACAAACCAATTAACATTTTGATGCCAATCCCTGTTAATTCAGTAACTGATATTTCAAAGTATTTGACTTCACTTACAGTACTGATGTCAGGTATTGATTTAAGCTGTGCTCTTTTCATATATCAGCAAAATCTCGTCAGAAGAGGTTTACATAGTTTGAAAAAAAAAAAATCGTTCTGGCGTGACTGAGTTTCCACATTCAGGAAGTCACAATAACTGATAGATGTGATGAATTGTGACTATTTAACGTTTGTGTGACATTTGCATTCCATAGGCTAAATTTTGAAGTCAGGTGTAGTGGTACTGCATGCTCTAATTCAACTGATCATACTTCAGATAACTCAGTGGATATGGCAAGAAAATATCGAGTGAATTTACCAGGGACTTATGTGTGAAATTCGTGACAATTATGTACACCCAGGAAGTAATTCAATGGTCACAGAGCTGAAAACCATATTCTGCCTTGTTGGCAAGTTTCAGTTATACTACCAGCAGACAAAGTACGTTTCTCAAGCTGACGTGTTCCCTGAAAGGGCTCGACAGCGAGTACGGCTTACGTCTTAGAGAGGAGAGTGCTGAAAGCTGGAATACCGAAAGTACAAGCCAAGGAGTTTTATTCTATTCCTGTTTTCAGGCGTAGGGATTAGATCGGTGTTACTGATAATACTTAGTTGCAACGACTGCAAATTAAATATTGTAAATGAATACTGTTACAATTATTTTTGTTTGTCTTTATTTTAAGCGTTCTGAAAACTGGGAAGTCGTACACCAGACCCAATTAATATTTTTGGAGCCTTTAAAATGGTTATACCTTAAGACATTATGAGCAGGCAACATATCTTTTGAGCATTCTAGGTATAGAAAATGTTTTTCTTGAAAATTCTGTCAATTTCAATATCTCCAAAACAGAGGAACACAAATTAGAAAACGGCACTGATTACAAAATTTGAGATCCACAGACAGAATTCGTAACTTATTAATAACAAAAATTCCAAATCAAGAAAGTTTACTGTACAGGGAAACCACACATAGCGACCAAAATAGGTGGCTCACGATACTGTAAACAAAATGAAACCAGCAATTGTGTATAATGAAAGTTCGATTCCAGCTTCTGATAACATGAAAGGCGGAACAGTTGTCGTCAGAAAATGGGATGAAGGAACACAAAATGCTGAGAGTAATATCTAGATTATCTCAGGCTTAAGCAAAACTGACATTCAGTCTATAAATACTGCAAGGATAACTAGTATCATCGACTCGTATCTATTTCAGTATAATTTCTGCTGATACTTTGTCAATAAAAGCGAAAAGCACCTATGATTAAGAGCTTTTAAACTTGCAATATACTTAAATCCGAAAGACTCAGAAATATTAATGGGTTCACTGGCCTGAATGTGGTGCTATTTTGCTATGTAACCTCCTCGCAGTCAGAGCAGAGTGTTATTAATTTAGTCCCAGATGGTTTCATACGAACGATGCCTCTGAGATACCAGAATATTCACATGAGAATTATCTAGGTGTAATGCAACAACACAAATGGGTACACAGTTCTAGAATTTACAGAGACCATCCGTACGCTGCTGATTCATCACGACAAACTACGACTACTTTATTTTAACATTGGTCATTGTTAGCCAAATTACAGCATATACATGAATAAGAGTGCAGTGACCGTTAATTCCAATAACTAACCGTCATTGCAATTGAGACAAGTGGAAGTAATATTGCAGCAAGCTGATTATTTAACTAAATGTAACTTATAGAACCTGTGTAGTCACTGTCATTTCAATTGCATAGTGAATCGTAATTTATGTTATGCAATTATCAGCAGAATTAATGTAATTACCACATCAATACACTATGTTTTAATTCTTGTGTCAGTAGAAGCTCGAGATTAAATCAGATTATTCAAACTGATGACAAATGTAAGAGATGCCATTTCAAATTGATCTTATGGTTTATTTTGCAAACAGTGGTGCATAATTTAACGGCACTTTGAGCAATGTAAAATATGTAAAAATATTTTTCACGATATGAGGTGCTTGAAAAATTATTACACGTGTGAAAACGGCACTAGAACTCGCGAGATAACGTGTGAAGCAAGCATTGTTGAGTAGTGTTATTTACAGGAATTAGTTATTTCATAAAATTTGCACCTACCATCTATAACTACCGTGACGGTAAAAACCCCTGTTACTAGATGAATATTTCTAGTATGCAAGGATTGTTTTGTGGGGAGCGAGCGCTCTACATAGTGCGTGGATGTCTCCGCCCGGAGGCCGGCCACGTGGCCTGTAGCTTGGGGCATTGTTTGGTTTCTCGCGCATTATGCGAAAACTATGTAACTTACGGTGAAGAGCGATGCGGCAGTGGATTGTCGTCAGCAATAAGCACCTTCTGAAAGATCGATCTTTATTTCAAGTCACGAGACGCAAAAAAATGGTTCAAATGGCTCTGAGCAAGGTGTAGATCGCTATAGATTACGTCTAAAAACGGTGCTACATGCAGTTCTGTGTTAAAACTTTGCAGCACAGATGTCAACAAACAAATCTGTGCTAAGTGGCAAAATTTTTCAAAAATTAAAACTTGATTTAAAGGCGATAGAATAACCCTAGAAATTAATGTAAAATAGTAAATAGGATGTACTTTTTAGCATGGTTCCGATGGTCTACTTTTTTATGTCGAGGGATGTATGTATCAAAATGTGTAACCCTAACTGGTGAGATTGGTACTTGCATAACCAGGGGGTTGACGTCCGAGCCTGTATAAGCGAGTGTCCATCGTGGCCAGAGGCCAGTCGTTGGTCAGTCGTTTTGGAGGGTGGGTGGCGAGCAAGCCCCACTTGAGGGTGGCCCATGTGGTCCTTTGAGAATTTCTTCTCGCGCCGATTTATTTTGACAAAGAGTATTGTTTAATAGTGCAAGTGCGCAAGCATATATTTGGTGAACTGGAAGTGCTACGATTATTTGTGTGAGTGCGAAGTACGAGGTATCCATCGGCGTAAGTGAACATGTGGCGATCTGTGATTTCGCGCCAAAACTGCTAGAACAAAGAGGACAGTGGGACTTGTGGTTCTGTTCGAATTGATTCGTTTATAGCAACCTACATTACTGCTATTGGGGGCTCGGAGTCAAATTATTATCAAAGTAAAGCTGTAAACCACTTCACCAGTGCTAATTCCATTGTGTGAAATAAAAGGACAACGCCAATAAATAGTGATTGAACTGTGTCGTAAAAATCTGATTTTGCTATAATAATCTCCTAATTTTTGTTCCCTAGCATAAACTGTACTTATGTCTGAGTGAATAATTAACTCAAAAACTAGAACAAATACACGGGTGTGGAAGTGTACTAGTGCACCAAGTGTGGAAATCATCCCCTGAGACTTACGTGAGAACCAAAATTTGCAATAACATTTTTTAACCAACATTTGTATTTGCACATTCTTGTGAACACTGCAACCGCACTTCTTCTTTATTTTCCGCCCCGTCGCAATACACATTTGATGAAACTATAGTACAAATATGTACTGCTGCTGTATTGGACAAATTTAACTTTATTTTACACCAACACTCCATTGTGACGGGGTCATGGAAGTTTTATTTGGAAATTCTCTGAAACTAACACACTATAGTTGACATCATTACACTTCTTAATTGGAACCACTGTAAAATGCAATGAATGATTCGTCCATACTTCTGACCAAGAATATGTTGCCTTTTATGCATTTCTACTGTGAGGTTAAGGCTGACCCATTGACATACCCCTTTGGATGTCAGACAGATCTGTCTGGATGACCTTACCGATAAACAGCTCACTTCCAGTCGGATCACATCGATTTAATTACAGGTGTCGCACAACGCATAAGTTATTCAATTTAATTTATTAGACTTGGGTAGCCCTAGCATGAGTGAAATGCGAGCGCTGTTACTCAAAATAATAAAAGTAGGGTGTCCACCAAACTACTGAATGAAACAACAGTCACTACAACTCCTTTTAGACTTCCAATTGAATACAGGGGCACAAAGAAAGGAAAGTGTTATATTCATTGAGTACTAACCCAGGTAACAATGTGATTAATATATCAATACCTTGGCATGGAATGGGTAATGAATCTGAGGTGAATACGTCAAAGTCAACACAAAATAAGGGGAAACAGATAAAAAAGGATTATGCATGCAACTACTATCTTGCATGAACATCTGTTGAGCTCGAGATTGCTAGTGAAACTATTTTAATTAAAAATGTAGACGTCCTAACTTCAACTGGAAATCTTCGCATGAACCATTTAAGTAAATTCTGGAAAGCTGCAGTTGCTCACCGTACTCAGCATTACTCGTGCCCGCGAGTGGCTGCTGCAGTGTTTGTCGAATTCTAAGTCATCTAACCTACATGGAGGGCTGCTCTCCCTCAGAGCCCGGAATCGAGGTCCCGACCTCAGATACCCATCTAAACAATCCTCCAGAATAATAAATGAATACGAAAACATAGTAGTTAGATGTGGCAATCACTGGTGTTAACCATACTCGTATTCTCATTTCTAGCTGGAAATTAATTTACATTGGCTGAGCTTATCAATTTAATAAAGTTTGGTTTTAGCAAGTGGGAGTTTCGACAAAAACGGTTGCGTAATACTATCTCTCATAGGTTCTTACTGAAGGACGTGCTAACATTGAGTTTTTCAGTGGATAGAGTCCTATACTGTTTTACTAATTACAGTATGGGGAACATGCACCAGAGGAGAGTTACCTCCTACCGTGGTGAAGGTCTTTGGGCATGTCTGCATTTAGCACTGACTGGCAGCTGACACAATAATTTACAAAATTCATAAGGCAGGCTACCAAACTGTCAGAGCAGTTCAGAAATCATTCAGTAAGTCTTCGGAGATGTACTGAAAGCCAAATTAACGTCGCTCTCCGATTCATATTCAACGCAAAAGGGGGTGCTATCTAAGGTAGTAGAAGGTGCTACCAACTACACTTGGATAATTCCCAGTATTCTGATAGCCTAAAGGAGCCGTTAGTATGAATCTATCAGAAACTAAATGTAGATCAAAGTGCAAGAACTCGAAGAACTGTTTACAAGCTCCGCCCGTCGCTCAGTTTGACTAACCTCTCATCTTTATTTAGCATTCTCTCTGTCTTAGGTGTACTGCAAATTTCTCTCTGTCTTAGGCGTACTGCAAATAGAAAATCTCATCGATTAGGTGCGTTTCGCTTTTGTCAAAGCATCTGCAGCAATTATATTGTAATCATAACGAATAGGTGACACAACAGTTGTATGATGAGAATGATATAGGTGCTCAGTGAAGGCGTCGTCGCCTCTTGCGAGCAACAACTGTGCGAACAGGAGCAGCTACCAAGCTATAATGTCTCACGTTTACCTTAGCAACAAGCAAAGAATTGAACAAAAAATTTCAAACACTTGAAGGAAAGCACCTGTCAACCTGCTGAATCTAATATACGAAGCACCTGTCTCATTAGCACCAAGTAGGCACGTATGTTGCTGAAGATGGAGAGTTACACTAAGCTTCTTGGCTTAAGGGAACCGATATGACAACTGAATAAAGCTGCAAAATTTTTTTTGCCTAATATGAATCGTGTTGTGAACTGGATGTATGTCATAGAGTGCTATGACATACTCCATTTCGAAATGATGCGACATCTTTTTGTTTTACTGTTGGTGACTGCAATGTCATTTCGAATGACTGTTATATTCATTACCAACGTTAAAGAGTTCGCCTTCTTTGTCATTTAATAATTATTTTGATACTTTCAACGCAATGTGTGTAATGTTGTTATGAGCTGTGTATCGCTTCTTGCAAACTAATTTGACCTGTCATACCTAACGTCCGTCGTTTTGTAAAGTATACAATGTCCTAGACCTACAGTTTCTACAGCAGGGGTCGTCAAACTGCGGCCCGTGGACCGCATGCGGCCCGAAACAAATGTTTGTGCCGCCCTCGATTCTCAAGCGCATTTTATAATAATATGTTTCTAGCAAGAAACAGCAGAATCCAAAAACATCAGCTAACGTTAAGAACTTCTTAAGAGTGTATTTTTCGTGTTCAGTAACGAACAAAAATACAGAAACAGTGATATTGCAACATTTGCTTAATTTTAATTTATATTAGTAAATTCGCCCTTGAGCTAAGTAAAGTTTGTCGCTTGCCTGAGGGGCAGAGTGGCATGAGGTGAAGGCACGGGGGTGGGGGATTAATAGAGGTGAGAGGGGAGGATATTTTGTTGTTTGTTTTCCAACGTTGACAACTCACGAGCGTGCGAGCTAGCATCGATCAGCTGCTATGGCATAAATGTCAGACTGAAGTACTAAGGGTTCGTGAATGCGCGTTGGAGAGACAATCATCTTTAAATGTGGTACATGTTCGTGGCAAGTAATACGAAATCAGATTATGGCTATTATAATAAAATGCAAAGAGTAAAATAAAAATGACATTCAAAACATTTAGTAAACATTTGTAATCGTGTTTCATACTGTCATTACTGTCAATAATTATTATGAAGTACCAATTGAAATGGGTTACCAATTAGTAGCAAAATTAGCTGGGGAAGGTGTAAAGTTTTCAGGACGGGAGAAATGATCACTGCACATCATCGATCAATGTGGTACATGTTTGTAGCAAGTAATATGAAATCAAATTAAGGTTGTAATAACAAAACCCCTCACACAGCTGACTCCATACAGTGCCATGGCGGATGCATATGCAGCTGAGGGGTTGCTCCAGGCACCATCACTAACGGAGAAATAGTGCGCCGCTGACAACACGGCCTCGGCCTACAGATGTCCCCGGCCATTCATGGACCTGCCGTCAGTAAAACAGGGCGTCTACGCCGCATGCTCTTACCAGTGCAGAAGCCACCGCCCGTACATCGGCGCCGGCCAGGCTCAACTTGTGGCGTGTTACGCGTCACTGAGCCACGACACAGCACACACATCAGCTGAATAACGCCGTCTTTACTGTCAGCAGTATTTCCACTGAGACCTCCAGCCTGTCACCACCACCACTCACACCACCAAGTGCAATTGCACTCTTCACAACATTTAAATAGTCCAAAAAACGTAAAATAGGTGGAAAATTGCAAAGCAAGCGAAATTTCGTTATTGTTCCCACTATCTTAGATCAGGACAAGTAGTTTATTATCAGATTTTCCCACAAGAACTATTTTCTTGGCAACTTGTTTGGATTTCTTGCTATTTTACTTTGGATAAGAAATCTTAGTCTAGGTAGAAGGGGAGGCTGTCGGTAGGGACAATGAAGAGAGACTGAGAATGAGCTGGAAATTTTGGAAATTTGTGGTAAGGTCTTATGGGATCGACCTGCTGAGGTCATTGGTCCCTAAGCTTACACACTACTTAATCTAACTTAAACTTATGCTATGGACAACACACACACCCATGCCCGAGGGAGGATTCGAACCTCCCATGGGGGAGCCGCACGGACCGTGCCAAGGCGCCTGAGACCGCGCGGCTACACCACAGAATGAGCTGAGCACAGTGCATGTAGTGCTCCTTGGAGGAACCTGACTAGTTCATAGGGATACGTCACTGAAGCTGCAGACTCTAACAAGCCCTATATAAAGTTGCTTGAATAATATCAGATACAGAATGTCTTGTGGTTGTCTGCTGACGAAGATGTGAAGTGTGAGTTTGTAGGCAAGCAAGTCATGCTATGTGACACTTGATAACTATACGAGTATTCCATTACATTCACGTTGTGTAATAAAGAAAAGAAATGATAAGTTGGTACTGTTATACCGTTTGTGAAAATTGCAACACCAAGACGGGTACATGTGGGTGAAACTAACATTATAGCAAAGAGTAGGTAAGGACTAACCACATAGTAAGAGAATGACAGAACTGTAAGTGAGCTCTGATTTCGAGAATTGAGTATGGCGTGGAGCTCACACAAGTTCCAATCAGAACCTACAAATATCATCATAATGAATAAGAGTACGCTCCTGGGCAGCCTCCTTCCACACTGTATGTGAACCTAACAGTGTCTGGTAAACGGCCGTCATGAAAGAGTTGCTTACCGATCATATATCATCCGTGGGCGCCATATCAGAACAGACATGTTGTGGTACGTGTAGACCTTAAAGAAGAAGGTATACGCGGTATCTGTCACGTCTGACTCCACATTGCTATAATGTACAATAGCATGTGGAGTGGCCAAAAGGAGTGGCAGTATCTCAGAATACCGAAAACCACTTACATAACGATTGCCTTCTAGGAGTCAAGATGGCTGCTGCGTGAAACATTCTGTAATTTCGGCTCCTAATTAAGTTTTGAATTTGTAGCCAATAAGACAGTGATCAAAAATGCATACAGTTGTCTTAGTGACTGTTTCGTAGCTTCGTAGTTAGTGACACAACCTTATCTGGAAATGTTTGACTGAACACGAAGAATCTTTGAAGTTTACAATGGCAACTGGGGGCATCGTTCCGTAAGCAGCCTACTCGATTTGCGCTGACAAGAAGACCACACGGCAATGCGATTTTTGTAATTTTTTACTTTTTCGGTTGTTTGGAACTCAAATATCAACATCCCACAGCAACTAAACTCAACTGTCAAATATTCTCGAGAAAATCTGACACTGAAATGTTCCGAGCATCTTTAATACCATAAAGTAACGTCCAGTTTCCCATAGACAGCGTGGCTCTATGGCAGAATCCTTGACCCATTCGTAGGGTTCTGAGTTCGATTCCCTGCCGATACAGATTTTTAAGATATATGCCATACGAGCATTTCCGTGAAACGTAAAATACGTAAGGATGAAAAACAGTTTAATTGTGTAATTTTTTAAATTTAACAATCTTTTGTAAAAAGATCGGTAGTCAAGAATTTGTATTTGCAATAAAAACTTGATTTTTGTGTGTGCTTTGCAATTAGAAGTAAGAAGACAAGCATTTTCATGAAGAGACAATTAGATCTGTGTCAGTTAGCATATATTTGACGAATTTTACATTTCTGACGTAGGTATTCGAACTGAACCAAAAAAAAAAAAAAAAAAAATGAAAAACGTAATGGCCGAAACAAAATTCGTAAAAAGACCCAGCGATTACTAATCACGAACACTGCTGAATTTTTTTTTCATTTTTATATATTTTACGCTCCATCGAAACGCTTGTGTAACATGTACCTTTCTTTACAATTTTTGCGTCGGCCGGGAATCTAACACTTGACCTGTACGTGGAAGGCGACCACTCTCCTTGTTGATAATATGGACCCTACTGAAGGCACCCGGATAACTTCAAAGTTGATTTTCTCGAGAATTTTTGCGAGTTGCATTGCTTTGCTTGGGTGTCTGATATTTGAGTACTGGACTTAACGTACCATACATACAAAAATTACAAGAGTCCGACTGCCGGGCGGTCTTCTAGTGAGTCGACGCAACGGTTCGCAAACGCAGCTAGGCAGCGCGTCACACGCCACGAACACAACGACCACACCTGCTTAACGCAGCATGTCAGCGTGTGTCATGTCGCATCATTTGTTCCAATCGGGCTCAGCGCATTCCATCAGTTGCTGAGCAACTTCAGAGACAGGGGTGCCCAGAGGTCAATATGCAAAACATCAACTCCGTAAACGTAATTTAGAAATTTTGAGGACATTGTTACCTACTCATGTTTTTCCTGTTGATTTCTACACCGCACTTTTAGTGCTTGGACAGTGAGTTGAATATAAGCAGTCTAACAGTATAATTACAATAGAACCTGTTTTTACATTCTGAGATTTTATTCCCACCATTTACATTATTTTCTGTACGCCCCGTCACAAACTCTATTCTCTCTGTTAAATGTTTTTCTACCGTTAAAATTTCCATACGTGTAACATTTCCCACATTTTGCACTTTTGAACCACTACAAGCATCAGTATCGATTTGTGTGGAAAGTGCGTGTTGTTCCTACCCACACACAATGTAGGATAATGCATAACACAAAACAGTACAGCTTGTTTCACAAGATAAACTATTTTTGGTTAGACGATAAATATACGTGGCATTTTTCGAGACACTTTCAAAATGTTTCCGTAATGTTTCAATGTATGACCGTATTCTAAACTGCAACAAATAATCAAAAACAGCATTTGAAGTTGTTTATCCTCAAAAAGACAAGTCATGCGATGCACAAAATAATTTCGAGAAACAATGATTTTTACTTAGAGTGATTACCTTGTACTATTGAGCAAATGCTCATTCACGAGTTCAACTACACTCTTTAGTTGGTTAGTAATAGCATTAACAAAAGTACTTGACTATTCAACTGTATTTTTATGCCATTCGGAGTTAATATGAACTTTTGCAGATTATGAATTTTTTTGAAATTGCTGAATGGGTAGCCAATAAATGCGCCCTGTCTGCAATATGTTACAATTGGACAGAACAATATATACAACTTACAAAGTACATCTTCAACTGCTTTGAAATAAACCAGCCGTGGATATAATGACAGCCAGTTCAATCGATATGTTCTTTTGTACCATCTATGGCATTCTTAAAATTGTAATTTTTGTGAGGTTGTCATGGATTCAATACAATCTAAAACTTTAAGAAATCTACAATATATTTTTAACGTAATATCCAACATGGAAAATACTGACCATGAGACTACTACCATTTTCATCAAAATACCTGAAGCCAGAAGATGTAATGGATAAGTCAATATATTCTACAGCACTCCAATTACTTCGATTTTTAACAGAGATATCTGAGTTTGACTAACAATTTTCTTGTAATATTTCATCACAGGTGACATTTTTGACATTTTTCTATTTCTTCACTTGCGTTTTCGGTTTTCAGTCGTTTTGAGCTACAAAAAAAAGTTACGTATTGACGGAAAGTCATCGAGTAAACCAGAAGCAGTGACTGGCATTCTCCAAGGAAGTGATATTGGCCTTCCGCTGTTCCTCCTCTATAGAAACGATTTAGGAGACAATCCGAGAAGCAATCTAAGATTGTTTGCAGATTATGCTATCATTTAACCGTCTAGTAAAGTCACCAGAACATCAAAACCATTGCAAAATGATTTACACAAGATACTTCAATTATGCGAAAAGTGATAACTGACTCTAAATAACGAAATGTGTGAGGTTATCCACACGAGTAATAAAGCTAATCCATTAAATTTCGTTTAAACGATAAATCACACAAATCTAAAGGTTGTGAATTCAACTGAATACCTAGGGATTGAAATTATAAACAACTTAAACCGGAACTACGACATAGGTAACGTTGTGACGAAGACAAATCGGACTGCGTTTTATTGGCAGAACACTTAGAAGACATTGCCTACACCACACTTGTCCTGGAGTGGCCAGCCGCGGTGGCCGAGCGGTTCTAGGCTCTTCAGTCCGGAACCGCACGCTACGGTCGCAGGTTCGAATCCTGCCTCGGGCGTGGATGTATGTGATGTCCTTAGGTTAGTCAGGTTTAAGTAGTTCTAAGTTCTAGGGGACTGATGACCTCAGATGTTAAGTCCCACAGTGCTCAGAGCCATTTGAACCATTTTGTCCTGGAGTGTTGCTGCATGGTATGGGATCCTTTAACATAAGATTGACGGAATACATTGATAAAGTTCAAAGAAAGATAGCTCGTTTTGTATTATCACGAAATAGAAGAGAGATTGTCACAGATATGAGACGCGAGTTGGGATGGCAATCGTTAAAATAAAGAACAGGGGATCACTAAATTGGCTGCCAAGTGAATGGCAGCTTTTGCACTCTGGACAGCCTCGTCAACGCCTCCATGTAGCAGGGAACCAAGAGCAACAGTGGAGGTGAAAGCAGGTGAGCGACACTGAGGGAGGGACAGGAAGATTGGAAAGTGGTCACTACCACACGGATCATAGTGCACCTCCAGTGGGTGGATGAGAGAAGACCAAGGCTGCAAATCAAAAGATCAGCTGCTGAGTAAGTTCCACGTGCTACAATGACATCAGTAGTCACAAGACAGAAGTAAAGATCTGCCAGTAAGTTTTTGATGTCCTTTCCACAACCATTGATCGTGCTTCCACTCAACAAAGGGTTATGAGTACTGAAGGCACCTGAGACTGGGAATGATGCGGCATCTGAGAAACAAATTCAGACAATAAGTTCTATGCCACTCCCCCATTGAAAGGAGGGTGAACATTATAGATGGTAAAATCCTAAAATTCCCTTACCTAAACAACCAAAACCTCCAAAGTTGTATTAAGAGGTACAAGTCGCTATATATGGAGTCCACAACATATGTGCAAACTCCACCCTACATCCTAACATAGTGAGCACAATTCTTAAAATATCTCCAGCAGACACAAAGGGCAGCGGTCAGTGTTACTGGAAACCAAGTAACCTGAAGGGCAATACAGAAACTGGGGAGGAGCTTAAGAGACATCATAGCTCAGCCAGATGGTGGAAAAAACTCTACAATTCGACTAGAGAATCATACTGTCGGTGTACTGTGAAGGTGTGAAGGGACCAAAGAAGCAGGTTATGTCCCAGGGCAGCTGCTGCCACCGGTTGAGAGATTATGCTATCAACTCGCAGGTTCTGAGACACATTTTGTGGCGCTGCCTGGAGCCCCATGGGCCACTGGGCTCACCACCTTGGCGACAGAAATGTGTGGGGTCTGGTGGTGTGGGGACCACAGGAACCTCCTTCATCTTAGAAGACTTCTCTTTAGCAGGTTTTCATAGCTGACAGGGCTTCCCTGAATTAGTTTCAGGGACACAAAGCCCTACAACCAGCAATCCACATCTCCTTCGGCCAGTTTCAGACTGGCAGAAACCTTGGAGGTGAGTGTCCCCAGGGGCTCCTTCCTGGCGTGAAAAGCCAGACGAGGGTGATGTGTCTCCAGCTGAGGGTGGGGGGGGGGGGGGTGGAGACCGACATATTTGTCAGGTAGGGTGTCATTGCTCTCAAAGCAGATGTGGGCGGGGGGGGGGGGGGGGTGGCAGCATGAGGATAGCCCCCAACCATCAGGGGGGCAGGCACAGTCGAGCTGCCCTGAGGACTCACTGTAGGAGGCATAATTGGTGAATGTCATGATCGAAGAGGGTGACAGAGTCATAGCTGGAATCACAACTCGAAGAAATGTGCCCACATTTCATACATTTGAAGCACCAAAAGGAGGGGGGAGGGGACACACAGTTTCACACACATTGGTATACCATCACCTTGACCTTTTCAGGTAATGAATCATCCTTAAAGGCCCAGATGAAGGGTCTGGTAGCAACCCTATTGTCCTTTGGCTCCATGTGGATATGATGTACAAAGTGTACACATCGTCACTCCAACTTGGTGGGTAACTCATCGTCAGACTGCAAGAGGAGGTCACAATGGAAAATGATGCCTCGAACCATGTTTAGACTATTACAAGGAGTGATAGTCACCAGAATGTAGCCCAGCGTGTTACAAGCAAGCAACGCCTCTGACTGGGCAGAAGATGCTGTGACCCACTTTTCATTTTGGAGATGACTATAACTTCCCCAAACTTGTGCTCTATATTTTCTACAAAGAATAAAGACTTGAGGGCCGAAAAAGGAACCCCATCTCTCCTTGTTCAAACCAGATCTTGGGGGAGTATTTCTCTGGTTGTTGCTTATCCCTGTGTTCCTCCCAGAGCAAAGCCAGGGAAGAAAATATTTTGGGATTGTATTTCTCTGTGTTGAACGCGTTCCTTTCTTTTCAAGAGACTGCTGGGGCTGTATGACCACCAGGGGAGAAAGCTTCATCCACTTCATATGCAAGTCTCCTGCCATGATGCCATCCATTCCAAATGGGGCTGGGGGCTCTTCCCAAGGGCGCCACCCAGCCTCAGCAACAGCCACCTGGATTGCACGGAGATTTCATGCCCCACTCAAGTCAGGCACATAATCCTTGGCATACATGGAGAGGTTCCAGCTCAGGCACCAACAGTATGATCCCTGTGTGGACGGGAGGCTACCACCATGCAGGTGTTTGATGAACCCCCCACAATGGGATGGCTACCATGCTGGTTTTTGGGTGTACTACCCCTATAGTGGAAAGGAAGGGTGATAAGGTGAAAGACACAAAGGTGGAATATACATCAGATTGGGCGATATTCCCTACACAATCTGACTTCTGAAAAATTTGGAAAAGTGGTGGCAGATCAAACCCAATAATGGGTACCATGTATTGATTAATGAAGAGGTGAAGTGTGGGTTGGAAGTTGGAAGTGAAATGGAAAAGTAGGGTCCTAAATCATGTACCACGTCCATGAGGGGTCTGCATCAGGAAAACCATTCACTGGAAGGGCAGAGGGAAAAAAGGAACGATAGAAGTAGAGATCTGCAGGATAGAAAGCGACGTAGTGCTGCAAGGCTGGGGACCTTTAGTAGCCAAGCACTTGCTCACAAAAGAGTTGTGAGCCCCCTGGGGAGTTAGTCATGCCATTGTTTTGCTACAGTAATAGTCATTTGTGGTTTATGAACGCGTTCGCACCTAGTGATGTGGCAAACTGGGAGGGTGGCTTTTTTGTTCTCTGGGTAGGCAACATTTCCGAAACGGAACTCTCAATATCGATACCCCTGTGAATGGGGCCGCGAACACATGTAGTAGTTTCGTCACTCAGTCGATGGCAAAATATATTTTATTACAGCTAGTTGATAAAGCCCAGAGTATATTGACATGTAATCTTTCTTTTCTTATGAGCTATACATTGTTCCTAGGTACTAAAACAAGCAATATTGTGGCTATAGCAAAGTAAATTTAATTTTGCATTTTCGTCATATGAGTTCTTCACTGTATTTAGTTTTCCAATGATGATGTAATTTTTAAGATTTTATTTCATTTTTAAGTGTTTGTTAAGTCTACTTATGACAGGACAATTTATATATTCTTTGAATGTTGGAAAGCTAGAACTGTGCCCCTGCCTCTTGAAAAATGCAACAACGTTGCTCAAGAATTTATTGGCATACATCGAAAATAAATCCACAGTTCATCCGCCTATTGTCATTTTCGCTCACTTGTTGTTGTTAACTTGCGCCAGCTATGGGTTTTAAAACAATAGTATCAATATTTTTTGTCCTTATCATACTAAATGTAATGTCATTTATGAAACATTGATCTTCATACATCGAATTTTTTTGGATTCGGTTTTTTAACTAAAGGAAAATATCGAAGTATACACTCCTGTTGTTTCAAAAAATTTTAAAGGCTTTATAACACTACAAGCACGTGTTGTCTGACAACAGTCGTCGCCTCACTGACGTGGACCCCTGCATGCAGACTGTCATATACTGCAATGTTTCTATGATGGTTATACAAAAATTTTCGTAAATCTTCAAAGAATTGAGAGTTCTTAAAGAAAAACATAGTGATTTCAAATTAATTATCGCTTTTCTTCACTTACCAAACTCCTATAAAGTTTTTCATTACGCTAGTTCATTTTATGGCTCACTTTACGAACTACATTTTACATAATTTTATGTCATTTTATCTATAGGTCATTTGAGTGATAATTTTTCAGGTCCTGCGGTTACAGATCCGATGTAATTCTCACCAGGGGTAGTTGCTCCAACTCACTCTCCACCCTGCCCCTACCCCACACCTCACCATAGGGAGCCCTTGTTGCAGCAAGGTCCCTAAAGACAAGGAAAAGGAGGCTGAGGCATCGCGCAATTCACATGCCTCTGGGTCAAGTAAAATGAGTGATGAGGCGAGGTACAAGGAGCTTTCCCGATTCCTGGACGAGGGATTTGTCGTAAGACAGAAGATAACAGCAGATAAAATGTTAGCCTGTCATGGTGGACTATGGCGGAGGGGAGGCTTGTTGGCAGCGTGGAGAATGTGGAAAATGTTCGATAGTCTCAGGACCGCAGACTGTGGAGGAAAATATAAAGATATCACGAAAGTTAGGGAAACCTTCTCTATAGTTGTAGATCCAAAGAAAGAGAGAGAGAGACAGAAAAAGAACGTCTTAATAGTGGATATGGCCACTGCAGAAGATGACAAAAAGGTTACCGAACACGAGAAAGTGAAAACTAGGCTACCAAAGAAGAGACGCCTGCTCTTCAGACTGGGTGGTGTACCCAGAAGGATGCCAAGCGAAGAGCTCTTAACAAATACCTACGAGCAAAAATTTGACAGAGAAGTGAGTCAACGAAATTTTAATAAGGAATTTACTCTCAGATTTGAGAAAGAACCTCAAGGAAAAGCCATGTTTCATCCGGCTATACAATAGTTCTTTGCAGTATCTGTTAAATATGGCTCGTCGCTAACTATCCACCTCAAATGATTTGCTTATCATGACGTGTATAAGTTCTGTGATTTAGAAAATATAATTTGTAGATATTGTGAGAAATAGATCATGACAGAAGTAACTGTTCGAGGAAAATGAGCCCATCAGTCTGTATATCATGCCGGAGGCGGGGGGAAAATGCTCTGTAAAAGGAATGAGTTGTCCTACTTATTAAATGTCATAGGAAAGGCAAATTGAAAGGACAGATTATAAATAAGAACAGTGACTCAGTAAGTACGTCAACCCACGAATAAAGATAAAGAAAACATTACCTTCAAATCTAGGACACATAAATCCCGCTTCTTAAGAGATAAACTGCGCGCTATAAAATCTAAAATGGTCCAGCGCTTACTCAGCGAAAGACATGTAAGATGTTACAATTCAGACGGACAAATCAGCTGAAGCACCATCACCTTCTGTCAACAGAACGCAGATGCTGGACGTTGTCACCTAAGGTGATAACATCGTATCATTCCAAAAGTATTATACACAAGCATATCCTCGACAGTAGCACGATAGATATGAGGATATGCTCAGGTTGTCTTTATTAAAGGAGTTGGTTCCTCTAAACACAGGCTTTCGGCGTCTAATGAGTGTGGAACATCCCATGGGAAATTTAATTTCTTTGCCTGTTCCCAAAGTAGTAGACAAAATTCAGTTACTAAACCTTCCGACATGTGCAGACATGCTTACTGAACTTATTAAAGAATTATTCAAAAGAAGAGAAGCAATATCTGATTTAGAACAACTTTACAACCAATTCGTAATCAAAGATGGACGGGTGGTGGTTCATCATACAAAATCATGGTCGAAATTTTACTATCACACTCACCACCCATCATACAGTCGTTACAGACAGCAAAATTCAATGCAATTCGCAATGCGATGGTGCTACATGGATTACGCAAGTTGTTAGACGAACAGAGATTTGATGTTATCTGTGTGCAGCAACCGTACTTAGTGCAAGGAATAATCGCTAACATACCTACAAACAGCGCATGTCATAACGGAAGGGAAATGCTCAATGATGGCAGTAAAAGTTCCTAAGAAGATTAAAAGCCACGAAAATCACTCAGCTTTATGATGAGCACGCCATAGTCGTAGAAGTTATTATCGAGGATTCCATTTAGTTTATGGTCGGCATGTACGTCGAGTACCATGTTAAAATTCCTACACGCACTGAAAAGTTAAAGCACAGTTTCCCACTTTTTATGTTAAGCTTGCAGTAATTAGTACCAGATGGTAGTGATCATGAGTTGGGAGATGCAACTCTGCAGTTGTAGTTGCATGTGCATAATCTTTCTAGTAACCAACCTACTTACCAAAACAGGGCGAGAGCAAACTCCAATAGAGACGTTTCACTTACAAGTATGAAGGTTTGTAGGTATTTTGAACACTGGAAAGTCAACTTAGGACAGACAATTAGGTATCATAATCTGATTAAATACTGCCCCTCTGGGAGGCTCATGGAGTAACACAGATTTCATTCGTTAGGTTAGTGAAAAATTTTAGTAAAGCAGACTTGGAGCTTCTGTGCACTGACCACAGTTCCCCAGCCTTAACCAAACTGGGAGACAGTGTTAATAGGTAGGCAGTGCCAGTTTTGCCCAAAGTGCATTGTTACTGGGTTTCCTCCCCCTGCCCTCTTCCCTTCCCATAACGACAACATGCGATGGTGCCAGATTCCACCCTTTCCCTTCCACACACACCTTCTGATGTAGGCCAATTGTCCTGTGTATTAGCTGGTGGGAATTCAAAAAGTTAATGGGAAATTCAAAAATAGCCCAAATACACTAGTTGGGTCTCACCCCCTATGCTTCTATGACGCAGATGTGGAAGTAGCGCAGTTTTCCTAAGAATAAACTGGTGGAAGATTCAGAATCCAAGATGACGCATTGTCATACAGGTGGAAGTAGGTCACTTGTGCTAAGTATAGAATCCAAGATGGCGACCTTTGCATACAGGCACAGATTCTATGAGGTCAGAATCCAAGATGGCATTTACAAGATGTTGACCTGGAATATGAGCATTGCCTGTCTTGTAGCCAGATTTCCTGGATTTTCTCTGATGTTTGTTCTCCCTGCATATCCAGGCCTGCCTGTTAGACAATAGATGTCTAAGCTTGTTGTTTCTGGGACAAAGGGCACTGTTTCCCAAAGTTCCTCTCAATTCCCTTGTACCAGTTATAGGATAAAGAGCGTTGTGTCGACAAAGAACGTTCCCCCCCCCCCCCCCTCCCCCATGCTGATCCAAGCTTCTCTGCTATTCACGTTCAGGATAAAAGGTGTTTTCCCCTGCGGGTCGAAACCTGTCTGTTAGACAAAGGGGGACAGTCTGAGCCTGTGGATACATAAACATGTTCTTCACCCGATATGTAGTAACCTTTCAGTGACATAAAAACCACTTAACTTGTTTTTCCAAACCTATTATTGACAGGTATGTAGGTCCCTGCAGTCACGGTTGCAGATCAATTGTTCTAAGCACAGAATTCACGATGGGTACTGGGTCTTCCCCTGTCGTTACACATCACTTGCCTCAGTTTAGAGTCCAGCTGTCCAAAATTTAAATGATTCCCATCTCACGTCACTCTAAGTTTAGACGTGTCCACATACGATGCGCGATGAATGTTTATGCCTTTAACACCAACTTCGAGAGAGTCCTTTTTCCGCAAAGTTCAGAATCACCAGACAGATCGAATGAATACCTTGGAACCATTCTTTAATATCTGTGTCTGTCTTATATATATATATATATATATATATATATATATATATATATATATATATATATATATATAGAGAGAGAGAGAGAGAGAGAGAGAGAGAGAGAGAGAGAGAGAGAGAGAGAAGTGGGACATTCACAGCCCTGTATAATGAACAGTGTTCTGCGAATTGCAGGGAATGCATTACCATGAAAAGCTGTACGAAACTCCTCACATCTATACATGTATGCAGTCTGAAATAAATCGAACTTCTCTTTTCATAGCTGTAGGGATTCAGAGTCAGTGTCAAGCAGTGACGAGATTCTGTCAGTACCATACATCATCACCGGAACTGAAGTGCTACGTTCTCGTAAAGTAATATCTAAAGACAGAAAACCGCTTGTCAAACAGTTCTGAAAATTTTAGAATGCACCTGCCATTTAAACACATCAAGGCCATACCTTCGCATCAAATATAGGTCCCACGTCCCATTAAACAATTCCGATCGCAGAAACTTTCTCAGTTAGAGCAGCATCGTTCTTTGATATCGTAAAGTACTCTTGCAACTCTTATTGGAAAATAATACACTTTAAAGAACGGATTCTGTTTTGCTTGACGAATTCGGAACGTATTAATGCCATTAGCAACGTTCTAGTCTCATGTATGCCGTAATGTATACTTATTTGCTGTTCACCAGTAAACATACGTTCCTCTGATTTTTGCAGAAACTCTACCACTTTGCTCTGACTTAGAAATCCAGATGGAAACCTGCGATGTAATTATACTTTGCGCAAAACATATCAAGTCTACAGTAACGATTCCTTAGCCTTACGTGAGATATTAATTGTTCTGCTGCCTGTGGCATTGTAGGTTCTGTTAAGTTGTCCGCCTGCTTAGCTGAGGGATAATGTGTTTTGCCTATGATGCAGCGGACCCGGGTTCGATTCCCGGCAGGTTTGGAGATTTTCTCCGCTCGTGGACTGGGTGTTGTGTTGTCCTCATCATTGTATCATCATCACCCACACGCAAGTCGCTCAATGTGGCGTCGCCTGAAATAAGACTTGCAACCCGGTGGCCTAACTTCCCCGGATGGAGCCTCCAGGCCATCAGTGCCACACGATCATTTCCGTTTTTATAAAGTTTAGCTTTAATGTTCCTGAACTGCTTTGATTCCTTCTGTACGTCCGATTGTCTCGTTATAAAGTATAACTTTGCCGTAGACGACCAAACTGTTGTCTTCATCATCACGTTATTTGTCATTTGCCGAGGACTTTCATCGCAGTAAACATTAACCAGCTGTTGTACGTCTGCACTTCTTCCAGATTTTACCAGGACACTTGATACTGTCGGTCCTTGTAGAGAACTGCTGTCCAACCCTGACTGAAGTACTACATTCAGGAACGGAAGAACAGATTGTATCGATTCCAACACGTAACGCTACTCTCCGTGTAGTAACTCAAGCATAACGTAACTGAAGCGATAGCCTCCTAACAGAATTATAATTTTTAATTAGAAAGAACGTTAGAAAACTTCGTAGAATGTTGTCAGAGGTTAGCCGAATAGAACAAGAACAGAGCTTATTTTAGATCTAAGTGTACCTGGGCACATGCAGAAACGAATCGCACGCGTAACGCGGAGTTCCTGATGTCCAGGCGCGGAGCTACTGAATCGCTATCACTTGTTATGCACATACGACGCGGCAATGTCACTGCACAACACTGCACTTTCCTAGAGCGCATAGGCTGACACATAGGATGCTACATCAGCCCCCCACCCCCCACTGACGCCCCCACGCCCGGTGGCTGAAGCGAGTAGTCCGCGTCGGAGGAGGTATCGCGGCGGTTGACGGACACTGCACTGTCCGAGAGGTGGACGTGCTGTGGAGTCCCGATGGGAGGCTTGTCGTCGTCTACGCTGGGCCACTGGCGTTGGCGTGTCGTGGAAGATGTACGAGTATCCTGATTTTACTCTGTTCAATGAGACAGTTACCGTCTTTCCATTCACAAGAATATCTACTGTTTGTGCATGTCTCTGGAGAAACTTGCATGGGCCAAAATGCCAGAATATGGGGCTTGAAGCGGAGGTTCAACGCCCTCTGCGTGGAGCACCACGTGTGTACAATACTCGGGGTCTTCGTGCATAAAACAGTGCGGTATACCACGTCGCGAAGGTTTCTGCGGTGGGATTTTTAGGGGAGGGTCAACTTTGTGCTAAAACCATAGGCTCAGACTGGCAGGGAAAAAACATCTTTTACATAAGTGGTAAGCTTGGACCTGCAGAGGCAACAAACATCCCTTGTCTTGGGAGAGTGACATCAGGAGAAAACCCTGGAAATCTCGCGACGACGCATGATGTGCTCATATTCCCCGTCAGCCATCATGTAAGGGCCATCTTGGATCCTGCCGTCGTGGAGCCTGTGCCTACATGTAAAGGTTGCCATCTTGGATTCCATATTTATCACAGGTGACCTATTTTTACCAGAATGAAAATGCACCGATTTTGAATTTCCCCCTAATATACGCATAGGACAACTGCCATACTTCCAAGATGATATCAGAGTAAAACCTAATGGCTACCTGAGTTATATATTTAGCATGCCTAAGTGACATAGATGCACCAAATGACAATGCACCATCTTGAATTTTTGGATTTCCTGTCAATGTATAATTAGGAAAGCAGCCTGATTTCCACAGTGACGTCATAGGAGTGGGGAGAAAACCCACTACCACAATTCGGCTATTTTTTTAATTTCCTAACAATTTTGGATTGCCCACCAATTTTTTGAATCTCCTGTCACTTTATACAATGGGCAGTTGGAGTGAAATCGGGCAGCGGTACATGGTGTCATAAGAACAGGTGCGAAAGGAGAGGGGAGAGGATTGGTGAGGGGCAAATCTGGCAAAAATGACCTTTCGGCCTGAACCAATACTTTCTATCTACATTCGTTATAGATCTACTATAAAAGACGGATAATTGTGCTGTTGTGGCACATATTATCATATTAACAGAATCTTCCGTCAGTTCTTGATAGAACAACATTATAATAATAAATGAAAAGTACCAGTTTGCTTTTGTTCTACAATATTGTAGAACAAAAGCAAATTGGTGCTTTTCATTTATTATTCCTTATAGATACTGGTATTTTTGAAAATCTTAGTGTTTGAACTATCGACAAGATTTCACGATTATTGGACGTAACTTACTGACAAATAGAGGTTCGTCGTTGAGTACTCGCTGTTTGAGCTGGTCGGGATTGTCGCCGGTGAATGGGAACTCGCCGACGAGCAGCACAAACGTGATGACGCCCATGGACCAGACGTCACACTGGTGCGAGTACATTCGCGATTCCAGCACCTCGGGCGCTGAACACACAAGTCTCTGCTGTGACTGACAAGAACGATTCATCTCAGGTACATGTTATTTTATCTCTAAGACTGTCTGAAAAGACACGATTAGTTTTACAAGGAACTCTAACGATAAAACAAATTACCAATGAAAGAGCGTAGTTGGGTACTGATGTGCCCAACTTTCCGCTTTTTATGTCTTACTATGAATATTGAAGTCTGTATTTGACTAGAACTGGGTGCCTTGACTTCCTGATTAACAGGAGCTGAGCCTCAGTATTAATGGAACTCCAACGTGCGACTTTGTACTAATGTGTATAAAGAGTCAGACAGCTAAGACAACAATCATATCCACAACAAATATATACACTGGTGTGCGAAACTTAAGGACAAGAGTAGCTTCAGAGTGACGTATCACTGGCTAGTAGCATTGACAGATGAAGCTTGGAGCACACATGAGGGAACAGCTACGGTATAATCAATAAAACTTAGGGCGTGCAACCGCATAAATCCGCCTTCCTCTTCTAATATTTCGGCTGAATACCGTCCAGCCATCCTCAGCGTGAGCCGAGGTGACTGACGCTCCAGCACTTGCACCGTGCTCTTAAACCCGCGGACCGCATCACTACGCATGCGGCCACAGATGCACAGGGGGCCAGAGACGTTGATAGGCGGCAAAGAGGTATGACATATGCATGGAATTAGATCTATGGCTGTGCAGTCCATCCATTCGGTGATATCGATGTATCACTGCGAGCTGCACCGTCGCGATGTCTTTGTGATTTTATTACAGAAATTGACGGATTCCATGATTTTTCCGACCTGAAGCCGCTATCTCTGATAATTAAATTCGACGCCAACCGAATTTCAGTTGCTTCCTTCACTACTGAGTCCCAGAAAGATGAAGTCGAGGCTAAAAATTTCGACGTTATCGTACACCATAGAGTGCCCAGTGTCAATGAAGTGGTCTGCCACCGCAGATTTATTGGGTTGTAAGAGCCGGGTGTACCTGTGGCGTTTTGTGCATCTCTCCTGGACAGTACGTGTCGTCTGTCAGATGTATGAACGGCCGCATTCACAGGGAATCTTATAAACCCCAAGCTTCCGAAGCACCAAATCATTTTTAACAGAACCCTAGAGTGCTGCGGTCTTTGGTGGAGGGCGAAAATCACTTTCACTTTGTGTTTACGGAGGATCAGACCTATTTTTGACGATAGGCTTCCCACGTACGGCAGAAGAGCCATGGATTTAAAACTTTCCGTGTCTTCTTCTGCTTTTCTTGTACCCACAGTGGGTTTCATTTGCAGTTCCTTACATATCTGCTGTGGAGAGAAACCGTTGGCTTCAAAATCTCTTCTCAGGTGTAGAAGCTCATCTTCCAGACTGCTTTCGTCAGCAATGACGTGTGCTTTGTGTACCAGAGTTCTGAGCACACTCGTGGTCTGCGAAGGATGGTGGCAGCTATTTGCACGTAAATATAAATCCGTATGGGTCAGTTTTCGATATACTGCGTGTCCCAAAGTGCCATAACGTAGGCCAAGTCAGACTGTGTTGTGAGGAAGCCACATCGAGACAGATGGCAAAGCTTAGCCGCCTAGAGACGTCTTCGCAGCAAGAAACTGTTATTCGACGCTCTGTCATTAATATGACGGATAAAGATTTGGACGACGCTACGATGATGGTTTTAAATAAAGGACTGAACTTTGCACCCACGCCGAAGGTTTTACCACTACCAGCTTTCATCAGTGCCGTTGAAGAAGCTGTTCGTCCTCTTTCTACGCAATAAGCAGAACAAATAAGACGCGAAAGTTGTCGAGCAGTTATGAAGGCTCGCCCACAAAGGAGTAACATACCTATGGCAGAGAGGGCTGCACTACGTAAACTTCGCCAAGATGCCAAGATGGTGATTCTTCCAGCTGATAAAGGTAATGCCACTGTTTTAATGTCTCGTGACGTTTATCATGATAAAATGAACAATTTACTGAGTGACAGCACATACCGGAAGATCAATAAAGACACCACTAACCAGGTGGTAAGGAAGGCTGCTCTCAACGCCTCCCCCTTTCAACAGAAGTTGTGCAAAGATTGAAACCAAGTGGTGCTGTTCCTCCAAGGCTTTGTAGACTTCCAAAAATGGTGTTCCTCTGCGTCTGATAGTGAGTAACAACGGCTCTCTACCCTATGATTGTGCCAAACACTTAGCGTCGTTACTAAGGCCTTTGGTGGGAAAATGCGCTCATCACATACGTAACTCTATGGACATCATTGGCAAACTGAAATCACTCAGTCTAAGTAATTCTGATATGTTAGTCAGTTTCGATGTAGTGTCGTTGCTCACAAAGGTTCCTCTTTCGGAATCATTGTTTCTCATTGGAAAAACTATCGATAAAGAGATTACAGCTTTGTTTAAACAAGTTTTGGTCTCGACGTATTTTTCAATCAACAACGAATTTTACAAACAGACTGACGGTGTTGGCCTGGGTACTCCTTTGTCGCCTTTGGTGGCCAACTTTTTTTATGGAGGACTTCGAGGATAAGGCTTGGAATCTGCTACCTTGAAGCCCACAGTGTTTTGGAGGTAAGTTGATGACTCGTTTGTAGTGTGGCCCCATGTTGACGACAAGTTATAAAAAGATAGATGCCGTCCATTTTAGGATGTTTTGGTACGGCGCGAAGATGATGGCACTTTGGGACACGCTGTATATCGAAAACCGACCCATACGGATTTATATTTACGTGCAAATAGCTGCCACCATCCTTCGCAGACGATGAGTGTACTCAGAACTCTGGTACACAAAGTACACGTCATTGCTGACGAGAGCAGTCTGGAGGATGTGGTTCTACACCTGGGAAGAGATTTTGAAGCCAACGGTTTCTCTCCACAGCAGGTATGTAAGGCACTGTAAATGAAACCCACTGTGGGTACAAGAAAAGCAGAAGAAGACACGAAAAGTTTTAAATCCATGGCTCTTCTGCCGTACGTGGGAAGCCTATCGTCAAAAATAGGTCTGATCCTCCGTAAGCACAAAGTGAAAGTGATTTTTCGCCCTCCTCCAAAAACCGCAGCACTCCAGGTTTGTGTTAAAGATGATTTGGTTCTTCGCAAGCCTGGGTTTTATAAGATCCCCTGTGAATGCGGCCGTTCATACATCTGACAGACGACACGTACTGTTCAGGAGAGATGCAAAAAGCATCACAGGTAAACCGGGCTCTTGCAACCCAAGAAATCTGAGGTGGCATATTGACACTGGGTACTCGATGGTGTACAATAACATCGAAATTTTAGCCTCGACTTCATCTTTCTGGGACTCAGTAGTGAAGGAAGAAACTGAAATTCGGTTGTGGCTGAATTCAATTAATAGAGATAGCGGCTTCAGCTTGGAAAAATCATGTAATCCGGCAATTTCTGTAATAAAATCAGAAAGACGTCGCGAAGGTGCAGTTCGCAGTGATACATCGATATCACCAAATGGATGGACTGCGCAGCCATAGATCTAATTCCGTGAATATGTCATACCTCTTTTCCGCCGATCAACGTATCTGGCGTCTTGCGTATACGTGGCTGCATGCGCAGTGGTGCGGTCCGCGGGTTTAAAAGGACGGAGCAAGGGCTGGAGCGTCAGTCACCTCGTCTCACTCTGAAGATGGCTAGACCGTATACAGCCCAAACGTTAGAAGAAGAAGTCGAATTTATTTGACTGCACACCAGAAACTTTATCGATCAGTCGTTGCGACGCGAAAATATGAATATGACAATAAGCTACAGTATAATACCGAAAGGAACAGAAAGAAAGACCAAAGAGATGAACATAAATGACACTTTATTTAAAGACATACCAATGTTATCGTGATTCATGATGGTCCGTTGGAGGTTAAAAAGGGCGGACATGGTTCTCAGTAGGGTTCGCGATCATCTCGGACAGCAATGCATGCCCTTCAACGTGCTCCCAAGCTGGCCACAATGATGGTAAGGAGTTCATTCCTTGATCAGCTCGGTTGGTAACTGCTACATGGTCGCTGATGCATGTGGATGTGCTGCGATATACAGGGGAGAGGCAAAATAATGCGAACACCTGTACTTATTTGGGAACGATTTATTAATAAGGGGTTAGACCCCCATTCGCCCGTAATACAGCTGCGATTCATCTTGGAATCCAGGTGTATAATGATAGTCTCCAGTGGAATGTTATGCCACTTTTCGATCAGAACATCTCCTAACTCCTGTATTGACGATGGATGCGGAAATCTTCTCCGGAGTCTACACTCACATACCGAGCAAAAGGGTCCGATAAAGTTAAAGGTCGGGGACTGTGCTAGCCAGGGAAGACTCTGCAGTTTAGTTACATGCTCCTCATACCACTATTGTGTTCTCCTGGCAGTGTGAATGGGTGCATTATCATCCTGAAATAATGGGAACAACATCTGAATCATGGGTTGCATCTGATCACCTAAAATGTTCACATAGTTGTTGGCTGTAACACGGCTTTTGAGTGCGATTATGTAACAAGCAGAATACCATGATATGGCAGCCCACACCATCACACCTCCACCTCCATGGTTAACCGCTGGAATCAAGTAGTCAGGATTGTAGTCTTCTTTTGACGTTCTCCAGACGTAAACCCGGCCCGATGCTGAAAATAATGAAAATGTTGACTCGTCGGTCCACACAACGTGTTTCCACTGATCAGCTGTCCAGAATTTATGCTCCTGACACCGTGTTCTCGGCGGACAGTGTTGATAGGTACGGGGTCTCGAAGATGGCTATTGAGTTCTGCTGTCACTTTAGCCGCCGTAGTTTAGTGTTGTTTTGACACAGTTCTTGTTAGAGTACGACGATCTCTGTAATTTAGTTTTGATTTGCGCCAACTATTGCACGGTGATGTCTTTCCAAGTTTTGTGTAGACTGTCAAGACTGTTGAAATAGTTGCTCTTGAAACATTCAATAAGTTGGCTGTCTTGGTCACTGATGCTCCTGCTAATCTGGACCCCATAATCTGCTCTGTTTGGAACTCTGTTAGGTCTTTCATTTAACGTCGATCTCGGTCTATGAATGCAAATACGAAGTGTGCACTACTTGTAAACAACCTGGACTGATGCCTGGACTGAACACGTACAGTCCAGCGCGACACGTGCGTTACCTGCGTTGTTGACCATCAAACACAACCATCCCATTACTACCACTGTTCACATTATTTTGCCTATTCCCTGTATCTCCCCAACGGATCCCATACGTGCCCTGCGTTTTCGATGCGGTCGTGCACTGTCAAGCATAAAAATCACGTGAAGACCGAATGCACCCCTCAAAAGATGCACGTGGAGAACCAATACAATGTCACAATAGCGTTGACTGATGAACGTGCCGTGTTCAAAGATTTGGAGGTATGTATGCCCACGCAATATTGTGCCTCCCCACGCCATTACACCTGGACCACTAAAATGTTCGACAATGTTCCTGGATGCATTCCGTGTTCCCACCTACACCTACATCTACACCTACATGGTTATTCTGCAATTCACATTTAAGTGCTTGGCAGAGGGTTCATCGAACCACAATCATACTATCTCTCTACCATTCCACTCCCGAACAGCGCGCGGGAAAAACGAACACCTGTTCGAGCTCTAATTTCTCTTATTTTATTTTGATGATCATTCCTACCTATGTAGGTTGGGCTCAACAAAATATTTTCGCATTCGGAAGAGAAAGTTGGTGACTGAAATTGCCGGCCGCGGTGGTCTCGCGGTTCTAGGCGCGCAGTCCGGAACCGTGCGACTGCTACGGTCGCAGGTCCGAATCCTACCTCGGGCATTGATGTGTGTGATGTCCTTAGCTTAGTTAGGTTTAAGTAGTTCTAAGTTCTAGGGGACTGATGACCTGAGATGTTAAGTCCCATAGTACTCAGAGCCATTTGAACCATTTGACTGAAATTTCGTTAATAGATCTCGCCGCGACGAAAAAGTTCTTTGCTTTAATGACTTCCATCCCAACTCGCGTATCATATCTGCCACACTCTCTCCCCCATTACGTGATAATACAAAACGAGCTGCCCTTTTTAGCACCTTTCGATGTCCTCCGTGAATCCCACCTGGTAAGGATCCCACACCGCGTAGCAATATTCTAACAGAGGACGAACGAGTGTAGTGTAAGCTGTCTCTTTAGTGGACTTAATGCATCTTCTAAGTGTCCTGCCAATGAAACGCAACCTTTGGCTCGCCTTCCCCACAATATTATCTATGTGGTCTTTCCAGCTGAAGTTGTTCGTAATTTTAACACCCAGGTACTTAGTTGAATTGACAGCCTTGAGAATTGTACAATTTATCGAGTAATCGAATTCCAACGGATTTCTTTTGGAACTCATGTGGATCACCTCACACTTTTCGTTATTTAGCGTCAACTGCCACCTGCCACACCATACAGCAATATTTTATAAATCGCTTTGCAACTGATACTGGTCTTCGGATGACCTTACTAGACGGTAAATTACAGCATCATCTGCGAACAACCTAAGAGAACTGCTCAGATTGTCACCCAGGTCATTTATATAGATCAGGAACAGCAGAGGTCCCAGGACGCTTCCCTGGGGAACACCTAATATCACTTCAGTTTTACTCGATGATTTGCCTTCTATTACTACGAACTGCGACCTTTCTGACAGGAAATCACGAATCCAGTCGCACAACTGAGGCGATACCCCATAGGCCCTCAGCTTGATTAGAAGTCGCTTGTGAGGAACGGTGTCAAAAGCTTTCCGGAAATCTAGAAATACGGAATGAACTTGAGATCCCCTGTCGATAGCGGCCATTACTTCGTGCGAATAAAGAGCTAGCTGCGTTGCACAAGAACGATGTTTTCTGAAACCATACTGATTACGTATCAATAGATCGTTCCCTTCGAGGTGATCCACAATGTTTGAATACAGTATATGCTCCAAAACCCTACTGCAAACCGACGTCAATGATATAGGTCTGTAGTTCGATGGATTACTCCTACTACCCTTCTTAAACACTGGTGCGACCTGCGCAATTTTCCAGTCTGTAGGTACAGAGCTATCGGTGAGCGAGCGGTTGTATATGATTGCTAAGTAGGGAGCTATTGTATCAGCGTAATCTGAAAGGAACCTAATCGGTATACAATCTGGACCTGAAGACTTGCCCGTATCAAGCGATTTGAGTTGTTTCGCAGCCCCTAAGGTATCTACTTCTAAGAAACTCATGCTAGCAGCTATTCGTGTTTCAAATTCTGGAATCTTCCATTCGTCTTCCCTGGTGAAGGAATTTCGGAAAACTGCGTTCAATAACTCCGCTTTAGCGGCACAGACGTCGGTAACAGTACCATCTGCACTGCGTAGCGAAGGTGTTGACTGCGTCTTGCCGCTTGTGTACTTTCCATACAACCAGAATTTCTTCGGATTTTCTACCAAATTTCGAGACAATGTTTCGCTGTGGAACCTATTAAAGGTATCTCGCATTGAAGTCCGTGCCAAATTTCACGCGTCTGTAAATTTTAGCCAATCTTCGGGATTTCGCGCTCTTTTGAACTTCGCATGCTTTTTCCGTTGCCTTTGCAACAGCGTTCGGACCTGTTTTGTGTACTATGGGGGCTCAGTTCCATCTCTTACCAATTTATGAGGTATGAATCTCTCAATTGCTGTTGCTACTATATCTCTGAATTTGAGCCGCATCTCGTCTATATTTGCATAGTCAGTTCGGAAGGAATGGAGATTGTCTCTTAGGAAGGCTTCTAGAGACACTTTATCCGCTTTTTTAAATAAAATTATTTTGCGTTTATTTCTGGTGGATTTGGAAGAAACGGTATTGAGCCTAGCTACAACGACCTTGTGATCACTAATCCCTGTATCAGTCATGATGCTCTCTATTAGCTCTGGATTGTTTGTGGCTAAGAGGTCAAGCGTGTTTTCGCAACCATTTACAATTCGCGTGGGTTCGTGGACTAACTGCTCGAAATAATTTTCGGAGAAAGCATTTAGGACAATCTCGGCAGATGTTTTCTGCCTACCACCGGTTTTGAACAAGTATTTTTGCCAACATATGGAGGGAAGGTTTAAGTCCTCACCAACTATAACCGTATGAGTGGGGTATTTATTTGTTACGAGACTCAAATTTTCTCTGAACTGTTCAGCAACTATATTATCGGAGTCTGGGGGTCGGTAGAAGGAGCCAATTATTAACTTCGTTCGGCTGTTAAGTATAGCCTCCACCTATACCAATTCGCACGGAGTATCTACTTCGACTTCACTACAAGATAAACCACTACTGACAGATACAAACACTCCACCGCCAATTCTGCCTAATCTAGCTTTCCTTAACACCGTCTGAGACTTCGTAAAAATTTCTGCAGAACTTATTTCAGGCTTTAGCCAGCTTTCTGTACCTATAACGATTTCAGCTTCTGTGCTTTCTATTAGCGCTTGAAGCTCAGGGACTTTCCCAGCACAACTACAACAATTTACAACTACAATTCCGACTGTTCCTTGCCCGCATCTCGTGGTCGTGCGGTAGCGTTCTCGCTTCCCACGCCCGGGTTCCCGGGTTCGATTCCCGGCGGGGTCAGGGATTTTCTCTGCCTCGTGATGGCTGGGTGTTGTGTGCTGTCCTTAGGTTAGTTAGGTTTAATTAGTTCTAAGTTCTAGGCGACTGGTGACCTCAGCAGTTGAGTCGCATAGTGCTCAGAGCCAACCGACTGTTCCTTGATCCAAACACGTCCTGTATTTGCCGTGCACCCTTTGAGATTGCAGCCCACCCCGTACTTTCCCGAGGCCTTCTAACCTAAAAAACCGCCCAGTCCACGCCACACAGCCTCCGCTACCCGTGTAGCCGCCAGCTGAGTGTAGTGAACTTCTGACGTATTCAGCGGAACCCGAAACCCCAACACCCTATGGCGCAAGTCAAGGAATCTGCAGCCAACACGGTCGCAAAACCGTCTGAGCCTCTGATTCAGACCCTCCACCCGGCACCAAAGGTCCGCAGTCGGTTCTGTCAACAATGCTGCAGATGGTGAGCTCTGCCTTCATCTCGCAAGCAAGACCGGCAGCCTTCACCAAATCAGATAGCCGCTGGAATCCAGAGAGAATTTCCTCAGATCCAAAGCGACACACGTCATTAGTGCAGACATGTGCCACCACCTGCAGCTGGCTGCACCCTGTGCTCTTCATGGCATCCGGAAGGACCCTTTCCACATCAGGAATGACTCCACCCGGAATGCACACGGAGTGCACACTGGATTTCTTCCCCTCTGTAGCCTCCATATCCCTAAGGGGCCCCATTACGCGCCTAACATTGGAGCTCCCAACTACCAATAAGCCCACCCTCTGCGATTGCCCAGACCTTGAAAGCTGAGAATCATCCTCTGAAACAGGGCAGGCAGCTGCATCTGGCTCAGCCAGAGACAGTACCTGAAACCTGTTTGTCAGACGCACTGGGGAGGCTTTCTGATCAGCCTCCGGGGACGTCTTTTGCTGCCTGCCACGCCTTGGAACGTCCTCCCAATCAACCACAGGCGAGGGATCAGCCCCACTGCGGGCAGCAACTGGAGCAACTACAGCGGCAGACCGATCTGGGGACAGAAGGGACAAGGTTGACATCCCAGTGATACCCAAGTCCGGCTCCCCACAGTGGTGCCCATTAGCAACAGCCTCAAGCTGCGCAACCGAAGTCAGCGCCGCCTGCAGCTGTGAACAAAGGGATGCCAACTCAGCCTTCATTCGAACACAGTAATCACAGTCCCTGTCCATTCTAATCGATGTTGAACAACAGTTACTGAAACACGAGTCCGTGCCTAGATAACGCAAGGAAAACACGCAAAGAACGTATGAACTAACCAGTACAAATGCCTAACGACTGTGCTACGATCTGCCTGAATTTACGATTACAGTAACTAAAACTCGAAATTACACCTCCTATACGAAACTCTCTCGCAATTTAAGTAAGAATCTACGAAGTAAACACAGAAAAGAAGCTATATACGTATATTTCTGCGCTGTCGATGTGCACCAACTGGGAGCTCAGTATTGTCGAACATGACAGTTTTCGTGGTCCATGTGTTATGGTGTGGGGAGTGTTAACATTACATGGGTACTGCTTTCCGTATATTTGAACACGGTACAGTCACTGGTCAACGTTATTTTGACACTGTACACATTCGCCATGTGTGATTTTTTCAGGGGCATATCCTCCCATCACTTCATTTTATGGATGACAGTGCACGACCACATCGAACAGTAGTTTTTGGAGCGACAGGACATTCGGCGAATGGATTGCTCTGCCAGTTCTTTCCACTTAAATACCATAGAGCACGTACGTGATTCGCTGAGGAGACGGACTGCAGAACGACCACATGCACCAACAACTGTCCAACAGTTGTCAACCTCGCTGGTGGAGAAATGGAACGCCCTATCACAAAAACTCCTTACCGACAGTGTGGCCAGCATGCAAAAAGGTTGCAGAGCTTGCTCTGCCGTTTTTGGCCATCACACACTGCCGAAAAAAATTTGTACACCTGGAAAGACGACGTCGATTTTTATGCGATGATGAATGTTTCAGCATGGGTAAATAGCTGGTAACTAAGAGCCGCTTGTGTTACTAATCTATAAATGTAATAAATTTATGTACTCCATAGGCAATGTTGCAACAGTAACTATTGAGCGACTGGAAATCTCTAAAAGGATGTATTAATTTCTTTCCGGCAATCTATACAGGATGGTCCATTGATCGTGACCGGGCCAAATATCTCACGAAATAAGCGTCAAACGAAAAAACTACAAAGAACGAAACTTGTCTAGCTTGAAGGGGGAAACCAGATAGCGCTATGGTTGGCCCGCTAGATGGCGTTGCCATAGGTCAAACGGATATCAACTGCGTTTTTTAAAAATAGGATCCCCCATTCTTTTATTACATATTCGTGTAGTACGTAAAGAAATATTAATGTTTTAGTTGGACCACTTTTTTCGCTTTGTGATATGTGGCGCTGTAATAGTCACAAACATATGGCTCACAATTTTAGACGAACAGTTGGTAACAGGTAGGTTTTTTGAATTAAAATACAGAACGTAGGTACGTTTGAACATATTATTTCGGTTGTTCCAATGTGATACATGTACCTTTGTGGACTTATCATTTCTGAGAACGCATGCTGTTACACCTTGATTACCTGTAAATACCACATTAATGCAATAAATGCTCAAAATGATGTCCGTCAATCTCAGTGCATTTGGCAATACGTGTAACGACATTCCTCTCAACAGCGAGTAGTTCGCCTTCCGTAATGTTCGCACATGCATTGACAATGCGCTGACGCATGTTGTCAGGCGTTGTTGGTGGATCACGATAGCAAATATCCTTCAACTTTCCCCACATAAAGGAATCCGGGGACGTCAGATCCGGTGAACGTGCTTCGACGACCAATCCACCTGTCATGAAATATGCTATTCAATACAGCTTCAACAGCACGCGAGCTATGTGCCGGACATCCATCATGTTAGGAGTACATCGCCATTCTGTCATGCAGTGAAACATCTTGTAGTAACATCGGTAGAACATTACGTAGGAAATCAGCATACATTGCACCATTTAGACTGCCATCTATAAAATGGGGGCCAATTATCCTTCCTCCCATAATGCCGCACCATACATTAACCCGCCAAGGTCGCTGATGTTCCACTTGTGGCAGCCATCGTGGATTTTCCGTTGCCCAATAGTGCATATTATGCCGGTTTACGTAACCGTTGTTGGTGAATGACGCTTCGTCGCTAAATAGAACGCATGCAAAAAATCTGTCATCGTCCCGTAATTTCTCTTGCGCCCAGTGGCAGAACTGTACACGACGTTCAAAGTCGTCGCCATGCAATTCCTGGTGCATAGAAATATGGTACGGGTGCAATCGATGTTGATGCAGCATTCTCAACACCGACGTTTTTGAGATTCCCGATTCTCGGGCAATTTGTCTGCTACTGATGTGCGGATTAGCCGCGACAGCAGCTAAAACACCCACTTGGGCATCATCATTTGTTGCAGGTCGTGACAGACGTTTCATATGTGGGTGAACACTTCCTGTTTCCCTAAACACGTAACTATCCGGCGACCAGTCCGCACACTTGGATGATGCCGTCCAGGATACCGAGCAGCACACATATCAGACGGCCGTTGGGCATTCTGATCACAATAGCCATACATCAACACGATATCGACCTTTTCCGCAATTGGTAAACGGTCCATTTTAACACGGGTAATGTATCACGAAGCAAATACCGTCCGCACTGGCGGAATGTTAGTTATACCACGTACTTATACATTTGTGACTGTTACAGCGCCATCTATCACAAAGCGAAGAAAGTGGCCCAACTATAACATTCATATTTCTTTACGTACTACACGAATATGCAATAAATATGGGGGTTCCTATTTAAAAAAAAAAACGCCGTTGATATCCGTTTGACCAATGGCAGCGCCATCTAGCGGGCCATCCATAGCGCCATCTGGTTTCCCCCTTCAAGCTAGATGAGTTTCGTTCTTTGTAGTTTTTTCGTTTGATGCTGATTTGGTGAGATATTTGGCCCGGTCACTATCAATGGACCACCTTGTATATTACCTTTTGTAATGTCCTGGGGACCATCAAGAATCTTGATTATTTCAGTATTTTGTACTGTAGCAGTTCTTTGATTCTGTGTTTAATTTCAGGGCTTTATTTAATAATTCCAACTATGACTTCATGAAGTGGTGTCAGTTAGGTTTCCTACCTTTGTAAAGAATTTAAAATTCATGTTCATAGCATATTTTGTCCTACATCCTCTAGTGCCATATCTTTTATTAACCAATTTCAGTAGTTTCTTTTGCTACCTCGTTCTCACTATATTAGTAACAGAGCACATATAATATGTAACTGCACGGTTTAGCTCTCATTATTGGAGCATAATAAAATAACATATAATATCATGGGGACAACATATTAATCTTAGTAAGAAGAATCCTGTGATACTAGCGATAAAGTTGAAATAAACAAGGCAATAACCAGAAAGAACAATAAAAGCAACACAATGGTAATTATGAAAGACGTTGAGTATGATAGGAAATTCAAAAGTTCTTTATGAAAAATCACAAAAATTAAACAACACTCAACTAATAAATGTAATGACTTAATCAAAGAAACTTTAAAGAAGTGCAATTTTTTTCAGTTCTGAGAAGTAAAGTCTCCCGTTTTTTATGTGAAAACTCTTAAATAAAACGTTATTAACATTCTACATGTTTTTTCTTCATGTAGGCAAATTTGCAGCCCTCCATTAACAGAGGGCTCTGAATTGTAGTATGTAACATGGCGTGTGTAACATAACTGTGTCGGTGCGTGAGAAACAGCACGCTGTAACCGACTTCCGAAATCAAACAGTTCGTCCACACATCGAGCACCCTCTCCTTCAGCATCAAATACCAGACCACACACGAGAGCTGTAATAATCCGACGCCTTTGGTTCGCTGTCATCGATCATCCTCCATACAGCATCGACTTGGCCCCATCGATTTTCATTTCCTTCCATTCGAGGATGTCACTTTGATAGTGGTGAAGCAGTGCAAGCAGAGCTAAGGTTATTGCTCCGTCAAGAAAGTAAAACCTTCTACATTGACAGTATCAACATAATGGTTTCCCGTTCGGAGACATGTGTTCGATACCAGGGAGACAATGTTCAGGAATAAACATGTAGACATGAAAAAAACGAAAGCTTTATGGGATTTCTCACGAAAATTCGGAGGCGTTACTTTTAAGCTTGCCCTCATACTATAATAATTTTGAAACACACTACAAAAGGTATATAATACTGCTGCACCATGTTAACAGCATATATCAATAGGTGCGATCAGCTTGGAAATCGTTACTGTTTGTCGATATGCCTTTTAACAGCTGTTTAGTATAAACCGAGTAGCGTCGAATGAACCCGGGTAGGACGATATTCTGTGCGAGTAGTGAAGTAAGTCTTACGTTTACGTACATATGCCACTAAGGCAGTAACTATTTTAAAGCGTTGACGAATATAGATTGTTGTTCTCCCCTATGTTGGTAAGGATATAGGAGTACGCCCTTGAAAATAGTAAAAAGCCGAAAGTAACTAATGGCGGTGTAAATAGAAGCAGGGTGGAAAATGAAGTAGCCCTCCAATTAATTTGTGGCTGTGGTGCCTGAAATGAAAATACTCACAGAAATACGTCCAATCAATCGAAAAATTGAAGAAGTTTGGAATGACCGCAAGTTCACTATTTTGCGTCTGCTGTGTTTCCAGAAAAGTAGCATATACAGCACACTAGAGTGTCTTTTTTGTGAGTGTTAAAGTTATTGTGTGATACTGAGCAATGATCTGCACGAGCGCACGCTGAAAAATAATTTCCCCAAATTTTTATGTGAAAAACCTTATCGATTTTTAAACCAAACCAACGTTGTAGTAATTCTACATTTTTATACTTCACATCTACACATTTATTTCTCAACATAGTCGCTCTAGCAACGAACACATTTCTCTCGACGAGAGGCCAGTTTGTTGATCTGACATTATAGAATGTTTGACATTTTTGACGGAGCCACAACTTCATCTCTGCTTACACCGCTTCACCAGTATCAAAGCGACATCAAGGTGTTCTTTTAACTTCTGGAAACAGATGAAATTCGCACAGCGCCAGGTCGGGACTGTATGCACCATGATCGATGATAGTGAACGAAAGGCGTCTCACTGTTGCAGATGTCGCAGCGCTAGTGTGTGGTCTGGCATTGTCGTGCTGAAGGGCAGGTGCTCGCTGTGTGGACGAATTCTTTGAATTCGAATCTCGATTACAGTACGCTGCTTCTCGTGCACCGATACAGTTATGTTGCACACCACCATGTTACAAGCTATTGCGGAGCCCTCTACTGACAAGGGGGTGTACCATAACTTGCGTCAGCAAAGCGGGAAAGTCGAACGAGTGATATGCATGACATATAATATCACAATCGATATTGAGGACAGAATAAAAAATTCGGAGGTACCAGTTTTCAGCACGCCCTCGTATGTGTGCATGGCTTTCTCAAAACAGTCAATTCTTTCGTGTTCCAGATATCAAAAATTGATGGAAGCCAGCCACGCTCGATTCGAGCAGTTGCGTTTGAGGAGGGCATTTTTAGACACTTTGATGAAGAATTTTTCTAAGTGTTTTCGCCTAGGGAGGCAAAAGAGAGCACATGTCATGATAAGGAATGAAAAGTTTTTCCTATTAACACGAGTATATCCATACCATCTGCAGAAGGTCCAGGCAGTAGTAGTGTACGCACAGAGTTCAGCAGTGGTATTTACTGTGCTATCAACTCTAGCCACAACAGTGGATTTTTGGAGTATTTACCAACGAATGCAACTTTACTCGAGAAACATTTTGAATTTGCTCAACAATTATATTTCGGCAGACAAAAATCGGCGTGCACAAGTCATTAGAAGTAACCAGTACCAGTCAATGGGAACATGTGGGCTCATAAAGTTTGTGACTGGGTCGAGTATAATGCCAACCACTCTACCACTATGGGTCCGTCAAATAACGTGGCTGCAAAATGACGGAGCTCCAGCTCAGATGCAAATGTTTGGTACCACCTGGACGCCACATATCCAAATTGATAGACTGCTAGAAGAAGACCAGGTCCATAGTCAGCTGTTTCACCATCTTAGATATCTTTGATTATGTTCTATAGGGTACTGTGTGTGGTGTATGCTAGTCCTGTAACATACGAGGTCTGTTCAAAAACTTCCGGGACTTTGTTCAAAAAACTTTTCTGAGCTTACCTTTTACTTATTGTGCATGGTTTCCTTCGAAATACTCTCCTCCACAATTGATACACCGCTTCCAATGTCTGCCAAAACATGACCTTGCTTACCGTGAGAACGACGCCTCCCTAGTCTAAAATCTTTTTTTTTTCAGACAAGAGAGATTTGGAGTCGCTGATTGGCTCCTCTCAGGATATGCAAAGCGAAGGCTTGCTCCCCCAGAGTGGGAACCCTCGTGCTGTGTCTTGATTGGCTACCAGGCCAACAGAACAGTCAAGAGGGTAGATTCAATGAGTAGAAGATAGTTCGAATGGTTTGTGCATTGTGGGGGCGGTTTCGTATTTGCTAATTCTGGTCCTCCGCTGGTGGAGAACTTCAGGCCTTTCCTTAGTGGGTGAGGCTTGTGGTCTGTATCTTGTGGTGCACTATGAGCCAGCGGCAAATTCCAACTGTACCGACAGAGGAACTGCACATCATCTCAGACGTATCATGTGTCACAAGGATGAACTAATTTATCCTGAGTCGGCCGTATGACGTTTGACAATTCCAGCACGCGCCTTCGTGCCTGTGAGGCTAATTGGTTTGGCCAGACCAGGGAACGGGTGCACCTCACACTGGAACCTGCCGGGAGTTCAGGGCTCTGCAGGGAAGTATTCCGCGTCCTGATAATCAGAACGCCAGACGGGTAGTTTGCAAATTTTCGTAGATGCATCAGAACATTATAGCTGCCGTAGCGGCCCGCTCCTCGCCTGGAGCGTGCTGTTTTCTACTGCCGCCTGAATCAAGGTGAATGGATAACATACTGCTAAACTGGCGTAAGGCTGTTAAATTGTATTCACAGCTCCTCGTTCTCGCGTGAAACATTGCTTGTGGTGTCCTTGCTCGTAGTTGATTCCATTTGAATGCAGCTGGGCCTCACAGCGGATTCATGTAAACAGAGTCAGATTATTTCAGGGGAGAATTTGTATAGCTTCCAATCCAGTGTTTATCATTTTTGTGTAAGATTTATCAGCCAGTTGTAGATACAAAAGGATTAATAAAACTTTTCATTATTTCATAAACTTAAATACGCCACTGGTTTCATTCATTTCTGAAAGTGGCCACAAGCGTAGGCAACAGAAGTGCCGTGAGTAAATTCGCTAAATCATATATAAAAATTAAGGATGTAGCTCACAATTTGAATTTTATTGCGAAGATAATACTTTTATTTATGTAAAAATACGAAGGTTGTTCCAAAGTAATGCCTCCTCTCTCTCTCTCTCTCTCTCTCTCTTTTTTTTTATTTTTTTGTGGCGACTTTGGATGTCCGCGCCAGATGTCGTTGGTGTAGTGCTAATCCTTGAACCTTCCTCTTTCATTTGCAGCTGGTTCCGTTGTTCAGAGGTAGCTGGCGCCAGCAGAGGAGTGTTCCAAAATGGAGTCGGATATGGACGAGCCTATAAAACAGCGGTGTGTGACTGAATTCCTCAGTGGCGAAGAAACTGCGCCGACTGAAATCCATCGACGCATGCTAAAGGCGTATGGAGACGATATAATAGACGTGAGCAATGTGAACGTCTCTTCACAGAGCATGATCATTGGAGGCTTGTCTGCTTTGAAAAGTAAGACAGATGGCGATCTGTGGCACCTCTGGCGAAAGAGCACCAATACCGGTAGACTGACATGAGTTTTAGAGCACACGCTTCAGCACACGTTGTTGAACAAGGGGCTCCGCAGCAAACGACCCTTGCATGTTCACATGCTGACCCGACGACATCTCAGTTACGATTGCAGTGGGCTCGGAACGATCGAGATTGGACCGTGCATCACTGGAAACGTGTCGGCTGAATCACGTTTTTACTGCACCAGGCTGAAGGTCGTCCCCACAAATGCTGTCGTCCAGGCGAGCCGCTGCTCGAAACGTGCTGAGCGCCACGAACGCAGGCTGGTGTTATCTGTATTATGCTATGATAAACTCTCACCTGCGCTTGCATGGGACGTGTAGTCCGTCTGCTTAGCTGGGTGGTAATGTGCTTGCCTCCTACGCAGGGTTCGGTTCCCGGCCGGGTTGAAGATTTTCTCCGCTTTTGGATTGGGTGTTGTGTTGTCCTCATCATCGGCACGCAAGTTGTCGAATGTGGCGTCGACTGGAATAAGACTTCCACTTGGCGACCGGACTTCCCCGGATGGGGTCTCCCGGTCAACAATGCCATACGCTCATTTCCATTTCATTTGCACGGGACCTGTAGATGCAATCGAAGACACCGTGTAAGCTGCGGACCGCCTGCATCCCTTCATGTCTGATGTCGTCCCTGATGATAATTTCATCTCTCAGTAGTAAAGCCAGAATCGTGCTACAGTGGTTCGAGGATGGTTCAAATGGCTCTGAGCACTATGGGACTCAACTGCTGAGGTCATTAGTCCCCTAGAACTTAGAACTAGTTAAACCTAACTAACCTAAGGACATCACAAACATCCATGCCCGAGGCAGGATTCGAACCTGCGACCGTAGCGGTCTTGCGGTTCCAGACTGCAGCGCCTTTAACCGCACGGCCACTTCGGCCGGCTGGTTCGAGGAGTAAGATAGCGAAATCACGTTAATGTCTAAGTCATCAAATTCGCCTGATGTGAATCCGATGGTTTCCACCTGGGCTGCTATCGATTACGGGAGTTACATGATTCGTGCTTAGACGCCTGGTGCGACGTAGCTCCTCAAATCTACAAACGAACTGTAGAATAGATGATACATTGCGTTATAGACATGGCACAACAAGCTATTAAGTTGACGATCATAATGATTTTGCTCATCAGTGTGTACTACATTAATAACAATGAAACTAAGACATTTAGTTACAGGAGAAGTGGCAGCGAACCTAACGCAGCACCTTGAAGACGACCTGATGTTTCTCACTCTATTACAATTTTTTCCACTTCTGTTCAATAGCAGAGAGCCCCAATTTTCCAGTTATTATAGATGATATGTAGAAATCGAACATGTCAAAGTTTTACTGAAATGTAAATTATCTGTTGTTGATCCATTGTCTTTTTTTTGTCTTCTTCCAATTAGGTAAGAGCAAATGACTCATGATCTAACTCAGTAGAATGAATGTCCTAAACCGAGTTGTGACAGAAATCATGGGATAACGACATGCGCATGCACAAATGCCGGGAGTATCGCGTACCGAAGATGTAAAAGGGCAGTGCATTGGCGAAACTGACATCTGTACTCAGGTGATTCGTGTGAAAAGGTTTCCGACGCGATTAAGGCCGCAAGACGGGACTTAACAGACCTTGAACGCGGGATAGTAGTTGGAGCTAGACGCATGGGACCTTCCATTTCAGAAATCAGTACGGAATTCGATATCCCTAGATCCACAGCGTCAAATTTCAGGCATTGCGTCTCACGTCTCACAACGGACAATGCAATGGCAGATTCCCGTCACTTAACGACCGAAAGCGTTTCCGTAGAGCTGTCAGTGGTAACAAACAATCAATAATGCGTGAATATAATATTTTTTTCATAATATATTTCTTTAAAGTCAGTACCACCATTGGACTGTTTTTTATTTGCAGTGTTACATTTACACGATCACGATTTCGGTTTTACAGTGCCATTATCAAGTGTTTTAATGTTATACAGTGCCTAAGATGGCATACTGTCATATTCAAAATACACAATTAGACACATTGTCTAAGGGTCAATATTTAAAATACTTGATAATGGCATTGTAAAGCCGAAAAAACGATCGTGTAAACGCAACACTGCAAATAAAAAACAGTCCAATGGCGGTACTGACTTTCAAGAAATGCGTGAAATATCACAGAAAACAATGTGACATATTCGTCGAACATACCCATTAGAACAGTGTGGCACATTTGTCATTAATAGTCTGTGGCAGCAGCGACCCACTCGAGTGCCTTTGCTAACGACACGAAATCGGCTGTAGCACCTCACTTGGGCTCGTGGCTATGTCGGTTGGAAACTAGACGACTGGAAAACCGTGGCCCTGTCAGATGACTCCTGATTCCAGTTGCTAAGAGATGGTGGTAGGATTCGAGAGTGGGTAGACCCCATGAAGCCATCTACCCAAGCTGTCAACAAGGCACTGTGCAAGCTGCTGGTGATACATAAAGGTGAGGGCTGTGTTTAAATGGAATGGACTGGATCTCTGGTCTAACTAATCCAGTCATTGATTGGAATAGTTATGTTCGGTAACTTGGAGATCATTTACAGCCATTCATGGACTTCATTTCCCCAAACAACAATGGACTTTTTTATGGATGACAATGCGCCACGACACTGGGCCACAATTGTTCGCGACTGGTTTGCAGAACTTCCTGGATAACTAGAGTGAATGATTTGGTCATCCAGATAGCACGACATGAATCCCATCGAACGTTTATGGGACCTAATCGAGGGGTTAGTTGGTGCACAGATTCCTGCGCAAGCAACACTTCCGCTCTTATGGTCGGCTATAGAGGCAACATGACTCAATATATCAGTATATCTGGAAGGGACTTCAAACGAAATGTTGAGGTCATGCCAAGCCGAGTTGCTGCACTACACTGGGGAAAAGAGGGTCCGACTTGATATTGGGAGGTACCCCACGACTTTTGTCACCTAGAGTGTTGTCTACGTCCACACGAGTTGCTTCGACATCTGTAGGCGGTATTTATTCTGATAGTCTGTACAGTGTAGAGAGAGCCAGAGGGGGGGGGGGGGGTGTACTTGCCCATGTAGGCCATGGTGCCGCAGCGCTCGTGCAGCATCTGGTCGTGGGCGACTCCGCTTCGGACGACGCTCTGCCCGAAGTCGGTCACCTTGATGTAGAGTTTGTCCTCCGGGTCGGCCGGGTTCGTTGTCAGCAGGATATTCTCCAGCTTCAGGTCCCTGTGCACGATGCCTGCGAATTTCCGTGGGCTGAAAGAAACATCATAGCATGCTTCTCCGCCAATTTATGGCAAAGCTATGAAAATGGCCTTTCAGAGAACGAAGATATTGGGTTAAACACTAAAAGAAGCTTTAATAAAGCTAACTACGTTAGGTGATTTACTTTTATTCCCTTCTTGGCATCGAATTCTTAATCGACAACGACACGAGATAAGTATAACAAAATCAAAACCTTGACAAACATTATCATGCATTGCTTAATTCATTGTGTTAAGGTATTTTATTAGAACACAGGCAATGCATGTATTTAATTAAAGTCTCAGGGAAACATAATGATTACATTACACAACTTATGAATGACTTGGTACACGGCCGAACACTCTGAACAGCACAATCATCATTATTATAAAAAAAATCAGAATCAATATATTCTGGGTTATATTCCATTTACAAATCAATAGGATGATAGTGCAAACAGGAATACAAAACAACGGCGAAATGTTCTGAAGTTCTCTGAAAATATTTCACGTCAGTTCTATCTATCATAAGAAAAGTGCAAGTTAGATTCATCAAGCAAATGTACCTCAGATTGCCCCACTCTGTGAACCTAAATGCAAAGGAGACACCTGAGGCTGAAGCACTGGAAGTATCACAACTGTGGAGCCCAGTTAAAAACGAAATAATATTGAACACCGACGTCCTTCTCTGTGAGAAACACAAATATTAATTACGATTAAATTTTCCTACTGTTTACCAAGAACTTTCCAGCTGTCAAGTGCCAAACACATAATCTCATAAATCGTTGCATTGTTTGTTAGGTTTACGAATGGGATACACTGGCGGTTCAGGACACAATTATTCACTGTTACCGCTCAAATTTTATTAAAACTTGCGAATGAAAACTAAGTTCGTTGTAAATAGTCAGCAGTTTGAATCATTGGGTAGCAATATTCTTGTACAAATGTCAGCTGTTTAATTTTTTTACTAACAATACTATAGTCACCCTTCTGATTCTTAACAGCATGACATCTAAAACCTTATTTTGTGTTTCAACTTTATTTTCCAAACATACAGGGCGTAATGGACATAAGTGCAGATATTGCTACTGTTGACTAAGAACGATGTAATGAAGAATATTACATCAGTATTTACGTTGTTTGTGGACTAATAATTATAGCTATTCCAAGTCATATGTTTTTAGGTTGGTTAGTACCTCCAAGTACATGTGACAACAGCAGCTTTCTGAAGTTGCTAAAGTGTGAACACGTGAATGCTCTATTCTGACAGGCGTAGTCCACTTATTAGTGCAGTACGACCACGTAGAAAACATCAGGTCGTAAGATTTGTGACGTATTTGTGGAAAGACTGTTCGACGCAGAGAAAAAACAACAATCGCACTGATGTATGTGCGAACTAAGGTTTGACATATAAAAAAACTGCAGTTATACCCGTTAAACCCTGTATTTCCAAATGGCAAAACAGTTAGGCAGTGAAAACTGCCGAGTATCAGCGCCGTTGGGAGTCCACTTTAGACTGAAGTTCCCTGTGTAACTACGTAATTCAGGAAGGCAACGACATACCACCTCCAACAGGGCCACGTCTAGTAAAGCACTGCGATATTCAGACTAAGTGGATTGGCGACAGCGTGACCTTACATGATTCAACAGTTCAATGTCTGTAGGTGGATAGACCCGCTATTCAGTATGTATCAATACAGGCCTTTTATGACTCTGATTGGGCTTCAGTTCAACTGCAAAGACATAAATTCGTTGAGCTTTGTGACCATCAGTTAACGAGGAGATGATCAGTGCCCCATTGGGCCAAAAGCTCTTCCACTTTGCTCTATAAACAAATTTTATAGAGCCCACTACCAGGCGAAGCTTGGTGCAATGCGGTAAAAAGCATTTACCATTCTGGATCTCGCAGTTCCGCCTTTGCAAAGCGGACGTGTGTATCACCACAATTTTCAGACAGATTGTTTTAGCTTTTCTACACAGAAGCTGGAATTCGTTCATTAAATAGTCGCGCTTCATATTCATTTTAGGCGAATCCTGTGTCGCTAAGATGTTGCAAGGTTTTCTGTACACATGTTATCGACTGCTGGCTGGTAAAGTGAAGGTATTTCTCTAGGCGGTGCTTGGAAGCTACAGTGAAGCGGCTTATAGTCTTGCACAGTCAGAGTCATGTGTTAGCGTGTCCTATTCCATGGGAGACAAGGCTTTATTTTCAGAAATACAGCAACCAGCTGAACAATTAGTAAAATGGATAAATTAATTTTAACACAAAGCTTTAATCATTCTGTTTCTGTTTCCGCCTTGTTACAGACATCTAATGTTTCTCGCTTCTCTTTTGTGAGTAGAAGTTAGGCTTGCAGTGGGAGATTGGACGTCCTCATTGCATGTGATGTGACTATAAGGCGAGTCTCTGGCAACTGTTCACTCATCGTAGGGCAGTACCATTTGTTCATGCTTCTGTTTCTTTCCCCGTTGTGAAATGAAATCATGCTTAGTATCCAAGATTTCCATTAAACCATACTGAGGTTAATTATTTGTGGGTCAATATTTTGTATCAAAATGGCATATTGGTCCACGTGGTTAGTTCTGGTGGACTGTCCATTCTATAGCTTTCCCTCATGTCTACTATCTCAGAGTCATTATCAATAGAAGACCTAGCGCGTACCATATTATCATTCAATAGTCTACAATTTATATGAAAAACATTTAGTCGCTATTGTAACAGGAATTGCATTAAATGTCACCTTGGCATTGTTCCATCTGTAAGGCAACAGTGAGGTGGAGACGATGGTCCATGCACTGAACCAACAAATGATAAAAACAATGGGAGGGGCTACCAAGCGCCACCACGTCTTATTTGGCCCCAGCATCGCATAGAGTAGACCAGGAATGAGAGATTCTGAGCTATGACACTTGTTGCCAGGGCTCCTCAGGGTAGACGAACGCCATGTACAATATAGCTCTATACTCGCAGCCCCTTCAAGTCATAACATTATAGATATGGTACCGGTAGATTCATTAAAGCTTCCTAGTTCAACTTTACAGTCTTCAGGAGATACAAGTCTTACCACTTAATCCGTTTAAACTGTTCACACAATATTTCGAAAAGTAACATATTCTCTGTAAAATCTATGTACAAGAAATATAATCAGGATTTTACAGCTTATCAAAAATTATCTTCAATGTAGACTTCAAACCAGATTTTCAATTATGCAATTACGGAGAAAACATAAAATTTTAAACACGTAAATTCATATTACATGTAAACAAATCTCTCACCGTTAACATCATATAAATTTCAACAACAAAGCAGAAGACGAAAATTACACAAATTGTGAAATAATATTAATTATTAATTGAATTACTTTCTGGAACTTTACGTCTCTCTAAAAATTTAGGAGACAGAGACACTGAAATGCTTCGTAGGTTATGTTAGTTCTATCTCAAACAGAAAATAGCCAAATTTGAAATACGAAAATTTCGTAGTAATTTTGAACTCAAAAAAGAATATTTGAGTTACAAATTCGTTCACGCCAAAATTACTTTTATTATTTGTGAATCCTCATACAGAAGATAAAACAGAAGTAACCTATTCGTAGAAAAACTTAAAACTGTAAAATACCTGTTTGACAATCAGAGTAGATAACACGCCCAAGTCAAATTGAGAATACCAGTGTCAAGACAATATAAACATCATAGTCCCATAAATAATTACCAATAGATATTGTAAGCCGTATTGCAACCTGTATGTTTCATATTTTTCTAGTTTTTGTCATGGTATTAACCTGTCTCAAAAGAGCATAATCTAAAACCAGAATATCAACTCCAACTGGAGGTTTTACGGCGTCTTTGGCATATCGATGCTGACGACGCACTTGGTTGTCAGGAATGCTACGAATCGGACGGGTGTTAACGGTCGCTCTATAAACCTTTGTCATCACTAATTTACGTGAATATTGTAAACAGTTGTGAAAGTGTATCAGAATCTGGAATTAGAACGTCTAGTAGAAAATGACTATATGGACAAGACTGTTTATTGAAAAGCAAATGTCAAACAGAAACCTGCTAACAGAATCTACTTTTACAATCTTGTACAAGAACAAGAAGCAGTAGCCTGGGAGATCATTGTCAAAACTTCGACATCGTAAAGCTAAGTACAGTCGATTCAGCTACTCCTTCTTCACTTTGTCCAAATTTAGATACTTTAGGGTAGAAGACTAGTACTAGAATTTGCTTATACTCGAAAGGTATTAGGACAGGTAAATGAAGCGAAGCGTGGGCCGCGGCCAGGATTCTAATACGCATATTTTAACAGGTTTGTTTCTGTTGTAGAAAAGGGATTTGGAGTTTTTATTTCAGTGACATACAGCCATAGGATACAACAAAAAATTCAAGATGGCTGCTGCTAACATACTTGTCATGTGAAATGCAAATTAAAGATCGATGCCTCCATGGACGGAAAAACAAAGATGGACGCCAGACTCCAGAAACAGAAGTGTTAACTGGCACCTAAGTTAAGTACACTTACGACTGTTATTTCTCAAGTTTGTGTTGCGATAGTGGAAAATATTATAATTTAAAATGTACTTTAGTATCGACATTTTGCAAAGAGTAACAATTTTTTTCAAAATGCCGAGTCTGTTTGACGAAACAAAACAAGAACCAGATTGAAGAGGTGGTACAGTTTCTGCAAGAAAATGTAGAAAGAGTGTCACTTGACCTGTCAAATGTAGATAAGGCAGATCATAATCAAGGAGACCTAGGCCAAAGTGAAAACAATGGACAGGGAATTTGCAAAGCATTTTAACGAAAATGTATCGTGACATTAATGCTACTGTCCAAAAATGTTCTTATTAGTTCAGAACTTACCAAAATTTCTTAAGATAATAACAGAACCTCAACTGAACAACAGAATCGAAAAAAAACAATTGAAGATGAAAACACTGCAATTGAAACGGCTACGTTTGAGATAGTTACTGAGCTAACCAGTCACATTGATGATGTTAAAAAGCAGGTACATCTACACCTACATCTACATTTATACACCGCAAGCCACCCAACGGTGTGTGGCGGAGGTATGTGATCATGCAACAGCTGTTTGCAGCAATGTAGAGAAATTAGATGCGTGAGTAGAAAATGTAGAAAAGAAGACTGTCAACTCAGATTCCAGGCTGACAATTTTTGAACAGAGAATGACTGACGCAAATGAGAAGGTGCAATTTAAAATTAGTGCTGTAAAAACCAAATGTAAGTGTGAACTTGAAGTCATTAAGCAGAAAAACATGGGAAACAGTGGTACACTTAATAATAAGATGTCTCAGAACAAGTCGGAACAATTGGGAAAGAAACTGATACCAATGTTCACAGTTCATGCAAATGTATTTAATATACAGAAACAAGTGCAGTAATCACAAGAAGGAACCTGTTCCAACATATTCTTCAATGCTGGGTATTCTACCTGTTCCAATAAGCTTTTTAATTGCAATAAAGATTTTCAAACGGTAGATTTCAAGCAGCATTGTGAAGACAACTTTATACAGGGAATAAGTAATGACCTCAACATAAAATTTGTGAAAAGATTCTTAGACGATGAAGTTTCATCCTGGGCAAACCAACTTAATTGCCATAGATTAACCTTTATTGAGTTTATTTTGTTTTTGTAAAAGTTTTGGTATGAAGCTGAGCAGGCTAGAATTACGAGTGGGTTTCTGGATGGACCTAGATGCTGAGAACAAAAGGGCACTATAGAAGAGTTTTGCAGGGACCAGTTGAAAAAGTTACTACATTTGAGTCAACCGTTTGATGAATTAATGCAGATCAATAACTCAAAAGATGGCTACCTGAAAAGGATGCAGCGGGGGTTGGCTTATGGGCTAGTGAATCAGTGGATCTATTCCTAAAACATGCAGATAGGTTGAACAGGGCATTCAAAAGAACTGACAGGCAAAATATGGTTATGGGGGACCTTATTGGAGAAACAATAACTGTTATAACAGTAATATTAACTACAATAACAACTATTGTGGAAGAAGTGGAGCTAAATACAGTAATTTCATGAATTATTATGCAGAAAGGGAACCTGAAAGGGGTAACTAAAGCTTTCATTACACAGGGACCAGTGTTTCTGATGCGCACTTAACTCAAGAGTTGTAAAAAAGAAAAAAAGGCAGAGTAGTTAATATATTTCAAATGTGTAAAGAAGTTGTAGATGAGGAATTTTGGAGTAGTTGCTGAAAAGAACGTTCACAAAGCCAAAGTAATGGTGAAACATTAAGTTTAGAAGAAGGGGATCAATACAAGTTATTCAGTCAAGATATTTGGGTAACATAGAAGGAAGTGATTGCAAGGACATTGAATTTGCAGACTTGTTTGAGCATAAGGGTGAGGGTGCAATAGAAAATAAGGTAACTGCTACTCCTGGAAGTGATGATGTTGAGAAGTCAAGAGTTGAACTCAGAAGTGATGAATATGATGATGTTAGATATTTTATAAGTTTAAAGAGAGAAGGGATGTTGAGAGATGAGGAACATGAGGCCTCAGTTCCTTTTGAGTTGTTTGGTGTACTATGGACCAATAGGGAAAACATGAGTTATGCAAAGTCTAGGGAGTTGAAAATGCCTAAACCTGCTCAAGATTCAAGTAGTAATGGGGCTTAAGACCATAAGTGTGCTCAACAAAACCTACACTGCTTGTAATCAAGTGTTATAAAGGATAAGAATGCAATAAAACTGTACAAAATCTTGGAACAACCGACAGCAGTAACTAAACAACAGAATCCTGAAGGGTGGAAAAACCATAATGGTGTATATTTGAACTATTTTAAAGAAAATTTAAGTGTTTCCACGAGGTACTGGCAGAAGTAAGGCTGTGAGGACGGGGCGTGAGTCGTGCTTGGGTAGCTCTATTGGTAGAGCACTTTCCCACGAAAGGTAAAGGTCCTGAGTTCGAGTCTCGGTCCAGCACACAGTTTTAATCTGCCAGGAAGTTTCAAAATTGTAGTGACCAGTATCAACAAACGTTAAACTTGAAATCTCTCTTTGAAAATGATTAGTGTGACGTACATACCCACAATTCTGAATTAAGCATGAAATTATTTGATGAAGTGACCAATATTTATAATCACGATGATATAGAAAATGATTCGTTAGAGGAATAAGTTGGTAGGAAATCCTTTCATTAATGTGAAAGTTGGAGCATGGGAAGGATGGTGCCTAATAAACTCCAGAAGTCGAACTTTGAATATAGCAGAAACATTCAGTAAGAAGAAAGATTCAAATTATCTTGAATTCCCAGTGATTGTAGTAAAGATTGAAAGGGCTACAAGTAGAAACATTGGGAGAATCAAGTGTTAATAACATTAGAAATTGGTGCATCCATGTTCAACCATGGGTTTCTTGTTATCCCTGACCTCGGAAAACATTTCGTCTTCAGCATAGATTGGTTGCACAAATCCAGTGAAATAGTGAACTGGAAGGAGAAAGCCTTATATACAGAAACACAAGCTAAATTTCCACAACAAAGCAGCATGTACATAGAAAAGAACTTATCTTTTGTTGAGGAAACCCCACATATGATGGAGTATGTTGAAGAGAAAAGGAAGGAGACTGAGTATTGTATAAAACTGGTAATGAAAAGGTGCCTGAAGCAGAAGGGCAAGATGATCAACAAAACAATTTGTAATGACATGGGCAGAAATCAAAATAACGATGAAAATTGGATGTCAGTAAAAACCCTGTTAGGGAAATCAGGCGAGAAAAATATTACCAAATCTTATAAAATCTATAATGGTGTTTTGTTCAGACGTACTCAGGAACACTCTGACTGTTATAACTACGTTGGCCAAAGCAGTTCACTGAGAAATTACTTAGCTATACACATGAAAGTTATGGTCATTTTGGGACACAGAAATTTCTGCAGTATCACAAGAGAATATCTACTTCTTCAATAAGGTGAAGCAGGTAAGGAAGTGTATTTCAAGTTGTGGCAAGTGCGAAAGAGTAACTGTAACCAACCAAACCAGTCGAGGAGCTATGCAAAACATCATCCCTGACAAACCCGCAAGTCTTGTGGCAACCATTCTGTATGGGCCACTACCCAGTTCAAAAGGTTGGTGTAGCTATTATTTAGTTTTCGTAGATCTATTTTCTAAATTAATCAAACTTTACCCAGTAAGGAAAGCAACTAGTGAAGCTACTGTATCAACTGTAGAGGATAAGTATATTCCACAGATAGGAAAGCCTCAGGCTATATTCTCTGACAATTGCTCATAATTTATTTCACATGTCTGGAGATTCTTCATTGGAAGAAAAAAGATTAAACACATTTGAATTTCAGCATGCAACCCATCAAGTAACCTGGCTGAGAAATACATGAGGAAGATGGGGACACTATGTAGAACCTACTGCCGTCATGAGGTCATCGAGATGGCGTCAGGCCACCGGTGACCAGGGAACCACTCTGCCTCCTCAGCGACTCAGAGGACACCGCCAGGGTCACTTCTGACCCTTTATATCTAGCGGTGCCGTGGCTGCAATAATGTGCCTTGTTGTGAGTGACATAAGGCAGATATTTGTGGTGAATACCTGTGTATATAGTTATTTTAATTTTGACAATCCGATGCATCAGTCTGTTAGTCTGTTACGTATTCTTACTGCTGTTTTGGTAAGTAGGTTGGTAACTACACTACTGGCCATTAAAATTGCTACACCAAGATGAAATGCAGATGATAAACGGGTATTCATTGGACAAATACATTATACTAGAACTGACATGTGATTACATTTTCACACAATTTGGGTGCATAGATCCTGAGAAATCAGTACCCAGAACAACCACCTCTGGCCGTAATAACGGCATTGATACGCCTGGGCATTGATTCAAACAGAGCTTGGATGGCGTGTACAGGTACAGCTACCCATGCAGCTTCAACACGAAACCATTGTTCATCAAGAGTAGTGACTGGCGTATTGTGACGAGCCAGTTGCTGAGCCACCATTGACCAGAGCCGGCCGGTGTGGCCGTGCGGTTCTAGGCGCTTCAGTCTGGAACCGCGTGACCGCTACGGTCGCAGGTTCGATTTCAGCTTCGGGCATGGATGTGTTTGATGTCCTTAGGTTAGTTAGGTTTAAGTAGTTCTAAGTTCTAGGGGACTGATGACCACAGATATTAAGTCCCATAGTGCTCAGAGCCACTTGAACCGTTTTTGAACCATTGACCAGAAGTTTTCAATTGGTGAGAGATCTGGAGAATGTGCTGGCCAGGGCAGCAGTCGAACATTTTCTGTATCCAGAAAGGCCCGTACAGGACCTGCAACATGCGGTCGTGCATTATCCTGCTGAAATGTAGGGTTTCGCAGGGATCGAATGAAGGGTAGGGCCACGGGTCGTAACACATCTGAAATGTAACGTCCACTGTTCAAAGAGCCGTCAATGCGAACGAGATGTGACCGAGACGTGTAACCAATGGCACCCCATACCATCACGCCGGGTGATACGCCAGTATGGCGATGACGAATACACGCTTCCAATGTACGTTCACCGCGATGTCGCCAAACACGGATGCGACCATCATGATGCTGTAAAGAGAACCTGGATTCATCCGAAAAAATGACGTTTTGCCATTCGTGCACCCAGGTCCGTCGTCGAGTACACCATCGCAGGCACTCCTGGCTGTGATGCAGCGTCAAGGGTACCAGCAGCCATGGTCTCTGAGCTGATAGTGCATGCTGCTGCAACCGTCGGCGAACTGTTCGTGCAAATGGTTGTTGTCTTGCAAACGTCCCCATCTGTTGACTCAGGGATCGAAACGTGGCTGCACGATGCATTACAGCCATGCGGATAAGATGCCTGTCATCTCGACTGCTAGGTTATTAGCGATCTTGGCAAAGAAGTTTATCTTCTCTAATTTATACTCGTATATCAAATCCAGGAGGGAGGTATCTGGTGTCACGTAGCAGTATCAATTTCTACCCAGAGAGTGACATACAAGGGGTAGGGGTGGGGGGACGGAGGATAATTTACCAGATGGCAGTTCATTGCTGGCCACAACGGGATAGGACACATCAAATACACAGAGGGCTTTTCCAAACGCGTCATGAAGCCATTATAAGTTGCTTTCACAGCCTGAGAAGTTAACTGGAGTTCATAGCTCACAAAGCTATGTACCGGACTGCATTATGGACGATAACCCCTACGCTACCGTGGTTGTATTTATGGATGTTATTTGAATTTACTGTAACGCTTGCTGTGAACTGGCTTAAGGTCTACCACTTCGATATGGTAATTGTACTAACACGGCACGTGTTGCCATATGCATTCGTGTCTGTAGTGACTTCATGTGTTTAAAATAAATCATGGACGTGACCGATGTTTCACCTATAATTTGGATGAGCAGTCTGAATTTTTTCCCAGGATGTCTTGAATCGACTAACAATGGACAAATATTTTGAATTTCCCTGTGTGGAACAGTATATCCCAGGGGCCCCCGTATCGCTCTCAAGTTTGTACAACCAGGGAAGTAAATAGCTGTTTTATTGGTATCCCTGCTATGAAGGTGACGAAAAATTGTTGTCAGTATTGTGTGACAGGTTTTAGACAGATGCTTCCTGACAACGACATAGTATAACACTTAGCTGCTGCCTGCCATGCTTTGTTAACACAATTTTGAAGTACCGAGTCTCACTCGAGAGTGTTATTTTCCAATGAATGAGCGATGTATTCAGTCCACACCGGAAGAATGTGGTTTTTTGGTTTAAGGAAAATCCCCATTACGTGTAAGAACTGAAAAGGAACCCGCCTCATTTTATGATATAAGACGGAATTTCATAATGACACCTCTTCAGGCCATATTCTTTTGAAGGGCACATCAATGAAATTCACATTTGGACACACTGGTTAGTACCTCAGCTCAGACACAAGGGAATCATGGATCACATGTTGTTACAGCATGATGGGGCTCCATTAGACTTTGTTATACACATGCATGAGTTCCTTTGTGAACAATTGCCAAGTCATTGGCTGCAGCTACAATGAAATGACCACAAAGAAGCCCATACCTTACCACGCCAGACAATTCATTACAGGGAATAATCAAATCTTATGTGACTCGACGTCTGTACAAGATTAATGGAGAATTGAGTATAAGTGTTGAGGACTTCTTTACAAGTCCAACTCCTGATATATTCCGCAAGGTGTCAAGGATAACATAGGGACGCATAGATCTATGTGTAAGGCACCATAGTGGCATATGGATCCTCTGGGCACATACATAAATACGCCAACATACTACATACTATACTGACCTAAGAGTACCTGTCTGTCTCGGACACACTGCGTACTAGAAAAGAGAAGGTAGGGGACAGGCAAGCAGCGGCCAGCTCACCGTTTCTGTGGAGGTAGGCGACCGCGCTGGCCAGCTTGCGGATCACCTCGCGGGCGTCCGCCTCGCTGAACTGCCGGCGCTCACTGAACTCCTGAGCCAGAGTGCTCGAGCAAAGTTCGAACACCAGGTACAGCTTCTGCAACCACACCATGTCCCTCTTTTTCACTACATGCGGAAAACAATGCGTAAGTTCTATACATTCAATGGCGCTACATTGTATAATGTTGCACGTCGCCGCCAAGGTCCCGACTTCGGGCCACTGTTTTCCTTTCATAAATTTCATTACCTGTTATTAATTTTTCAAATGATTCAAACAGTGAGATATATTTTGGGGCAAGTTAAGTTTCAGAAAAGAGCGCTTATGAAATTTTTATGGACATTAGCAAATGGTTTGTAGTGAATTCAATGTCATTAAATATTAAAAACATTCGTTTAATGTAGTTTAGAACTAGCAAAAGTCAGTATATGCATACAATATGACGATACGTACATACAAAAATTTGAGAACGTTAAATTATTGGGATAAAATCTCGATAATCTTGTGTGGGAGGGGCATACCACAGAACTCCTCAAAACCCTAAATATATCATCATTTTCAGGTTCTATGTTCCTGACACAGGTGATATAAAACTAAAAAAAAACTGCTATAATTGGCTCACATCTTTCCTTAATATCCTGTGGAATAATATTTTGGGGTAGATCATTAGGCTAATCTAATATTTTTCCTGAATTCGAATGCGTGTAATTGACATGTTCCACATCCACGAGGATCTCCTCAGCACGGCTCTATGGAACGAAAAACTAATTTAATCTAATCTTCATTATCTATGGCAGTGAATTACAGAATTTACTAGAGAAGTGTGTGTGTGTGTGCAAATAATTATGTGTAGTAATTACTGTTTGATATTATATTCTTTTAATGCCATTGGTTGAAAAGAATACTCATCTTTTATCAATCTGGTCAGTTCGCAAAATTTGTTGTAGCAATAAGAGGAAGACATATTACAGCTTCATTAATGCAATTTTTGATAATTTTATCTGAATAATCGCCAAAGAAACTCAAACATAATAAACACATAGTTCATTCAATATTAAAGACTATCAACAGTTTAACTACAAGTACTGTATGCAAGTGGTTCGACTTCAATCCTTGTTCCATAGCAGATGAGGGAGGTAGAATGGAAATACAGTCCCTTCCGAATAAAGGGGAACGATGAGATTTAATGTTCACATTAAATCCTTGTTTGTTGCACAAGCTGTTGGGTCCATACGAACTAATTACAAAACTCTAAAGCCCAATCAGCGCATCAAGAATGACCAGAACACAAACAAATGTCAGGGCCCATGAGATCCAACCACATGTCATCTGTGAACTATGTTTAACGCGTTAATGATAATTTTTAATGCGCTTTAAAATTTCGTAAACACTGGGATGTTTTATTGTTTACACATCACACTGTATATTGCACTAAAAGCGTTCTGTTTTTCGACGCCTATGCATGGGGTAGGCCACATTTCTAATGGTGGGGGTGATACTTTTTGAAGCTCCTCTCTTAAATTTTTACACCCTGTAGATGGCATCTGGCCTTTATACCTAATCAGACGTAATAAAAACAAGTCTTCTGGTCCAGACTGTATACCAATTAGGTTCCTTTCGGAGTATGCTCATGCATTAGCTCCATATTTAAAAATCATATACAACCGTTCGCTCGACGAAAGATCTGTACCCAAAGACTGGAAAGTTGCACAGGTCACACCAATATTCAAGAAAGGTAGTAGGAATAATCCACTAAATTAAAGGCCCATATCGTTAACGTCAATATGCAGCAGGATTCTGGGACATATATTGTGTTCGAACATTATGAATTACCTCAACAAAAAAAAAAAAAAAACGCTCTATTGACACACAGTCAACATGGGTTTAGAAAACATCGTTCCTATAAAACACAACTAGCTCTTTATTCACATGAAGTGTTGGTGATATTGACAAGGGATTTCAGATCGATTCCGTGTTTCTGGATGTCCGGAAGGCTTTTGACACTGTACCACACATGTGACTCGTAGTGAAATTGCGTGCTTATGAATATCGTCTCAGTTATGTGACTGGATTTGTGATTTCCTGTCAGAGAGGTCACAGTTCGTAGTAATTGACGGAAAGTCATCGAGTAAAGCAGAAATGATTTCTGGCGTTCCCCAAGGTAGTGTTACAGCCTCTTTGCTGTTCCTTATCTATATAAACTATTTGGGAGACAATCTTAGCAGCCGTCTTAGGTTGTTTGCAGATGACGCTGTCGTTTATCGACTAGTAAAGTCATCAGAAGATCAAAACAAATTGCAAAACGATTCAGAAAAGATGTCTGAATGGCGCGAAAATTGGCAGTTGACCCTAAGTAACGAAAAGTGTGAGGTCATCCACATAAATGCTAAAAGGAATCCGTTAAACTCCGGTCACACGATAAATCAGTCAAATGTAAAGGCCGTAAACTAAATATGCACGAATTACAATTACGAAAAACTTAAATTGTAAGGAACAGATAGAAAATGTTGTGGAGAAGGCTAACCAAAGACTGCGTTTTATTAGCAGGACACTTAGAAAATGTAAGAGACCTACTAAGGAGACTGCCTACACTACGCTTGTCCGTCCTCTTTTAGAATACTGTTGCGCGGTGTGGGATCCTTACCAGATAGGAGTGACAGAGTGCATCGAAAAAGTTTTGTATTATCGTGAAATATGGGAGAAAGTGTCACAGAAATGATACAGGATTTGGGCTGGACATCATTAAAACAAAGGCGTTTTTCGTTGCGAAGGAATCTTCTCACGAAATTACAATCACCAACTTTCTCCTTCGAATGCGAAAATATTTTGTTGAACGCCGACCTACATAGATCACTGTGATAAAAAAAGGGAAATCAGAGCTCGTGCGGAAAGATATAGGTGTTCATTCTTTCCGCGCGCTATACGAGATTGGAATAAGAGAGAATTGTGAAGGTGGTTCGATGAACCCGCTGCCAGGCGCTTAAATGTGATTTGCAGAGTATCCATTTAGATGTAGATGTAGATGGCTTACACTTGTATCCTCCAAGATACTTAGATCATCATCTAATCAAAAGTATCTGGACAGCTATCAGTGGACTGTATCCACCCTTCGCCTTTGACAGATTGAACTCGCTCTTCGCCGTTGACAGACTGAACTCTGCTCGGGTCACTTTCAATGATGTTTCTGAATATTTCTGGGGCAATTGTGGCCCATTCTTTCTCAAGGCGGAACCAGGGAAGTCAGTAATCTTGGACGCTGGCATGAGGAGCGAAATCGACGTTCTAACTTATCCCAAAGGTATTCCATCTTCGGTCTTTACACCACCGAAGCTTCACTTAGCACTGACTACAAAAATGTGTGGCTTATGAGGAGTTGAGGAATTGCTCGACCATTGTACCGCCTTTTTTTTAGCTCCCTACGCACAGTCACTGTGCTAGCTGGAAAACTGGCAGCACTTCAGAACCAACGGGTGATTCCTTCCGCTGATTTCTTGCGATTTTTTACAATGACCATTCGCAATGCTCGACGGTGCCCGTTCGTCAATGCATGAGGTCTGCTTGCTCTTGGATTAGCTGTGGTTGCTCATTCGCATTTCCACTCCACAATCATATCACCAATAATGGATTTGGACATCTGTAACAGAGTTCAACAGTCCCTGATGGACTTGTTACTCAGGTGACATACAATCACTAGTTCACGTTCAGTGTCACTGAGCTCTCCTGACTGACCCATTCTGTTCTTACACGCAACGCAGGGATAAAGAGGCTTGCTCAGAATGGACTAGCGTGGAGAACTGCACCAAACTAGTCTTCAGCCTGAAGACCACAACATTCTGTGCAAGAGTATAATTATGTTAGTGTGGTCTTCAGTCACAAGACTTGTTTACCGCAGCTCTCCATGCTAGAGTATCTAACGCAAGTCCGTTCATCTCTATAATTAATGTTAACTATATCTGCGGCTTAATTTCGGTCGGAACGGCGCTCCAGCACCTTCCACGGATTTTTTTTTTTTTTTACATCAGATAGGCACCGGAAACATGCGTATTAAAGCGCAACGTAATTGTAATTTGCCAGTGCGCTGTCACCAACGAAGGTAGCGTCCTCTTTTCTAGCCCATCTAACTTCCAGAATTTCTCTGTAGCACCACATTTCACATAAAGCTTCAGTTCTCTTCTAAGGATCGTGTGGTTTAATTCGATCATATTCGTTTGCTGTTGTTTGCTTTTGTCAGTATTATCTGGCGACGTTTTTTTAAGGCGCTATCCATTCTGAATAATGGCCTCGCAAGTTCTTTGCCGTCTCCGATAGAATTACAATGGCACTGTCAAACCTTGAAGTTCTAATTTTCTTTAGCTGTATTTTAATTTCCTTTCTGAACGTGTATTCAGTTTTCTTTCCTATTTGCTAAATTTGCCGATTTAATAACATGGATTATAGGCTACAACCCAGTCTCGCTTCTTTCTCAACTACTATATTCCATTCAACATTGTCAAATGCTTTTACTAAATCTGTAATACTGTGAAAGTAGATTTGGGTTTTTTTCAACGTGTCGTTTAAGATAATTCATAGTGTCAGTCTTCCCACACTTTTTCTGCAGTCATGAAATATTACACTCATGGTACGGTAATATTCTACATCTACATCTGCAGCTACATACATACTCCGCGAGCCAATGTATAGTGCGAGGCGGATGGTACCCTGTACTGCTAATAGTCATTTCCTTTCCCGTTCCACTCTTAAGCAAACCGAGGCAAAAACGACAGTCTATGTGCTTCCGGCGACACTAGTTTCTCTTATCTTCCTGTTCTTTACCTGAAATGTACTTTGGTGGCAGTAGAATCGTTCTGCAGTCAGCTTCAGTTGCCGGCTATCTACGTTCTCTCAATAGTCTTTCACGAAAATAACACATGACAGTGTTGGACGTAATGGGGAGGTACAGGATTTCCCCATTACGTCCAAAGCTGGGGTGCTATTGCAGTGCCGGGGAGCCCCGGCAATACTGACAGTTTAGGGGGAGCATAAGCTGAACATATGAAATTAAGTTTTTGTGGAGAAAGGCACTGTACCTGTGTAGTCCGTGCAGCAATGTTGGTCATAGTGCTGTTGTGACGTAATGGTTAGCATTCCTACCTACTAAGTAAGGAGAGCTAGGTTCAAGTCCTGGATTCAGCCAGAATTTTAATTCATTTGTTCAGCTTCCACCATTTTCTTAGACAAGATAAGACTTAAATGTCTCGAGGAAAATTTAATTATATGATTTTAATTAGAATATTAGAATAAGGATTATCCTCATTCTTGTTTTGTTAATAAATTAATCTGTTTTACGGAGACATTTGTAGCAGTGGCAAAGGAACTGAACTATCCTTCGAAAGAAACATGTTCAAATTCTCATTGCAAATGCAAATTTAGGAATTCGACAGTTTATAATAATAACTTTATATGAATAATGGGATGGTCACTTAAGAGCACTATGATGAATTTACTGTCCCAAAATTGTCAAATTGGAGAATTTTTTAATGCACTGAGCTTTAGGCTTAGTAGTAGGGATACCGACTACCTGATCCACTGTCTGCCAAGGGGATCATCATGTGATCCTGCAGTTCATGCAGTATGTCATCAAATACCGTGAGCTCAAAGTGTCACTAAGCAATAAAATCAATTAGTCAATCAATCAATAAAAAATAGGTGAATTTAAAAAAATCTAGAATCATGGAAATACCCCAGTTGTGTTGATGGGAAATTAAAAGCCCTCTCTCCCTTCTCCTATTTCCAGCGCAGTCATAGAGCAGTATTAAAAATTCAAATTTAAGTAAAATAACCCAATAGGGTTAGTGGAAAATTTAAAACCCCAACTAGTCAGAGCACGTTATTACAATGATGCGCAGAAATTGTGTCAAATTACATTATTTCTGACGTGCACATCAAGTCACATCACTCTCTCCTCTCTCCCTCCCTATCTCCAGCCAATCATTACGTAGTATTAAAAACTGCAACATGATGGAAACATACCCACTGTATGCGTTATAAACCCCCTATTTTCAACATTCAGAGCATAATATTAGAAAATGCCAGATACACAGCAAAAATTTATGTAAGCTCTTCTGAAATCATATTATTAACGTAAAATGGCGCACACACTCTGCACATTGTACCACCCCTGTCTCCTCTCGTCCAATCAGAGGCCAGTATTAATATAAAAGACCAAGTTACAATGTAGCCCAGTCTAGACTGTGATCAAAAATGTCCAAACGACCTCAAAAAATAAAGAAGGTATTCGATTTTAGGGAGGAATAAGATGTTTTACTACGGTATAACAATAATTGCAAAACGACACGTACTGTTTACACACACTCATGTGAGGCTACCAAAGACCGTAACAATAAGTTGTGTAACATCTGGAAAAAGAATGACAGAGTCGATATCTCGAAAACGGGTACGCATGCGACAGGATGTGCCACGTAATGCGTCCCAAAACTCCGCGCATAAAAACCTTGATTCATCCGGGGCTCACACCCGGGGTTCTATTGGTGATCAAAAGAAGTGTTTTGGGTAGCCTTTGGACTAGAGACCATTCATATATCAAACAGAAGGATTGTCTTAGTGTCACTGTCCTACAGTACAGGGCCAAAGTATGAATATTGTGCCCTTCCTCATGCTTAGAAAATTGCAGCGAATCGGTTGGTTCTTTTTGTATTTGATATGATCTACGGTGGCCGTAAAGGGGCTTATGGAGGCACCATTATTTCATGGGCGGTTCCTCAGGCAACACCAAGAAAAGGGTTATAGATTTACTTTTTATTGTTCTGTACCAAAACCGAGCCAGAGTTTACAAGACGGGTATGCACAGCAAAAGAGCTGAACTTTTTACAATATATTTCTAAGATCCCGATTTCGAACACTTTTGAAGATTTTCTTCATGCCTTTATCCGTTACCGAGTTACAGAGGTTCAATGTGACCCTACTTTTGCACGTAAAATACGCTTGTAAAATCCTGTATGAGTTGAAATATAATAAACAACAGCAGCGAATTTTTACCCCACATTTTCTACGCATTTATCTAGAAGTTCTTTGCTTCCGTTTCTATAAATATAGAATGCACCCACACTCTAAAACGTTTTCTACAATTTTTCGTACCAAAACTAAACCGCGGGCTCCAAGACGGTTACTCACAACAAATGACTAAAATTTTTATTATATGTTTCTGACAGTCAGAATTCGAAAAAACTAGAAAACTTTCTCTATATCTTCATCCGTTTACGATTTACAGAGGTTCTACGTTACCTTAACTGTACACGCAAAATACGCACATAAAAGCTGCTCTGAGCAAAAATGTAGTTTATAAAGTGATGTAGTACGGAGAAATATGCTGTGAAGTGTCTCCATTATCATCAGAAGGGATGAGGGAACCTCATTAGCAGTACTGAAGAACATATAAACATTTTAAGCCCGTAAAATCCGGTCTGAGGCGTAAAATTAGTTCTGCGTTGTTTCAGTTTCACATAAAGAAACTATCAAAATTTTACAGATCTATAAAGTTCTTTCTATATGAGTGTCATGCCCTGCTGTGGCAGAGACAAAAGGTAACCAGCGGAAAAATGCTCCTATCGGAACAAAAAAGGCAAACATGCTCCTGTTTAGAAGACTCTGACGGAAAAGTGGGATACCAACTGCCTCATTCTACCTTCCTGAGCAACTGAAAAAATTTTCCCAAAAATTTTAGCATGTGAACATATTTGTGCTTTTTTATGCTGAGAGAATAGGAGACAGTGACACTGGGAAAGAGACGGAATAGTAGTATATTTTTTAGAAATTTGTGGTAAGTTTCTATGGGGCCAAACTGCTGAGGTCATCGGTCTCAAGGCTTACACCCTACTTACTCTAACTTAAACTAACTAACTTACGCTAAGGACAACACACACACCCATTCCCGAGGGTGGGGGGGGGGGGGGGGGGGTTGGAAACCCCGACGGGGCGAGCCGCTCGAACGTTGCCAAGGCGCCGCAGACAGCGTGGCTACACCGCGCAGCAAGTAATGGATACCGGAAAACAGTAGGCAGTGGTTTTGGTATGGAAAAGATCGAAGGAGACAATGATAGTGTGAGATAAAGAGAGGGATATAAAGAGAGAGACACAGTGGCAGTGAAACATGGTTAACACTGACAGAACAGTGCTGTGAAACGAGTGAAGGAGACAGTGCCATTGGGAGAGGAATTAGGAGAAGAAGAAGTTGGTGAGAATCAGTGATAACGAGATTATATTAGATTCAATACTCGCTCCATAGACCCAAAACTGTAATGATTCTCGTGGGTGTGGAGTATGTCAGGAGACTATCAAAATATGTGAATACATTACCGTAAACTGGAAATGATAACATTTACTGAATAAATACGCTGTCAGGATGAAATATAGCTATGTCCTTTTAATAAATTTATCATACACAAAACATCTAATCTTGACTTACAACCAAGTCATGTCAGAACTGATATGTAAACGAAATTTTTACTTAAGCTGGTCTAACAGTCCCTGTTAAGATATTCACCTAAAGAGTAGAAGGTGTTACCTGCCAAAAAGTCTTCCAATCTCTGTTTAAACTGTGTTTTATCTCAAAACCAAATTTTTTATGGCTGCTGGCAGTTTATGTCTATGACAATGACAACGAGAAAGAGAGAGAGAGAGAGAGAGAGAGATAGCGACAGAGAGAAGAAACAGCAGCAGTGTGAAGGAATGAATTAGATAGTTTACAGTAAGAGATAGCAAGAGGGAGTCAGTGACTGTGAGAGAGGACAGTAGTAGTAGGACAAAACGAAGGAGATTGTGGCTGTGAGACAGGAGACAGTGGCAGTTCGAGAGACACAACATTATACTGAGAATGAGTTGGATTCAATGAGCGAATGAGAATGGGTAAGTAGGATGGGTATGAGCGACTTAACAGTGATGGGACAGTGGGTGTGAGCGAGTTACAATTAAGGGAACTAACATATCTCTGATACTTGACAGCGTGAATATGTTCGAATGCCAAAATTAATTTGGAATGTTTTTGAAAGGTGCTGAGGAAGGTAGAATGAGGTAGCCAGTACCCCAAATTTCAGTCAGTCTCTTTTAAACAGGAGCATATTCGCCTATTGGGAAATTCTTCTGCTGCTAAATAACATTATTTGTCATTTCTCGTATTACAGGTGAGATTTCTCACACTTTACAGCGCGTCTAAACTTTCTGCATTACCTATTAAAATGCTCATAACATGTATATTGACACTACTGATGATAACCGCTTAGGTTGAGCAGCACCCTGTGACACTCCCCCTCACTCACACACGCTCTTCCACACAGAACACCAAAAGATTTGCTCTTCAAGGCAGTATGTGATTAAAATACACAAACCATGACTACATAACTTCTAAAGTAGTGTAATGGGGAACTGTTTCTGGTTAAGTAACTTGTGGTGCGCGTACTGTAAGACCTTCGGTACACATACCATCAGATTATTTGACTTGTCGCTCTAACGAAGTAGGCGAGTGTCAGCAACATGTCTCGTGGTCTTATCGTGGCGTGTTTATCTTCTGCCGTTAGGTCAGACGATAGAAATGCCACTTGCACGCTTAGAGTGGCAGATTGACGGTGACCAACTTTAAACAGAACTTGATAAATTTTCACACACATTTATTAAAATAATAACAAGCATAAAAATAACTTAACTTGGTTCTGGATGCTAATTACAATTCACAATCTGAAGTTCCTTTGGTCTTGGTACGTTAATCTTATTCTCACATATCTCTGATACTTGACAACGTGTCTATTCATTTATCTTCATGGCTATGTACAGGAATATGATAATCTTATTAGGCGCAGACTGAAACTTGACTATAGCAGACAAATTCAGACTGACTAATCGGAGGTCTGTACACTCGTTTTAATACCTCGCGCGTTCATGTATCACTGCGAGAGTGTGATCCGCGGGGAGAAAAGGCTCTACGTTAGTAGCAATCTCATTGGCTGCGTTACATATTAATACGCGGATCGGCGGAAGCAGAATTTGGTCCATCTCTATGACAGCGCCATCTCGTAGTACGGAGACGGATGAGCGCTGCGCCTGCGCTGTTGTGCTTAGCGGGGCGCGCTCTAGTGGGAAAGTTGTGTACGCGCTGTCTACGCAGAACTATGTACATAACACAACTGGAAAGTAAAAGATGAAGGAACCTAGAAACGCATTAAAATATTCTACCTAAGATGCCACTCAGAAGACCAGACATCACACAAAGTCTTAAAACACGGACCACATTCGATTAATGGTCACCTAAAATAGAGGGCAGGTCAGTTGGTTAAGTTTGTTGTAGCTCTCATGAGGTTAAACCCATTCGGTTAAAATGAGGTGCACAGATACCTGTATATGGCAAGTACTGCATATTGGTGGATTCTCCTGCCAGAGGAGGAATCCATGCGTCACAGGACAGTGCCCTATTTGAAGGCCGCAGTGGCAAACAGGAGAATTGCTACGGGTGTGTCGACGGTTTAACCGACCGCAGTTTGTTGTTCCTCAACGCTAAACATTCCTCCTCCCACATACGCATGACCCTCTGCCTCAACGCTCAACGTAACCGCTTGTACAGGGCCGTACAGTCAGAAGTCATATTATCCAAGCACGCTTTCTTAGCTGTGCAATCTTCACTACCATGAATGCTCACGTGTCCTGGTACCCAGCAAAATGACACCCCATTGCCTTGCCGTTATAAGTGGCAAAACGTGTCGTGGATCAGCTGAAGACACTTTTGTGCTGGATACATGTGAAGGATAGCTTGGAGAGCAGTTTGGGAGACTGTGTGGATGAGGTGTTTCGTAGCAGGAAGACACAGTTTCTGCTCTAGCACCCTCAAGATCGATATAATCCAGCGTCACACATTGTGAATGTACCAGGTAAGTGAATCTTGAGAACCCATTCTGGAAATAACTTAGCGCAGCCAATGGAATTTCGTAGCTTAGACCCATCAGCGTAAACGACCACACAGCCACAGTGCTCGGGCAAAACTGTGTAAAATATCAATTTAAAAATATAGCCTGGAGTAAATTTCTATTTGTACATTCATAAATCTAAAATAATTCTGGGTCTCCTTGTTAATAACGCCAGTGAACGACTCCAACCTCGATGAAGCACAGAAATATGGTCTGCATTAAGAGCCTCTAAATTCTGCCGCACGTGAATTCCGAATGGCTTCGTTTCTCGCAGCCTATTTCTGAGTAGTCGCTCCACTGGAAGGCGAGAAAGGGTATGGAATGCAGGGGATCGAGGGAGTGGAGAGTAGGGCTGCATATATGACGCATAACAAAGATTTGTCGGTGGATGACGAGCGGTGGTTCGTCAGCCTCAGCACAGAGCCTGGAGGTCGGACTTTCACTATATGTTCCCGTCGCCAACTGAATCCCCTCAAGGTGAACAGCATCGATAACCTTAAGACGGCCTAATGGAGCCATAAACCGTACATCCATAGTCAAGGAGGGATCGTGGAAACGCCTTGTACTCGTAAAATTGGAGCAACATGTTCGGCCTGCTTTCCGCGACTGTAGCTGAGACATTTTAAATTATTCAATGCCTTTCAACCCCTGACCTCAATATACTTACGATGTGGTAACCATGTGAGTCACTCATCAAATGTAAGACCCTGAAGCCACACGGAACTTTTAAAACTGAGAACAGTGTCCCACATTTTAAGACTAGGCAGGTTAATAAGCGACAGGAACGATTAAAATTAACACAAACACATTTCTCTGAAGAAAATTTAAAACATGTGCTATCAGCCCACATCTCCAACCGTGGTATCGTTATTTGCAACTTACGTGCTTTAGTTGAAGGTTCAGAGAAGAAGTAAAATATGACAAAGTCGTCCACAAATAATAAACATCAAACAAAAGACTTCGCTGTGGACGTAATACGAGGGTCACTCCAAAATAAATGCACACTATTTTTGTAAAAATACAGTTTTCATTCTGCATGTGTGAAAGTTTTTCAGTGTGTAGATACATCCTTCCCGTTTGATTTCAGACTTAGTTCAACCTGTTCCCGTGAGTGGCGCCGTCACAGCATGGTTTCAAGATGGCTGCTATACTTGACGTTCGTCAGAAGCAACGTGAGAAGTGCTGCCATAGAATTCCTGTGCTGTGAAAACGAGACAGTGGGAAACATCCACAAGAGGTTGAAAAATGTGTATGGAGATGCTGCTGTCGATCGCAGTACAGTTAGTCGGTAGGCAAGCACGTTACGTGATGACAGCAGGCACGGCAATATTGAGGATTGTCCTCGCAGCGGCAGGCCTCGTACTGCACACACTCCAAACAATGTGCAGAGAGTTAACGAATTGGTGACTGCTGACAGACGCATCACAGTGAACGAATTGGGATAGGGGAAGGAAGTGTTTGCAGAATACTGAAAGTGTTGGCGTTAAAAAAGGTTTGTGCCAGGTGGCTCGCAAAGAAACAATAAAAACGGTATGCAGCGAACTTTTGGAACAGTACAAGAATGGTGGAGATGAATTTCTTGGAAGAATTGTGACAGGTGATGAAACATGGCTCCATCATTTTTCACCAGAGACGAAGAGGCAATCAATAGAGTGGCATCATGCAAACTCACCCAAGAAAAAAAAATTCAAAACCACACCTTCTGCTGGAAAAGTTATGGGTACGGTGTTCTTAAATTCCGAAGGACTCTTGCTTGTGGACATCATGCCAAGTGGAACCACCATAAATTCTGATGAATATGTGACGACACTGAAGAAATTTCAACATCGATTGAGTCGTGTTCAACCACATCGGCAAAAGCAGGATGTTTTGCTGTTGCACGACAATGCATGGACACATGTCAGTCAAAACACCATGGAAGCGATCACAAAATTCGGATGGACAACACTGAAACACCCGCCTTACAGTCCTGACCTGGCTCCATGTGACTATCATCTCTTTGGGAAACTGAAAGACTCTCTTCGTGGAACAAGGTTTGAAGATGATGACTCCCTTGTGCACACTGCCAAACAGTGGCTCCAACAGGTTGGTCCAGAATTTTACCTTGCAGGTATACAGACGCTGGTTCCAAAATGGCGTAAGGCAGTTGAGAGGGATGGAAATTATGTTGAGAAATGAAAATATTGTTCCTAAATGATGTATCTACACACTGTAAAACTTTCAAACATGTAGAATAAAAGATGGATTAAAAAAAATAGTGTGCATTTCTTTTGGAGTGACCCTCGTACTATTGAACAGCAAAATCAAACAGAGCCACACTTAAAGCAGATCCTTGAGGGGCAATATTCTCTTGCTCGAATCGCTCAGAATGAGCATAATCGACACAATGCGGAAAACAACATCCGGAAATGAAGGACCACACGAAGACTCGTAGTTGTCATCAGAAGCGTCATTACTGAAGCTGCCCCAGGATATGATGCTTCCAAGTAGTGTCGTAGGTCATCTCAGGATCGGAGAAAATGCCAATCAAATGCAGTCTAATTAGGAAAGACTTGTATTTCCGCTTCCGGCATGGCGAGGTTGTCGAGGGTTGAACGATACATCTGAAACCCACACTGGGAGCGACTAAGTAGATACCGCGATCCTAGAACCCAAGTCAGACGGTGGTTGATTCTGTGTTATAGCGTGTTTCGTCTGCAACTTGTGCGTGAAATGCAACAGTAACTGCTGGGTAATGTGCGCCTCCTTCGACGAATCAGGAAAATCGCCAGTTAACCAAACTTTATCAAAAAGGGACAGGAAGATTTACTTTGCATCCTGTGTGAGACACTGTAACTTCTTGTATGGGATTCGATCTCCACCTGGTGCAGTCTCCTTGACCCGAGACAATGCACACTCAAACTCCCATATAGAGAAGCGGCAGTTGCAGTCCTTGGTGCTGGTGGATGGAAATCCAGACCACACCACTCCATTAACTCTCTATGGCAGCGGAAATCTGGATCCAGATTTCCAGTGCCAATGACCAAACTGAAGTACACTCCATTGCCTGTGCGGTGTCCTCAGGCATAAACTGGACACATCCTTGCCTCAGTACACACGAGTTACAGACGCTGAGACATTTGCCAGATATCCTCCTTATGGCTTCACATACCTTTCAACAGCTAGTCGAACTATTTATCGACTACGGAAACATTTGTCAAGACCTCTTCATGCTCTCCTTGATTGTACTTCATGCCTTTGCCCTCGCTACCCAAAAGGCTGCAAAGTTCATAGCTGACAGTTGGCATTCTAACCGTCGCAAAGCTATGCATCTAACCTTAACTGTGGAACGGCACTCACCGTTGCGCCAAGGAATATGTCGCTTCTGAAATCTGCCTTAGGACTTTAGGATATATGCATCAGCAGCACGGTGGATCACAATAGTAAGGCAATCCACCCAGTCTTGGACATTATCTCGGTTTTCAAAAAAACGAAATTGGCTGTACAGTGTCCCGTTTGCTCTGCCGTGCATCCACTGCCGTTTTTTCCTTTCAGGGTCAACTCTACGTGAGATATGGATCCAGATAGGAAAGTGTCACCTGAATGCAAGTCATCGACCGCTTCCCAGTGGGCAGCGATTATAAAGGTAGGACGATAGAAAGCAAGGTCTACGGCCGAGAATGACGCTATGGCAATGCTAAAATGCATGCTACCACCAGATTTAAGAAGGCGTAACTCTGCTGACATAATGCAGCTTTCGACAAGTCGACCCTGGGGCTGGATGGTTTAGATTCTCATAGCACATTATATGCATTAACATTAAAAATTGTAACGGCGAAAGGAGTGTGCACTAAGGCAGCAACTGCCTGAATAGCTGTTTGGAGATGGGCAGAAGTGGAGTGGTAAGTGTCCTTCACAAAACAGCCTCTCCAGTTTTAAATCTGTCTCCACCGAGGTCATCTTATTGATGGAGGCTGAATTTCCTGTGTACAAGTCTGTCGCTGCATTCAAAACGCGTTTCCTGAAGTAACGAAACGCAGGGGCCTCCCTTGTGCCAACAGTTTCAGCTCCTCCATGTGTGTTCTGTGCCCATTAAGGTACCATTGAAGCACAGGAGCTATTTACTTGGGATATTTATGTTTTCCTCTTGCTCTTCTGCGTGTAAGAGAACCGCTCCAGAAGGCAGACATTTGGGAGGACTCGAGGGTTCAGTCAGGCAGGTTTCGAAGCTCATAGCAGAGTCTTCGTCCCTGGAATGTTTCTGTATCCGACGGTCCATTCGCTTGATTCCGTCTTCTTGGCATACGCTGAGCCTTAGTCTTCTCCATCAGATGTGATGACACTGATGTAGGCTGAGGCAAACAAGATTTCAGCAATGGCCCTTTCAGAGGGGCAACTAAGACAGGGGCTGAAGCACTGCTTGTCAGTGGAATTCGCGTGGTACCAATAACAGTTTCATCTGAATTGTTGCTTCAGCAGGTGCAGGTGCATTTGCAACAGTGTTTCTTGCTATCATAATCCATAAGTGACATATCGGTGGAAACACTAACTGTTGCAGGTTTCTTCGTTAGTGCTGCAGCAAACGATGTTGAACATGTTGCAGGTTGAAGAGATTTGTTCATCTTCTTCGCATCTGCGTAGGATATGCGCTTAGTCACCTTCAGTTCATGAATTTTTCTTCTTTGAACACCATACACTCTCTCTTCCAAGCGGACTGCGAGACAGAAGAATTGACACAAAGTTCAAGGAAAGTATACGCAGTTCTTACAGGGTGACCGGACACAGCACACTTACCAAACGTAGCTTGATCTTCACACCCCATACTGTTGTGCTCAAAGTTCTGGCACGTGGAACACCTCATAGGGTTGGGGAAGATGTAAGCGGAGCAGACACGGACGGAGGATCACCCTAGAGAAGATACGGGCTACAAATGGGGAAATCCACTGAGATAAGCGACTGTGACAAAGGGCTGATTATTATTACACAGTGCCTGTGAACGAGTACCTCGAAAGCGGTGAAGTTAGTCGAATGTTCACATGCTACTTTCGTGAACATCTATGGAAAGAGGTAGAAGGACAGTGAAACTACCACTAGGTGTTAAATGGCTGGACGTCCATGACTGTTCACAGGACGTGGGGTTCGGAGGCTTGTCTGTTCTGTAAAGTAAGATAGATGGTGATCCGTGGCACCTCCGCCGAAAGAGCATCATGCTGGTACATGCACAATTATTTCGGAACATATCGTTCATCGTACATTGTTGAACATGGAGCTTCGCAGCAGATCAGCCCTACGTGTTCACATGTTGACCCTACAACGTCAGTTACGATTGTAGTGGGCACGGGAACATCGAGAGTCGACCGTCGAACGTGTCGGCTCTTCGGTGAATCATATTTTTGCTACAGTATGTCGATGGTCGTCTCCACAAACGCCGTCATCGAGGTGAACGGCAGCTCGAAACGCGCAGCGCGCCACGTACGTAGGATGGTGAGAGCAGTACTATGCTATGGGGGTCATTCTCCTGTGCTTGTATGGGACCTGTGGTAGTAATCGAAGACACGCTGACCGTTCGGAACCACCTGCATTCCTACATGCTTGATGTCATCCCAGACGCCTACGTATAGCTTTCCGTGTCTCAGATACAGAACCATATTAAAGTGGTTTGTGGAGCATTATAGCAAACACGTGTTGACGTCTCGGTGACCAAATTCCCCTGATGTAAATCCTTTGGAATCCATATGGGTAGCTATCGGACGCCGTCCTCACGTATGCATACCAGCGGCCCGTTATTTACGCGAATTAAAAGACCTATGCGTAGACATGTTATGCCACAGACATCCGCAAACCTACAAAAAACTGTAGGATCCCTGATACGCAGCAGAATCAGTGATGTCTTTCGTTCCAAAGACGGATAAACAAGCTTCTTATCAAGTGGTCATAATGTTTTGGCTCATCAGTGTACACTGCTTCAGAATTATTAAATTGCGTTGATGATGAATTAGACAATCAATATAAAACAATTCTCCGTGATAAATGCTTTTCCCTAGTGGCAGACGAGTTTACAAGTGTTTCCAACCGAAGCGAACTGCCTTTGCTAGTTCATTATGCTGCGCCGACTCTGTCTTTTGAGGTGAAACAAAGATTTTCAAGCCTGGTTGATGTGAAGAGTACTACAGCTGAATGCATATTTACAGCAATTGATAATCAACTAAAGAAACGACAACTTTCTTACGGCAAATCAGTAATATGCTCTTTTATGGTGCTGCCAGTTTTAGTGGTTTGGTCATTGGGGTCCGCCCTCAGTTATTAGAGAAAAAGGGACAGGAGCTGACATACATTTACTGCAGAGCTCACGTTTTGTCAGCTGCTGCCTCCAACTTTAGGATTAATGCCCTAAAATAAAACGCACGTGACATATTGTTAAGAACATTTACAAATTTTTTCATGCTTCTCCTAAAGGAGAAAATATATTGCATAATTTCTGTGTACCTAAGAGAACTTTTCTAAAAAATAAAAGAAGCTGTTAAACTCAGCTGGACTGAGTACCTATCGCACACTTCAGGCTATACTCCTAAGCCACAAGTCGATTATGGTAGCATGTGGATATATACACAAGGATGGTGCGAATTTAGTAATTTTAGAAGATGAAATCTTCTTATGAATGATGAGTGGCCATTTCATTGTAGATTTACTGATTTTGCAAAATACATTAAATGCCGTCTCGAACTTAAGCAGAGCATTGCAAAAACAATCACTGAAAATTTCACAGCCCCCTGTACTTGTTTAGAGAAGTCTGGAACATTTAAAATACATCGACTGCCTTTGCGATTGGAACGGACACTGTGCGGAAGATGAAACACTAAAAGAATTAAGAAACTACAAACAGACACAACAAAGTTACGGAGCTGTTCACGGAGCACAAGAAACAAAGCATGAAAAGGTAAGGAAATTTGTGAAAAGTATGAATAACGAAACAGACTAACGGTTGAATAGCAAGGCTGTGTGAGTGATAGAGCTAAGTGCGTATTCGGAAGACTTAAAAGCATTTCAAGAATTTACTGATAATGCTTCACGTTAGTACTTTAAAAAGTTCTCGCTCTTACATCAAACTAGTGTTCTTTTAGATATGTTGCTCGTAATGAATCAGAAGATTCATCTTCTGATGTTATTTCTTTTATCTTAATGGCCGACATCGCCTATGAAGCACTAAGGGCACTCGCTGAATGTGTGCTGTGCATTCCCGTTTCCACTTTCCACGTAGAAAGGTCATTCAGCATAAATGAACAGGGTGATGACAAAATTAAGAACTATAAGGGCAATTAAATGAAAATGAGACAGATGGAAAAAAGTAAGTAAACTGTTTATTATTTAAAAATAAAAATCGCCTTAGAAGTTAATACGTTTATCCTACTGTGAGACAAAATGGTCAATGCCTTCATGGAAAAATGTTTGAGGTTGCCTACATAATCACTATTGTACCCAGGCTTGCACCTCTTTCTCCGAAGCAAATCGACGGCCGCGAATGTTTTTCTTCGGGGCACGAAATATATGGAAATCACATGGGGAGAGATCGAAACTGGAAGGAGGATGTGTAAGGGCTCCCCAGCGAAACATTAGCAGCGTAATTGGAAAAATAGGCACGCCAACTCCGGGAAAGCAATGATGACCTTTTCTCCGACTGCAAGGGGCCGCTGTTCATTGATTTAAATATGAAGAAAAAGTAATTTGTCAGTTCAAAACAGGAACACCTTCTATTAGCTGAATGGTAGAAACAGAAATGCTTAAAATTTAAGTCACTTCTTAGAATCTTTTATGTATCATTTTGCGCAGTACTAAATCAGTCAACGACTTAATTGATAAATATTTCTCTGTTGAATATTATTAATTATGTTTCCAAGAGGAACGACAGAAAAAAGTGTACTGCATTTATTACTGCACAATAATTTCTATTTTCGAACCATTCCGGGCAGTCATCGTGTTGTTGCGGAGAGACGTACGTCACAAGAAAGAAACATTGTCTGCATGCTCAATAGCATTAGTATTTCGGGATTTTAACTGTCTTATTTAAAATTGAGTATCATTCATAAGCATCTATGAGATACGAAAATTCAAAGTTAAAGGGACTTCTGAATATATTCAGTCGCTCAATTTCTGTATGGATCGCTGTTACAGTAACTACTCAATTACGAAATTTTAATTTAGGTTTGGTTGATAAATACCTTTGGCGATTCGTAGACCTTCTCCAAGTGGATAATGTTTGGATGCGTAATGAGGCGCAAGATTCTAATTTCTCGATCCACCAACTTCATTCCAGGGTACTTGGCCTATAATGAAAGATACGCGCTTTTTTTAGCCACTGTGAATTTACGATAATAGTCTACATAGCAATTATGAAAGGCAAGAAATAAAATGTAAAATAAAAAAGGAAGAAATAAAATATTAAATTACTGTAAAGCAACTGCCATCGCTTGAATCTAAGCTACTTTTCCGTATAGTGATCGTCATTTTCATTGCTCTCAAGCTGCGCAAGCTTCATGAGAACAATTTTCAAAATGTGTTTTAAAAAATGGAATCAGTTCTAGTTCCAGAACATAATAAAACAAAAAAAGAAAAGTAAATTTCTTCATCTCGTTATCATAGGATAAATTGATAAGGAGAGCAGTCAGCATTCAAAATGTAAGTAACAGCGAAAGAGAAAAATTTATTCGTGCATTTACACTGTAGGGTGCCACTGTGTGTGTGTGTGTGTGTGTGTGTGTGTGTGTGTGTGTGTGGGCGCGCGCGCACCTTGAAGTCGCCTGAAGAATGAGTTCACACGACTATGTATCAAAAAATAAGACATATATTTGTCTACACATGGTGTCCCACCTGACTCTGACACCGAAACGAAAGAAAACGTGAAAACTGCAATTGGTCACGGAAGCATCTACTCTGGGGCTCACACAATGGGTAAGAATGCACAATCCATAAATGTGAACAAACATCGCCTTCAGTACAAAGTTACGTTCTTTTTTTTTTAAGTGGTATGTCTTTCTTTCTTTCTTTTTTTTTAAATGAAAACTAAATATACACTTAATGACGACTCATATATTCTGAAATACGTGCCACATTTTATGCCGTAATGCATAGACCAAGTGTTGCCTGTTGTAGGCATCGGGGCAGTGCAGATCACCCGCATTGCGGCATTACAGCGTTACAGCAAAAGCTGTGGTATCGTTTCCATTAATTACAGTCTACGTATTTGAGAAGGTATGAGGTTCAGAGAAGTGAAACTACGTCTGCCATCACTAATTGTACGTCTAGCTTTCATTTCGGTAGAAAAAACATTCATGTGCTATTTAAAACAACGTAACTCTGTGTTGAAAGTCATATTTGTTTACTTGTGGGAATCTGACATTTCCGCCCATTGTGCGAGTAGTTGACATAGGAGCATCCCTAGCCAACTACATTTTTCGCATTTTGTGTCATTTCGGAAATATATGAGGTGGCAAAGTTAAGTGGGACATCCTATATATATATATAATTGTGTACGTATTTAAACATTTTCACACTTTTTCTATTTGTCGTAGGTAATGGTTTCCAAATGAAAGAAACTATTCGAAACTAGTCACCAGCAAAAAAAATATTATATGCATCTGTCACAGAAACCTTAACTAATTATTTATAAATAAATTTTGTTGCCGATCCTGATACCAATGCAAAACTATAGTTGTACAAATTTAACCTCTATTCTTTGCTTCTGCTACACACAGTCCAACTGTTTTAAGATCTTGTTGGATTTCCTGCATACATTGTCCTACTGTCTTCTTTCTAAGATTTCTCCTCACAAGCTGCTATAAAATCCTTTTTCCTTTCAGTTTCAAGACGTGAAAGAAATAAGAGATTCTTTTCTTCTTCATTGTTTTCAGGCTGGGTTCATCTCTCGATAGAGAGCTACATTTCAAACGATTCTCCAGAGTCTTTCACCCTGATTTTTATTTATTTACGTAAGTTCTAATGATTCTTCGTTCAGTTTTGAGGAGCCGATTAGTTCTTCTTCCATAGTTCGCAAGAATAAGTGGTTTCTGTGAGGGTTATGGTATTATTTTGTTTGATCTAAATGTCTAACGACAAACATTTCTTATTATTAGTTGAGGTAGTTAGAAATTGAGCTTTTTTTCATTTTTTGTTCTATTTATCCACATTTTTTAAGTTATGCTTGATTATTTTCCCAAGATATTTAAACTGTAGAGATATGTCAATTTTTAAATTATTGATGAAGATTTTAATTATACACAGGGATTTGCTAAGCCTGATCTCAGTTTCCTAAAAGTATAATTGTTATCCTATGTTGAAGGTGTTTTTTACGGAGGCTGATTGATTGGGCACGAACTGCTTCCACGTCAAGAGCTAAGATAGCTGAATCAAGCAAAAACCATATAGTTCATTTCTACTGAGGGTTTTGCACTAATTTTGATTTGAGATGGGTTTCCTTTTAGCAAAATATTTATGATGTAAATCAGGGCTACACTGAAGAGCAGTAAGGATAATCACTTACTTTATCTATGATCAGTTTTTATTCTGAAAGCGTTTGACATTTCTTGTGTGAACATTACTTTGTAATCTGTGTTGCTTAAGGTTAATTCAATGATTTATTGTTAAGTTGGGATGAGGAATGTGAGATCTGAGGATTTTTAAAAGTGTGGATATATGAGTGCTATGAAACGAAAAGCTGATTATTTCTGTACTTGTAATATTCCATTATTACTTTCAGGCTGAGAAACTGGTCTCGGCAGCTCCTGTATGGGAGATTCTCCTTGGTATTCTCCAAGTCATAGTTCCAGAGTGCTTTTGGTCTTGTTGTAAACTGTATGGTAAAAGATTCTGTATGTGAGTCCAGAAATGTTACACATCTGTAATTATCTAACTTTCAAATAGTTGTGGATTATTTCTGTGGTTCAGTGTTCTGGATTTTTCTCTGTTATCCACAACTGACTAGATATTTTAGGAGCTTTATGATTGCAGGCTTTCCTGCGCTTTTGCAGATTCTTGCACAGATCAATTCTTCGCAACACATTTCTGATTATTTAGCTTTCTGATTATATATAAAATTTTAGTATTTCAGGGATCATTAACATCAAAGAAGCTGGAACTCCTTCTTGTCACATACTTAGAAAATGCCACACCTGAAATTCAAAGAATCGGAGCCAGCATGAAAAATTTTGAGAATGTACAAGAAAACAGAGCCAGCAGGGCGCGGTTGGGCGTGGCAGAATGTTGACGTGGAGCTCACTCGAAGAAGCTGCTAGAACTTTCAAGACATTGGCGATGACCATATATGGTCTCACACAAGGGCTCGGAAGAAGTGGCCAGAAACGCCGTCGGTGAAAGAGCTACGTGGCCTACCGCATATTATAAAGACGGAGGACGTGGCGCCCGACAAGGAGTTCAGTTCAGACAGTCGATAAAAGAGGGAGCTTCGTGCAGGACAGGCTCAGAGCCTGAACGAGCAGCTTTCCCTCTGGCTCTTCTCGCGTCCGTATTTAGCAGCGTAGACACATCTCCCTACAGCGGACATCATAGACCGAAATAGTTCAATTTCATCCAGTCATCCATTGAGTTTCTGCTCAGAGAGGCTTTAAAGACTTCTGTTGATTAGTCTCGATTTTTGTTCATATATTTCCTGACTAAGTTCCATAATTCCTTCAGAACATTCATTTATCCATCTTACCGTTAGCTAACTGGACAGACGTTCCTCATTGTCTATGTCATTAAGTGTCTAAACAGCTCACTGGACACGACAGTAGTTGGGGGGGAGGGGGGGTGTATGTCCTAAACAGAAAAGTGTTGACCTAAGCATGGATGCTTTTTTATCTGTGGTGTCATATTGTAGCTGAGACAATTGCACATGTTATATTTCGATGATAGCAGCATCAGCACTTCCTTATCTCCGAGGCCATTCGGGGAATCATGACATCAGGATCATTACATCTGGCCAGTGTCAAGGCCATGGAGCGGCAGGGGGAGGGGAAACAGAAGAGACTCCAGCCCATGCCCCCTGTACCCCAGCTCTGCAGCCAAATATGAAAAAAGTATCTGGATTGCCTAAAATACAAAAAAAATTGTAATATGTGTTTGCATTATGGACTTCCAAATATTCGCTTAACGACTGAGTCATCAATCACATTTATAAATTTCATTTGAAGCTGTATATCATTCACAATCGAATACTTGAATTCTCTATAAATAATTATAAACCAACATTTGTTTGCAAATGTGAATTAGGAATTCAAATTTGTTGGAAACCAGTTCTACCTTAAAAAGTATCTCACAAATGCTGAAAGCGTGAAATAAAATCAAGTCTTGTTTCACATCGCTGTTGCTCCTGTCATGAGCTGATGGCTACACTACAAAAAAAATTAGGGCTCCTGTCACCAGCAGATGACTGCACAGCAGAAAATGAGGACAATTCGATCTTTGTACCACGATTTTCTATGAGGTTGTCCCTATCGTCAGCAGATGCCTGCACTATAGGAAACGTGAAGTGGTCGTTTGTTGTAGCATGAGTAGGTCTCACTGTCACTAACAGATGGCTCCCATGTTAAAAACACAACAACAGAGTTGTATATCAATTATTTTGCGCATATAAGATGTTGCAGTAGTCTATAATTCCTGCAAAAATACGTCTGCAATCTAAAGAAAAGTCCAAGTTAATTTCCACGAGTACACAGATTTGTCAAATTAATGCCTAAAGCGCTAGCTTTCCATCCTGATAACAGTTGACATTTTAGAGGGTAGGCCTAAGAAACCAATGTCATAAAACTATTCTGACCAGGCTTATAACGGAAGAAAAATATGTATTAGGTATTACGTAAAGTATTACAATAAAGAGATAGGCACACAGGCAAAATGAAAATCTGAATGTAAGTAATCAGGCATACTCTTGCTGTCAGGCGCAATACATCCTCAAATTAAATATTTCCACATTTATATTGTTCTCAAGCACAGTTTTAGGAGGGACACAAGTGACGTATCATATTATTGAATAGAAGAAATGTAATCAATAATAATGAATGATAGTTATTAACATTATTACAAATAGGCCTACTTTCTTCGAAGTTTGCAACCAGAACTACAGTGCCAGAGCTCTCTAAAACTTTATAGCTGTAGTATTTTCCAGAATTGCGACGTCGCAATATTCTAAAAGATCTACAAAATACGTTGACAATGCGGAAAGGTGATGTTTACTCTGATTATGTAGGACTAGTTGAGGTTAAACACATGAAAAAAGCTGTAAGGCTCAAGTCAGCACATATGATGTCACAGTATTCTAAAAATGTATGGTTAAATCTAACCTTTATGTTGTAGCAGTATCTAGATATGTAAAGTGCGTATTCAATCTGTGAAGTTGCGTTTTGGGAATATGGCTCACGAAAATATGAGTAATAAAATCTTTAATCAATTACATGTCACACATACATGCGCAAGACAATTGCCTTATTAGGGAAGGAAGGAATAAGGTGCTTGGTTACGATACATCACTTCGACTACAAGACGAAAGGAACTGTTTATAAAAACATGAACAAATGTGTTAAGTGTGAGACATGTGACATTTCCAAACAAAATGTCAGAGTCAACAGGCAGGAAGTAAATGAAATTACTTACCATTTACTGCGAGACGCCTCACACTTCACATGAAAAATATACTTATAAAGAAATTAAATATTTCGACATCTAAATTGTCTGTGTATCTCACTAAACTGTATGCTTAACGTAATATAAGCATGATCTCCACGAAAATACGAGCTAAAATAAAATAGTATTACAAGTAGGATTTCGCACACCTAGCTACCACAATGAGTCATCAAATACACCTAACGTGTAATGCATGACTGTGTATAACCACCCTCTATTGTCATTAATACTAAAAAACTGCTGCAACAGGTATTAAAGGGATGTTAATTGTTTGCCTAATTGTTTCCCTGTAAGCCAGTAGACAAGCAGCAGAATCGTTATTAACCGCCACACGGTAGCTACTCAGTAAGTTATTTGTTAACTGACACGACATGGAAGCAGTTGACACAGAGTAAAGTGGAGCACATCGTAAATACTGTTTGATTATGTTTAACACACGAAAGGAGTCTTGCACAGGGTCAAAATATAAGACATATCCCGTTCACAGTGCAAGATTCTATTGTATCTTTCATTTTAATTCCGAATGCTATGGTATTCTATCCCAGTACATACGAGCTGTAAGTTCAGTTCTGGCTATAAAAATACAACAACCGTTTACAAAATTTAAAAAACTGACAGAAGAACAGCTTGTAACGGCAATTCGGAAATGCTCCATAGCAGTCTATTGTCATTTTCGAATGGGAAGCCTTTCTGTATGCAGGACAAATTTTTGGGCGGTGTTCTGCAGTTTGTGTACTGGAGTAATAAGTCAGTAAGCATGGGTAATATGGTGTGTGTGTGCGTGTGTGTGTGTGTGTGTGTGTGTGTGTGTGTGTTTGGTGTTTATGGGCAGTCTACAGGAAGGTTACCAGTGCCTAGGTTCGAAAAACTACACTCCTGGAAATGGAAAAAAGAACACATTGACACCGGTGTGTCAGACCCACCATACTTGCTCCGGACACTGCGAGAGGGCTGTACAAGCAATGATCACACGCACGGCACAGCGGACACAACAGGAACCGCGGTGTTGGCCGTCGAATGGCGCTAGCTGCGCAGCATTTATGCACCGCCGCCGTCAGTGTCAGCCAGTTTGCCGTGGCATACGGAGCTCCATCGCAGTCTTTAACACTGGTAGCATGCCGCGACAGCGTGGGCGTGAACCGTATGTGCAGTTGACGGACTTTGAGCGAGGGCGTATAGTGGGCATGCGGGAGGCCGGGTGGACGTACCGCCGAATTGCTCAACACGTGGGGCGTGAGGTCTCCACAGTACATCGATGTTGTCGCCAGTGGTCGGCGGAAAGTGCACGTGTCCGTCGACCTGGTACCGGACCGCAGCGACGCACGGATGCACGCCAAGACCGTAGGATCCTACGCAGTGCCGTAGGGGACCGCACCGCCACTTCCCAGCAAATTAGGGACACTGTTGCTCCTGGGGTATCGGCGAGGACCATTCGCAACCGTCTCCATGAAGCTGGGCTACGGTCCGGCACACCGTTAGGCCGTCTTCCGCTCACGCCCCAACATCGTGCAGCCCGCCTCCAGTGGTGTCGCGACAGGCGTGAATGGAGGGACGAATGGAGACGTGTCGTCTTCAGCGATGAGAGTCGCTTCTGCCTTGGTGCCAATGATGGTCGTATGCGTGTTTGGCGCCGTGCAGGTGAGCGCCACAATCAGGACTGCATACGACCGAGGCACACAGGGCCAACACCCAGCATCATGGTGTGGGGAGCGATCTCCTACACTGGCCGTACACTACTGGTGATCGTCGAGGGGACACTGAATAGTGCACGGTACATCCAAACCATCATCGAACCCATCGTTCTACCATTCCTAGACCGGCAAGGGAACTTGCTGTTCCAACAGGACAATGCACGTCCGCATGTATCCCGTGCCACCCAACGTGCTCTAGAAGGTGTAAGTCAACTACACTGGCCAGCAAGATCTCCGGATCTGTCCCCCATTGAGCATGTTTGGGACTGGATGAAGCGTCGTCTCACGCGGTCTGCACGTCCAGCACGAACGCTGGTCCAACTGAGGCGCCAGGTGGAAATGGCATGGCAAGCCGTTCCACAGGACTACATCCAGCATCTCTACGATCGTCTCCATGGGAGAATAGCAGCCTGCATTGCTGCGAAAGGTGGATATACACTGTACTAGTGCCGACATTGTGCATGCTCTGTTGCCTGTGTCTATGTGCCTGTGGTTCTGTCAGTGTGATCATGTGATGTATCTGACCCCAGGAATGTGTCAATAAAGTTTCCCCTTCCTGGGACAATGAATTCACGGTGTTCTTATTTCAATTTCCAGGAGTGTATTTTGAACAGGTTTAAAATCTGTTGTGTGGAGTCAACTGCAGGGTTACCTTTGCTCATATCAACTTAACGCTTTTCCAAGAAGAAACTAGCTATTGCAGCACATTTGTGCAGATGACTATCTCTACAGATAATGTTTTTATTCTGCTGAAGTACTGTATCACTGTATATATTACCTAGGAGCCAGGGAGTGTCTTATGGTTTTAATGTTTAGTTAGTTAGTTAGATTTAACTAAATATTTCAACTAAATAGATAGGACTAAATAGTTATATTTAACTTTATTTATCATGCTGTGATTACTGTTTTAGTGTGTGTTATTGGTTTATTTTGTTAAAATATCGCACTGTGTTACTCCCAATTTAACATCACACGTTTACTTATATCTTAGAATGGAAAAACGGCGGTATTTGAAGAGAAAACATCAGTAGAAGTTATAGCAAATATCGATAGGATGGGGGTGTGGTTAGAGTAGAAATATCATGACACCTTTCTGTTATTTATTACTGCAATACGTGTTGTAGCTTTTGTTTGGTTTTATAGCAATGAAAAATTGATCACACAATGGTGTGCTTACATAGAATGTTCTGCGTTAGGCATCCGACGCTATGTGTTAGGCGTTATACATTTACAGTGAGGTACTAGGTGTTAGGCGTTACCAATTAGGCGTTAGGCATTAGGCGTTCAGCTTTGGGTATTGAGCATTAGCCATTGTGTGTATCTGATGTCTCATTGTGCTTGCAAACTATGTGACATCTTACAAATAATACAACTTTACCTTTGCTCGAATTTTCGTAAGGGTGTTGCTTATATTACAGTAAGCAAGCATTTTCATAAGTAATACAGACGTGAAAATTATTTTTATAATGCTTATAACTGTGGAACAGTGCAACCCGCCATGACCTGTCAATAGGCATAACCTACAGACACCCTACAAGAATTTCTAGCGATTACAATCCCTAACGTGAGAGAATGCTTTGCAATTTTTGAATAACAACTGTCCTGTGAAACTAGGATGGAGAAAACTGCTTTTAATGCAAAATGAGGTGACTTCTGCAGAAGGCTGGTCGACATTGCTATGCAGCACTTCTTCGAGTTTCAGCTGCCTTTCACGGTACTCGCACATACACCGATGCCACAGTCACCACAAAGCAGTCGACCACCTCTCCACAATTTAGCAATATGCAAGGCACTCCATCCCCTATTGTAATGTACCATAATGTAAATTTATTGGTGGACTGACACGCAGAGCTGGTCTTGTTCATACAGTAATATGCTTGCTGCAACATAGGTCATATCACAGATATACCTTAGACATGTGGTTCCTGACTGACTGAAACGCCTAAAAAGAATATTGGTTGCACGCTTTTCATACCCGAAAGCTTCCTAGGAGTTAACTTGCTACCAGCCATGTGTAGGGCGGTCTGCATTGTTGTGTTTTGTCCTCAATACGTTGCATTATCCTGAAAATAAGTGAATTCGAATGTGTGAAACTGTTTCTTATAGTTCAAACATAGTATATGTTCCAAAATCTCTCCAGTCTTTGGACAATGATACTGTTGAACGCATTTCCATAGAATCAAGCGTTGTATAATACCTACTGTTGTGTATGTGTTATTGACTGCTCCATGCGACATCTCTTCGACAATATTGCAATACGATATCATACACTATAGGGAGCACATGCTATGGTAACTTCCGACGTAAACAGTTTGCTTCGGTCGTTCTATAAAGTTTTCTATGTGGGGAGTAACGTTTAATTGGAGGGAACATTTCACATATAAAATGACAGCTAAGGCCATACTTTAGTAGATACATTAATCTTTTTCATGTTCCAAGTATTGCTTTACTGTGCGAAAATTTAAAAGACAGATAGTGGTCAGGTTTTGTAGTATTTACAGACAACGCATCGACGCAACTGTCGTCTACCCCATATTATCAGTTTTCGTGTCCATATCTCTTTTCTTGACTTCATTTCTTGACTTTTCTTTTTAGTAAACGTAACACATTAACCAAGCTTAGGGACTTGTTACTCCAGTATACAGACTGCAGAACATCACACAAAAACTGGCATTTTGCTGCATGTACAGAGTCTCTCGATTGTAATCTGACAGCAGGATGCTATGGAGCGCTTCAGAATTAACAGTTACAAGTTGTTTAATCCACCAGTTTTTTAACTTACGTAAAAGTTGTTATACTGTTATAGCCAGAACTTTACTTATGGTTCGCATGAGTTGGGATAGAACACCACAGAATTCGCAATCCAAATAAAGGGTACAGTAGACTCTCATAACTGGGAACAGGATGTGTCGTGTATTTAGACCCTATGCAAGTTTCCTTACGTGTATTAAACACCATCAAACAGTATTTACGACGTCCTCCATTCTGCTCTATGCCAATTGCTTCAATGTGGTGTCGATTAACGAATAACTAACAGAACAACCGTTGCGTTGTGTTTAACAACTATTTTCTGTTTGTCTACTGATGTAAAGGTAAACGATTGGCCTATGTGCATACGTCTTCAATAAGCTTCTGCGAGTCCAACAAGTACGACGCAGAAGAGCTATTTACTGGCGGGACTTAGGTGTCGCGGAATATTTTGTGTGGAATTATGTAACTCAATAGCCCATTAGACCTGTAGTACAGTTTGTGCCTCCTACGCTGGGTGTCAGTACAAGCTTTACGCCGTTCCGAATCCTATACATGAACCTGAAATATGAACAATTGTTTTGCAAATGGCTGCTTGCTGCAAGGTTGCGTAAATAAATGTAAGGTTTATGTGTGAACTGTGGTGAGTGATAATTCCTGTGTAGTTCTCTTTATATAAACTAAAATTAATTTGGATAAAATATCAACAAACTACATTTGTAATATTCAATTACAACGAAAAACATGATTGGGCTTAGCAGACACATCACGTCCAGTGCAGTGACTTCACCTAAGTTGAGGTTACATTGCCTTTTGGTTGCTTTGCTTTCATGTTTACAGCTTTTTCTGCTTTCAGGACCTTTAGTAAATAAAATGTTGTTTGCTGAGGACAATGTGGCATTTAATTTTACATAATAAACGAATAATGTGTAACTTGGTAAAATATTAGTGAACTTGGTAAAATTTTGTTTTGTTTCAGGCTATAGCTACCTACTACAGAAGAGATCTTGCAGACGAAGAAATTCGTACTCAACTGGAAAATTATCAAAATGATACTGATACACCATTTGAATGAAGTGAAGCCAATGAAGATGAAATGCACTCCACGGAATAATAAAGCAAAATCTCTTCAGGCGTATGCAAACAAACAACCATGCAGTTCGCTTTTGAAGTATCTGCGCTAGCAGAATAGAAATGCGGAAAACACAAGTCCGAAAACAATTTATTGGACTGGCCAAAACGAAACAATAACACAATCTTCGAAAGAACAACATACTCGATCCCAACTGCGGATCGTCACAAATATAAAATAACAAATAATAACAGAAAAGACCCGATTATTCACGGGCAGAGATCACAATAAAACAATTCTGCAATGTCAAGCTGTTCGTCGACTATACCAAGTCCATCTGCAAGAGATTGGCCAGCCAGAAGAGGCGTGTGGCCGTGGCTACTGGGGCGGCAGCTCTATATACTGCCAAACGGTGCGTCGGGCTAGCTGCGACATCTGGTAAAGCTGTTCTGCAGGCTCCGCGAACGGGTAGCGGTCCCTGACGTCCATTAGTGGGGACCTGGTGTTGTGTTGTGTTGTGGCCGCCGGTAAATGTTTGTGTTCACAACACAGACGACGTAGGTTTTCCTGGCGAATATACGCCCTGTAATGCAGGCATCCCGTGTTGGTTGGACGTGAAGTGGGATGCCGAAGCAGTAGGCGCTACGCTGTATAAAGTGGGCGGCCACAGCAACTTTCGTACAAATTATTATGGAAATGAATTATGCAGTGTATCCAAAACCCAGAAAGAGAGAACAAAGAATAAAGTAGGAGTGGTGACACTCGTACATAATTATAATGAAGGCGTGGATGACGTAGATAAAGCTGATGTGTTAGGGTCCCTTTACGAAATAGACATAATGTCAAAAAAGTACTGATAGAGTCTGTTTTATGCAGTGGTGGAAATTATCCTTTGAATTCCTATATCTCATTTTGTAATATAAAAGGGACACTTCCATTGACTGATTTCAAATGTAGAGCTGCACTTGGTCTACTCACAGTTGGAATGCAAATACCCAGAATATTGGAATGGCCCAAAAAGGATCAAAATTCTCTTTCTTCACCTGCAAGGGCAAGGAAGACAGCATTTTGGTACCAAAAGACTAGCGTTTTCAGAATACAGTATCTCACTGGCCAACATTTATCAGGTCAAGAGATAGATGTGAACTTCGCTCAGGTATAATGGTTCCACGTAGATCCCATTTAAAGTGTTCAAAGAGTAATAGTTTTGTCTGTTCATGAAAGAAAGAAACATATCACCAGAAGCAATAATCTTCAGTGTACGATTATTTTCTGATTGCTCAGTCCCATAATGTACTTCGCCTGAATAGTGCTGTTGGGATTTAAAACTCGTCTGAACATTTTATACACTGTAGTGACTTCATACCATTTTTGAAATAAAACAGTTTATCAAGTATTAAAGTAAAATTTTGAACTCTTATTTTACAGTTCTTACAACTGCAGTAAATAAAGAGTTAAAAGATGGGCAAGCATTATTCTATAATAATACCGTCAGTGGCATGGTTTGCCCAACGCGATTTGGTGCTCTGTCACACACATATCGCGGAATTTACCATTAAATTATTCCATCACGTTATTATGTACAGCCATTTTTTTGCAAAATATGCTCCAACGTCGTTAATTCATAAATACTGCCGTGGCATTCACATACTACTCTGGATCACGAAACTACACCTCGTAAGACTACATTAACTGCTTTGATATGCTCTCTATGGTTCTTCCTCACTGCGCAGCAGTCATAGGACCCAGCCTGCAGCAGACAATAATTAAGGCAAAACTCATTTCCAGCAAATTCGATATCCTAATTAATATTTATATTTTGTAAACAAACGTTGGTTTATAATCATTTATAGACAAATATGCTACCTACTGACACCATTATTCATAGCAAACGATATATATACACATGAAAAAATGTTTTGCATCACCTTAGTTCAGAGAATTCAGGAACCTGTATAGAAAATTGGAACGGAGATCAACACAAACATCATTTCCACCCTTTTTATTGCTCATGAAAACCACACACTGCATGTTGTACCACTATACAGCGAGACCTTCAGAGATGGTGGTCCAGATTGCAGTACACACTGGAACCTTTAATACCCAGTAGCACGTCTCTTTGCATTGATACATGCCTGTATTCGTCGTGGTATACTATACACAAGTTCATCACTCACTGTTCGTCCAGACTGTCCCACTCCAAACCGGTGATTTGGTGTAGATACCTCAGAGTTGGTTGGTGGGTCACGTCGTCCATAAACAGCCATTTTCAATCTATCCCGGGCATGTTTGATAGGGTTCATGTCTGGAGAACATGCTGGCCACTCTAGTCGAGCGATGTCGCTATCGTGAAGTAAATCATTTACAAGATGTGCACGATGGGGGAGAGAATTGTCGTCCATGAAGACGAATGTCTCACCAACGTGCTACCGATATTGCTGCACTATCAGTCGGTGGATGGAATTCACGTATCGTACAGCGGTTACGGCGCCTTCCATGACCATCAGCGGCGTATGTCAGCCCCACATAATACCACCCCAAACAGCAGGGAATCTCCACCTCGCTGCACTCGCTGGGCAGTGTGTAAGGCGTTAAACCTGACAGGGTTGCTTCCAAACACGTCTCCGACGATTGTCTGGTTGAAGACATAAGCGACACTCATCGGTGAAGAGAACATGATGCCAATGCTGTAGGGTCCATTCGGCATGTTGTTGGGCCCATCTGTACCGCACTGCATGGTGTCGTGGTTGCAAAGATGGATCTCGCCATAGACGTTGGGAGTGAAGTTGCGAATCACGCAGCCTATTTCACACAGTTTGAGTCATAGCACGACGTCCTGTTGCCGCATAAAAAGCATTATTCAACATGGTGGCGTTGCTGTCAGGATTCCTCTGAACTATAACCCGTAGGTAGCGGTCATCCACTGCAGTAGTAGCCCTTGGGAGGCCTGAGCGAGGCATGTCATCGACAGTTCCTGTCCCTCTGAATCTCCTCCGTGTCCGAACAACATCGCTTTGGTTCACTCCGAGACACCTGAACCCTTCCCTTGTTGAGAACCCATCCTGGCACAAAGTAACAATGCGGACGCGATCGAACCGCGGTATTGACCGCATAGGCATGGTTGAACTACAGGCAACACGAGCCATATACCTTCTCCCTGGTGGAATGACAAACTGATCGGCTGTCGGACCCCTCCGTCTAATAGGTGCTGCTTATGCGTGGTTGTTCACATCTTTATCTCTGAACAGTCAAAGGAACTGTGTCTGTGATACAATAAACACAGCCAACGTCTATCTTCAGGAGTTCTGGGAACTGGGGTGATGGAAAACTTTTTTTGATGTGTGTAGCTGAAAAAATGAAATTTATCACTGTGACTCGTAGGTCAGTCGTTAACCGAATTTTCAGAAGTCCGTAATGCAAACACAGTTTACTAAATTTTCGGTATTTTAAGCAATTCAGATATTCATCGTATTCGGCTGCTGAGCAGGGACACAAGACCCATGGGTCGTGGAAGCCCTTTCGTACCCCAGCCCCCTAACCGTTCATGGCCTTGGCTCACGGCCAGATGCGATAATATGAGGATCTGATTCCAAAAATGGCCTTGGAAATAAGAAAGTGCTGATGCAATTATCATCGAAATATGGCATGGCATTTGTCTCAGCTGCAACATGGCACTGCAGATAAGAAGGCGCTGATGCTGGTGTCAGCGCTTCCCGTAACATGCACTGCTGCACTAACAATGACATTCTGCCTCGATAATGCTTCTGCTGTGTATGGCGCTGTTGGCCATTAACGTTGCAACACCATGAATGCAGTATGCAACAAACACCAAACTACTGTGAAGAGTGCTATCTGCTTGGATGTGCAGATGATCAGTATTTTAGCGCAGCCGCACAGTGTAGGCGGGAGTAACGCTATCTACATTCTGCGAGTGGGGAAAGCTCACTCCTCTGGTTTCTCAACCAGAAGCCTCATTTGAATGTGGCTTGTTTATGACAGAATCGAGTTATAGCTCAAGTAAAGTCCACCCGCACACGTCGGAAATCGACAGAATCAGGACCACGGCATATCGAGACTGCAGTTTATTTTTCCATATTATTGCTGCTCGTGTTGGTTGTGACATCACGACTGCCATTCTACAGTGCCTGCACTAGTTGTGGGCCGCCAAAATATAAATATAGGTCCGCCCCTTACGCTGTAATTGTGAGAAGAAAAGTCATGAAAGGCGATCTGGGCTGGCAATCGTTGAAACAAAGGCGTTTTTCGTTGCAGCAAGATCTTTTTGCGAAATTTCAATCACGAACTTTCTCGTTGAATGCGAACATATTTTGTTGACGTCCACATACACGGAGAGAAATGATCATCGTAATATAATAAGAGAAATCAGAACTCATACAAAAACACTCAGATGTTAGTTATTCCCGCGCGCCGTTCGGGAGTGGAACGGTAGAGAAATTGTGTGAAGATGGTTTGACGTGCCCTCTGCCAGGATCTTAAATTTGAATGCAGAGTAATCATGTAACTGGCACGATGAACATTCCACAGGCGTAGAGTGTAAACTGCAGAGTACTCATGTAACTGTAGATACAAATGTACTCCAAAACCCGTCATGGACCACCATTAATCTATTCACTCATTTCCAAATTAGAAATGCAAATCAGAATGAAATTTTTGCTCTGCAGTGGAGTGTGCATCGATGTGAACCGTTTTAGCAAATTAGAACTGTTTGCCGGACCGATACTCGAACTCGGCACACAATTTTAATCCGGCAGAAAGTTTCATATCAGCGCACCCTCCACTACAGAGTGGCTGTGGCTAAGCCATGTCTCCGCAGTATCCTTTCTTCCAGGAGTGCTACTCTTACAAGGAGAACTTCTGTGAAGTTTGGAAGGTAGGAGACGAGGTACTGCCAGAAGTAAAGCTCTGAGGAAGAAGGTCCGCGAGAAGTGGTTGTGTTGCTCGGTCTGTGGAGTACTTACCTGCGAAAGCCATAAGTCTCGGCACATAGTTTTAATGTACCAGAAAGTTTCCAGAAAAGAAAACAACGAGAATGCACAACCGTAAAGCAATGCCTTATACATAAAGCATTCGGTAACATCCACAGTACAAGTTTGCTGGGGGTCTGTCTACCCTCCCCCTCCCACCACCTAAAACTGCCACATGGTTCATCAGCGAGGTTACTGACTTTATGAAAGTTGGTGGTTGTGCGGCTTTAAAGGCCTATTCCGCCCCCAAGTACGAGAGACGTTGAATTACAGTAATTATAAACACGAGCACCTTTTCTTTATCAATGAAGACCTAATAGTAGCTGCTCCGAACTGTGTTTTTCCTGGGCTGCTAACACACACGGACAGAGTAGTAGTCGGGGTATTTGAGTCGTTGGCAGCTGAATTGGATTTTCTGCTCGTCGCCTGCCTTCTACATATCATTGTTGTGTGGCTCAGTGGTCGGCACGTAATCCAACTCGTTGGATGCAGGTACATGTATTGTTACATTTAAACAAATGAAATGTGCTGTGCAACACTACATAGTGTATTCTAATTACTTCGGTTCATTAAATGTGAGCACAAAAGCGACAGACCTTGTTTTTAATTTGTCACACACCACTATAATTCCATTCCAGTTGCAGCTCTTTGATGTCAAGGTTCTTTTGTATCCTTGCAACTGAGTACGTTTTACTGTTATTTAGAGTCGTGAATGTCGAAGCAGTTACGACATATTCTACCAACACTTGTAAAGGGCACTCACATCTGGAGCCAAACCCCCTCGCCCCCACCCCACAATAGCTCTCAGTGAAAGGAAAACATATAGTGTAGTCAGGTCTTTAACATTGTCGGCGGAACTAGAACTTCTTATGGCTATTTACAAGTCGTCATTCGTCTTCTAAAATATTAAAAATACTCCGTACTCCCAACTCCTAGATCTTGCCTCCCCCGCCTACAAACTATGGTATGGGCATACTTGCTTGTTGTTGCTGTCTAAAGTACAGGGTGTATATAAATGAATATCGGGGTTTTAACGCTTTATAATATTTATTACATTAAACTTACAGTTATAAATGATATGTCAAATGAAAGAGCAACTTAAACAGTTGTGTTTGGGACCAGTGCGCATGCGCAGCGCGCAATATTACCGCCGCAATCCGCTAGACAGCGCTGGATATGCCGCAAGGGGCCCAATGACAGGGCTTGCTTTGCATGGCCTCCACGTTCACCGGACCTAACGCCATGCGATTTTCCCCTTTGGGGCTTCATCAAGGGTCGTGTGTACGTGCCCCCGCTACCAGCAGACCTCCCTGAATTAAGTAACTGGATTGAAGCAGCTGTTGCTACAATCACTGAAGACACACTTATCAACGTTTGGGAAGAACTCGGCTATAGACTTTATGTATTCTGTGTGACAAATGGTGCTCACAGTGTACATTTATAAGGTTCTTGGTAAAACTGTCTGAGTTGCTCTTTCATTTGACGTATCATTTATAACTGTAAGTTTAATATAATAAATATTATAAAGCGTTAACACCCCAATATTCATTTATAAACACCCTGTACATTTCCTTCATGACATACACCGGGTAAACTGAAGAATCATGTATTACATGTGATCTAGTAACAGAATGGACGGTCCTGATTTGATGCCCATCAGGTGACAGCGTTACTGCGAGCTGCACCTTGCAAACATAAATCGGCGACGTGCAGTGCAATTACTGAGCTATACGAACTGCATGTAGCAGTGGTAGGCTTGCACTCTTCGGTGTGTGCAGAGAAAACCCAGGCATGATGTTTGAGACTTGGTAAGGTCTCTGAAACCATGTACTTTTATTTGATTAAAGCACGTATGCCTGGGTTTCAGGCAGGATCCCCCTTTCCGTTCAATGCTGAGGTGCTATTCCAATACAGCTGGAGAGCTTCTGCAATGCTGTTCGAGTTCATGGAAAATGCTAAGAGGGCTGCGGCGTGAATGTGAATTTGGATTGTGGAGGGATGTGTGCTAGTGTAGTAAGCGTAGGCACACACAGCCACTGTGCCGTGGTGGCATAGTGGTTACCGCATTTGCCTAGTGACCTGGAGACCTGGGTTCGAATTCTGGCCTTGATAAAAATTTTCATTCATCGCTTAGATCTGCATATACATATCATAGATGTTTGAAACTGGAAAGGTCTGTGGAACCATATAGTTTCACTCGAGAACTAAGAACGTTCCCAAAAAATCGCCGCACGATGTCTGCAGTGAATAAGAATTATTGCTCATTCGATCAATAATCTTGAACAATCTCAATGCGACAGGTTAAGTGTTCACATGTCAATGTATAGTTTCCAGCTCCAAAAGTTTTCGATCACTTGTAAGAAACTAGATGTATTTTAGGATTAAATGCAATATGCGAGCTGCAATTTACAATTAATTTATGTCATATATGTCAGCAGGATTGTTTCGCATATAACTGGTCTTGTATACAGTAAACATGGAAAGGGGTATCATACAGAAAATAGACACATTTCAGTGGATGGAACATCTCTTCAATTTTCGATTCGTAATACGCTCCGTGGTGTAGTTGTAGAACGCACCACATTGGGACAGAACATGGTGTGTAATGGAGCTAGGAGCGCGTTTTGTGACCATGTATTTCCTCAGTTTAAGTCAAGGTAAACACTACGACAGACAAGACAATACATTCCGTGTGACAGGCCGCTTACGTGGTGAGAAGAAAGCAGGCCAGCTGGGGTCTTAAGCAGAGAGGGTGGAACGTGGGAATCATTCGCCAGGATACCGAAGAAATGCACGACACTTGCGAGCAGAGAACTTCAGATAGCAAGCCACCTGGCTGGGCTATTCGGCGCAAACGTCTGCGTGTAAAACCATATCGACTGCAGTTATTACATGGTCTGACTACTCGGGACAATGAGCATCGATGGATTTTGCAGTGCCTGTTGGAGGAAGAAGTTCGTTTTCAATGGCGAAGCCACGTATCACGTGCCTGGAAAGATGAAGCGTCATTACGTGCGTGTTCTGGGCAAGGAATATCAACACGAGGTTGTAGAGCACATTAGTAATTGACCTAAAGCTGACGTATTTTGTTTCACGCCCTCTTCAAAAGATCATGGACCATTTTTCTGTGCGGAGAAAATTGTGGGTAGTTTCGTGACTGGATATGCTGCAGCTATGGTTTGTGTCACAATTACAACAAGATAGTAGAAACTTCACTTTGCAACAAGACGGGTACCGCCACACTTTCTGACGCTTGTGATTACCTCAAGACTGAACCGCCTCAACACTGGATGGCATGTGCTTCCCATTAAGACTCTCTTCTCCTACACTGACCCCACAGTCACCTGACTTAACTCCATACGATTTCTTCTTATTGGGTTATGCCAGAGATCATGTTCTTCTGCCTCCATTGCTACTTTGTTTGGAAGAGCTGCAAGTGAGGATAATAAATGCGGTTTCTTATATCCAATGTGACATCTTGGTACATATGAAGGGCTTATTTCAATAGTGGTACAAGTCCATTACCTCCACTTTTCTGCCTATAATGCTTCTGCAATTAATGATCCAAACAAACAGAAAGAAAGGTTCATCTCTAGCAAGAAGTCATGTGCTTGGATATTTCTGGTATCTCGCTGCAGATTTTTCATCTCTCATTTAACTTTAGGAATCTGTGTCTCACAATGAACAAAAATGGACTTGTACCACTATTGAAATAAGCCCTTCATATGTGCCAAGAGTATGACTATCGAACTGGCATTACCGCATCACCAGTGTTGCCCGTATTGACCAACTATAATGGAAGTTAAAAACTTGGAGAGATCTTCTGTCCATTGATGAATGTCTGTTTTCTGTATATCTTGTAGTTTTCACACAGTTGTCTTCTGAAACTCCAGAGCTCTCTGGGATTAACTCTATTTTGTCCACAAGAAAGCAGTGAGGAACACTATCGATGTCAGTAGCTAATGTGCCACTCAGGAAACCGTGGCTGCTCTGGCCATACCTGGCTCTTGTTGATGACCTTGATGGCCCAGGACATGCGAGTGAGGCGGGCGCGAGCCTGCACGACCACCCCGTATCGTCCGCGGCCGAGTTCGTCTCCGAAATCGTAGATACGGCGCAGCTGTTCGTCGTCGCTGACCCTCACGATCAGCATCGGCCGCTCCTTCAGCCGGGTGCCACCACCGCTCCTTCTGTCCTGAAACAAAAATAGAGCACAACTGGAAAGTCTCATTTCCTTCAGAAATGTGGGAAACGAAGGAAGAACTGCAATAAAACTGTTGCAGTGTGGAGGAATGATTCCACCAAAGATCACCTGCATTAAATGTTTTATTAATTATTTAGTTAAGAATTCTCGTAAATGATTTCACAGTCAGTTGAAAGAATTAAAATTCAGTCAGCCACACTATTGTGATTCTGAAGAACTGGAGAACTATCTGCCCAATTTCTGGTTATTTATAATACGACATCAAAATTTTTAAGAAAATAACTAGGATGGCCAACAAATTATGAATATATCTTTGTCCTTCTTGGACGAGCCAGGGCACGCCGAAGACGACCGTTGCACGGAGTGATTTTCTGACAGTCTCCACAAAGAAAATAGTACCGGACTCTCTATCAATTACCGCCGATCTATTTTATTTCTTTTCTTTGTGTGTCCCAACCTCAGAAAGACGACATCAACCCTCCTCGAACATAAGACGACTAGGGTGCTATCTCAACCGGCACGGTAGCTCAGCGTGTTCGGTCACAGGACTGTGTGCTCTCTGTAATAAAAAAACTGAGCCAAGGAATCAACGATCAACTTGATCGGATGTCTTGTGACGTCCGCCCAGACCAAATGCAACGAACCATATCGAACAAAATGAAAAATAAAAATAGCGGTTATAGGCGCTTCAGTCTGGAACCGCGCGACCGCTACGGTCGCAGGTTCGAATCCTGCCTCGGGCATGGATGTGTGTGCTGTCCTTACGTTAGGTAGGTTTAAGTAGTTCTAAGTTCTAGGGGACTGATGACCTCAGATGTTAAGTCCCATAGTGCTCAGAGCCATCTGAACCATTTCTTTTCTTTTCTTTTCTTTTCTTTTCTTTTCTTTTCTTTTCTTTTCCATCAGGAGGCGGCGGAGGGGATGAGTTCTTAAGTCACTCCTTCCAAACTGAAATCATAAAAGAACAAATGTAATTTGGTTTTCTCTCATTTTTTCATTAGTCTCCATTGGCTCCTATCTACTCACTTGATTTCATCACTGGAAGTTTTCACTAGACGATAACACAGTACTGGACATCGACCTTAGCACTCCGAAACAGCAAGGTACTAGAAGCGATCGTTGGTTTTAAATAGCAGTAGGTTCCGATTTACCACGTACGTGCTTCAGAGGGCACTGCTTCAGAGAAGACATGCCAGGTTTTAGCCGCCACATCCAAAACCGTGACTACAAATGCTTATGAGGTAATACTGCCGCCGGTTACCAGGTTCCCTTCAACATCGTAATTCTGTCTGCACAACCTTTTACCAATGACAATCCCTTTCCTAATGTGGCTACTTGTTTGATTTTTTCCGAGAATTACTTCTAATGCTCAGTGTACATATTTTCTGTGCCGAGTCTAACCCTAGTTCACTGATGGTATCTAGCGTAACATGGGTAGCTGTTGAATATTCTTATTAATTCCTAAACACCCCATGGTGTCGAAAGAAGAGGTAGTAGCTGACCGGTGTCACCCTAGGCAGTAATAAAGCAGAGGATGATTCGTTATTTGATTGTCAAAATGTAGTTTCCTCTCTTTGGTTGGTTGGTTGGTTTGGGGAAGACCAGACAGCTTGGTCATCGGTCTCATCGGATTAGGGAAGGATGGGGAAGGAAGTCGGCCGTGCCCTTTCAGAGGAACCATCCCGGCATTTGCCTGGAGTGATTTAGGGAAATCACGGAAAACCTAAATCAGGATGGCCGGACGCGGGATTGAACCGTCGTCCTTCCGAATGCGAGTCCAGTGTCTAACCACTGCGCCACCTCGCTCGGTCTCCTCTCTTTGTTTTTGTGTCCATATGTATTGTCAGTTTTATGAAAACAAATAATTTACTAAGCACCAACCGCACGATTCAGATGCCAAGTCTAGATTGCCCTTGCATCAACGCCACATTAAGTGACAAGAACAATCGGATAACTTATCCCAATTTTCTTGAATTATGACTGATTATAAGAGAATCTAGCTAATTTCCCGCGTCCGGCCATCCTGATTTAGGTTTTCCGCGATTTCCCTCGATAGTTCCAGGCAAATCCCGGGATGGTTCCTATGAAAGGGCACGGCCGGCTTTCTTCCCCGTCCTTCCCTAATCCGATGAGGCCGTTGACCTCGCTGTCTGGTCTCCTCCCCCAGACAATCCAATCCAATCCAATCAAGCTAATTCTGTTCCTCCGTACCAGAGAGAAGTGACCTTATGAAACCACATGCTCGCACAATATGGAGATTGCTCGTTTCCCTAGATGTACTGGGTTAAAAAGAAAGTTTCTGCTGTACTTGTCCTACCGGTCATCAACATGAAGGGCGTTTCCATAACTGCAACCACAGATTAAAACGTGTAAAAACCGCATCATTTGACGAGCAACGATTAAACGTTTATCATATGACTGACGCCATTGGTAGGACCTAACTCAGAAACGATACAGTACATGATAAAACAACTGTGAGAACGCTTTGTACAATGCAAAAACGTACTTCTCTCCTATGACAGAAACTTTTTAAAACGGGTCGATCTAATTTTGTGTGTCTGTTTATTACTTTATCTGAAAATACACTTCAGAAACGGAACATCATTCAATAGCTGAGTCAAAGAAGACCAAAAACGGTAGATATAAATTGTGTAGTCGGATATTTTTGCACCGTGGAAGAGGGGGGGGGGGGGAGGGGGGGCGGGAAGTGTCAGGAACAACATTCGAAAGATCCTGATCGCTGGGATGTGATCTGGGGGATTGGGTGTGGTGATGTGGTTGGGGTGTTGAAAGGTCACTTTTTTGTTTGTCTTGACTATCCCGAAAACCGCGGCTTCTAGCGAAAATGTGTCGCAATACAAAACTAAACTACGTTAAATTTTCTACAAAATTAGTCCTATTCATTTTTTGCTGGGATTAATAGTTCCCGCATTGGAGAGTGCGAAAAATCGAAGATAACTAAAAATAGTGAAACTTCCTGGCAGATTAAAACTGTGTGCAGGACCGAGACTCGGTCCTGCACACAGTTTTAATCTGCCAGGAAGTTTCATATCAGCGCACACTCCGTTGTAGAGTGAAAATTTCATTCTAATAACTAAAAATAGTGGGGTTCGAGTCTCGGTCCTGCACACAGTTTTAATCTGCCAGGAAGTTTCATATCAGCGCACACTCCGTTGTAGAGTGAAAATGTCATTCTAGTAACTAAAAATAGTGGGGTTCGAGTCTCGGTCCAGCACACAGTTTTAATCTGCCAGGAAGTTTCGTATCAGCGCACACTCCGCTGTAGAGTGAAAATGTCATTCTAGAAACTAAAAATAGTGTTTTAATGGTATAAACTGACTTTAATTGTTAACTGAAGCGGCGTAAGAACAAATATTAAATCTGTTTACCACATGTGAGTGCAGGTGAACCATACCGAAAAGTAAACTGTGTGGTGGGGGCGTAACAGGGTGGAAAGTTGGGATGGGGATTAGAAGCGTGAGGTAAGGTGGATTGCCGGATTGTGGTCATGCACTTCCCTCCTTCAGAGGTCTGCAAATTCAACAGCTTTATTCAACCACATCACGAAAAGCAACTACAGGGAGTTTCACAAATTTATATCGACCCTTCTGTACTTCGCCTTATGAACCACTGGAAACGCAGTGTGCAGACATGCCCGGTAGTGTTTATTTTCCACAAAGTGCGTTAACACTACATGGAATACAGAAATGCTTTACTAATAATACCAACGCTATGAAACACATAAGGACAGACTTCACGTAAATCTCTGCACACTGTTCTACACAGCTAGAGGAGAAACAAATTCTTAGTCATCCTGTACGGCAGTGTAGCGTTCTTCCCGGAAAGGCAAATCCCCTACCACTAGCGCTGCTCGCTTTTCAGTTTACAGACAGACTACATCTCCACAGCATTTCCTGTCCAGTTCTCTTTTGCAATGTTACTGCACTTCTATCACCTTTAATTATGTTACTGGTAGAATGCATAACTCTCTTCAGTTCAGGAATTGTTCGCGCTTGTAGAACTGGCTGCGCCGAGTAGGGCAACTTATCACTTCTCAACAGTATAATGTTGCAAGTTGGGTGTCAATATGTCTGACGGAATATGACTAATCACGTCCAAATTCGTATTGCGTTGCTTGACTAATGTAATATCTGAAGTTCCGTAACACTTACGTCACCTATTCTCGTTATGGAAAGAGCCAATTTAAGCGTCTGATCGTCTTCAGATGTTGGGAGACATGAAGCTTTAGTGATGCATTTGATATCTTTCATGCTGCCAAAAGTATTCCAGCTATTGATAGTAGAGGCAATGAAATCGGCATTGTCAAATATATATTGACAGTATGTTGCACTTGGGGCAGGCTCTTCAATTTGGTAGACAACTGACAACTCCAGCTGTTAAGCTTTTTATATAATAGCTCATTTAATAGCTGCAAATAAATATTCATTTAGTATCTTAGGATAAGGTACCTATATATACACGAGGTCAGTAAAGTTATCTTGTCTGCTCGCGTGAGAGAACTGGACAGAAATTGCTGGGGAGATTAATAGTGGTCTGTAAACTGAAAGAGAGCAGTGTTCGTGGCGGGAGGAGCTCCCTTTCCAGGAAAAATCGCTACAGCTGCCATACAGGTTGACTAAGAACCAGTTTCCCCTAGAGCTGTGTAAAAAAGTGTGCAGAGTTTTACGTAGATACGCGTTTGTTTGCATTAGTATTATTTGTAACTCTTATCTGTGTTCCACGTAGTGTTAACACACGTTGTGGGAAATAGACACCCCCGGGCATGTCTGTACACTGCATCCCCAGTGATTCAATAGGTTGGTTGCAAAAGGGTCAGTATAGCTTTGTGAAACACCGTATGGTCTCTTTTTATGGTGTAGTTCGATAGAGAGAGTGTGGCATCGGCTGCACACTCTTCAGTTTGCAGACCTGTGAAGGATGAAAATGTTTGACCACAATCCGGCAACCTACTGTTCTTCCTGCTTGTAACCTCCACTCTCAACTTTCTACCCTTTATACCGCCACGACACATTTTAACCCTTGATACGGTTCTTCTGTACTTAGATGTGGTACGCACATCTTAATCCACTGCTTTTACCAATAAACGTCAATTTTATACCTCTAAAAACTATTTTTAATAATCTACAGTTCTTTCATCCCTTGAACCACGGAAACTATTAATTCTAGAGAAAAAAAATGAATGGAACCTTCTCTGTAGAATTAATGCCTTTTAATTTTGTACTGGGAAACGTTTTCGCTAGAAGTCATGGTTTTCAAGGTACTCGAGAAGAAATAAAATAGTGTACCTTTAAATGCCCCCCCCCTCACCCCCTCCCCAATGCCCTCATGCTCACACCCCACCAGCACGATTTTTAATCTGTTGTTCATGACACTCTCCCTTACCATTGTGCAAAAATTTGTGAGTACACGAATTTTCCCCCTATTTTTTATCGTTGACTAGACTAAGAGCGTAGTCAGTGTAATCTGGTGATCCTGCATCAACAATCGGCGAAGAAAGTTAAAGCCCTCTGGGGAGACTGTTATCAATGTTTTGCGATGAGTAAAAAACTGGAGCTGATTTGTTGAGAGCCGCATTGTTAGCAGCCTAATAGTCAACATTAATGCAGAAGCATTTCTATTTAATTACTATGGAAACATTTATTTTTTCTTTAAAGTAAGGTGACCGAACTACACTTCATTTTACAAAAAAATTAAAAAAAGCTAATAAGTTCCTTCTCTATTGTGGTTTTTCGAGTCTTTCTGCCGTGAGTTGTTTATTGTCTGGCTGTCAACTGCCAAGCAGAGTTTCCACAAACTTATTTAAATATTCATCAGTTAGTTCAGATCGATATTTAAATGAACTTGAGTGCTGAGAACAGCGGTTCACTCACATATGGTGCCAAATACTCGGGAGTCTTGAAGCAAACTCATACTTACCAGGAGGTGTTTTTCTACTGGAAATTTCTTTCAAATTTCTATAGTTGAACACTCACATCATTATCAGTCCTTCGTTTCTTTGTAGTTCCAGTAGCTCAATCTTTACAGATACTGAAACCTTTATAAATGTAGGTGAAACGGGATAACCATTCCCTACATCAACCACAAACAGACTATCCAGAAATGTAAAGCAAGATTTAAGTGTGTTCAATGATTAAATCTGCTATTCGTTTATTCAGTCAAGTCAGACTTTAAATATGCCCTAAGGGAAAAAAATACGTGACACACCACGAAGGAGTTATCCGAATGGGTCGGGAATCGGCATGTAAAGTTTTTAATGGCTTCAAATTCGGGAATAGGTAGATGCAATGTACAAGTACAAATAAACAAATGTTACCATTTCAGAAAAATTCGATAGTTTATTCAAGAGAAAATTCTTCTCAAACTGAGCAAATTGATAACGCTTTGTTCCACCTCTGGCCCTTGTGCAAGAATTTATTCCAAGCACTGACTGATAAAGCTGTTGGATGCCGTCTTTAGGGATATCGAGCCAAATTCTGTCCTATTGGCGCCTTAGATCGTCAAAATACCGAGGTGGTCGGGGACCCTACCCATAATGTTCCAACGTTCTCAGTTGTGGAGATCTCTGGGGACCTTCCTGCCCTAGGTAGGGTTTGGTAAGTACGAAGACAAGCATTAGAAACTGTCGCCGTTTTAGGGCAGGCATTATCCTGCTTAACTGTAAGCCCAGGATGGCTTGCTATAAAGGGCAACAAAATGGGGCGTAGAATACAGTCGATGTAACGCTGTGCTGTAAGGGTACCACAGAAGGCAACCAAAGGGGTCCTAGTATGAAAAGAAATGACGCTCTAGGTCATCACTCCTTGTTGTCGGGCAGTATGGCAGGCGACAGGTTTGTATCCCACTGCTGTCCAGGGCGTCTCCAGACACATCTTTTCTGGTCATCGGTGTTCAGTTCGAAGAGGGGACTCATCACTGAAGACAATTCTACTCCAGTCAATGAGATTCCAGGCCGAAGACATGTCAGGAGACTCCCTGGACAGCAGTCGGATTCCAACCTGACTGTCGGCCAGACAACCATGAGTCATGATCTGAAGTGACACTTCTCTTCATAGAAGTAGCCATCTGGTTTTCATCCGCGGACCCTTACAACACAACGGTACGTTGACGACATTCTTCGCCTCATTTTGTTTCCCTTCATGGCAAGCCATCCTACGCCTACATTTCAACACGATAAAGCCTGCTCGCACACGGCGAGAGTTTCTTCTGCTAGACTTCGTGTTTGCCAAATACTACCTTGGCCAGCAAGGTCGCCAATCTCTCCCCAATTGAGAACATTTGGAGCACTATGGGAAGGGCCTTTCAACCAGCTCGGGATTTTAACGATCTAACCCGCCAATTGGACAGAATTTGGCACGGTACCTCACAGCAGGGCATCCAACAACTCTATCAATCAACGCCAAGCCGAACAACTGCTTGCATAATGGCTAGAGGTGGACAAATGCGTTATTAACGTGCTCAATTTGTGAATCTCTTTATCTTCAATAAATCATCGAATCTCTCTGAAATTGTGATCATTTGTTGGTCTCTACATGTACATCACATCGTGGCCTTGTACAGGGCTTAAAGTCGATTTGAGCCGCACTAGATTGAGGCAAGAGCCGCACGCGGCTCGCTAGTCACACTGTGGGCAACCCTCTAGTAGACAATTATGAAGGAAAACCGTCATAGAAATGTAGGTATTCACTGTTCTCAATAGTTTCCAAGACACAAGTATTTCAAGCTTTGACTCAACTCTTAAGATTTGAGAGCTTAACATACACAGTGTGCATTTCTAACATTTCTCCATTTACGAGCTCGTTGCAGGTTTCTTCTTTTACAATAATTATTGATACAAGAAAATTTTCGGCCATAAAATGATGAAGGAGCAGCGCAACTGTCTCATACCTTAAGATGGTAAAATATGAAGAAAAACAGGAATCCAAATTCCAAAAGAGACTGAATTCCATTGCCATGTGAGATGCAATCAGAACGTATCAAGAATTACACTTACAGAATTCCAACACTGCCATGGCGTAAAGGATCAGTAACTCAATTAAGTTACTGCTTATTTAGTTTTCGGTGACAGTTGCAGGTAAAAACTTTACTGGTGACTAGTTTCGAACGCTTGCGCTCATTTCCCAAACTATTGAATGCATCTATAATACTTCACTGTAATATAATTCTAGTGGAACAACCGAAAAACTTGTTCATGCACCAGGGCAAAATAACAAATAGCTGTTATGATGATATGTTGTATGAACAAGCCTTTCGAATGTTACACTGGAATTATGTTGCAGTTACGTATTAGAAATTAAATTAATGGTTTGAAAATGAGCGACAGCGTTCGAAATTAGTCACCACTAAAATTTACATACAATTATTCCGGAAAACTGAACAACAAATTACACGTACATTGCAGCACCCAAACGATATAATTAACAATATCAGCCTACCTGCCGTGCAGCACCCAAGCGATATAATTAACAATATCAGCCTACCTGCCGAAAGTAATACATGTTTTGCTTGAATTCATTGTGAAGTGTAATTGTTACACCCACGTATACATGAAGAGTAATCGTTTATTTTGCGTATAGGCCACCCTGATTAGACTGTACATTTGACTAACGACATACTGAGCAAACTATCGAGAGAAACCTTACAAGAACTCTAATCATGCCGCAACTGAACTGTGCCATAACTGAATTATGTTTGTACGCAAAACTATGACGAGCTCGTTCACAAATATGTCAATTCTTCTGTAAAAAAAGTCTATTCATATTCAGGCTACCGTGCACTCTGTGCTTGCCACGAGTCACAACTCTTCTAAATTCAGCTACTTCACAGATATGAGTTTTCTTATTACGGAAGCAATGATAGGACATGAACTTACAGAGCAACAAGAAGTAGGAAAAAGCTGATTACTGTACTACAACTTTCGGTCTTTGGTTTCTGTAACATATGACGTCTGCATTATTATTAACACATCAAGGAAATTAACTCGAGGAACTGTTTGCTTAGTGGCACTTCTGAACGGCATCAAATACGTTTGTGGACGAGAAACACTGTAATATTTTGCTGTGTTTAGGTGAACATTTAACCAACAACTTAAAACATAAACCTGGTGCCATAGAACGATGTATTAAGGGCTAACGTACAATTTAAGTTATACAAAAGTATTTATGATTCTTACCGTCTCCTCTTCATTGTCATAGAGAAGAGTGTTCATTACGACACCCAACGTATTAAGTAAAGTTTGTAAAAATTATAATGAAACTGACGGACTGCTTGGTTCACTGACGCGGCGTTAATACACGTCAAGCATTTACTCATTGCCAAGGCCACAACAGATACAGGTATTTTGTAATCCTATTACACGAAGATAACCGTTGTCTCAAAAATACGAAATATATTATGGAGCGTAGTACTATTACACTAAAACAATCGGTGCTTCAAAAAAAAAAAATTACAAAATGTATTATGAAGCATGCCCGAATGATTCGACAGTAGAAACACTGCCCTAATAATATAGTCGCCAAAGTAACTGATACTTTGGTCAGAGATAGCTTTGCGATAATGTTTATGTATATATCTATCAGTAAGCAATGATGTTTCTTCACAAAGAACCATGGAGACCTACGTGCAATGAACGGCCAGTATTCAAATCGCTTAGGTTGCACCAGTAACTAAGTGGATCCCGTATTATTTATTTATTTAGTCATTAGCATTGCACATTAAAGACCAAAACCAAAAATTAGTAAACGACCCTAAATCTTTCTTAACTTCTTACAATTTCTCTGATATTATTGTGTACCGTATTTGAATACCAGAAGGGCGTGTTAGAAAAGGCCTGAAAAACAATTATATTGATGAAATGACTTAAAGCAAGATTGTCTGTGGTAATTCCTTGCTTGCCTTCGCCTACGAAACGGTCTCCGATAATTCAAAATATCTGCCACGTAACTCTGGTTTTATCAGAGGAAAAAACCATCACAACAACAGACTGGAAATGCATGATCTGGAGAGCTACTGTAATCGCGGTACACTTTTCAGTTATTTTCAGAATAACAATGACATAAACGAAGCAGTCGTTGCAAGACCACCAAACACACGATTGTTAAGGTTTTGTACTTGTGGGGATCCACATACAACCATAAACGTGGTCCGTAGTACGCTGTAATGCTAATTACTTAATCGTGCGGTTAGTTAAGTTAGACTCCGTGTCATTGTCATGCACCTGTAACACCAACATGGAAAAACACTATCTTAATGCATACATCGTCATGTATAAAGAACTCTTTACGCACCTCATGTTATAAGACGTTACTGCACAAATTTCTTACAACCACATGGTAACTGGGCTACATTACAGGTGCCTGACAATGAGACATAGTCGAAATTAGCTAATCGCACGATTAAATAAAAATCACATTACAACCTAATGAGGACCATGTTTACGTTTATTAAACATACGATTGTATTTCGTGGTACTTTCGTCGTATGCGATCTGCTGGCAGCTTCAAAATAAATACGATATAGGCTTACACATGTTGTTGTTGTTGTGGTCTTCAGTCCTGAGACTGGTTTGATGCAGCTCTCCATGCTACTCTATCCTGTGCAAGCTTCTTCATCTCCCAGTACCTACTGCAAACTACATCCTTCTGAATCTGCTTAGTGTATTCATCTCTTGGTCTCCCTCTACGATTTTTACCCTCCACGCTGCCCTCCAATGCTAAATTTGTGATCCCTTGATGCCTCAAAACATGTCCTACCAACCGATCCCTTCTTCTAGTCAAGTTGTGCCACAAACTTCTCTTCTCCCCAATCCTATTCAATAGCTCCTCATTAGTTACGTGATCTACCCACCTTATCTTCAACATTCTTCTGTAGCACCACATTTCGAAAGCTTCTATTCTCTTCTTGTCCAAACTAGTTATCGTCCATGTTTCACTTCCATACATGGCTACACTCCATATAAATACTTTCAGAAACGACTTCCTGACACTTAAATCTATACTCGATGTTAACAAATTTCTCCTCTTGAGAAACGCTTTCCTTGCCATTGCCAGTCTACATTTTATATCCTCTCTACTTCGACCATCATCGGTTATTTTACTCCCTAAATAGCAAAACTCCTTTACTACTTTAAGTGTCTCATTTCCTAATCTAATTCCCTCAGCATCACCCGACTTAATTTGACTACATTCCATTATCCTCGTTTAGCTTACACATAATCGTTGTATTTGAGATTTTGATGCTGACAACCATTCTACGGCAGTCAAAGAATCAAATCGTCGTCACCGTACACAGGGCCGGGCGTGGTGGTCGAGCGGTTTTAGGCGCTTCAGCCTGGAACCGCGCGACCGCTTAGGTCGCAAGTTCGAATCCTGCCTCGGGCATGGATGTGTGTGATGTCCTTAGGTTAGTTAGGTTTAAGTAGTTCTAAGATATAGGGGACTGATGACCTCAGAAGTTAAGTCCCATAGTGCTCAGAGTCATTTGAACCATTTCACCGTACACAAGAACCGACGGAGACAGCACACAGGTTAAAATGCAGGACTTAAAAATCACGAAGGCCGAGATTCAGTTAGCCCTTCTTGCTATAAAGATCACTGGTTTCCATAAATCTCTTAGGCAAACATCGGGATGGTTTCTTTGAAATGAATATGGCCTACTAACTTTATCAGTATGAGGTTGTGTTCTGTTGCTAATGACCTCACCGTTGACAGGTCGTTAAAATGGTCTTCTGTCCCTCTTTCTGCTTACGTGCAGGCTAAACAAATTTCACCCTTTCGATGAAGGTGAACAGGATGATTTCCATGCAATACGTCACGCATCCTTCGGAGATGAAAACTTTTTCAGCACTACCACGGATAGATAAATATGTTACAGGGCTCGAATTGGTTGCGTGCAAGAAGACCACGTTCCCGACGTACGTCGCTGTGGTAGCAATCCCGGAAACTTCCTTATGCAAGACAGGGTGTTATGCTTTGAGTGCATTAGAGTTCATTTTTTTCTAACATCTCTGACATTATGTAACATCTCGTATGCTTTCCGCCATCCACTGTGGGTAGAAATTATGTTGTAAATTTTTAATAAAATGTAATTAAATGAGTAACCTCGATAGTAGATAATGTAAAGTGAACTTTTTGAGTTGGGCTGATAGGAAATCTAGTCAAACGTGAACTATGGCGACGTTACCACCAAATGCGTCCAAATAAGACCAACATGCTGTTATTCTATTCTCGACTGATGAAGGGCAAAAACCTGTACACATCCATCGGAAGATGAAGAATGTGTATAGAGCAGCATATCTGTCGAAAACATCCGTTGTGGAATGGTGTGAGAATGGGTGCTGTTGCTTCATGATGACGCACATCCCCTTATCGCAAACGTCGTAGCGCGGAAGTTACGCCAACTAATGTCGGAGACCACAAGAGCACCCGTCCTATAGTCTTGATCACTTCCCGTGCTATTATCACGCCCGTGGTTCAAATGGCTCTGAGCACTATGGGACTCAACTGCTGAGGTCATTAGTCCCCTAGAACTTAGAACTAGTTAAACCTAACTAACCTAAGGACATCACAAACATCCATGCCCGAGGCAGGATTCGAACCTGCGACCGTAGCGGTCTTGCGGTTCCAGACTGCAGCGCCTTTAACCGCACGGCCACATCGGCCGGCCTCACGCCCGTGGGTTGAGGGCTATTTTTATATACATTTGTCCACATATCCGAAGACTTCGCGTTTTGTTGATTGAATTTCGTCATATTTTGCTTCGACATCCGCTCACGATTTTCTAATGTAAGTTTACTTATGTCCACTTTAAATACACTGATCAATGTTGCAAACTAGAAACACGTTCATTTAGGTTTCATATTTTACCTTTTTCATTTAACACACGCTTTCATTTTACTAACAAAATTTGCTGTTTTGAGAATATTTCACACTGGCCGCCATTACTTACCAAAATTATTGTGTGAGTCGAGTGTCCGACCAGAATGAGAGGACATGGATTTTGTTCATTAACCATTGTAAATGGTTCGAACAGTTTGAATCATTCTAAAAAGAGCTCTTAAGTCATCCACCCTGTTTCTTGAACGTCTGGGAGTCTGAAACTCCTGCCTCATCCTTTTCCTAGGGGAAATTGGCATTTGATGGATGTACATACCAGATGTGGAAAAGCAGATCTCCATTGTCACAGTATCACCTCATTCAGATTAAGTGAGAGTCACTACTTGCTTATGCCCTTCCAGAGCAATTAGTCCTGTGTGGCCTTTAGGGTTTACTGACGCAGTTCATCACTAGTAAATGTTGTATCCCCAGTAAGCTTGTGCTCGCCGACAACACTGCCCAACAAGTCACAGTCAACTGCTGGTTTATTATAGCCCATAGCTTGAGTCCTGATGTATTTATTGGCTTCTGTAAACTCAGTGTTTGACGCCACCTCAAAAATCCTCTTACCCACTTTACTCCTTGGCGAATTCTTGAAGCTCATTAATTGTTAATACAAATAGTCAAGCTTGCATTTTTGGTCAAATATCTGAATAATGCTGAATTGAGTTGCCGCTTTCTTATAGCCCATTATTCCAGTTATTACAGCTTTTTCAGCCTTTTCCGTGGATATAATGAAACAACTTTACCTTTTAGTTTTTCTGTTATAGATTCGAAATATTCTGTATAGAAAACAAAAAAATAATTTGTGTACAAAACATAAAAAAATCCGAAATAATGAACACGAGGCAGAACAGGGCAGTATCCTACCATCAGCTCTTACCAAGTGAACTCGGAACTCAGCTGACCAAGCTACGGGCTCCCAATCGTCTAGAGCCCAAACGATAAATGGTCACGAGCCCAGCAGAAGCGCTGCAGGCGATGTGGCGCTGTTAGCAAAGGCACTCGCGCCGGTCGTCTGCAACCATAGCCAATTAACGACAAAATTTCGCTCCATTGTCCTAATGGATACGTTCATGGTACATCCCACATTGATTTCTGCGGTTATTTCAAGCAGTGCTGCTTGTTCTTTAGCACTGACATCTCTACGCAAATGCCGCTGCTCCCGGTCATTAAGTGAAGGCCGTTAGCCACTTCATTTTCCGTGGTGAGAGTCAATGCCCGAAATTTTGTATTCTCGGCACACTCTTGACACTGGATCTCGGAATATTGAATTCCCTTACAATTTCCAAAATACTGCAGAATGTTCCGTGGGTCTAGCTCCGCGTTCTAAATCCGTTGATTCCCAACATGTTGCTACAATCACGTCGGAAACCTTTTTATACGGATCACCTGAGTACAAATTACAGCTCTACCAATGCACTGCCCTTTTTTACCTTGTGTTCACAATACTATCGCCATCTGTGTATATGGACATGGCTATCTCAAGACTTTTGTCATCTCAGTGAATTAACACCTGAATATGGTTGAAACGTGTAGCAAAAATGCATCGATTCACAAGAAAGAATAAATCTCGCAGTGGCGTCGACGCGTTGTTAAAATGTTTTGAGTCGGTCTATCGTTATAATTCTAGCAATATCCGAGAGATAGCAGCACATACAAGGCAAAAAACACAATTACCCCGTTCTGCCTCGCCTCAACCGTTCTGTCTCAGGTTCCCCACAGTTAGTGTGTTAACGTGTGTGTCTGAAGCCCCTGTGCTCCTCTATACTAGCAATCACGTTCTGTCTTTGCAAACATCGTTAAGAATTCAAGAATTGGATGTGTCAAATACAAAATATGCCAATGGAACAGAATAGAAACTGACTGTAGAACTGCAACGAATATCTCAGCAGTAGTTAACATACAATTCATATGTCGCTAAAAGGTAGCTTGAGTGTGTACGTGGTATCAGCCAAAGGAGTGTTCTGCGAGTTCTGTTTTCCAGAGAATTTCATTCCTTCCAGATTTCGCTCCAACAGCTTTTCCGAACAGTGTAGATAAAAGCAAGCAAAGCAATGCAATGTTTGCAAGATTTTGTTTACAGAAGAAGCATCATATACGAGTCATGGGTAATTCAGTCTTTTCAATGCGTGTAACTGGCCAATAAAAAATCCATCTAGGTTGAAAGAAAAGACGAAATAACGACCTTGTTCTGTCAAGGTGTGACGCATGCTTTTCAAAAATCGCAAAATCAGTAGATTGATTTTTTTATTGGTGATTTTCTAAAGACACAAGATATTGTTCCTAACAGTTTTGCCAAACGTACTTCTGGAAAACAAGGAAGGACTGAGATCTCGTTAAGAATGAGTAGACCCACAGGACACCAAAAGGAAAAGGATCACACTGTTCTTCCACCTGTACGAGGGCCCATACGTAGTTCTACAGTAAGCTGGTGGCGCCAGATGCCTGTACTACGTATGATGACGAGCGCGATTTTGAGGTATTTAACGTCTACATCCATATAGTTGCAAAGGTTGCTATTACTCATTACTTTGTGTATACTGCATGTGATAGTTATTAGTATGTATTTATGAGGAATCTAGCATATTGGTATAAATTTGGAGAAATGAAATGTCGAATGCGTTAGTGAGTGAATTTGACTGTGTACTGATGTGCCACGCAGCGTCATACTGAGAAGAGTCACCTAAGTTTGTGGGCTTCAGACTTACCTTTATGCGGCGTTACAGCGCAGCTCGCACTATTCTACTGACATTTTCATTGTGCATAATTTGAAAATAATATGCTAGTTTGTTGTATTGTCTCGTGAGGTGTGGAGCTGGAACATTTTGGTACAGCAGTTGTAACATTTCAAAGTGTGTAGTAGTCTGTAGGGTTAGGTATCCACCATCTTGTCCCTCCGGGGTAATGCTAACATCCCACTATGGGGATAGAATAGATTAGAGTAGAATAATTTTACTGTCGTTAGGCCATTAAGACAATAGAGAAAGTCATACATATAATACAATATAATTCAAGTTGCAATGGAACACCAGGTGTGTTATTACAGTGTAATATTCCAATTGATGAAATCCTACTAAGTCATACTTATAACACAATCTAATTCCTGTTGTAAAAGAGCAATATATTTGTTATTACCGTATAATATTGCAATTGACAAGGTCATACATATAGTACAATATAGTTCATGTTGCAAAAGAACAATAGGTTTGTTATTACATGGTTATATTACGATTGGTGAAATCCTACAAATTCATACTTATATTACTATATAATTCCTGTTGCAAAAGAGTAATTGGTTTGTCATTACAATATAATTTTACAATTGTTGCTAAGAGGGCTCACAACTCCAAACTGGTGCTGAGTGCTGAAAACAAAAACAAAGCATTCTGGAAGATTGTAAAACAGTAAACCAGCAATAGAAACATGAATGTGTCAAACATAAAAATAAAAAAAAGGGATTCTAATAAAAGATCCAAAATATTTGGCCAACTATATAAGTAATTATTTCAGCAGCACAGGTACAAAATTACAGCAGAAATTGCAAAAAGTCCCTCAGATCGCAAATCTAGACAAAAGTGTACCACATTCAATGGTATTACTGCCCATAACAAAGGAAGAAGTCTACAAAGTAGTCTGAAAACTGAAAAATAAAAATTCAGCTGGTTTAGATGAAGTTCCAGTTTTTCTAACTAAAGACTGTATAGAGAGCCTGTTATCACCATTAGTTAATATTATAAACCAATCATTCAAGCAGGGTTACTTTCCTGACTACTTGAAATATGCTAAAGTACAGTGAGACTAATGTTTGAGATATGGAATTTTGTTGCAAGACTTAGCTTCCATTTAGAATTTTCTGTAACCCTGATGCTGTAGCATTGCTTACCCTAATACTATTCAATACATTAAAATATTTTGAATCAATCCCATGATTCCTAAGATGTGTTTAGTATTGATTTTGTTAGAACTGAATGAAAAGCATTCATTTCTTTCAAAATATGAAAATGCTATACCATATGCAATATCCACTTCTAAAATTAACTTGTTCATTTACCTGACTAAAATCCAATGTTTTTCAATGCAGCTGGTCATATATTTAGTGAATATCTTGAACATTTTGGAGAAGAAGCTGCCAACCCTATATAATTTATTTATGTCTTGTCTGCTTGTCAATATCTTTACCTGTGATATAGAATAACAACAGCATTGTTCTAGTAGTGTGCACCATTGCTTGAGCTTCTTCACAGACAGTAGGGATATTAGTGCATACTGATAAAAACTTGGGCTAGAGTAAATAATCATTATCATTATTTAGCAAGCTTGGAACACTGAGGAATGCATCAAGTTACATCTAAGTATTGTGACTTTTGGTTATTGTAAATTACAACTTATTTCCTGTCACTCAGATAGGAGCATATGAGGCAGAGTAATAACTGAGTCCATAACACCAAAGTTTCTCCAGTTGTATTGTATGCTTCACCAAATGAAATGCCTTGCTTAGGTCCATAAGAATGGCTTCAGCAGATAACTCTGATTCAAATGAGGTTTGTGTAAAAGAAATGATGTCTTCACCTGCTTTCACTGTTGATAATTTGGACCTAGAACCATGCTCGGACTGAGTCAGAATATTGTTTTCAGATAAATGTCTGCAAGTATCCTATTGTATGAAGTATTCTATTATTCCAGCAAGAATAACTACCAGTGAAATTGGCTGATAATTGTTTGTGCATAACTTGTTACCATTTTTATGAATAGGGATGACAACTGTTCTTTTTAGATACTCTGGAAAATTGACGCTAGTATAGATCCAGTTGACTAGTGTGCAAAGAGGGTTTGATATGAGGTCCACTATTTATTTAGTTGCAGAATTTGATAAGCTATAAATGTCCTCAGATTTTGGTTTTCCTAGTTTTGTTATTGATTTAACCATGTCACCTACTTGTATTTATGTCCATGTGAGAGTTGGCACAGTATTTGCCCAATTTTGAAGAAACTGATTGCCAGAAGGGGGGGGGGGGGGGGTCTAGATTAGGAGTGTACATTGAATTGGAAATATGACAGCCAGAAATTGGGATGGTAAAAGGATTTGCTGCCTTGTTGAAGAATTGATTAAATTAATATGCTATGAAACTGTCAGTACTTGTGATTTCTTTACAATTTATTTCTACACTTGACTCTGCTTTTATAATCCTACATGCAGTCTTACATCGACTCTGCTTTTATAATCCTCCATACAGTCTTACATCTATTTGAGTTTTCAATGTAGTGTTCATTTGACCTACATTAAGCTGTTCTAATTTGTGATCAATGATATTCTTTGGGGTTGTTATATGTGGCTTTGTCCACGTTACCACTTTTTACTTTTTCACAGAAAATAATTCCCAAGAGCCTTAGTTTCTGTAAGTCAGGTGTAAACCATTTGTTTTGGTTTGTTGCCTGGGTCTTCTGACTTTATTACTATATTGTTTTTTGGTCTTTGGGCAACAGATATTAAAACTTTTAAGGATAATATTCGTGAATCTGTTGAAGGCTCCCTCTGCATTATTGTCAGTTAATAATCTAACATTCTGATACTTAATTTGTTTTTGGTCTGCATTTATTTTCTCAGTAATTAATTCCACCCTTATACCTTTATGGTCTGACAAGTGATCAACATTAAACAGTCCTTGTTCATATTTGATTTTATGTACATTTGTTATGAAGTTATCAAAGCAGAATTAAAGCCTTGTAGGACTATCAGTTGTAAAGAAGAAATTATATAATCTTTACTTATACTAAGTTAGCAGTTTAACCTGTATTTTTTCTAACATCAGTGTTTAAGTCTCCAAAAATTAGTATGCTGTATTTGGTATGTTTCTGCAGATGGTTAACAAACTTTTCTAAGCATTCAGTAAATTTCTGTATCACTTTCATGTGTGTGTGTGTGTGTGTGTGTGTGTGTGTGTGTGTGTGTGTGTGTGTGTGTGTGTGTGGAGGCACACCCATAATTTGCACTGGGGCTACAGTAACTTGTTATTAGATGAAAATGTGGTGAAGCATTAAGTTTTATGTCTTCTTCTTTCAGCCATTGTTCATTTAAGCATAATGTCATTCTTCTATTATCTTTCAAAAGAATACCAAGTTCATCAGTCTTATATTTTAGGACCTGATATTTAAGTGTAAAAATAAAACAGAACAGTTATTACAGGAAGGAAGATTTATTGTGTTATGGGGAAATTGGGTAGAACACAGAATTGTCTGTGAGGCAGTAGGTCCTAACTGAGTTTGCAATTGGACTTCCATGATGCAGCCCATAAAAAATCTTCACTTCTCTGAGCATTTTTTTGAGTCTGCCTGAGACACAGACACACGTGCTTTACATGACCTTCTGCAGAATTTATGCGACCTTGCTGTTTTGAAGTACTTGGTACCACTTCAGCAGGAGATGACATAGATTCTGTACTTCCTGAGGCTACTTTCTTCTTTTCTGTATGTGGTAGTGGTGTCTTCTTGGAGAGTGCAGCCTGTATTTCAACTTCTGCAGCTTGTGTTGGTTTTACAGCAACTGTTGAGGCTCCCATCTTGTTTGGATTATTTTTCCACTTATTGGCACAAGGAGATAGAAAAAAATTGATGGGAAGGGATCAGGCATTTGATAGTAGGATTACTATTTGTCAGCAGCTTCAATAAATTTGCACATATCTTAGCTTTCCCTAACTTTGCCACGTGAAATCCATGCCATGAAAAATCTTTTCATTTAAGAAACCTGCTTACGTCAATTACATTGATATGGTTTGTCACTTCAGCTCTCTTCATTAAATATTTGTTCATCTCAAATACCATATAGCTTTCTCCAGGGTTATCAAATTTAAAAGGTATTGTGCAGAGTATTAACTGAGTCTGCATGGTTGGTTATCAAATTTGTAATGTCTAGTGCCCAAACTTTAGATAGAAACAAGAAATTGATTCTTAATTTTGGGACTATAATTTTGAAGTGTTTGTTAAGTACCATCATTGAACCTGATAGTATTAATAGTTTTCCAAGCGTGTTCAGTTTGTGTTTCCATACTACTGCTAACTATGAGGACTGTGTCTGAGTGCTGTTCTGTCACTGATATGTGTTGCTTGAACAATGAAGAGGGGAAAAACTTGAGTTTCACAGCCTGCATAATCAGACTCCTGTACTTCATGACTGCAACATTTAAAGTGGCAATAAACATGAAGGAACCCTCTTAAAAGCTAATACTTGGTAGGGCTCATCAATAGAACCACCAACATGAACTGTTTTCAGCTAGAACTATGCTACAAAGAACATTATGGCTGACAAGAGCCAGTTGTGCAAACCAGGTAGGAGACTGTCACAACAAGTAGCCTCCCATAATGCATATCTGTGAGTAATATTCCTCACATTAACTATAACAATGATCTTCACAACTGCTGCTCCAATCCTTAGGCCCATATTACACTATAAAAAATCTTTGCTGAAGACTTTGTTAAACATCTTTGATCCAACTAGTGGAGCCATTACACTATCATAAATTTTTTGTCCTAATTGCTCAGAAATGGATGCTAAACAGTTAACTGCCTGTGCAGCAACATTTAATGTAATGTTGACAGGTAGTGCAGTGCTTGAAAATAAAGAGAAACAGAAAACATTGTGAGTGAAACCATGGACAGGGAGAAGAGAAACTTGAAATGTTCACCAGAGCAATAGTGCAAGAACATAAAGAGCTACAAAAATTATTTGAGAATGACAAAGCAAATATTTTAGTTAGTCCTTATGAAAGTTGATCCTTGGATTTACAAATAAGATATTCATTTAAGAAATACTATTTCAGTTAAAGGTAATTTCATGATTACAATAAGATTTTTAGTAACAGCTGGAGGCTATTTCAGCTTGAAATATGATACTTACATCCCACAGTGTCCCAATTCAAATACTGTTACAGAAACATGTGAATCAATATACAAATTACTTATGAAGGAATTTATGAAGTACAACATATTTAGAGTAACAAATAAATATATTTGTTTCACTTGTGTACACTTTATTACAACAGTTGGAATTGCATATCACCATAGAGAGTTACCAGTAATAGTTTTCTTTTCCTTCAATCTGGGGGTGGGCTACATGTAACAACTGGTGTTGTATTTGAAGAACCTGATGAATTACTTGATGAACTCTCATCAGTCTTTCCTCTCACAGAATATAAGCAATAATATGCAAGACATGAAAATGATTATTCCTGTTATCAGCAAAACCCGTTGATGGGTGCCACTAAACATTGGGCTTGTGTATAGCCTATGCACTTACGATGCTGTTCACACTACTTGAAGTCTGTTACCACATATCAGTCTACATAAACAGTATATTTACAATTAATTGTGGTTCTATGTACTAACTTTATACTTCTATAGCAAATATGAGTCCTTGGTCCATTTAACTTCTTCCTTACATCATCCACAGTGCAGCCATTTTGAATTCAGCTGAACACTGAAGCCATTTCTTTATAACATTCTAACTGTCTATTGCAGTTTTTGAAGTCAGCCTGCTTTGTGTTGTTCTTATGAAGAGCATCCTACTTTTCATACTCTGCAATGACCACTGTGTTGATAGCGACCCACCAAATATATTTTGTCACTTTTTACTTTTTACAGGTTAAAGGGAACAGAAGCAAGTAAAGTGACATATATACAACGGCAAACTTTTACAAAATCTAGGACTACATTCTCAATTTTATCAAAGATCTTTGAGAAGAGAAATCTTTTATAAAAATGTATCTAGTATACTGTCAAAAATTTGACAAAAGGGTTTTTATGAAAGATTGTTGTCAAAGATCTTTCACAGTGTTATATGGATCTTAAGATGGACAACACTAGGAATTAAATATGTTCAAACAGGAATAAATGTATTACTAACCTTTTCAAACAGCTAAGTTTAACAACATCTGCTTTTTACATAAAGAAAAATATAAACATATGTGGCAGTCTAAAACATTTACTTTCATTGTTAAATTTAAATATGCATCACTATGATCATGAACATTGTCTAGAAATAATAAATTCATCTATATTAAACATGAGTCTTTGCTCTATTTATTAATCTGAGAAAAGTCAGTAAATATCCACACACACACACACACACACACACACACACACAGACACACACACACACACACACACACACACACACACACACACACACACACACACACACAAAAAAAATAACCGTGTGACATGTCATTGACAAGATGGATACACTTCAGTGCCTCTCTGGAAGTACTAGGAAGTCTAGAAATGCTCATAGGGTCATATACTTCAGGAAGATCTTTCCATGACAGAGATGCAGCAACATTTGATCAAATGTTGTACAGATGATCATTGATGTGAGGACTAAATACACCCTGTGACAAGTGGATCCCTTCCATCAAAACACCAATAGTCTCTTTGGAAGAGGTAATTGGGAGGAGGGTAGAGTATTATAATAACCCTTACATGCAGAACCATTCATAACGACAGCTGAAAATACTAAGGTCAACAGGAATCGAAAAACATCACAGTAAAGGACCTAGAGGCCTCCTCACCCCATTGGATGAATTTTGCAGGCATATCAGGTCCTGAGAAGAATTACAGAGTAATAACTACACTATGCTCTCCAAGTGTGAACTATTTCAGGGGTGAACTGTTAAATGTTAGTGAATAACAAGGAGGGAAAAAGAAAAAATCTGAATTGAGAACACAGATGATGAATGTAATAAAGATGAACAGAGAGTGTAAATTGAAGACTGATAAGAGAAATGAATATTTACAGTGCTAATATTTTAAAAAGGAGTTAAGTGTTGTTGGAAGAAGAAGGAGGAGCAGAGGAAAAGCAAACGGTCCTGGATTTATGTAAAACAAAAATTTGGATATGATTATTAAAAACTAATAAAGAGGAAGATAAAAACTATACAGAAATGGACAGGGACTAGTAAAAGGTACAGAATGGCGGGACTTTAACAGCCTGTTAGGGTCAAGTTAAAAAGAAGAATGTAGTGTAAGTATGGACATAGACAGAGCAACAAGAGGGGTGAAAACCAATATCCTTCTGTGTTCATTTTGATCTCTGTATTACAGACACTCAGTTTAACAATCACCATTGAAGACTGCAGGCATGTAAGTGTTTCAGTGGTACTAGTTATATAATGAGTAGATCAAGTAGATATATTATAACAATCAAAGATCCAAAAACATAATCAAAATCATAAAAACCTTCCCTGCAGCAGATGCTGACACAGATCATGACTTTCTGGCTCAGATAGATGAAAATAGCTAAAGTATGTTAAAAGATGACAATTGGTAAGAATATCAGATATAGGTCAACACTGAAGACTATAGGGTCAGGTCTCAACCTATTGAAGAAAAATTGGAAAATTTGATATGAAGTACTGCCATAACAGAAGAATAGGAGGTGAATAAAAATGCAGTTCTAAAAGCTTTTGAAGAAAACGTTGGAGAGTTAAAGATAAGAAAGAATAGGAAAGAATGAATGACTTGAAATATATAAGCTAAAATGCATGAAGCCTGAGAAGGTAATCACATGGACAATATCATTAGACGAACATAAGTATTCTGTTTCTAAGGCTTTTTTAGGCTAAGTATTAAAGACTGGTGATAATCCGACATGCAATAATTTCCCAAAAATGGGGAGATGCCAAGCTATTTAAGTGTAGCAACGAACCAAGAAATACCAGTAGCAGTAAACTCTGTGTGTTCCACCAAAACATCAATGGTCTCAGAAGCAAAATGGAGCCTCAAACCTTGACATTAATGATGCTGAACCTGTAAACCACACACTAGTAATATGTCTTACAGAACACCATGTGACAAGTGGAACTGAAATGCCTCAGATTGATGGATACTCATTAGCAGACAGCCATTGTAGAAATATAAAGGAAGAAGGAGGGACTGCAGTCTATGTTAAAACTTATGCAAAATATAAATCCCTAGACATAATTTTAGCAGTTTGCAAGTCTTCTACGGGGAAAAATCTTCCTTTCTAAACCATATGGAACAACTTATGGACCAAATATATTGAAAACACAAGTATTTAATTATCATTGGTGATTTTTAATATTAACTTCTTAACTACAAACAACAGCAGAAGGGAACTAGAGCACCTGATGGAATCATTTAATCTAATTTCAGTAGTTAACTTTCCTATTAGAGTAACTAGTACTTGTAAGAGCCTAACTGACAATATATCCCTGGACAGATACAGAAGCAGCAGTATTAATGTAAGTCAAATTCTCAATGGTCTGTCAGATCATGATGGTCAGCTGCTTACAATAAATGATATCAAATTGTGTGATAAACCGAAGCACTCCTTTAAAACTGTCAGGTCAGTCAGTAATGATAACTTACCGTAGATTTCTTCAACCTTCTCTTACAGCAGATCGGCTGGACCCTTGTATTTATGAAGAGGAACAGCAATGAAAATTTTAATCTGTTCTCTAATGAGTTTGTGTCATTGTTTGAAGCAGTATTTACAAAAATAATCTTGAGAAAAAATCCTCAGGGTGCAAAATGGAAATCCTGGATTACCAAAGGGACCAGAATATGCTGTAGAACAAAAAGAAACTTGTATGAATACCTAAGGCTATCTAATGATCCCATCAAAAAGGAGGACTATAGGTTGTGCTGTAATATTTTAAAAAAGATAATAAAAAAATTGAAAACTATGTACATAACATCTGAAATTGATAACTCAAATAACAAATCAAAAAGGGAGAGTGATAAAAATGTAGAATACATGGCTGACATAGAATATTAATTCAGAATGAAATACTGTAAAAAATACTGAGAAAGTTGCTAATACCTTCAATAAACATTTTTCAACAGTTGCTGAAAAAATTGGCTGTGAAGGCTCAGTGAGTGATGTGATAGCCCTTCTGCATAAAGCTAACAATGCCAGAGTTTGCCAGATGCAGATAACCCTCATAACAATTAGTGAGATCAATAAGACAGTCAGAGAGATGAAGACAAAAAAAACTTTTGTGGCATTGGAAACATTTCAATGAAGATACTTAAGCACAGTCATGGCTATATAAATGCAGTCTTGTGTCACATTTTTAATGTATCCCTAAAACAAGGTAATGTTCCACTTAGATTAAAATATGCCTGTGTGAATCCACTTTTCAAGAAAGGTGAAAAAACTGATGTAACAAACTATCACCTAATATCCCTACTAACAAGTTTTTCAAAGGTCCTTGATAAACTGGTATTTATGAGAATTGTTAATCACCTGAACAGCCATAACATTCTCAGACAATGTCAGTTTAGTTTCTGGCAAAGCCTATTGACTGATGATGTTATTTTCGCTTTCACCCATCAAATTCTTGAATCTCTTAACAGAAAATAGGCACCGATTGGAATCCTGTGTGAGCTACCCAACACTTTTGACTGTGTCAACCATGAAATTCTGCTAAATAAAGGAGACTACCACGGGTTAAGTTGAAAAATGGGGACATGGATTAAATCCTACCTTACAGATAGGAAACAAAGGATAATAACCACTGACAGTAATGGAGTCCGAGCTTTATCCAAGTGGGGCACAGTCAACATTGGAGCGTTTTTTATATTTGTAAATGACCTCCCACACTGAACAACGTCAGTGAGCAAGTTCACCCTATTCACTGATGATACTTCTCTTCTACACAATAAAGCAAAAGGGAACAACCGGGAAACATCTGTGAACAATGCATTTGATGACATTCTGAAATGGTTTAACTGTAATGGACCCTCTCTGAATATCACAAAAACTCATTATGTACAGTTTCACATGGCACATAAAGAACCGGGAGACATAAATATAGAATGTAGTGGGCAACAAATAAAGCAAATCAATTCATCTAAGTTCCTGGGTGTGTACATAGATTGCAAATTAAATTGATCCAACCATATTCTTCATTTAGATAAAAGGCTACATTCTGAAACATTTGCCTTACACATAATTGCATCAACCACACATAAGGATGCCACAAGAGCTGCATACTTCAGATATTTCCATGCAATTTCGTCTTATGGAATCATCTTTTGGGGCAACCAGCCCTTGGCAAAAAAACTTTTATTACTCAGAAGAGAGCTATATGCATCATGAGTGGTGTGCAACCAAGGCACTCACGCAGGAATCTGTTTAGGAAACTACAGGTATTTACAATGATATCTCAGTACATATACTCCCTTGTATGTTTCATTAATAAAAACCACTCTCTCTTCAAAACCAATAGTGAATATCATGGTCACAACAGAAGGTCAAAAGAGGACTTTCATAGCAACCAGTCAAACTATAGCCTTGTATAGAAAGGAGTAAATTATAGAGAATCAAAATTTACAGTGCTCTACTCAGTGTCATCAAAAGTCTTGCTCGTGAAACACCAAAGTTCAAGAGCAAGCTGAAGGAATACCTAATACAAAAGTAATTCTATTCAATTAGTGAATTTTTTAGTGCATAGGAGCAAGTTTTTATTATACAACTGAGTTAGCCATTCAGTGTAAGCATAAATGTAAACTATTTGTTGTTGTAGTGTTATATTGTTGTTCAAATACTTTGATATTGTTATGATTCTTCAGATTCTCCCACCGTATTTCTTGCTTGAACAGTCATGTCGCGACATATCTTATCGCCGAAATATTGTGGCTGTTGGACACTATGGACAGGCAGTGCACCTGTGGACTGTTCAACTACTTTGTTATTGTTAATTTGAATGTGTATACATAAATATTAATTATTATGTACGTAATCAGCTTTAATTCCTTCTAGTGTTCCAAGTTGTTACTATGAGTCTTGTCATGAATTAGCCATATTGTGTGCTATTGTATTGTTAACATTGTAAAAATACTGACTCGTTCCATACCCTTGCAATTCCATTGCTATCAGGACCAACAGAGCTTGCAATAAAATAAATAAATGTGAATAACGGAAGAATGATAATTGTGGAGCAGAGGGGAAAAAAGTATATAAAGCTGGATAAAGAATCAAGGAGATTAACTGAGGATGGTAAAGAGGAATGGATGAGGGGATTTAAAAAAAAAATAATAATAAAATTAGAAACAATCTCTCTTACAATCAAAGATCCAAAGGCAGTCAACAAACAGAAAATACTCAATAAGAATGGAAAGGTTTCAGCATGTGTGAGAGGAAACAAATGTGTATGGAAGGAGTAGGTTGAAGAATTATAAGAAACACACATAGGTCATACAAAATTGAGATTAGAGCTTGAACTGGAATGTGGCAAAGTTATACTGAGAAGTGAAGTAGAGATGGACATTAAGGATCTCAGAAATAGAAAACAATAGGCTGTGATAAAGTGCCAGATAAATGTTTAAAGGCTGTGGGACGTGGTGTAGTATCCTGATTGATCATTTTTATCATTGGGACATATAACGAGGTCAGTTGACGTAAAGGTATGCATAGAACTATTCTGAATATTCCATCAATATACCATTAGAAGGAAAGATCTTGGAAAAAGTACTTGGAAAGTTAGATGACAGGAATGAGTTATCTGAAGAGAACTGCTACAGGCCTCTGCATCGAATCATGGGCAGTTAAAGGGAAAGAGGAAGAATAATACCATAGTTAAAATATCCTGGGTGCATATCCAAGAAATGTTGGAAAATAGGATAGTTTGTAAAACTATTTTGACAAAAATACGACCTACCACCACAGTCGTGTGTAAACAGAGAGGTAAGTTCTGCAAACGTGTTACTGTCGAAAATATGCACAGGATATGAAAAAGTAGAAGCCATTAATCTGAGTGGTATAGGACGTAGATTCCACATGACGTATGGACTACACCTAAATGGGTTAGGGAAGCAGCTTGTTGTGGAAAAAATGAACATATGTGTCGACAAGAAATTGGAGGTAAGACATGCAGAATCAAAGAAAACAGATACATCATCACATCTTCTCTGTTCACAAAAACAGCAGTCATCTCCCTGTTATGCAGAAGTGGGGCACAGCACATTGGAAGAAGAGAAGCAGACTCCATCACTGTAGAAGAAGACTGCAGGCTCCCACACAGATGGGTTTTTAAGGACTGATCTGTACCAAGCAAGAATGAGGTCAGTGATACAATAAAAATGCCCTTAGGAATCTCAACTGTAAATGTAAATCCCATTACTGGTAATCAAATAAATTACAGCAACAAACGTTTTTCTGTTTGCCATCAAAATATTCAGTCAATAACAAACAAATTTTTAGATGTAGAGATCTTACTAAATACAGAGCTTAACTTTATTAATGTTCTGTGCATTACAGAATACTGGTTAAATAATGACGAAATTGACTCTTTTTCTATACCAGGATACACACTAGCAAATTATTTACATAGAAACAGCTATAAAAATGGAGGTACCACAATTTTAATCAAGCATGGGTTAAAATGTAAATCAGTCAATAAGTTTCAACATCTCAGTGCAGAAAGAGACTTTGAGCTGACACTCATTGAAGTCAGTGAGGCAAATACAGTTGTAGCATGTATTTATCACTCCCCAATGGAAATTTTGACTCATTTCTAAATAAGCTTGAATATGTACTAAACAGGCTTCATCTACACAAAAAATTAATAGTGCTTTGTGGGGACTTCAACATTGATTTTCTTGGAACCTCACAGATACTTTCAACTTAAAACAGATTATAACAATCCCAACAAAAATAACAAAAACTACTGCTACTGCTTTGGTTCAGATATTTGTGAATGTAAGCTGTACTGCAAAATATACAGTGTGAAAAGTGTTTAAACCAACAAACTCTGGGAGGTTGTAAGGGACATCAAAACAAATATTTTTCCCTAATGTAATTTTTTCCTACGAGGATTATTTAAACCGTTGGAGGCCGTAATAAGCTCATCAGTTGATAGAGGCTGTATTACGGTCTTCAGTAGTTAGAGGGCGTATTACGCTCTTCAGTTGTAGGCAACTGCTGTCCGCCAGCGTAGTAGTGCATTGTCTCTGTTTGCTAATGGAGCGATACACCTGGAGTGAGTATACTGATATGGTTGGTGTGTACTACATAGCGCACCAGAATGGGCGAGCTGCACAGCGGGTTTATCAACAACAATATCCTAATTGCCGTATCCCACATCATACAACATTTGATGCTGTGTACCAATGTCTGCATGAGACCAGGCCATTTAGCAGATTACCTGGACAGGGATGCTGTTGCACAGTAAGAACGCTGCAATTTGAGGAAGCTGTCTTGCAGAATGTGGAGTGGGATCCATCAATCAGCACTCCTCGTACAATTGCACGTCACATGGGGATGAATGAGACGAATGTAAGAACAGTCCTTCGAGAGCAATTGTTACATCCATTTCACTTACAGCGTGTCCACAACCTGGAACCAGTTGATTATCTACCCAGAGCACAGTTTTCGCAGTTGTACTTGGAACAGTGTGAAATGCATCCTACATTTCCATCCTCTGTATTGTTTACCGATGACGCAAAATTGCTTACCGATGAAGGAACATTCGGGTGTGACGGAGTCTTCAGCATGCACAATTTGCGTGTTTGGAGTGAGGATAACCCACATGCCACAGTTACTAGCACTCATCAAGTGTGGCTCTTCGTTAATGTATGGGTCAGTCTTGTTGGAGACTGTTTAATTGGGGTTTTGTTGGAGACTGTTTAATTGGGCCGTATCTGCTACCTAGTTGTTGTCTCTTGGTCATAAAAAAATGAAAAAGTGTTTGTTGGTTTAATTAATTTGCCACCAGAGAAATCTTCCTCTACAAGTTTAAATACTCCTCATAGGAAAAAATGACATCAGGGAAAAATATTGGTTTTGGTGTCCCCTACAACCTCCCAGAGTTTGTCGGTTTAAATACTTTTCACCCTGTATAAGTACAAGCCTTAGTGATCACGAAGCTCAAGTTGTCAGCATTGAAAGCCACTTACTGCCCAACCAGAACTATAGAAGAACTATTAACAGCAAGACAGTTTAATACTTCCAATATAGAGATGTTCAACTCCATGTTAATGGGAGAAAGGTGAGAAGTAGTTTTGCAAATAGATGACATCAACAAAAAGTTTGAGAAATTCTTTAGCATCTTCACTGATTACTTTCAAATTGCATTCCCTCTCAAAACACAAGAAATAAGAGGCACAACTAAAGAAGCAAAGCTATGGATAACAACAGGGATCAAAATATCAAGAGCAAGGAAAAGAGAATTATTCAGATACAGGAAAAACAATAACCTACATCCTCATCTAAATAGTTACATACAGAAATACATTCAAATCTACAGAAGAGTGATACGACAGGGTGGTGGTGGTGGTGGGGTGGGGGGGTGGGGGGGAGGGAGGGGGATGAAACACTAGGTCCAGTGATAAGTACATAACAGAATCAGAAAATAAAAGCCAAGCAGTATGGAAAGTCAGAAAGAAGGAAGCAAATAAAGTGTCTCATAAAATGGAAAATATCACTCTTAACCATGAGAACAAGAGTATAACTGATCCCCAACACATCACAAATATTTTTAAATGGTCGTTTGAAGAGATCACAAATAATTTAATAGTCAGTGACAAAACAGATACTAGAGAGAAACAGAAAAACAAAGTGTGCTCATGTTCCTCTTCAATCTACATTGATAGAACAATGCCAGATGAAATCATCAGTGCTACATCAGCTCATAGGAAAATGTCATCAGGGATTGATGGTATTCCTGATTATATCATAAAGCAATGTATTAAAAACATTTTACTTCCTCTTGCAGATATAGTAAATTCATCTTTTCTGACAGGCATATTTTCAGACACTTTAAAAATTGCTTAAGTGGTCCCTATCCATAAGAAAGGAGACGAAACAAATATAGAAAACTATAGACCAGTTTCATTATTATCAGGCTTTAGCAAAATCATAGAAAAAGTAATGTATAATAGGTTAGTGAAATTCTTAGAGAGAAGCAAAATTCTCACTGACTCTCAGCGTGGATTCAGAAAAAATAATTCAACAACCAGTGCAATCTATGATTTGATAGAAAATGCCCTGCAAGCAATAGACAAAAAAAGCCACTGGCATTTTTTTTAGACTTAAGTAAAACTGTTGACATACTGGACCACAACATACTGTTGGAGAAGCTCTAAGTATATGGCATTAGAGGCACTGCACTAAAATGATTCATTTTGTGCTTGACAAACAGGAAACAAAAAATACAAATAAAACATGAAGTAAAGGAAAACACCAGGACATGCTTCTCAGATGCAGATGCTCTAAATAAAGGAGTCCCTCAGGGATTCATTCTTGGGCCAATCCTCTTTCTCCTGTATATATATGATCTAGACCTGTACACTGAGTCACAAGCAAACACTTTTTTTTTTGCAGATGACACAAACATCCTAATTACTGGAAATACCCCAAGTCAACTTCAAATAGCTGTTAATAAGACTACAGAACAGCTAAATAGATGGTTTGAGGGGAATAAACTTATGATAAACACCAAAAACCAACATTCCTAAATTTCTGTTTAAAAGGTGATGCAGTGTGACAACTCCAACAAAATTTCATCTTCTCTTGAAACAAAGTTTTTAGGCTTATGACTCAAAATAACTTCAAATGGCACACACATATAAACAAAATTAATGGAACACTAAAGAAAATACGTTAAAGTCTGTAATTACTCTCTGTCAAAGCAAGTTATAGCACTGTCTGAACTTTGCCCAATTCCACAGCATCCTACTGTACGGAATTATTTTCTGGGGTAATACACCATCTAGTTCAGTCAACTTCTTAGCTCAAACAAGAACTGTAAGAGCAGTGCAACATGCTCGACAAACATATTCTTGCAAACCCCTCTTTCAAAAGTCATCAATTCTCCCACTTCCATGTCTATATGTATTAGAAATCAGTAAATATATTAGAAAGAATTTAAAAGATGTAATGAGCATTGCAATATCCATCAACATGATACAAGACAAAAGGAAAAGTTTCATGTCCAGTCAACAAGGACATCAGCCTATAAAACCTCCACAGTAAACAACGCTATACAAAGTCACAATAGTCTTCGGTATAAAGTACAAGACATATAATCATTCTTACTCTTTTGTAAAAGGAGTAAAAAAAAAATATATAAACATATTGTGCAACATTTATGGCACGTCTGTAACATCTATCAGCATAGGAAAACACAAGTGTGAATTTCCCATTGGAAATGAAAAGGAGTAAAGCAGGGCGATACTATATCCCCGAAGTTATTTATAGCAGTTCTCGAGATGGCTATGTAGAAAATTATTTGGAACAACAGAGGAATAAGGATAAATGGTAAAATGCTCACAAGCCTGAGATTTGATGACGATACAGTGGTCCTAGCTAACAGTAAGATGGAAATGCAGTCCTCTATAAAAGACAACAGATCATTGTCAAGAAGTTGGACTTAAAATAAATCACTCCAAAACTAAGGCTATGCATAATAAGTGGGTAGCTGCAGGACAAGCAACACTGAACAGCAACATCCTAAACAATGTTACAGAATATGTTTATATGGGGCAATTAATTGACACAAAAGTGGATTTGAAACCTGAAACTTTTTGTCAAATTAAACTGGGTTCAAGGGCCTATGGCAGGAATGCAACAGTTTTCAAATATAACATGCCAGTCTACTTAAAGAAGACAGTTTTTGACCAGTGTGGACTACCGGTTTAGACGTACGAGTGTGAAACTTGGACTTTAAATTAATTTTTCAAAAGGAAACTTAGAACTGCGTAGAGAGCTATGGAAAGGTCAATGTTAAGTCTCACCAAGAAAGATCGACAGAAAACTGAAGACATTTGAGCAATAACAGAAGTAAAAGATATTATAGAATGGGTTAAGACTCTACAATGGCAGTGAGCAGGACATATTGCACGAATGAAGGATGGAAGATGGACAAAATCAGTTTTAGAGTGGAGTCCCAGAGAAAAACGAACACCACCAGGACCACCTGATTACTGGGGTCAGGAACTCAGGAAAGTTGTGGGCTTCAACTGGCAGAAGACAGCAGAGGACAGAGATGCATGGAAACACCTCTTAAAATTCTATTTAATAACTTAAAGATTCTACATCTTGTATAGATTGAATTAGCAGAGGGAAACATTCCACATGGGAAAAATATATATAAAAAACAAAGATGCTGTAACTTACCAAATGAGAAAGTGCTGGTAGATAGACACAATAAAAAATACACAAACACACACACAAATTTTAAGACATGTCTGCCTGTCTCTGTATATGTGCGGATGGATATATATGTGTGTGTGAGTGTATACCTGTCCTTTTTCTCCCCTTAGGTAAGTCTTTCTGCTCCCAGGATTGGAATGACTCTTACCCTCTCCCTTAAAACCCACATCCTTTTGTGTTACCCTCTCCTTCCCTCTTTCCTGATGAAGCAACCTTGGGTTGTGAAAGCTTGAAATTTGTGTGTGTGTTTTTATTGTGTCTATCTACCAGCACTTTCTCGTTTGGTAAGTTACAGCATCTTTACAAAGATGATGTGACTTACCAAATGAAAGTGCTGGCAGGTCGACAGGCACACAAACGAACACAAACATACACACAAAATTCAAGCTTTCGCAACAAACTGTTGCCTCATCAGGAAAGAGGGAAGGAGAGGGAAAGACGAAAGGAAGTGGGTTTTAAGGGAGAGGGTAAGGAGTCATTCCAATCCCGGAAACGGAAAGACTTATCTTAGGGGGAAAAAAGGACGGGTATACACTCGCACACACACACATATCCATCCACACATATACAGACACAAGCAGACACATTTAAAGAAAAAGAGTTTGGGCAGAGATGTCAGTCGAGGTGGAAGTGCAGAGGCAAAGATGATGTTGAATGACAGGTGAGGTATGAGTGGCAGCAACTTGAAATTAGCGGAGATTGAGGCCTGGTGGGTAACGGGAACAGAGGATATATTGAAGCGCAAGTTCCCATCTCCGTAGTTCGGATAGGTTGGTGTTGGTGGGAAGTATCCAGATAACCCGGACGGTGTAACATTGTGCCAAGATGTGCTGGCCATGCACCAAGGCATGTTTAGCCACAGGGTGATCCTCATTACCAACAAACACTGTCTGCCAGTGTCCATTCATGCAAATGGACAGTTTGTTGCTGGTCATTCCCACATAGAATGCATCACGGTGTAGGCAGGTCAGTTGGTAAATCACGTGGGTGCTTTCACATGTGGCTCTGCCTTTGATCGTGTACACCTTCCGGGTTACAGGACTGGAGTAGGTGGTGGTGGGAGGGTGCATGGGACAGGTTTTACACCGGGGGCGGTTACAAGGATAGGAGCCAGAGGGTAGGGAAGGTGGTTTGGGGGTTTTGTAGGGCTGAACTAACAGGTTACTAAGGTTAGGTGGACGGCGGAAAGACACTCTTGGTGGAGTGGGGAGGATTTCATGAAGGATGGATCTCATTTCAGGGCAGGATTTGAGGAAGTCGTATCCCTGCTGGAGAGCCACATTCAGAGTCTGGTCCAGTCCCGGAAAGTATCCTGTCACAAGTGGGGCACTTTTCTGGTTCTTCTGTGGGGGATTCTGGGTTTGAGGGGATGAGGAAGTGGCTCTGGTTATTTGCTTCTGTACCAGGTCGGGAGGGTAGTTGCGGGATGCGAAAGCTGTTGTCAGGTTGTTGGTGTAATGGTTCAGGGATTCCGGACTGGAGCAGATTCATTTGCCACAAAGACCTAGGCTGTAGGGAAGGGACCGTTTGATGTGGAATGGGAGGCTGCTGTCATAATGGAGGTACTTGTTGGTGGGTTTGATGTGGACAGACGTGTGAAGCTGGCCATTGGACAGGTGGAGGTCAACGTCAAGGAAAGTGGCATGGGATTTGGAGTAGGACCAGGTGAATCTGATGGAACCAAAGGAGTTGAGGTTGGAGAGGAAATTCTGGAGTTCTTCTTCACTGTGAGTCCAGATCATGAAGATGTCATCAATAAATCTGTACCAAACTTTGGGTTGGCAGGCCTGGGTAACCAAGAATGCTTCCTCTAAGCGACCCATGAATAGGTTGGCATACGAGGGGGCCATCCTGGTAACTATGGCTGTTCCCTTTAATTGTTGGTATGTCTGGCCTTCAAAAGTGAAGAAGTTGTGGGTCAGGATGAAGCTGGCTAAGGTGATGAGGAAAGAGGTTTTAGGTAGGGTGGCAGGTGATCGGCGTGGAAGGAAGTTCTCCATCACAGCGAGGCCCTGGACGTGCGGAATATTTGTGTATAAGGAAGTGGCATCAATGGTTACAAGGATGGTTTCTGGGGGTAACACATTGGGTAAGGATTCCAGGCGTTCGAGAAAGTGGTTGGTGTCTTTGATGAAGGATGGGAGACTGCATGTAATGAGTTGAAGATGTTGATCTACATAGGCAGAGATACGTTCTGTGGGGGCTTGGTAACCAGCTACAGTGAGGCGGCCGGGATGATTGGGTTTGTGGATTTTAGGAAGAAGGTAGAAGGTAGGGGTGCGGGGTGTCGGTGGGGTCAGGAGGTTGATGGAGTCAGGTGAAAGGTTTTGTAGGGGGCCTAAGGTTCTGAGGATTCCTTGAAGCTCTGCCTGGACATCGGGAATGGGGTTACCTTGGCAAACTTTGTATGTGGTGTTGTCTGAAAGCCGACGCAGTCCCTCAGCCACATACTCCCGACCATCAAGTACCACGGTCGTGGAACCCTTGTCCGCCGTAATCTGCTATACAATTTTATCCCGTCTATATATACTCAATAATACGTAACCCACTTCCAAACCATAACCAAAAGAATTTTTTTGCCGCTTTCAACACTACCGCCGCTATAAAATCCACCATTTCTAATTCACAAACAGTTCCTTTCACCTTTTAAACAACCATTTCGGCTAGTTCTAATAATTTTCGCTTTATTTCCATTTCCGTTTTTCCCACATCACTGATAATTTTTAGCCGCTTCCCACAGGTTTTAATGTCATTATTTCCTCGTCAGACTATTGTTAGCCCCATTTTCATAATCTGCCACCATATAACCACTCCTTTTAATATATTACACGCAGTTTTTTCGAAATTTTCCCGAATTTCTCCGTCCTGTAACGTGTTTTGGCGGCAACACAACCACCTAACCTTTGTGCACATCGTTGTCCACCAACTCAAGTCCAACATAGCCCAGCTGTAACCAACACCTTTTCGCCTTTTTTCACACCAGATCTCCAGTTACTTTCCAGTCCACCTTTATCCCTCCCCATATTTTTTTTATTTTCATTTTCATTTCCTCATGTTACACTTTCCACCTTCTAATACCATGTCACCCTCACAACACCCCCACAAAGACCCCATTAAGTTTTATTTACATTCCCTCCGCAAACATGCCTTCGCCCTAGCCAGATTACGCTCCCATATTCTATTATCTCAGGCTTGTCTGACATTTGGCATTACCTCCAAAGGCCTCACACTTAAATTTCCCATCTCTGGCTGCAACCCTTCTTTCCATCAGTCCCTATACCAGTTACAAACTGAACAATCCATTGCCCTCACCCACCTAATCCTTCACCTACACATCAACTCAGCCAATGAACACACCCCCGTCAACTACTATCCTTAATAAAAGTCCTTAATCTTTCCTCTCCCACATCCACACTGGCTGTTCAGAGCATCCACCTACAGGCCAACCGTAAATTAGAACAGCATGCCACCCTCCACCTCAAAAAACTATCCAATCTCCTAGTTTCTCACCTCCGGAAAGGCAACTCACTCACCCTTCACAACCTTTCCAGCAAACCTCAACCTCCTCTCATTGCACACAAACCCAGTCTCTCCCATCTACTCAATCTCCCACTTCCAGCTCCACTCCCTCCAAAAAACCTCAAAATTCCGATCAACACAATCTGGAACCACAACACCCTAATTCAGTAGTTAATCTTTCCTCCAAACCTCTCTCCCAATCCGAAACCTCTGTCCTATCCAAAGGCCTCACCTTCAGCCCCACTCCCAGATTCAACCAAACAGCCCTCGTCAAAGATTTACTGTCCTACACTCGTACTCTCTGCTGGAAATATCACTTTGCCATGAAGAAAAATGATCCTAATCCTACTCCTAATGATCCGACTCCCCAAGACACCATCCAAATTGAACCCTGCCTGGAACAGTTCCGTCCTCCGTCGCAGCGAGACCCACCTCCTCTTCCTCAAAAATCACCCTCTCCAAACCTTCCAGGAATTTCTGACTTCAAGCCTTGCATCTCAATCCTTCTTAAGATACCTTAATCCTACTCCCAACATCACCACTGCTGAAGCCCAGGCTATCCGTGATCTGAAGGCTGACCGATCTATCGTCATTCTTCCGGCGGACAAGGGTTCCACGACCGTGGTACTTGATGGTCGGGGGTATGTGGCTGAGGGACTGCGTCAGCTTTCAGACAACACCACATACAAAGTTTGCCAAGGTAACCCCATTCCCGATGTCCAGGCGGAGCTTCAAGGAATCCTCAGAACCTTAGGCCCCCTGCAAAACCTTTCACCTGACTCCATCAACCTCCTGACCCCACCGACACCCCGCACCCCTACCTTCTACCTTCTTCCTAAAATCCACAAACCCAATCATCCTGGCCGCCTCACTGTAGCTGGTTACCAAGCCCCCACAGAACGTATCTCTGCCTATGTAGATCAACATCTTCAACTCATTACATGCAGTCTCCCATCCTTCATCAAAGACACCAACCACTTTCTCGAACGCCTGGAATCCTTACCCAATGTGTTACCCCCAGAAACCATCCTTGTAACCATTGATGCCACTTCCTTATACACAAATATTCCGCACGTCCAGGGCCTCGCTGTGATGGAGAACTTCCTTTCACGCCTATCACCTGCCACCCTACCTAAAACCTCTTTCCTCATCACCTTAGCCAGCTTCATCCTGACCCACAACTTCTTCACTTTTGAAGGCCAGACATACCAACAATTAAAGGGAACAGCCATAGTTACCAGGATGGCCCCCTCGTATGCCAACCTATTCATGGGTCGCTTAGAGGAAGCATTCTTGGTTACCCAGGCCTGCCAACCCAAAGTTTGGTACAGATTTATTGATGACATCTTCATGATCTGGACTCACAGTGAAGAAGAACTCCAGAATTTCCTCTCCAACCTCAACTCCTTTGGTTCCATCAGATTCACCTGGTCCTACTCCAAATCCCATGCCACTTTCCTTGACGTTGACCTCCACCTGTCCAATGGCCAGCTTCACACGTCCGTCCACATCAAACCCACCAACAAGTACCTCCATTATGACAGCAGCCTCCCATTCCACATCAAACGGTCCCTTCCCTACAGCCTAGGTCTTTGTGGCAAATGAATCTGCTCCAGTCCGGAATCCCTGAACCATTACACCAACAACCTGACAACAGCTTTCGCATCCTGCAACTACCCTCCCGACCTGGTACAGAAGCAAATAACCAGAGCCACTTCCTCATCCCCTCAAACCCAGAATCCCCCACAGAAGAACCAGAAAAGTGCCCCACTTGTGACAGGATACTTTCCGGGACTGGACCAGACTCTGAATGTGGCTCTCCAGCAGGGATACGACTTCCTCAAATCCTGCCCTGAAATGAGATCCATCCTTCATGAAATCCTCCCCACTCCACCAAGAGTGTCTTTCCGCCGTCCACCTAACCTTAGTAACCTGTTAGTTCATCCCTATGAAGTCCCCAAACCACCTTCCCTACCTTCTGGCTCCTATCCTTGTAACCGCCCCCGGTGTAAAACCTGTCCCATGCACCCTCCCACCACCACCTACTCCAGTCCTGTAACCCGGAAGGTGTACACGATCAAAGGCAGAGCCACATGTGAAAGCACCCACGTGATTTACCAACTGACCTGCCTACACCGTGATGCATTCTATGTGGGAATGACCAGCAACAAACTGTCCATTTGCATGAATGGACACTGGCAGACAGTGTTTGTTGGTAATGAGGATCACCCTGTGGCTAAACATGCCTTGGTGCACGGCCAGCACATCTTGGCACAATGTTACACCGTCCGGGTTATCTGGATACTTCCAACCAACACCAACCTATCCGAACTCCGGAGATGGGAACTTTCTCTTCAATATATCCTCTCTTCCCGTTACCCACCAGGCCTCAATCTCCGCTAATTTCAAGTTGCCGCCACCTATACCTCACCTGTCATTCAACATCATCTTTGCCTCTGCACTTCCGCCTCGACTGTCATCTCTGCCCAAACTCTTTGTCTTTGAATATGTCTGCTTTTGTCTGTACATGTGTGGATGGATATGTGTGTGTGTGCGAGTGTATACCCATCCTTTTTTCCCCCTAAGGTAAGTCTTTCCGCTCCCGGGATTGGAATGACTCCTTACCCTCTCCCTTAAAACCCACTTCCTTTCGTCTTTCCCTCTCCTTCCCTCTTTCCTGATGAGGCAACAGTTTGTGGCGAAAGCTTGAATTTTGTGTGCATGTATGTGTCTGTTTGTGTTTCTATCGACCTGCCAGCGCTTTCGTATGGTAAGTCACATCATCTTTGTTTTTAAATATATATATATATATATAATGAAGGGACATTTAAGAAACAGATTCCAGGGAAAAAGGGAGAAGAAAAGTAAGGCTTGATTGCTGGATGACATTAAAGGATGAGGTTAACAGCAGATTAAGGGGAGGTTTACTATCTTTTGGTTCAAAAAATCGAATTTTTTAAATTGCATTTTTGGATCCATAAAAGTGTTTAGAATCCACCCCTGAAATGGTTTTTCCAAATATGGAACATTAAAGTTTGTTATTCGTGGTTGAACAAAAAAATGCACCTCCCTGAAATCGGCCTTTTTCAAGCACCAGTTTTTTCTTTCTTTTGAGGACAAGTTATTGTACCGGGGCTTGGGAGGAAACACCCAAAATACAAATGAAAATTTGAAAGCATGTGTTTGGAAGTCAGCCCCCAAGCATTTGCATTCTGGTGCGAAGACTGTGAAGACTGCGACTTTCCTGGCAGTGAGCTGTTTCAAAGAAGGGCATTCAGCAACTCTGAGGACCATGACAATGATGAATGTCACCCTGGGACACTATTCAACTCTGTTCGCCAAGCTCTGGAGCTGTGCAGGATGGCTCAGATCGAGCAGAGTGCCCTCTATGAGGAAGAGAAAGGACTAGTTTATGGACCCAGAATAGCAGATTGAACGTAAGTTGCATAATATGTAGTCAAAACTTCAAACATGTTTTTCTCAAAATGACTTTGTTTTATCACACGGTATGTTAACTTCAAATCTACTGAACCGATTGGCACAATTCTTTGTTTACAACAAAACTAACTAAATTGTCTATGAGTTGTACCACTTTTATTCCAATCCATCAATTATAAATATTTTTACTTGGCCAACGAAGTCGAAAAATTAATGAAAATAACCTTATTTTTTCAAATGGACGCCATTTTGTTTCCTATGGTCCAAATAACTTAAGCGAGGAACAACTTCTAAAGAATCTTATATACTTTCTAATGTCAACTCAATTTTGATTTCAGACAAGCCGGCTGACCTGTGATATACCATGTGTAGAGGTCTACATCAAAACTTTGTTTCATTCCGACGGCACTTCCGCCTTTGCTCTTTGACATGTACAGTCGAAAAAATACCGGTTTGTAGAGGAAATATCAATAAACATTTTGATCAAATTTGACATTGATATCTATAACACATACCAAGAAAAAAATTCTCAAAGAACATTCTTTTATTGGGCCAAAGATAGTAAACCTCCCCTTAAAGTAGAAGCCTAGGACAGAGGAAAGTTGAGACAATCCAACTGATTCCAGTCTAGGCAGATAAGCCATAGAAGAAGAAGAAGAATGGTATGAACTAAGTAGGAAGCTGGTAAAAGTCACTGACTACTTGTATGTGGACTGGTTTTAGTTGTGCTTCATTATTAGAAAATGTTCAGACTCATCAGGTACCCCTTGTCCAATAAAATGAATATGTTCCTCTGCTGAATGAACTGCATAGATCAGGATGGGGACCCTGTAGTTGATAGGAGTAGTTTTTTTGAGTCATCAGTTTTGCGATTGGTTTGATGTGGCCTTATACAAATTCTTCCAATTAAAGGCCACACGTCCTGCGCATACATTATGTGTCTTTGATGCAGTGGTTTTCATTGCCTTCCATGTCCTCATGCCATTGATCATTGCTGATCCTTCTGCCTTTGAGAGCCAGTTTCCCACCCCCAAGTACCATGAATATTTATTCATTTCTCCACCCACTTTAACAAGGCTGCTGGCAGAATGAAGGTGACTTCTTACATTGGAAGTTTCAGGCTGCCATTGCCAATGATTTTTATCAGAATTTAAGCATCAGTGATGTTCAAAGCCAGATCAAGGTCATTTTGAATAGTAGTCAAAGGTGCTACCCATAGACCATGAGTGCAACCAATATTGACTATCAATGTCAATTTCAGGGACTAGTACCTCCTTACTGCTTGTTTGAAATTTTGTAATTTACATATGTGGGATTAAACGATTAGTGTTTGCTGTGATTGATTTGTAGGTCTACTCAGCTCCCATGTCAGCTACAATAAATAAATAAATAGTCTTCTGTTGTTGGTTTCATGCCCATAATGGGTATGTTTACATCATCAGAAAACTTCATGGAATAAGCCCAGTCCACTAAAAGTCATTGGAGTGTTACTTGTGTGGCTTGATGCTAGGAGAAGAGTTAATACTAAACCATGCAGAACTTTACATTTTATGTTCATCCATATAGAGTTTAACTTTATTACCATGGTACATTTAAATCAATTTCTGCATATAATACCACAAACATATACTTTCAAAATCATGAATATAGTAACATGATGGTTTAATTGTTATTTCTGCCAGCACTCGAATTGTATTGCACTAGTCTTTTTCTGTAGAGAACATTTTTTTTTATGAAAACGTGACTTTGAGGCAGTTAACCAGTTAAGATTAATAAATTATTTAATATTTTGTGGTGCTATGCTTTCTGGAAAAATATACTAAAGTGAAGGTAGGAGTGAAATGGTCTATAATTGCAGGTGATATTTCTATCTCTATATTTATGAATGTATGTCCCTATAGCACATTTAAAACTGTCAATAACTACTGATTTAGTTTGTTACTTTCTTTATAGACCATACTCATAAGAAACATTATGTCTTTGAATGTGTCAATTGAACAAATATAGAACACATATAAATTTAAGAAAAACACAAAAATTATTTATATGGCTACAAGATGGCAATCTACAGATTTTTCCTTTAAATATGAGTAATTATTTCCATTCAAGATTCACTCTGAGATGTAAAATGAGTTGATGAGCATTTTACATGCAGTTGGTGTTGTTTACATGCAACGACATTATATTTGCGCAGCAGACTTTATACTTTATGTATCAAATTGTTGCAAATTATTTATTGTACCATACTAGAATTAATCATTTTAAATACCTTGGCATTTCAAAACTAGATTCTATGTTGTACAGCCTTTAAATTCTTTCATTGTATAAAAGTGTTTATTTTCAAGTCATATTCCTTTCTTACTTTTTAAAAAAATTTCATGCATACTGTATGAGCTCTCCACTGGAGTATGCTGAAAACATAAGTTCAAAACTGTTAACACTTTTTCTAGTCTGGTTCATGACATTTCAATTTATTATGCTTTTATTATGTCATACTGATGTAATGAGTTCCTAAATTTAAAGTGATTTATATTTTCTTTAGTATAGATCAGACAACTGTAAATTTATGTTTAAAGTAATCCTTATGCTAAACTAAAGTATCGTTAAAGTAATATGGAAAGCAAGAATATTTATTGAATTATGGTCCTGTTTGGCTTCATTTAAAGTGATCAATGGATATTTAATTTTTTACCATTTATCTGTAGAGTATTCGCCTTGAACCATATGCTTTATTAATCTATTCCTGTTGCTACATTAAGCTGTAATTCTTCCAGGCTTGTATGTTGTGCAACTGATGTGATATCATATGTATAGATTGATTTTACATAACACAGATTATTCACTGTTATAATAAATATCTCAAATATAGGGACACACAGAATATACAGGGTGTCCCAGGAGGAATGGTCAATATTCAGCGATATGACAGCAATGCCCATTTGGAGGGGAAGAAAAGTCATATGGATGTATGTCTTATTCCAAATAGTTTTGGAGATACGACATGTTATTGCACAATTGTGCTTAGAGTATGGGCAGGCAGGTATGTGTCTTACCCACCCAAGCCTTGCGAGGCTTCCATAACATATTACCAAAACTATTTCAAATGAATATTGTCATCACAAACGTGCAAGTGTGACATGATTTACCAATGTGATCATGTGTAAACAAAGAGATTCGACACTACAATTCAGAGCTAAAGAAACTGTGTAATAAATTTAGCCATGTACATTTGATAGACTTAAGTAAGATGAGTCGTGATGAACATACAAAACACGGATTTCACTTAAACAGGAAAGGGAAGGCCAAGATAGTTTCCCACATAAGCAAACTGTGCGAGAAACACAGTGCGGAGAAAGCTCCAATTGCTCTGAGCTACAACAGCAAGACTTTTTTAGAATAAAGGACCATAATAATAGTTTTCAGGGATGTATTTCAGGTATGACCGAGTCCCATGTGCGCAAAGAAAAGCGAGGCTGTGAAGTAAGTGCTCAGTCATTGCAGGTCAGTTCCAAAAAACCAGTGTATGCAAAATGTCGTAAAAAGTGTAACTCAAACAATTTTGATTCGTGCAAAATGGTAAATAAACAAGAAGGGATAACACCCTTAAAGTTAATGCACCTAAATGTGCAATATCTCAGAAACAAACTAGACTTTCTGCAAATATTCATAGAGAAACACTTACCACATGTACTAGTAATAACAGAACATGGGCTAAAATGCAGTGAAATAATATACTATTGATTAGAAGGTTACTTACTAGCAAGTAGTTATTGTAGGCAAAACCATAAAGGTGGTGGTGTGGCAATTTATGATAATAAGGATGTAGAAGCTAAAACAATTTCCTTTCTTGATCACCACACCAAAGAAGGATCAATTGAAATGACAGTCATTGTACTCCACAGTAATGATCTTAAGTTACCAAAGCATAAAGTGATTGGAGTGTATAGGCCACCAAATGCTGATTTAATGCTGTTTATGGATAAACTTAGTAGTGTTGCTGGTCAGGCTGGTTCTAATGAACTTACTATATTAGGTGACTTTAATATAGGTGCAAACTCAAATAGTATAGTAAACTTGAAACTCAGTGATGTACTGACCTCATACAACCTTGTAAATATGGTGAACTCTGACACCAGAGTGACGGACACATGTTCCACTATAATAGATTATGCTATAATCAACAAAGATATTATAGATAAGGTAAATTACAGTAACTTAGATTTTCTTTATTCTGACCACTTCTGTCAGGTGATAGAATACAAAAATTCAATTGTGCCTCAAATAACAAAAATTGTGCTACAGAAACGAATGCTGAATACCTCAAATAATAATGCTCTTAAAGACAAACTAGCAAATGAGAAATGGGATTCTGTGTACCAGGTAAAAGGGTTGGATGAGAAATGGAATGAATTCTACTCAACCCTATTGCATCATTATGAATATAGTTGTCCAGTCAGAGAAATCCAGAAGGTAGTTAAACACTGTCAAAATGGAAGTAATCCTAGACTAAAACTCCCAACAAATCCGATTAGGCTCAGGCAGCAAGTACATGATCTAAACCAGCTTTATAAAGCTACTACTACGCAGGTTTTTAAGGAAAAATACAATAGGGCCAAACAAACTTTTAAAACTGAAATTGTCAATCTAAGGAAGCAGATTAACAGCAAAACAATAGAACAGACTGACAACATAAGCAAAGCATCTTGGAAGCTGATTGACAAATACCGAAAAGGTCCCAACAAGATGAACATGGAACTACTCAGCATAAGACATGATGGCAACATTCTAAAAAACCCAGATACTATATGTAATATTTTTAATAACTACTACATTTCTGGTGAACAATCAACACATATTACAGATTCACAGATAGAGATCCAGTGCCATCTCACCCAATGTACCGAATTTGAATTTGTGGAAGTGAATGAGCAGACGGTTCGCAGGGCAATATACATGCTAAGGAAAAAATTTTCATCTGGATGGGATGGCATATCCAGTGTTATTACTAAAGCATGCTTAAAAGAAATTTCTAAACCTCTTACTCACCTGATTAATTGCAGCATTAGAGAAAACATGTATCCAACGGTTCTAAAAATGAGTGTAGTGAAACCAGTGTATAAAAAGGGAAGTAAGGAAGAAGTCTTCAAGTATAGACCAATATCATTAATTCCCACTTTTAGCAAGATATTCGAAAGCATTATCCTTTCTCAGCTAAGTGCCTTTTTCACAAAACATAAACTGCTTGTAGATTCGCAGCATGGCTTCAGAAAAGAGCTAAGTACAACCACAGCAGTTACACAGTTCATCAATGAAGTTTACTGTCTGTTGGACCAGAAGATGCAGACTGCAGGTATATTTTTGGACCTGACAAGACCATTTGATATGGTAAACCATAGGGTACTTCCTAAAAAGCTAAGATCTTATCGTATTGGGGATCAAGCCATGAATCTTTTAACCACATACCTGTTGAATCGTAAGCAAAGCACTAAATTGTCATAAAAACTAGATAATAAAATCATGAACTCCCAGTCCACCAGGGAACCTGTATTACAAGGTGTACCACAAGGCTCAGTCCTTGGACCCTTTCTCTTCCTTATATATATTAACGACATTGCACAACCCATTAACTCCCATATTGAAAGCTATGCAGATGACACGTCAATCTAATTCTATGGGAACGAATCTAAAGAGCTAGAATCTCTTGCTACTGGTGGTGTAACAGAAGTAACAAAATACTTCAGTGATCAGGGACTCAAGGTGAATGCCACCAAATCTCAACTACTGGCATTTAAAACAGACAGTTCTCATCACAACAATATGAATAGTGTGTGTAATATCTTTGCAACAGAAAATGGTAACTGTAAATTCCTGGGTGTATATGTTGATGAAAATTTGCGGTGGACATACCACATTAATTTCGTATGCGGAAAAGTCAGTAGTGCCATATATCTGCTCAGCCAGCTCGCAAAGATAGTTCCTAGTCAAGCACTGAAATTAGTAAATTATGGAACACTTTACCCCTTTCTCAATTACGGAATTGAACTATGGGGCTGTGCAGCTGATGTACATTTAAAAAGAATACTACTACTACAGAAAAGAGCAATAAGACTTATACATGGGATGGGACACAGAGATTCAGGTCGTGAAGTGTTTGTGCAGCACGAATATCTGACAATATATTCTCTGTACATCTTCAATATAGTTGTATTTTTTATAAGTCAACCAACAGAAGCAATCAAAGGCAGTGATGTACACACGATCACAACACTAAAACAAAGTGTAACTATCTCCTAACAGAAAAACGTTAAAAATGACTGATAGAAGTCCATATATCAGTGGTCTGATTTGGTATAACAAGCTACCAAACTCTCTAAGAACGTACACGGGAAATGTTTTTAAAACAAAATTAAAATCTTTTCTCATAGAAAAATGTTTATATTCTTTCAATGAATTTTAAGATAGTGATTGTAACATGAGACTTTAGCATATCAGTTGTAATGTGATAAATGTAAAAAATAGACATAAGAAGCAACAGCTACAGAATGTAGTGTATTTTATAAGTATAAATATAACCATAGTATTAAGTTTGAAGAAGCCATCATTATGATGGCTCCACGCAAAGAAAATGTAAATAAATAAATATTTTCATTGAGCTCAGTTTATTTTATTGCTTTCAACCTCTTTGCTCAGAATGTCTTACTGCCATTAAACTGATCCATGCTATACAACTGTTCATATTTTTAAAGATATCAGGAATCTGATATATCAATATTTAAAAATATATCATTATCAGCCCTATATATATTAAGAAAAAGTATCAATGTATTGACAGAATAAATATCAGTGTACCAGCCTATAAAAATATCAGCTGAATATTGTCAATATATTGTTGGTTTTAGAGCTGTATATTTAAGTTTTGATTTATTATTAGTTATTATGTACATTAACAACCTAGCAGCTCACTTATCCCACTGAAGAGCAAGAACTGAAAGGAAATTAATGCACATTCATGCTTGGCAGTAACCACTAACAATGGTAGCTGCGTGTAAGTGACACAATAAAAAGTGTCTACTGTAGCAAACCTCCATGTAGCAGTCTTTCCACTATTGTTATAGTATTGTTGTTACTTCTAATGTACACCTTGACTTCTCTCCAAAACAATTCAATTGGATTAAAATGGCAGTGATAACGTGGTAGCCTAATTACCAAGTGACCCTGTTCACTTGCAATTTTATCTACAACATACTTAGGCATCACAGGCTTATTTTGTTTTACGAGTGAGTATAACAGAAGCTTTATCATGCTCATGTCTGCAGCAATGTCTCTCACCTGCAACCACTGCACCATTGCTTCTTTATAGTCACTAGTGGTGGGAGTTTTATCTAAAATCATGGAATGTTACGGTGCATTGTCCACCACAAACACTGTCAAAACACTAAACTGGAGCAACAAATTTTTAAACCGCTATAGAAACAACAAATTTTTAAACCACTGTAGAAACTGTGGACGGTTCATATCCTCATGATAGTCACCAGTTTTTCTCGATCGAAAAACTAAAAATCCTTCAGGCATGAAGCCATTTGAAGATCCTGCATGGGCCACAATTAATCGGGATCCTCTTCCTCTTGACTGCTGCTGTTCGGTGAATCATCTGTTCAGCATTTCTCAACTGATTCTCCAGCGTTGACTCAGGTTTTGCCTAGCCATATGACTGAGTGCAAGTTCTTTCCTACAATTTTGTGTAAGAAAACGGTACAAGCTCCAACGATGTGAGATTTTTCAGGTTAGAGATTTTTTCAATCTAACTTTTTAATACCATCTTAAGTGATGTTTTCCCTTCTGAGAAAAGTTCACTTTCTTTTAAAGAAATTAGCAAATTTGCTCTTGCGCGATATTCTCTCCTTTTATAGTATCTGTATACGTGCCAACAAATTGCATCGGATTGGAAAGAATCAATATCTGTAACAGGACAAGGCTGTTTTTTCTTTCTTTCCCAGAGTACTTAAAAACACATGGTTTCACCTACAGGGGCTTTCTTCCATGCTGTTTACTTCAGTGTCTTGTAAGTCTTGAAGTAGCACCCCTTTCCTTATAACTGTTCATTGACTGGGTCCTAGAGTTTTTGAGGTACACTCTAAAACTTTACTGGCAGAAATTGACGCATGCCCATGAATGGAAACAAATTCTTTTTCTTGCTCATAAATCTCATGTGTCCTCTGTAGCAATTCTAAAGCCTGACTATTTAATGGCACTTCACAGTGCAATGGATTGTCACTTGGTGAATGACATCTTTTGGTGACATTGTTTAATAAACACAAACTGTGGTCAAGGCAGTAATACAACACAACACAATACAACACAAAAGCAGGCATTCACACACTAACATACAATGTTTACATGGAAGCTGGCAAAGTGGTATCGTCGACACCAGAACCAGCTTTTGTTCGGTGCTGTTATTGGTTCAGAAGACACAGAGTCTCATTTCCTCACTTGTTTGTTAGTTATATTACCAACTTTACAGCACTTGGGGAGTGACCTTGAGGTGACATGTTTCAGCAGCCTGCATTTACACTGCTGAATGAAACTTAAGGAGAGATGGATAAAGTACCATGACATATTAACTACTTAATAAAAATGAATGAAAATATGGAAACAAATTACCAGAAGTCTCTTGGTTGCACACAGAAGCCTAGATGTCATATGCTATGAGGTAAGCATGACCATGCTGTGAGGTAAGCATGACTATAGCAACAAATGGGGCTGGAGTTTGGCCTGGCAAAACAAGGCAGTTGAAAGAACAGGAAGAGACAGAATGTGCCACTCAACAAGCAGGTATGGTGCACTGTGGTAGTGTTCTTCATTACAACAAGGCTTGAAGACAACATGTAGATGACTTCACATTGGGAAGAATTATCAGCAAACTCAAAAGAAGGATAAAGTGTGATGAGTGTACACTATGAGTTTGGTATTGCTCACAGCTTTGCTTCTCGTTCACGGTGAGCATTCCGAACCACAGACTCTACTGCTCAAAGGAGAGGTGGTGATCAACCATGGTGAATTATAGCAGCAGATGTCTGTTACATTGTGCAACATGCAAGAGGGGACCCATGTCAAGCTGTGGATATAATTGCAATCCCATTTAACAGGATTGCAAATCATGCAATCTCACACTGCACAGTGACATGGCAAACACATGATGGTGGTCTCTTTGCCCAATGACCGGTATCTTCTGTTAATAACATTGTTTTCAATGGAGTCAAGAGAATAGCAACTGGGCCATTGAAGAGTGGGGTCACCTTCTCATATGAGAGCAGAATCAGTCTGAGTAGTGATTCTAGATGTGCCCTCATATGGCCAGTGGTGGGTACATGTAAGGGGCACAAACATTGTTGAACACAATCATTTTGGTTTGTCCACATGTTATGGTGTGGGGAGACATAATATTATGTGAGTTTACTGACCTCCAAATCTTTAAATACGATACGCTCACCAGTCATCATTATTGTGACACTGTACTCCTTTCCCATGTGCATCTTTTCAGGTGGAATTCAGCTCTGATTTCATTGTAATGGGTGACAATGCACAACTGCCCTGAACAGTGCACTGGAGGAGCTCTTGGAACAAGAGGTTATTTGGCAAATGGACTGAACTGCCCATTCTCATGACTTAAATCCCGTCAAGCACATGTGGCAAGTATTGTGGAGACATATTCCACCATGTCCACATACACCAACAACCATCCAGCAGTTGTCATCAACTGTGCTGCTGGAGGAATGAAATGCCTTATTACAATTACTCCATATCAACTCTGTGGCTAACATGGAAGCACATTGCAAAGCATGCATTGCTATCTGGATGATCGCACATCCTATTAAGACCAATGTCCAGTGATTTGTAATGTGCACGGGACCATTGTGAGTAACAGTAACTTCTTCAGAGCAATTATTGTATTTGAATAAAAGTGTAATTTCTGTATGTCTCATTGCGCATTTTTTCAGGTACTTTCTGTATTCTACTGTAGCAGTTCTTTCCATGTATGATCCAAGTTTCATCTTGTTATGCTACATGGCAGTGACAAAATGTGAAAATTACTCTTTCTTAATGGTAGGTGTTATTCCTTCTGGGAGTAGGAAGCAGCACATGGCTACCACTTGGTTGGGTTTATTACCAACATATTTCATGCATCTGGACACTACAAAATTAGTTTATGTAACACTATGTTCTTGTGATGCTTCTTCTGGTCAAGGGATTCCACTTTACCACTCACATTTTTACCCAAATGACATTAATAAATACATATATTAAATTTTGTTATCTTAATTTAAATTGCAATACAAAATTTTTATCTCCATTACATAAGTAGAAGTACCATGATTTTTTCCTCTTAAGAGTGTGTTTTTATGTAAGTGGTTTCTTCTGTTCTTACACTAAGAGATGCTTTGTAGCTCTGAGGAAGCAGTCATTTTATAAGGCAATAAGGCAATCGTTCAGTGAGGGATGTTTTTAGTTTTTTCTGAATACCTGCAGATTATTAATTTCTTTTTTTCTTATTGGTGGGAAGCTTATTGTATACTTTTATGTACTTGACTCAATAACTTCCTTGTGTACTTTTGTGAAAGTGGCATACCCTTGGTGTAAATTATTAACCTGTCTTAATACGAATATCAGACACATGCAGAATTTATCTCCCTGAGTCTAAAGAAACTGATAAGTTGTATGAGGAGTGTCAAATGATGTATCACTATTTATTTATTTTAACCAGTGTTTTCAGTTTCCTGCCTGTGGCGCAACGAGCGGAATCTGCAGAATAACATATTCCACTTCTAACCTCTCATGCTGAAGAAAGGTGCTGGTGGAAACAAGAAATGTTGTTTAAGTTAAATGTGGAACATCCAACCGTGAATGCTCTTTTTTGCTGTAAGTACAGATTTAGTGTAAAAGGCATCAGCTCAGACCACTGGGACAAGAAGAAACAGCAAGTGAGCATCTGCACCTGCAGTGTAGGACCATTTATGTGTTGGCATCATGACCTTGTGGCTCCTTGGAAGTCACAGAGCAAAGGACATAGGCAATAATATCTGCATCAGAACAACTGAAGATTATATAAAAACTGTCATTCCTTAATGTCAGATCAGTACAGGTATAGATGTTGTGATATTACAAATCTGAGTATGTTATTTTAGTAACTTCAATAGATCAGAGATCCCTTTCAGTAATTGCCTACTGCAAAAGACAAATAAATCACATGTCATGGTCTACTGTCATTGTATAGCGGGTCAAGTAAAGCAAATAACTTCAAGAACAATATTGGCTGATGGCAAGATATTTTTAAGGCTATAGTTGGATACATATTAACCAGGTGACAGATCTTGCATAGAGAGGAACACATCATACGAAAACTCAATTCATTTCATTCCATTTGGTGATGCTGATAGGATGCAAATTACAGGCACTGAAAGAAGAGAGATTTCACAACGATAAAAGTATTTTTTAAGACTTTTGACAAAAATAAAGGAAGACTATACATGATGCCCAGAGTACCCCAAGTCAATAATTGAGAAGATATAAGCAGACACACACTGTGGTGTTGCCTGAATTAATGTGGATGGTGAAGAAGAAACAAGTGTAATTTGATTAAGATCAAAGAAGTGTTAATTGACATAGGGAGTTGAAGAGAGGATGTCAATTGACCATAGTGGCAAGGTCAACAGCAAAAGATATTCCTGCACTTGAGTACCCTTGGGCATATGAGTAGAGAGGAATATCGTCAACAACATGCAATAATTGTTTGTTGTCATTTCAATACTACAACTGTAGTAGTGATCTCCAACAGCATGCTGCAGTGCCAGGCCAACATGACAACAGCACAGTCCTGCTTTGTGGTGCAGCGGTTGGTCAGCTGGCTATGCATCAGCTATGCAGGGGCTCATTGCTAAGTCACTTAGCCCATGCATGACATATCACAGTGCCTTGCTTTAAACTGTACGCCTCATTAGGAAAGCTGTAAACAGTGCTGATCTGTGATTCTTTGTATTAGTAATTTATTCTGTGAAGAACTGTGAAAACACATTTCCCTGGCTTTGTTCAATGGTGTGCTATATTGTTGTCTGTACTGTGTGCCTGGAAGAACCCGCTAGGTTAGCTGAGCGTGCTAACGCGCTGCTTCCTGGACTTGGGTAGGCACGCTGGCCCCGGATCAAATCTGCCTGACGGATTAACGACAAGGGCTGGTGTGCTGGCCAGCCTGGATGTGGTTCTTAGGCGGTTTTCCACATTCCCCTAGGTAAATACTGGGCTACTCCCCACATCCCACCTCAGTTACACGGCTCGCAGACATCTGAACACTTTCACACTATTCCATGGATTACACTAGTCACAGGCAGTTGGGGTACACTAATTTCTTCCCGGGGGATACGGGGTGGCGACAAGGAGGGCATCCGGCCACTCCATCAACTAACATTGCCACATCCGATTAACCATGCTGACCCTGCGTATCCGCAGGAAAAACAGCACAAGCAAAAGTGAAAGTGAAACTGTGTGCCTGGAAGACAGTTTACCAGAACTATTAGAAAGATTACAATAGTTGTCTAATAGTATTACAACCCAAGAACAAGCGTTGTCAGATTTAAAAAGACAAGGGGAGGAGGTATCTCCTAAAATAGACAAAATTTCTGATACGGAAGCCACATTATCAAACTTACCGATACCTAAGGAGTTACAAATGGAGATAACTGAACAATGTGACTTAGTCAGGAATGAGGTTCAAAAACACTTTAAAGAAGCAAATGAGAGGGTGCAGCAAATAGAGATTTTGTCAGTCCAGGAATTTGAAAGTATAACTAATCAATCTCAGATGCGCGAGTTGGGTAAAGGCATTAGAACAAAGAAGGGAATTTGGTGAAATAATTAGTGCCCCAAACACTTTGACTACTTTGGGGAGCATCTACAGCAGTTAGCTGAGTGAAAAGTACAATATAAATTTGAGGATACTTGTGCCACCACCAATTCTTCAACAATAATCTAGAACAACAGAAAGAGTTGCGAAAGTTTTGGGAAGAATTAGAATGGATTTCCAAATTCCAGAAGAATTTTAAGGCATTGTGTCACTTCAGTGGAGCCTTTAAGAGGGAATTTAGGCATTCAGAAATAAATGTACAATGATTGCAAACCTAAGTATGATAAATATTTAACTTGTACTGAATACACAGATGAAGATTTGAAACTGGAGTTCACCGATGAGCACAGGAGTAATTTTGTCAGGAGAGATATTCATATCTGTACTGGATTTAAATTTGTAGTAATGAAATTGTAAACACCAATAGTCATTTAAAAGAACCTTTAAGCTGAGTATACATATTTCTTAAGTTATTGTGTGAACTACTGTTACATTAGAGATAGAAATTTATTAGTAATAGATATTGTGTAATGACATGCTTTGTAAGTTATGTACCTGAGCTGCATATGGTTATAAAATGTGAATAGTGTAGTAGAGAAGTGGTAAATGACTTTCAAGTGTATCAGTTCTCCTGACCTTATAGGAGACTATTGTATGTTGTATTACAGATGCAGTGTGCCTCAAGTTAACCAGCAGTTGAACTGAAGAAAGGTCTAAGGTTTATTTCAAACCTATAGGTAAATTTTTACAATTTTATTTATTTTTGATACTTACCTGAAGTTCCGTAGCCTTATCACGCATTTATTTAATGGCTGATGTTCAAATACATGTTAGGCATATCACATGAACAGAGAGAAGAGGGGGGGGGGGGGGTGGGGGGGGGGGAGGGAAGGAGGGAAGGAGATCTTTCCCTAAGTGGAGTATGACATGCTAACATGCATGCGAATAAACAATATTTTGGTGAACCAATCGTTATACTACAGTAGCTAAGATTATTGTTACCTCTGGTGAAAGAGCATTAATGAATTGTTTAATGGTTGATGTGCAAAAATAATTCAAAAGACTCAAGTTATATCTGATGAGACAGTGCTAATGTGTTTTTGCTTTTAGGAAGCTTAATTTTCGAGTACTAGTAATAGTGTTCCATAGATTTCATGTTTGTTTGAAATACAGTCAGGGTCCCTTTAGTCAGCTGTAGTGCCATTAGTGCTAGCGTTTGTTTTGAATACATTCCAGAGACAGGTAGTGCTCCTTTTTATTGTTTTCAACTAGAAGTGTCTAGTATCCACAGTTTAATCAGCCGCCTTTAGTGAATTACCAGTCTAGTTAAAAGTTGATTAACTCTCTACAGTAAATTGATTTCTTAGGATGGACAGGATGTGTGACTGCTGTGTACGGATGCAGGAGGAGCTGGCCACTGTTCACAAACAGCTGAATGTGTTGATGGCCATGGTCAGCCGTCTTCAGGCTGCTGCATCGGAGTGTAGCGACAGTGAGGAGTTTGATGCATCGCATGGTACACCCCAGGTGTTACATGCTTCGCCCATGGTCCCTGCTGTCGAGACATCTCCGCGGCTGCCGGGCGCAGTTGGGCCACCCACTCCCCAAGGGGAGTGGTGGGTTCAGAGTACTTGACGGCTCAACACAAAAGTTTTGTCTCAAGTACAGATAGTGTTGAGGATCAGTGGACAAAGTTCAAAACCATCATACAATATGAGTATGTGCCAAGCAAGTGGTGTACCGTAGGTCTCTAGAAGAGCATAGTGTTCCAAGGGATTGGAAAAGGGCACAGATCATCCCCGTTTTCAAGAAGGGACGCCAAACAGATGTGCAGAACTATAGACCTATATCTCTAATGTCGATCAGTTGTATAATTTTGGAACACATATTATGTTCGAGTATAATGACTTTTCTGGAGACTAGAAATCTACTCTGTAGGAATCAGCATGGGTTTTGGAAAAGACGATCGTGTGAAACCCAGCTCACACTATTCGTCCACGAAACCCAGAGAGCCATAGACACGGGTTCCCACCTAGATGCTGTGTTTCTTGACTTCCGCAAGGCCTTTGATACAGTTCCCCACAGTCATTTAATGAACAAAGTAAGAGTATATGGACTATCAGACCTATTGTGGGATTGGATTGAAGAGTTACTAGATAGAATGCAGCATGTCATTCTCAATGGAGAGAAGTCTTCCGAAGTAAGAGAGATTTCAGGTGTGCCGCAGGGGTGTGTCATAGGACCGTTGCTATTCACAATGTACATAAATGACCTTGTGGATAACATCGGAAGTTCACTGAGGCTTGTTGCGAATGTTGCTGTAGTATATTGAGAGGTTGTAACAATGGAAAATTGTACTGAAATGCAGGAGGATCTGCAACGAATTGATGCATTGTGCAGGGAATGGCAATTCAATCTCAACGTAGACAAGTGTAATGCGCTGTGAATACATAGAAAGACAGATCCTTTATCATTTAGCTACAATATAGAAGGTCAGCAACTGGAAGCAGTTAATTCCATAAGGTATCTGGGAGTAGGTATTAGGAGTGATTTAAAATGGAGTGATTATATAAAGTTGATCATTGGTAAAGCAGATGCCAGACTGAAATTCATTGGAAGAATCCTAAGGAAATGCAATCCGAAAACAAAGGAAGTAGGTTACAGTACACTTGTTCACCCACTGCTTGAATATTGCTCAGCAGTGTGGGATCCGTACCAGATACGGTTGATGGAAGAGATAGAGAAGATCAAACAGAGAGCAGTATGCTTTGTTACAGAATCATTTACTAATCGCGAAAGCGTTACGAAAATATTAGATAAACTCCAGTGGAAGACTTTGCAGGAGAGATGCTCAGTAGCTCAGTACAGGCTTTTGTTGAAGTTTCGGGAAAATACCTTCACTGAGGAGTCAAGCAGCACATTGCTCCCTCCTATGTATATCTTGCAAACAGACCATGAGGATAAAATCAGAGAGATTAGAGCCCACACAGACGCATACCGACAGTCTTTCTTTCCACAAACAATACGAGACTGGAATAGGAGGGAGAACCGATAGAGGTACTCAAAGTAGCCTCTGCCACACACCGTCAGGTGGCTTGTGGAGTATGGATGTGGATGTAGATAAATGATCTAAGGAAGTGAATTAAAAAAGACTATCGTTCTTGAAATTTTCCTGGTATAAGGAATACTCCATGATGTTTCAGGATTGCAGCCAGATAACATCAGCTTCCAGCAACAATATTTTGGCTAACAACCATTTTCCAGTGAGTATTCTTCAGGGAAAAATACTCATCTGAAGATGGCTGAATGGTTGTCAGCTGAAATATTGTGGCAGGTAGTCAATGTTATCTGGCTGCAGTTCCAAAACTTCAGTGAATAAAGCTATAGCTATTAACATATCATGTTAAGAGGCATAAAATCAAAGAATCAATGAGTTATTTAGTAGATGTGTCTTATCTCATAAATATTGGAAATATTAACTAAACATTAAGAGCAAAATTAGAATTATTCTCAACAGATCTCAAGATGTTACCTTTTAATATATATAGTGAGCATTTATCTATAGAAATGAAAAAAAACAACATATTTCATGTATATAAACTCTTGGTACTGCATTTTCGCATTTGATTCTTGTGTTAGCGGAACATGATCACTTAATAATACAATTATCAGTGCAGGATACACAAATGTTATTAGTAACTCATGGTAAAATGTTCGTGGGAGGCATAACATGAGAGAAGACTTACTATTAAATGACTGAATGGAATATATGTAACTTATGGGATTACAAAGAGTATAGGTAAAAATATACAAAAGAAGGAATAACCAGCTAGTCAATGTGCTATGGAAAAACTCCATCACTGGGACATATAAAGCTAAGGTTTCCATCTTAAAGATTTTAAGATGGGAAGTATCCAGTTTTATGTAGGTACTGGAGATGAATCCCTAGACAGAATGACTTGAACCATTTTTGTGTAGTAGAGGGACTAATAAAGAGACATTCTCATCAAAAAGATGAAAGGGTATTTATACAGTATCTGCCCATAGGAGTTGGTGTAAGCACACCTCTTACAGAGGTCAGAAGCTGTGCAGTGACTGTTTGTTGCACTGCAGAAGTGCTCTCCAAAACAGTTTAAGGCTAATAGACCTACCTGGGCGCTGATTCTTTGAATTTATGTTTCTGCATGTGTTTGACTTACCAAGGATTTAAGGTGTGAAACTGTGAGAGTGGTGTGTATTAATTTGTCAGGATGTAACTCCTTATGGTAAAGATGAAATTAAACATTTTCTGTCTCAATAAAATTGAAAAAAAAAGGACCTTACGCTGTTGTAATCAGTGAATTGACTGCGAAGTAAATGCAATTACCTTTGAGTAAGAGTACTGCAATGATAATATAGCCTGATCAAACATGGCAAATGTCTCTCATGTTTTTATCTATAAAAGAAAGAACAATGTGCATGTGAAATAATTGTATAAAAGAACAAGGGAAATCCAATACAAATATAGCAATAAAAGGTGTAATAGAAAAGTCATTTACTAGATGATATCCTGCAATGAACACTGGTATGGTTGAATAGACATACACAAATATTTTGAACGAAGTATATTAACAAGGGGAGGCTGCCAATTGTGAAATTCAGATTCGATTCATACTGCGCATAATAAAAGCTCATGGCCAGAGGTGTAATGTGGCAAAGCACCAAGATGCACTTCTCAGCCATTGTCGAGATAATCGAGTTAAAAGAAACCGTTGCGGTTAAATACTCTATACGATCAATAATTGTCTACAGCGTTGTGGCGCAGCGGTAAGCGCTCTGGTTCGTAATCCGAAGGTCGCCGGATTCGAATCTTGCGCCATGCAACTTTTTTTTTTTTTTTTAGTATTTGTTTTTTGTAATTCAAATATATCCCCGGCAATCAGTTGCAACAATTATGCATATAATAAGTTGTTGAAAGTCGTTTGTCGTGGAAAAACTGGCGACTTCAAACATCATTATGTTTTCCGCAAACAAAGTTGTATTCCACAAATGTTATTAATTTTCTTTATAATGTTAACCACATATAGTTAACGGAAGACGTAGAAACGGTATTCTGAAACGAATACGTATAGCATAAGTCAAACGTTCGAATTAGAATAGAGACCCCACGAACACAAATTTGCTGCGGCAGGTATGAAATATAAACTCCGTTACTCATTCGTTACACTTGAAGGACAGATGTTGAATGGGCTGAAACGAGCCGACGCATAACAGCATAGTTGCGTGCTAACTTCGAAAGAAGGTAGATGCGGTCCCTAGTGCAACTTATAACATCGTCGAAAATCAGTGCGGACGGGAGAGCTTTGGTACACCCTGTATATATATATATATATATATATATATATATATATATATATATATATATATATATATATATATATATACTATAGTGAATAGCTTATGCATGTTGGTGAAGGCATATAGTTCTCCGATTGTACCACCTCCATTTTTCCGTTTTTTTAAGAGGGTGTACCAAAGCTCTCCCGTCCGCACTGATTTTCGACGATGTTATAAGTTGCACTAGGGACCGCATCTACCTTCTTTCGAAGTTAGCACGCAACTACGCTGTTATGCGGCGGCTCGTTTCGGCCCATTCAACATCTGTCCTTCAAGTGTAACGAATGAGTAACGGAGTTTATATTTCATACCTGCCGCAGCAAATTTGTGTTCGTGGGGTCTCTATTCTAATTCGAACATTTGACTTACGCTATATATATATATATATATATATATATATATATATATATATATATATATATATATATATATATATTTTATAACCAGCTGTGCTTGACTAATTACAAACATCATATAACAATGAAAAAATGTCAACTAAATAACTACAGTTTTATGTTTCATTCAATTGTTATTGTTTTATCTGTATCTAAGGTTGCTTACGACAAAACCAATTTTTATTTTTGAAAAATATCCATCATGTAATATATATATATATATATATATATATATATATATATTTGAATTACAAAAAACTAATAATAAAAAAAAATTGCATGGTGCGAGATTCGATCCGGCGACCTTCCGACCCGAGCGCTTACCGCTGCGCCATGACGCTGTAGAAAATTATTAATCGTAGAGAGTATTTCACCGCAACGGCTTCTTTCAGCTGTCGATTTTCTCGACAACGGCTGAGAAGTGCATCTTGGTGCTTTGCCACATTACACCTCTGGCCATGAGCTTTTATTATGCGCAGTATGAATCGAATCTGAATTTCACAATTGGCGGCCTCCCCTTGTAAGTGTGAAATGGAGCTTTTTTAAAGACATACTCTATCTTTTATCTAAATGAGTTGAATTGCATGATGGATATTTTTCAAAAATAAAAATTGGTTTTGTCATAAGCAACCTTAGATACAGATAAAACAATAACAATTGAATGAAACATAAAACTGTAGTTATTTAGTTGACATTTTTTCATTGTTATATGATGTTTGTAATTAGTCAAGCACAGCTGGTTATAAAATGTCTTTTTTCTCAATGGGGGAATCTGTGGTGTAATATATTGATTCTGTGGGATAATATGTTCCAATTATAACCTTTTCATGCAACAAAAGATGCTTTTGGAAATTGGAAATGTTATTTAGATAGTTGTTTAATGTGCACACTCTATTTTGTCAGGTGTGCAGATTTGGTGTAAAGGGCATCAGCTGACAGGTGTGACAGAGAGTGAGCATCTTCAACTGCTGTGGAGGGAAACTTATGCTTTGGCATCAGGGCCTTGCACTGCCTTGGATGTCATAGAGCAAAGGATGTGGGAGGTAATGTCAATGCCAGAGCAATAGGAGATATATGACATTCAGTATTATCAGATCAGTAAAGGTACATATATATGGATCTATGCTGAGCTACCAGTTAAGAGAGAGCTGCTTCACCCTCAGTTGTAAATGAAGCAGCACGGTGGAGACACTGCAATTACAAAAAACTGATTAATTCATTTTAGCAGCTTCAATAGACTGGAGCTCTCTTTCAGCACATGCCCTCCGCAAAAGTTGAGGAAGCCACAGTTCATAGTCTAATGACATCACATAGCTGGTCAACTACAGTAAATAACTTCAAACATGGTGACCACAAGATATCTGTAGGGTAAAAGTTGACGCACATATAAACCAGATGGTGCATAGAGCGGAACACATCGTACCAAAACCTCATTCATTTCGCTCTATGCCTGATGTTTCCTGACAACATTTCCAGAGATTGACACCAGTATACAGAACTCCATTCTTAACACTAGTCTGTGCAAAATCTCTATCAAAACTGTTTTTTCTTCTTGTATTGTGGTTGTGAATTGTGCAGTTCATACCAATTTTGCACCTTTTATTAACAATAAATACCGTATGAGCATATATATCTAAAAACCGAGATGATGTGACTTACCAAACGAAAGTGCTGGCAGGTCAATAGACACACAAACAAACACAAACATACACATAAAATTCTAGCTTTCGCAACCATTGGTTGCTTCGTGACGAAAGAGGGAAGGAGAGGGAAAGACGAAAGGATGTGGGTTTTAAGGGAGAGGGTAAGGAGTCATTCCAATCCCGGGAGCGGAAAGACTTACTTTAGGGGGAAAAAAGGATGGGTATACTCTCGCACACAAACACATACCCATCCACACATATACAGGCACAAGCAAACATATTCAAAGACAAAGAGTTTGGCAGAGATGTCAGCCGAGGCGGAAGTGCAGAGGCAAAGATGTTGTTGAATGACAGGTGAGGTATGAGTGGCGGCAACTTAAAATTAGCGGAGATTGAGGCCTAGTGGGTAACAGGAAGAGAGGATATATTGAAGAGCAACTTCCCATCTCCGGAGTTCGGATCGGTTGGTGTTAGTGGGAAGTATCTAGATAACCCGGATGGTGTAACGCTGTGCCATGATGTGCTGGCCGTGCACCAAGGCATGTTTAGCCACAGGGTGATCCTCATTGCCAAGAAACACTGTCTGCCTCTGTCCATTCATGCGAATAGACAGTTTGTTGCTGGTCATTCCCACATAGAATGCATCACAGTGTAGGCAGGTCAGTTGGTAAATCACGTGGGTGCTTTCACACATGGCTCTCCCTTTGTTCGTGTACACCTTCCGGGTTAGAGGACTGGAGTAGGTGGTGGTGGGAGGGTGCATGGGACAGGTTTTACACCGGGAGTGGTTACAAGGGTAGGAGCCAGAGGTTAGGGAAGGTGGTTTGGGGATTTCATAGGGATGAACTAAGAGGTTACGAAGGTTAGGTCGACGGCGGAAAGACGCTTTTGGTGGAGTGGGGAGGATTTCATGAAGGATGGAGCTCATTTCAAGGCAGGATTTGAGGAAGTCGTATCCCTGCTGGAGAGCCACATTCAGAGTCTGGTCCAGTCCAGGAAAGTATCCTGTCACAAGTGGGGCACTTTTGTGGTTCTTCTGTGAGAGGTTCTGGATTTGAGGGGATGAGGAAGTGGCTCTGGTTATTTGCTTCTGTACCAGGTCAGGAGGGTAGTTGCAGGATGCGAAAGCTGTTGTCAGGTTGTTGGTGTAATGGTTCAGGGATTACAGACTGGAGCAGATTCGTTTGCCACGAAGACCTAGGCTGTAGGGAAGGGTCCGTTTGATGTGGAATGGGTGGCAGCTGTCATAATGGAGGTACTGTTGCTTGTTGGTGGGTTTGATGTGGACGGACGTGTGAAGCTGGCCATTGGACAGATGGAGGTCAACGTCAAGGAAAGTGGCATGGGATTTGGAGTAGGACCAGGTGAATCTGATGGAACCAAAGGAGTTGAGGCTGGAGAGGAAATTCTGGGGTTCTTCTTCACTGTGAGTCCAGATCATGAAGATGTCATCAATAAATCTGTACCAAACTTTGTGTTGGCAGGCCTGGGTAACCAAGAAGGCTTCCTCTAAGCGACCCATCAATAGGTTGGTGTACGAGGGGGCCATCCTGGTACCCATGGCTGTTCCCTTTAATTGTTGGTATGTCTGGCCTTCAAAAGTGAAGAAGTTGTGGGTCAGGATGAAGCTGGCTAAGGTGATGAGGAAAGAGGTTTTAGGTAGGGTGGCAGGTGATCGGCGTGAAAGGAAGTTCTCCATCACAGCGAGGCCCTGGACGTGCGGAATATTTGTGTATAAGGAAGTGGCATCAATGGTTACAAGGATGGTTTCTGGGGGTAACAGATTGGGTAAGGATTCCAGGCGTTCGAGAAAGTGGTTGTTGTCTTTGATGAAGGATGGGAGACTGCATGTAATGGGTTGAAGGTGTTGATCTACGTAGGCAGAGATATGTTCTGTGGGGGCTTGGTAACCAGCTACAATGGGGCGGCCGGGACGATTGGGTTTGTGAATTTTAGGAAGAAGGTAGAAGGTAGGGGTGTGGGGTGTCGGTGGGGTCAGGAGGTTGATGGAGTCAGGTGAAAGGTTTTGCAGGGGGCCTAAGGTTCTGAGGATTCCTTGAAGCTCTGCCTGGACATCGGGAATGGGATTACCTTGGCAAACTTTGTATGTGGTGTTGTATGAAAGCTGACGCAGTCCCTCAGCCACATACTCCTGACGATCAAGTACCACGGTCGTGGAACCCTTGTCCGCCGGAAGAATGACGATGGATCAGTCAGCCTTCAGATCACGGATAGCCTGAGGTTCAGCAGTGGTGATGTTGGGAGTAGGATTAAGGTTTTTTAAGAAGGATTAAGATGCAAGGCTGGAAGTCAGAAATTCCTGGAGGTTTGGAGAGGGTGATTTTGAGGAAGAGGAGGTGGGTCCCGCTGTGACGGAGGATGGAACTGTTCCAGGCAGGGTTCAATTTGGATAGTGTCTTGGGGAGTTGGATCATTAGGAGCAGGATTAGGATCATTTTTCTTCGTGGCAAAGTGATAATTCCAGCAGGGAGTATGAGTGTAGGACAGTAAAACTTTGACGAGGGCTGTTTGGTTGAATCTGGGAGTGGGGCTGAAGGTGAGGCCTTTGGATAGGACAGAGGTTTCGGATTGGGAGAGAGGTTTGGAGGAAAGGTTAACTACTGGGTTAGGGTGTTGTGGTTCCAGATTGTGTTGAATAGAATTTTGAGGTTTTAGGGGGAGTGGACTGGATGTGGGGGATTGAGTAGATGGGAGAGACTGGGTTTGTGTGCAATGAGAGGAGGTTGAGGTTTGCTGGAAAGGTTGTGAAGGGTGAGTGAGTTGCGTTTCCGGAGGTGGGAAACCAGGAGATTGGATAGTTTTTTGAGGTGGAGGGTGGCATGCTGTTCTAATTTACGGTTGGCCTGTAGGAGGATGCTCTGAACAGCCGGTGTGGGTGTGGGAGAGGAAAGATTGAGGACTTTTATTAAGGATAGGAGTTGACGGGTGTGTTCATTGGCTGAGTTGATGTGTAGGTGAAGGATTAGGTGGGTGAGGGCAATGGATTGTTCAGTTTGGAACTGGTATAGGGACTGATGGAAAGAAGGGTTGCAGCCAGAGATGGGAACTTTAAGTGTGACGCCTTTGGGGGTAATGCCAAATGTCAGACAAGCCTGGGAAAACAGAATATGGGAGCGTAATCTGGTTATCGCGAAGGCATGTTTGCGGAGGGAATATAAATAAAACTTAATGGGGTCGTGTGTTGTGAGGGTGACATGGTATTAGTAGGTGGAAAGTGTAACATGAGGCTGAAATGAAAATGAAAATAAAAATATATGGGGAGAGATAAAGGTGAACTGGAAAGTAACTGGAGATCTGGTGTGAAAAAAGGCGAAAAGGTGTTGGTTACAGCTGGGCTATGTTGGACTTGGGTTGGTAGGTACTTTTCAGGACTGGACCAGACTGAATGTGGCTCTCCAGCAGGGATACGACTTCCTCAAATCCTGCCCTGAAATGAGCTCCATCCTTCATGAAATCCTCCCCACTCCACCAAGAGTGTCTTTCCGCCGTCCACCTAACCTTCGTAACCCCTTAGTTCATCGTTATGAAATCCCCAAACCACCTTCCCTACCCTCTGGCTCCTACCCTTGTGACTGCCCCCGGTGTAAAACCTGTCCCATACACCTTCCAACCACCACCTACTCCAGTCCTCTAACCCGGAAGGTGTACACGAACAAAGGGAGAGCCATGTGTGAAAGCACCCACGTGATTTACCAACTGACCTGCCTACACTGTGATGCATTCTATGTGGGAATGACCAGCAACAAACTGTCTATTCGCATGAATGGACAGAGGCAGACAGTGTTTGTTGGCAATGAGGATCACCCTGTGGCTAAACATGCCTTGGTGCACGGCCAGCACATCATGGCACAGCGCTACACCATCCGGGTTATCTAGATACTTCCCACTAACACCAACCGATCCGAACTCCGGAGATGGGAAGTTGCTCTTCAATATATCCTCTCTTCCCGTTACCCACTAGGCCTCAATCTCCACTAATTTTAAGTTGCCGCCACTCATACCTCACCTGTCATTCAACAACATCTTTGCCTCTGCACTTCTGCCTCGACTGACATCTCTGCCAAACTCTTTGTCTTTGAATATATCTGCTTGTGTCTGTATATGTGTTTGTGAGCGAGTGTATACCCATGCTTTTTTCCCCCTAAAGTAAGTCTTTCCGCTCCTGGGATTGGAATGACTCCTTACCCTCTCCCTTAAAACCCACATTCTTTCGTCATATATATATATATATATATATATATATATATATATATATATATATATATATATATATATAATAGAGGGAAACATTCCACATGGGAAAAATATATCTAAAAACAAAGATGCTGGCATGTTGATATGTTCTCCATTCTAGGCAACCTTATGCACTGTGGCTGTGTGGCCTTAACAGTGTACGTAACTAAGATTTTCTAGGAATTCACGATTGGTGAAACATACATGGCAAACATGGAGTATTCCTAGCTGATTATAGCAGTTATTTCCATTTCACCTTCCTATTAAATCCCATTCTATCCTCTACCTTATTCCCTTGGAGTGGTTTTGGCAGAGGTCTCCATTCCATAGACACAATTTCCTTGTTGTCAGATAAGTAGGATAAACCACATTCTCCTATTGACAGCTGATTTATTAGTCACTTGTATGTGTCTACAGTAGTGTTAGCTGGGTAAAGCCTTGATGGACTCAGTATGAACCAAAGTACAACGCCACTAATTTTAAATAGATATGATTTATTCCATAGAGCCATGGTCCCCTAGATGAGTTTGCTACATTTCTCTTCTCAAGAATAGTGCCATATTACTCAATAAAATGCTTGCCCTGATGTTTTGCATCTATTACAACTATTGGATTTGTTTTATTGTGTGTATATTATTTCAGCACCTCTTATATGTTTGAATTTGTGGAGGAAGTTGAGTGGAGATTGCCTGCCTCATTATTGCTACACTTATGAGAAGTTTTTTGTTGTGTTAAGCAAACTAGTCTTTTAGTGCACCCCCAATATTTCTTCCTGCTTTGGCTGTTACTTTCTAAAAGTTTATTTGCAGTCATTTTCTGTTAAAGGAGCTCTTTCTGTAGTACCATGTCCCCTTGCTGCAATTACTTGCCCAACGTAATTCCCAGGGACTAGTACCACTGAAGGCATGGTACACATAAAAGGTATCCGGCTAAATTTGTCTATTTAATTCAATTTCCATGAACTCCCAAGACAGTAATGCACAAAATTACGTGTTATTAAAAAGATGCCACTTTTCAATTACGTTGACACATCTCACACATGGAGAAAACACCACAATAAACACTTGAAGAATGATCGCTTTGCCATAAACTGATACAATTACATGAGCATGGTAATTAGTTTCAGATGAATTGCGTAGTAAGATTATTCATGACATGGAAAAAGGTCCCATAGTCACAGAGGATGAATATCAATTGACTTTGTTGGTGTTTATTGATTAAAAGATATATAGTGTTGTGACAGTGCCACGACATTTAACAGTGCCGCCACGACAGTACGCGCAAACGGCGATAGAGGCGCTCCGCAACTCGGCTGAGCGCGGGAGCGCCACCTAGCTACGAACGGCGCCGGCCGCATGTCACGGCACGGCAGTCGAATAAGAGATACTTGAGTTATCATGTAACGAGCTATTGTTTCTAAGTGAGTGTGTTTGAATATCCACGCAATTATTGTTGATTAAAGGTTATAACACTTTTTGCCGACGAGGTCGGATATTTTCACTGCGTTGTGGATTTGTGTGTTCGTGACGGGGCAGACATGGAACAGCTTATGCAAGTGCTCATTGAACAACAAACACAGCTGACGGCTGCTATTCAGGCACAACAAACACAGCTGACGGCTGCTATTCAGGCGTTGTCGACGTCGCTTACTCATCGTCTGTCTTCCTCTTCTCCGCCTCCATTCCCTTCTTACGACGAGGCCGCTGAAGAGTGGGAGGATTATGAGAAGCGTTTGCGGCAACACTTCTTGGCTTTCGGCGTTGTCGACGCTCCTATGTGTAAGTCGTTATTTCTATCTTGGATTTCCCCACGGATCTATCAGCTGCTATCTCAGTTAGCCCCTCTGCGGGAACCTGCCTCTCTGTCCTTCCAAGAAATGTGTGACTTATTGTCTAACTATTACCGAAAAAACACCCACGTCGTTGCCGCCCGCGTGGCGTTCTACCGGTGTCGTAAACAGCCCCATCATTCTTACCGGGCTTGGGTGGCGGAACTACACGGTCTGAGTAGGAAATGTCAGTTTGTCACGGACACTCATCATGAGTCTTATGCTGATTCAATGGTTAGAGATGCTATTCTACGGCTTGCTCCTGATAAAGAAGTTCGGCAACGTGCCCTACAACTGCCAAACCCGTCGTTGTCGGAAGTTCTAAGCATCGCTCAATCCTTTGAAGTGTCTCACGCTGCTGGCGCGCAAATAGACGCGTGGTGTGATGTAGGCGCTGTACAGTCAACTTTCGACACGGCCAATTTGCCCGTTTCACAGGAGAACGAAGATGTGGCGGCGGTTCACTCGCGTAAACAACGTCGCGTTGGGCCGCAACGCTCGCAGCGAAAACAGCAACCACAGAAGCAGGTTCGTTCCGCACTTCCTTCTTGTCCACGTTGTTTCGTACAGCATGACAGGGCTGCGTGTCCAAAACGTTGGGCCACGTGTAATTCATGTAGGAAAAAAGGCCACATCGCTTCTGTGTGTCAGTCCCCTAAAGTTCCTGTCGACGAGGACGAGGCATCGGACATGGATGTTAACTGTGTGCTTTCTCAAACAAATAAGTTGTTTGTTACTGTTCGTGTTCTGGATACAGACATTCGCATGCAAGTGGACACTGGCTCTGCAGTAACTCTCATTAATTCTTGCACGTATTTGGAGTTGGGCTCCCCTCCCTTGTCTCCAGTTACGCGAAATCTGAGAACTTCTAATAAACATAAAATTTCTGTCATTGGCCAGTTTGATGCTTCCGCTGCCTACAAGTCTGTTGTTAGGCCACTCACGTTTTATGTGGTGGATCATGCGGGCACTGAAAACCTGTTCGGTTATGATGCTTTCCAGTTGTTCGGGTTCTCCATTGATGATGATGTGCACCTCATATCTGAGGATATTCCGTATCAACAGCTGGATGGATTGTGTTCTGAATTTTCGTCCGTGTTCTCTGCTGGTCTGGGTCGTGCCAAGGATTTTGAAGCCCACATTATTCTTAAACCTACAGCTCGCCCTATGTTTTTCCGGGCACGCCCTATTCCGGTGGCGTTGCGTGCACCTGTCAAGGCTGAAATAGACAGGTTAACAGCTTCAGGGATTCTCCTTCCTGTTACCTCCAGCGAATGGGCATCGCCAATCGTGGTGCTTTCTAAACCAAACGGGAGTTTGCGATTGTGTGGTGATTTTAAAGCCACTGTCAACGCTCAGAGCCTCATTGACACTTATCCTCTTCCCCGTCCTGAGGAGTTATTTACCAAGCTCGCTGGGGGCCAGTTCTTTTCCAAACTTGACTTATCGGAGGCGTACCATCAGTTGCCGTTGGATGCTTCTTCCAAGGAATTTCTCGTCATCAACACTCCTTGTGGGTTGTATCAGTACCAGCGGTTACCATTTGGCGTCGCTAGCGCGCCGGCCATTTTTCAGCGGTTTCTGGAACAGCTCACGGCTTCCGTTCCCGGCTGCATAAACTATGTGGATGACATTGTTGTCACGGTGGCCTCCACTGAGGAGCACCTTCGCAATTTGCGTTCACTGTTTCGGGTTTTGCATTCGGCTGGGTTGAGGTGCAACCTGGACAAGTCACAGTTCTTCCAACCCTCCATTGTGTATCTTGGTTTCCACTTGTCCCGTGAGGGTATACGTCCTCTACGTCAGCACGTTGCGGCCATTAACGCTCTACCCCGGCCGTCTACGGTCAAAGAACTTCAGGCGTTTCTAGGCAAGATTGCTTATTATCACAAATTCATTCCATCCACAGCGGCGGTCGCTCATCCTCTGCATCAACTGTTACGCAAAAACGTCCCTTTCTGTTGGTCCGACGAGTGTGAGCAGGCTTTTGTCCGCCTGAAGGCTCATTTGCAGTCGGCGCCTTGTCTTGCCACATTCCGTCCGGGTCAGCACTTGGTTCTGACGACTGACGCGTTACACTATGGCCTAGGGGCTGTTCTCGCCCATCGGTATGAGGATGGGTCGGAACGACCCATCGCCTATGCTTCCAAGACCCTCAACGATGCGCAACGGCGTTACTCTCAAATCGAAAAGGAGGCGCTCGCTATCATTTATGCTCTAAAAAAGTTCAGCGTTTTTTTGTATGGTTCTAAGTTTCACCTCATCACCGACCACAAGCCGCTGGTCTCTCTGTTCAGCCCATCAGCGTCGCTTCCGTATAAGGCAGCTCACCGCCTGCAGCGTTGGGCCTTATACTTGTCTCGTTTTCACTATGAGATTCACTATCGCCCCACGGCCCAGCACGCCAACGCTGACGCATTGTCGCGATTGCCGATGGGCCCCGACCCGGTTTTCGATCGTGATGAACTACTCTGTTTCCACATTGATGAGGAAGAACGTTGTGCGGTCGAGGGTTTTCCACTTACGGGTTCGCAGGTCGCGTCGGCTACTGCGCGGGACCCGGTCCTGCGTCAGGTGATCGGTTTTGTTCAACGGGGTTGGCCGGACAGGACCAAGGGCCGGGCATCGGATCCCCTCCGCAACTACCATGCCTTGCACCTTCGTCTGTCTGTTCGTGTTGGTGTTGTTCTTCTGGCCACGGATGGCGCATCTCCACGAGTCGTGGTGCCAGCCTCTCTTCGCAAAGATGTTCTCAAACTGTTGCATGAAGGCCATTGGGGTATTTCTCGGACTAAGTCCCTGGCCCGCAGGCGCGTTTATTGGCCCGGTATTGATTCGTACATCGCCCACTTGGTTGCTGCGTGTGGTCAGCGTGCTCAACAACTGGCTGCACCTCGTACTATGCCCTCTCCGTGGCCTGATCCGGCGCAGCCATGGGAACGGGTGCACGCTGACTTTGCCGGCCCCTTCCTCGGTACTTACTGGCTACTGTTGATTGACGCCTTCTCGAAGTTTGTTTGTTGTTCGATGTCCGTCGCCCACCACTGCAGCGACGACGCTGGCTTCGTCCAAAATCTTTGCGCAAGAAGGACCTCCATCCACGATCGTCACGGACAATGGCCCTCAGTTCTCTTCGCAGGCCTTCCGTGATTTTTGTACTGGACAAGGGATTCATCACGTTACAGCACCGCCCTTCCATCCGCAATCGAACGGGGAGGTCGAGCGCCTTGTCCGCACTTTCAAAAGCCAAATGAAAAAATTCCTTAGTGATTTTTCCACAGATGACGCTCTGCTGCAATTTCTGAGTTCTTATCGCTTCACGCCTCTGGGTGATCGCAGCCCTGCTGAACTCTTGCATGGCCGCCAACCGCGCACTCTACTGCACCTGCTTCACCCTGTCAGGCCTTGTGCTGTGTCCCCTAGTGCGGAAAATACTCGGTGGGCGCCGACGTGTGGGCACGAGGGTATGGATCTGGCCCAAAATGGATTCCAGGGGTGGTCAAGGCTCTTCGCGGCCGCCGGCTTTGTGAAATACGTACGGACGACGGCACGGTTGTTCGCCATTACGACCAGATGCGCCCACGATTGGTGGCCACGCCGGTGCCACCGCCCCTTCCTTCGCCTCCACCAGCCCGAGAAGCCAGCCCTGTCGCTGCTGCCGATCTACTGTACGTGTTGATGCAGCCGACGTCGCTACCGCTTCCGAGTACGCCGGAACCGGCCTCAGTCGTGACGCCACCTTCTCCGGGACCCATCTCGCTGGAGCACACCCCCAGGTCCACGACACCTATGGATGTTGCTCCGGAGTTTTCACCCATCATCTCGTCCAGGAGGCACGTTCCACGCACGAGCTTCCGTCCTGGACATTTTCGACCATACTCTCGTGTCTCTCCGCGGGATCTTCTCGGGGCCTCACAAGAGACCATGGATGTCTCCGCACTTTCCATGTCTCCAAGGAAGTGAGTGTTTTTTTTTTTTCAAGGGGGGAAAAGTGTTGTGACAGTGCCATGACATCTAACAGTGCCGCCACGACAGTACGCGCAAACGGCGACAGAGGCGCTCCGCAACTCGGCTGAGCGCGGGAGCGCCACCTAGCTACGAACGGCGCCGGCCGCATGTCACGGCACGGCAGTCGAATAAGAGATACTTGAGTTATCATGTAACGAGCTATTGTTTCTAAGTGAGTGTGTTTGAATATCCACGCAATTATTGGTGATTAAGGGTTATAACGTATAGCTCATCATTATCATGTGCATCACATCAGACAACCCTGTTGGTGTTTATAAATTGAAAAGAATCTGACTGTCTTAATTAATGTAAGTGGAATTGTGAACACACATACACTATGCACTGTGGAGTGTCGTCCAGCACCTGATGACACCACTGCTGAGACATACACTCTCCCATCTCACTCATCCACTGCTGCATGTGTGTAGAGATAAAGCCCATGTGTCTGCTGCCTGTCAATTCTACTGTCATCAGTGCGTGACTATGAGTAAAATTAATGGGACACTGCAGTGTAGGAGGAGTATCAACATTTGTTTACGTAAAGAATGATTCTAGTTGTACACAAACAACATATTTTTGCATTTAATCATAAAACACTTCATATGTTGTGATGAATCTTATGGCAATGTCTTTTCATGAATAGCATTGGACTCCATTGCTTCTGTATGCTAACACTACATCCCTTATGGTTTGGCTGTTCACAGATGGAACTGTTGGCTGCTCTTGAAAGAAATAAGCAAGGATTAACCGTAATATGCACAACATTAGGGGGCATCTCAAGTGTGCACTACCTGCACCTGTACTGTGAGAGATAACCAACAGGGCCCAGGAAAGCTGTCCACTAATGTATGCAGCTGTGGTGTAAATCAGCTGCAAGCAGTTGATAAAAATGAATAAACTGGATAACCCATAGTTTATCTTTCTATAAGAGTAGACCCATCCACTGTTGACTTCACGACAAGTGCTCAGTAAACACAAACCATTTAACATTTTTACAATATGTTTCTCCTAAGAGTAGTCAGGAACATTTTCACTGGTGTTTCTGTGGACATCTGCCCTTTTGTTTTTACATTGTGCAGCTGGAGTCAGACCAAACAAATAATGCTCATTGTGTCTTGCATGCGACACATAGTGTCAACGGTAAGCATTGGTTCGTTGCCCGTTTCCAACAAAATTATTTGTAAATCAGAAGTTTACATGCCCATCCGATAAAGCAGTCCCAGATTAGTCTACTGTGATAATTCTTTTACTGATATGTATTAACGGGGATAGTAAAGCACGAAGAAAAACCAGCACTCCAGCAGCAACGTCACTGCCCTGGCCCCTGGTAACTGCTGCTGCCAAGGATGCAGCACAGCTGAGTCACTGCTGGATTATTGTTTGTTCTTCATCTTTCACTGTCCCTGTTAATACATATCATTAAAAATATCACACTAGAATAATCTGGCACTGCTTCATCAAACAGGAGCATACAATTCCATTTTCACAATTGTTTCGCTTGTAACGAGAAACAAATCGGTGCTTTCCATTGACACTAGAGATCATGTGACAGATGCAATGAGCACTATTTGTCTGGGCTGACGCCAGCTAGACAATTCAGAAACGAAATTGCAAATATCTGCTAAAACACCAGAGAAAATGTGCCTGACAACTCTTAGGAGACACACACTGTATAGTAAGCACACTTTACAGTAGCCATTATACCCTTACATCTACAGAAGCATACAACCTTACACGTTGAATACATTCCTTCATTTTACATCTCAGAAATACATTTGTGAACTGCTGGGGCTGCGGCACTTATTCTCCACCCATAGTTAGTTTTTGCAACAGTTAATGTTTTATTATCTACAAAACATGGAGGTATCATCAGAGAATGTAATCATGGTTTGGCTTTCTGAGCAGATTGTGAAAATCATGTCATTGTGAAGGTCAGGTGTGTTCCCTTTAATTTTAATCTAGGACTTTGCCTTATGTGTAACCACAAATGTATATATAAATTTTGTGAGTCAATGTGGTGGCTGGTAAGTGTAGGCCAGTTTGGAAAGAATTTTGTTGTTGAGTGCGGAACAGATGATTACCAGGCCCCACTACTCTGCAAATATGTGTGATGCCTGGTTTTGGTACAAGCGGTGAATAATGGTTGGAGCACCCAGCCCATAATGGGGGCTGGCTGGTACCCGGTCGACACAACAGATAGAAGAGATATACCAGACCAAGTGTTACCACCCCCTCCCCCTCCCTCTGGTCCTTGTGTATAGAATGAATCCTTTGTTGTACATCTGTCTGGACACTTTCACTTTGCCTACAATAATTACTGGAAAATCTTTGTTACACAATTTTTTTTTTCATGTGTCAACTTTAGTTTTGTCTCCTCTATCCTGGTATTTTGTCCATGAATAGGGCACATTTACCACACTTTTAGTGAAACCCTCATTTTCTAAATAATTTGTATGATGCCATCTTCTGTTTCTGCTAACAAGACACTCAATTGATCTTTAATCACATTATTTGTTAAGACACTTTTGGAACCTTCAGGACATGGTATTCACACTCGCAAGCTATTTTATTTACAATTATATTGGCTGGGCCTATTTCACACATAAACGTGCTCTTGCACTGTAGGATTTAATTTTGTGACTGGCACATATAAAATTAGCGTTGGCTTGCTGAAAGTTTCAGCACCTTTTTCTTGTCTGAGATATTTCTATGTATGATATCTTGTGAATCTTCATGGAATACCCATGATGTCGATACAGTAACCAGTCATATATGATGAAGTATTCTAAAATTTCTATGCGATTTGTCTTAAATGCCTCAGGTTTACAATATGTATTTCATTTTGTTTATATGATATGGATTGGAATTTTAGCCAGCACCTATCATATATTCCACACACAACCACAATACAGAGGCCGGCCACTGTGGCCGAGCGATTCTAGGCGCTTCAATCCGGAACCACGCTGCTGTTACAGTCGCAGGTTCGAATCCTGCCTCAGGCATGGGTGTGTGTGATGTCCTTAGGTTAGTTAGGTTTAAGTAGTTCTAAGCCTAGGGGACTGATGACCTCAGATGTTAAGTCCCTTAGTGCTTAGAGCCATTTGAACCATTTGAATAATACAGAGACACTACAACAACACACCATACATTACACTTATCCACATTTATTTCCTTTTTCTTTTTCCAGTGGCAAGTTGCTCTTTAGAAGTCGGGCCCAGCACGCCTGCCTACAGCCAAGACAACAGTACTGCCCGGATTTTGTGTCCCGCCTGGAATCCAGTATGTCAGGTACTGAGCCTTCTCAGCTGCACACACTCGCTGCTAGCTGCACTCTCTCCTTACGCTATTACCAAGCATCCATAGACTGGAGAGAAATTACTACACTCTGCCCTACACAATTTTAATGCTATATACTATTTGCGTCCATCTTTGGTACCGACTGAGGCTAGTAACACACATACTCATGATACCTCTTTCAATTGGCAATATTGACCAACTAATATTGTCGGAATTTACGAGAAACGGTCATGCTGACATTATAACATTTTTATGGCTATGGTTCGTTGAGTCAATCATTCACAAAACGTATCAGGATCAGTACTTCCGCCCTTAGTAGGCGGAATGGTTTAGGTACTCTGGTGTCCAAAGTTAATGCAACCAGCGGAAATTTTGCTAGGTTGTGATTTTTTCCCCCCATAACACTGTGTAAACAGGTCATAATAAGGTAGAAACAATGTAAATAACACATAATGTAAATAACTGTAACATGCATAACGGCAGACAAAAACGTTCTTCGTTTTTTCCAACTTAACACACTAGATTTGGTCATACATCTCGACAACTCGTTAATGTGCACAGCATAGGGTGTTACCGCATGTGGCAGCAATACAGGCCTGACAACGACGGGGCATGCTGTGAGTGATGTCATTAGTCTCGTGTTGATACAATAACGCCCATTCTTCCTGCACAACTGCTCGCAAGTCTTGGAGAGCGGTTGGTGAGTGCAACCTGTCTCCCTAGCGCATCCCAGAGGTGCTCTGTGGGATTCAAATCAGGCGAGCAAGCAGGTCACGCCATCCGTACAATATCTTTAGTTTCCAATAAAACAATCAACCACCCGTGCTCTATCCGTGATATGGACCGATATCACTGATCACGATGTACAACAGAATGTTACAAATAATCTAAACTATTCGTGCACGACTATTCTTCCCAACATGTAACTTTGTACCTTCATGCATTCATCGAGGGCATGCAGAAAAATAATGCGTCTAAATTTTTAATGTATAGATTCTTAGAATATTTTAAATGAAACAAAGTTCATTAACATTCTGCAGCTTTCTTCTTTATGTCTATACATTAATTTCTCAACATTGTCTCCCCGTGACAAACACATTTTTCCCATCAGTAGACCATTTTGTCACCGTAGAATGTTTGACTTTGTTGACAGAGCCACAACCACACCTCTACTTATACCGCTTCATAGCTACCTGAGTGAGGTCCTCAAAGGCGTTCTGTAAGTTTTGGAAAAAGATGAAAATCGGATGGAGCCAAGTCAGGCTGGAGGACGATCGACGACAATGAATCCAAAGTGTCGGATTCTTCGAGATGTCCCAGTGCTCATGAGTGGTCTGGCATTATCATCACCGTACACAACTTTCACTCTTCTATGGATCAATGGGAGGCACGTTTTCCGCTGTTACAAACTCAATTACAATGCGCTGTTTCTAGCGCACCGACGTAGCTACGTTACACACCGCTGTGTTACACTCGAGAAGACGGAGCCCTCTAGCGTAGGTGTGGGAATAGCCGATCAGTTAAAACCGTCACCGGTATTGTTATTCTGAATAACCGGTATTTATTGGTATTTGTTTGGTATCGGTTATATAACAGGCGTCTTTTTACTAATAACCGAATAAAAAGCCGAAAAATAAATTAGCCATTGCAGCAGAGCAAAAATTTTGCGTTTTTACAAAAACCTTTTCTTAAATGAGGAGTAATTGTTATTCGCAAAATATGTATTGGTTTGAAATGCCGTGTATTGCAGAAAATGAGGAAAGCGATCAGTGCTATTTTAATAACAATGCCGACAGAAACGAGCAACAAATACATGGCATAAGAATTGTTACAGCGTTGCTGAGGCAATAACGTCCTTGTTGCTGTGTGTTGTTGCTTAAGGTACGCGTGAAGAGTCCGCGGCTATGCACAGTGACCAGTTTTTGTCCAAAGCACTGGGGGATTTCATTCGTTTGTTCGCAAGCCGAGGCCAACAGTGTTTGCCACTTTTCAGCCGGTCAGCAGTGACAGAATCGAGGTGCGCGTCCTCCGATCATTCTCAAACTATTTTACAGATGCTGTTTGGTAAAAATAAAAGTTCATTTTGCTTTACTTATAGCTTTACATGTCAGTTCACGATAATGTGACCATCATTTCGTTAATGGTCATAGCTCTTATGGTATTTACGTGGAAGTAAGACACTCCCCGAAATTCTAAAAGGTTTGCAATAAAAAAAAAAGGAGTCGCCATGATTTTGCGTTTGGTGCATATGAAATTTAGTTAACATATCGAATTTTTCTCTAGACTTGCGTGGAGGTCTCTATCAGTCACGGATCTCGAGATAATTCATGTGATGTAGCACACTCATTTGTGATCGCTCCTCGCCAGCGATAAAGCCGGAGTGAAATATCCACAACATTCCTCATATTTCACAAATGGTTTGAGGTATCGAAATGGGATTTTGGCAAATGATATCATACAAAGAGACTTATTTTGCCATATGGTTACTACGCAAAACTTCATTATCTACCTTGTTATTCCACTAGCTACAGTCTTTTGCGATGAAAGAATATAATTTTTAAGGGCCATCGATAGCTGGTGAAATGAGATATGCTATGGATTTTAGAACAACATAAATGAAGATATTACATGTTTGTTTTGTTCCGAGGATGTACTTTTCCATAAGATACTGACTTTAATTTTTCTCAGTTCGTCAGTTAATAAAACCAATCAACCACTGCTTCAGAATTCTGTCCCAATTGCATCTGCACAATGTGTTAGCGAGGAGAGATTGTCTAAACTCCGCTGTGTTATGGCAAAGGAAGCAAATTTTAACATGGCAACAAGAGAAATGGGTAGGTTTTACTCAAAATTCGACACTCGTAGTCCTCTGAAAGTTACAAATGGTCAACAAGCCGGACAAAAATAAATTTTCAGCAGAATTCTTTTTAGATAGTAATCAAAGCATTGTGACAGAGCTTTTTGATTGATCACTACTCATTGTGGGCGTGGAGGGACTCTACTTAATGATGTTGTTGTTGATGTGGTCTTCAGTCCAGAGACTGGTCTGATGAAGCTCTTCATGATACTCTATCCTGTGCAAGCTTCTTCATCTCCCGGTACCTACTGCAACCTACATCCTTCTGAATCTGTTTAGTGTATTCATCTCTTGGTCTTAATCTACGATTTTTACCTTCCACGCTGCCCTCCAATACTAAATTGGTGATCTCTTGATGCCTCAGAATATGCCCTACCAACCGATTCCTTCTTCTAGTCAAGTTCTGCCACAAGTTTCTCTTCTGTCCAATTCTATTCAATACCTCCTCATTAGTTATGTGATCTACCCATCTAATCTTCAGCATTCCTCTGTAGCATCCACGTTTCACTTCCATACATGGCTACACACCATACAAATACTTTCAGGAACGACTTCCTGACACTTAAATCTATACTCGATGTTAACAAATTTCTCTTATTCAGAAACGCTTTTCTTGCCACTGCTTAGACACTGGACTCGCATTCGGAAGGACGACGCTTCAATCCCGCGTCCGGCCATCCTGATTTAGGTTTTCCGTGATTTCCCTAAATCACTCCAGGCAAATGCTGGGATGGTTCCTCCGAAAGGGCACGGCCGACTTCCTTCCCCATCCTTCCCCAATCCGATGAGACCGATGACCACGTTGTCTGGTCTCCTTCCCCAAAACCAACCAACCAACCCAACCAACCAACCTTGCCACTGCCAGTCTACATTTTATATCCTCTTTACTTCGACCATCATCAGTTATTTTGCTCCCCAAATAGTAAAACTCATTTACTACTTTAAGCGTCTCATTTCCTAATCTAAATCCCTCAGCATCACCCGATTTAATTCGACTGCATTCCATTACCCTCGATTTGCTTCTGTTGGTGTTCATCTTATATCCTCCTTTCAAGACACTGTCCATTCCGTTCAGCTGCTCTTCCAGGTCCTTTGCTGTCTCTGACAGAATTACAATGTCATCGGCGAACCTCAAAGTTTTTATTTCTTCTCCATGGATTTTAATTCCTACTCCGAATTTTTCTTTTGTTTCCTTTACTGCTTGCTGTATATACAGACTGAATAACATCGGAGATAGGCTACAACCCTGTCTCACTCCCTTCCCAACCACTACTTCCCTTTCATGCCCCTCCACTCTTATAACTGCCATCTAGTTTCTGTACAAATTGTAAATAGCTTTTCGCTCCCTGTATTTTACCCCTACCACGTTCAGAATTTGAAAGAGAATATTCCAGTCAACGTTGTCAAAAGCTTTCTCTAAGACTACAAATGCTAGAAACGCAGGTTTGCCTTTCCTCAATCTATTTTCTAAGATAAGTCGTATGGTCAGTATTGCCTCACGGACCAAAGCATTGTGACAGAGCTTTTTGATTGATCACTATCCAGTGTGTGCGTGGAGGGACTCTACTTAATATATACAAAAAATGTGAGCGTTGGGTTCGGTTTAGAACGGCACTTCCACTCCAGCGCTCAGCATTTCCACTACAGATTTTGCCATTAACCCCCACTACTACCGCTCTCTCCACGCGTCTCCACCGACTACGTATCTATTGGCCACGATATTCCTTGCGGACTCTACGTGCAGTGTGCAAGACTAACCCCCACTTGAGTCAATACCATTCCTTCTCGCTATCGTCGCCAGACATCCGTTGTATTGCAGAACGGCACCAACCCCAGCTGTGAAATACACTATTGGCCATTAAAATTGCTACAACACGAAGATGATGTGCTAAAGACGCGAAATTTAACCGACAGGTAGAAGATGCTGTGATATGCAAATGATTAGCTTTTCAGAGCATTCGCACAAGGTTGGCGCCTGTGATGACACCTACAACGTGCTGACATGAGGAAAGTTTCCAACCGATTTCTCTTACACAAACAGCAGTTGACCGGCGTTGCCTGGTGAAACGTTGTTGTGATGCCTCGTGTAAGGAGGAGAAATGCGTACCATCACGTTTCCGACTTTGACAAAAGGACGGATTGTAGCCTATCATGGTTGCGGTTTATCGTATCGCGACATTGCTGCTCGCGTTGGTCGAGATCCAATTACTGTTAGCAGAATATGGAATCGGCGGGTTCAGGAGGGTAATACGGAACGCCGTACTGCATCCCAACGGCCTCTCATCACTAGCAGTCGAGATGACAGGCATCTTATCCGCATGGCTGTAACGGATCGTGCAGCCACGCTTCGATCCCTGAGTCAACAGATGGGGACATTTGCAAGACAACAACCATCTGCACGAACAGTTCGACGACGTTTGCAGCAGCATGGACTATCAGCTGGGAGACCATGACTGCGGTTACCCTTGACGCTGCACCACAGACAGGAGCACCTGCGATTGTGTACTCAACGACGAACCTGGGTGCACGAATGGCAAAACGTCACTTTCTCGGATGAATCCAGATTCTGTTTACAGCATCATGATGGTCGCATCCGTGTTTGGCGACATCGCGGTGAACGCACATTGGAAGCGTGTATTCGTCATCGCCATGCTGGCGTATCACTCGGCGTGATGGTATGCGGTGCCATTGGTCACACGTCTCGGTCACCTCTTGTTCGCATTGACGGCACTTTGAACAGTGGACGTTACATTTCAAATGTGTTGCGACCCGTGGCTCTACTCTTCATTCGATCCCTGCGAAGCCCTACATTTCAGCAGGATAATGCACGACCGCATGTTGCAGGTCCTGTACGGGCCTTTCTGGATACAGAAAATGGACTGCTGCCCTGGCCAGCGCTTTCTCCAGATCGCTCACCAATTGAAAACGTCTGGTCAATGGTGGCCGAGCAACTGGCTCGTCACAATACGCCAGTCACTACTCTTGATGAACTGTGGTATCGTGTTGAAGCTGCTTGGGCAGCTGTACCTGTACACGCTATCCAAGCTCTGTTTGACTAAATGCCCAGGAGTATCAAGGCCGTTATCACGGCCAGAGGTGGTTGTTCTGGATACTGATTTCTCAGTATTATGCACCCAAATTGCGTGAAAATGCAATCACATGTCAGTTCTAATATAATATATTTGTCCAATGAATACCCGTTTATCATCTGCATTTCTTCTTCTTGTAGCAATTTTAATGGCCAGTAGTGTATTTTTATGAAGTGGTGTAACAGTGGAGTACAATGCTTGATTTGCATTAAAAGATCAAAGATTTGTCTGCGTTTCTATGAAATAAAAAAAGCGGAAGGAAACTATGGTTAACAGTAATAACTTAAAAACTTAACAACTCATTCATAATACACAATAAAAATAGGAAGTAGCTGATCTGCTGCATGTGTCCATATAATATGCCTTTATGATGATGTAGCCCTTGAAAACGGGCAAATGAAGACGAAAAACAGAGTTATTTAACCCCACGCTTTAGCACTGACTATTCATAAGGAGACCAGAGTTTCAAAACATTAGAATCAATAGAAGAATACCGGTGATTTTTCGTAATATTCAACCACTTTCGGGGAAAGCAACAAAGTTTGCTTTTATTTTCCTGTTCAAATTAATATTTTGATTCTACGTATCTCGAAACTGAGGGAACTCACAATTATAATCTTTGCTCGATTTCAAATTTTAATAAAGGAAATAACAAGAATAAAAACCGAAAATCGGTTATTTCAGAAAAGGGTTATCCTGAGCGTTTTTAACGGTCAGTTTAAGCTGGCGTGAAAGAAAAAAAATACATCTGAAACCAATTGTTTCAGCGATAACCACCATCGTTACTATAGCAACAGAGGGTTGCAACTTGCGTCAGCGAAGTGTAGTCCAATTAATATGTATGACATATAATATCTAAACCGATGTTGAGAGGAGACTAAATTCCAAGGCATTACTTTTCAGCATGCGTTCGTATTTCTCACTACTACCAATAGAGGTACCCAGCAAGGCGTCTCTGTGTCATGTAACTTTTTGTGCAAGCGTCACCGTTGTGTGAACAACCATCACACTTAACAAGGATATTGCCCATATGACACATTGCTTACAAACGCGTTACGATTATAATCAGTATGCAAAGCACAAACAACGAATTTGGCGGTTGGAGCCTGAATTGCATGTTGGTCCGGCCAGCTATTGCCATACCCCTGTTGGCATGAATTATTGCCGCCTGCCACATTGCAGTAACGATAAATTTTGATGAACTGTGTCAACCGCTGGCTCACTCTTGTCTGTTTTACTTGTCTGTGTACAGATACCTTCCGTTATTACCTGTGGCCATCGAGCTTTACTACTTCCGTTCGAATTCCTTTTTAAGATGCGCTGGCATGTTAGCAGACCATTAGGTTGTAAGGGGATTCCACTCGACCTTTCTCCAAAGTATATGTAATGGTGAGAAAATAATGCACAGTTACTACTCGCTATGCGGCAATTACTCAGTAAATGTGCTGATTGTACTACATTGTTATTAATTTTATTTTGTGTTTCATACCTTAATGCTTTAATACTCTGATATTGTGATGACGTTTGTGTCATCCATTTTATGTTTATGTACTCTTGTGTAACCACTCCCCACCCCCACCCCGTCCTAAGCGCGTCGTACCTACGAATAGTTTTGCGCTGTTATGCCCGATGCTGCTCATGTTACCTAGTTGTTTGTAGCAACAATTTCCAGTCGTGTGCAGCTCGTACGTTTTACCATATAAACGCACGTGGTTTCGACACGGTGTGCGATTAGCACGAAAACTCAACGTGATCCACATATAAATGATTACTCCCTCTGAAGTACACGTGCAACTCTTCGTATATTTTTCTCATAGGTTTTTGTCCATTACACTAATCTCATAATTCAACAGGGTGCTACACCTTATTTTATGTCCACTACTTGAAGTCTCCACTGGTTACATGAACCATGCCATGAGTTGTACGTCAAGTACACTTCTTTTCTATTGAACAGAATATCATGGTGGCGTGCAGGTGCTAGATCATATAATCTCTGCGTATATCGTTGACTAGGACTGCAGAATTGAAGGAGCAGCTCTACAAACTCCCGGCTAGAAGGTAAAGTTAGGTAGCCTAGACCGACAGCTACATTGGGTGTTTACCTCAATGGTAATAAATTTAGTGTTCTATTGGCAAAAACAGAGGCAACTTCGACCATTAAATCAGATGCAACCTTACTTCTTACAGACGGCTACCAATCTTAACCACAAACACTATTCTCACCACACATTCACTGTAAACACTTCTTTACCACCAGGAGCGTAAACGGTTATTTGCATGCACCTGACGGATCAGCTGAGTTATTTTACGACACATGTATTCAAGTTGTTGTCGTTCTAGTGCTTCTTACACCATACTACACTGAGGTAACAAGAGTTATGGGGCAGCGATATGCACACCTACAACTGCCGATAGTGTCGTGTACAGAAGGTACAGAAGAGCAGTGCATTGGAGGAGTTGTCGTTCATACCATGTCGATTTACATGGAACGGTTTGCGACGTTTCCAGAGTGAAATTTTCACTGTGCAGCGGAGTGTACGGTGATATATAACATCGTGGTAGATCAAAACTGCGTGCACCGGCCGAAACTCGAACTCGTAAACTTTGCCTCACGGGGTCAAGTGCTCTACCGACCGAGCTACCCAAGCACGACTCACGACCGTTCCCTACAGCCTTCCTTCCGACAGTACCTCTGTCCTACCTTCCAGACTTCACAGAAGCTCTGCTGCGAAACTTGCAAGAATAGCACTTCTGGGAGAAAGGATATTGCGGAGACATTGCCTACAAGGGGACCCTCCATACTGTAAATCACGTATTTTGATGCGCTTCAAATATGTTGTAGAGGCACCTACCCTGAGTACCTGGCTATCTCGTTTTTTAGCGGAGGGCCTTGGTTTTTGAGAAAATCGACTTTGAAGTTCATTGCGCGCTTTGTATATCCGCAACATTACTTATATATCGAGGAAGTTAGCGTAGCGCAGAGGTAAAGGTTCACGGCTTCTGTGCTGGAGGAAACCGTGTTCGAATCCTTCTCCCAAACGTTGTTTTTTTATGTAATCAAATACCTTCCAGAAAATTTGGTCTTAACGTTCAAAAGCGAGTACACAAATAAACTGGGAAATACAGAAATGTAGTCGTGTCCTGCACACAGAAATTTAGTCGTGTCCTGCACGAAATCTTGGAAGTTCAGGAAACTGGTGTACGAAGAATTTTTGCGTTCTGTAATTCTTCCGTACGTGGGACAGAAAAAAATTGTTGTACATTATAGATTCGTGGGGGGGGGGGGGGGGGGGGGGGCAAACCGATTCAGCTTCATACGATCATCCATTCCCTGATGAAAGGAAAGCGAGCACCTGCACCCTACAAGTCGTCCCACCAAAGTGCACTCCTTAGCGTCAGCCCTGCGATGTTTATTTTTGCCGACAGGTGAAAATATTCACTAAAATTATTCAGAATGCTCCCGACTTGAAGGACAATAGAGAGATCGCTTCTAGGGAAGATTCGATAAAATTACATTCGCTAATCCTACATCAATTCAGCCCACCTAATTTTGAAAGCATGATTAGAAACGCATGGTTTGCATAGAAATTAGCGGATGAAAGAGAAATCTTTTTGAATGCGAAAGAATTGTGTTTCTCGCTATCGCTCATGAAGAAACCGTGCGCCTGCAAGACGGTTCCTTTCATAGAATGCGCGTGGTGCTGCGAAAGTTTGTGCTTCTGTTGTTTCTGTGATAAGTATCACACGCAATATAGTTCTGGCACATCAAGCAATGTGGACGACGAAAAATAAGATTTTGTAATATTGTATGACAGTTAAAATTAACAACTGAATATATCTTTCTAATTTCACACACCTTGCACTGTTTGTTGATATTATTTGAAATAAAATTGAGAAATTCGGCACCTTTTGAAAAAATAAACGAAAGTATAAGAGCAGGAATGGAACACAGTACCTCCAGCTCGGTAGCCGTGAACGTTTACCGCTCCGCTACGTTGTCTTGCTCACAATATAAGTAATGCTGCGGGTATACTGTCGTATCGGCCGCCGCACAGCAGCCGTCAACTCGGCGCGGCGTGCTACGTACAACACGCGCGGCACACAGCGAGTACCACTGGCGCCGCACACGATGTCAACAACTGGCGCAAGTGAACGCGTCGTCGGGGGGTTAGCGGCAGCGTACACACCACTATCGATACGGATTACCCTGGCGGCGCTGCCCTTGTCACCAGAGTGAGCAACCGTATAAGGGCGCCATCTACCAACACTCTGATTGGCCGGACCTGAGGATTTTAAGCGAGCTCTCTGAGCCTGTTTAGCCAGTTCAATCTTCGCCGATGACTGTGTTACAACCCGGCTGCTGGATTCACGACGACCGAACCGTACTGTGGCCTCCCTGGCTGGAAACTTGCGACGCGTCGGTACCGACTGGTTGACAGTGGTTTGGACTTGTATTCTCTACTAGTGACTCTGATTTCTCCTTGGCGCTACAGCCAGCAAGGTGTTGTGTAGTCGAACTTAAGTTTTGTTTTGAGTGACAGAAGGTCAAATAATTTTGGTTATCACGGAATATTTGTTGTGTTATAGTGCGGACATAACACAACATATACAAAGCGCACAATGAACTTCAAAGTCGATTTTCTCAAAAACCAAGGCCTGTCGCTAAAAAACTGGATAGCCAGGTACTCAGGGTAAGTGCTTCCACAAAATATTTGAAGCGCATCAAAATCCGTGATTTACAGTGTGGAGGGTCCCCTTGTTAGCCACAGCCTTGGGGATGTTTCCAGAATGAAATTCTCCGCAATAAGCAGTAATGTTAGTCTTGCAAGTTTCACAGGAGAGCTTCTGTGAAGCTTCGAAGATAGGAGACGAGATACTGGCAGAAGTAAAGCTGTGAGGACGGCTCGTGAGTCGTGCGTGGGTAGCTCAGTCGGAGGAGCATTTTCCCGCGAAAGGTAGAGGTTCCGATTTAGAGTCTCGTTCCGTGCACACGGTTTTAGTTGCCAGCAACTTTCGGTTTTAGAAGTGGTTATGGCCGCACTAAGGTAATTAACAGATTTTGAACGCGGAATCGTAGTTGCAGCTAGAGGCATAGGACATTCCATTTCGGAAGTCGTTAGGGAATTCAACAGTTAGAAACCCACAGTGTCAAGACAGTGCTGAGAATATCAAATTTCAGGCATTGCTTCTCACGACAGACGACGCGGTGGCCGACGGCCTTCACTTAACGACCGAGAACAGCAGCGTTTGCGTAGAGTTGTCGGTGCTAACAGGCAAGCAACACCGCGCGAAATAACCGCAGAAATCAATGTGGGACGTACGACGAAAGTATCCGTTACGACAGTGTGGTGAAATCTGGCGTTAATGGACTATGGCAGCAGACGACCGACGCGAGTGCCTTTGCTAACAGCACGACATCGCCTGCAGCACCTCTCTTGGGCTCGTGACCATATCGGTTTGTCCCTAGAAGACTGGAAAACCGCAGCCTGGTCAGATGAGTCTCGATATCAGCTAGTAAGAGATGATGATGGGGTTCGAGTGTGGTGCGGACTCCACTAAGGCCATGCACTCAGGTTGTCACCAAGGCATTGTGCAAGCTGGTTGTGGCTGCTAATGGTGTGCACTGTGTTTACATGAAATGGACTGGGACCTCTCGCCCTACTGAACCGATCATTGACTGGAAATGATTATGTTCGGTTACCTGGAGATCATTTGCAGCCATGAATGGACTCTATGTTCCCAAACCGCGATGGAATTTTTATGGATGACAACACGCCATGTCACCGGGCCACAGTTGTTCGCGATTGATCTGAAGAACATTCTGGACAATTGGAGCTAATGATTTGGCCATCCATCGAACATCGCCGACATATTTTGAGTAGCTCAGTTCTTTCCGCTACCACAGAGGCAAGACAACAGTCGTCCGTCATACGTCGTGAATATATCTCGGTTGGCGACTGCTGTCAGTTGCTGCTGGGTTTATTTGAGACTGCCCCTGTCTAGTTATTACTCTACTACTGAGCTATCTACGCTAACCTTTGATTTTTCTTTCGTGGATGGAGAGTAGTCGCTGGCTAAGCTTTCCCAGCAATACCGGTTCATCTACATCTACATGGTTACTCTGCAACCCACACTTAAGTGCCTGGCAGGGGGTTCATCGAACCATTTTCATACTACTTCTCTACCATTCCACTCTCAAATGGCGCGCGGGAAAGAGAAACACCTAAATCATTCCGTTCGAGCTCTGATTTCTCTTATTTTATTATGATGATCATTTCTCCCTACGTAGCTGGGTGTGAACAAAATATTTTCGCATTAGGAAGAGAAAGTTGGTGATTGAAATTTTGTAAACAGATCTCGCGCAAAAAAAAAAAAAAAAAAAAACGCCTTTGTTTCAGTGACTGCCACCCCAACTCGCGTATCATATCAGTGACACTCTCACCCCTATTGCGTGATAACACGAAACGAGCTGCCCTTCTTTGCACTTGCCGTCAATCCTACCTGGTAAGGATCCCACACCGCGCAGCAGTATTCCAGCAGAGAACGGACAAGGGTAATGTAGGCTGTCTCTTTAGTGGGTTTGTCACGTCTTCTAAGTGTTCTGTCAACAAAGCGCAATGTTTGTTTCGCCTTCCCCACAATATTATCTATGTGGTCTTTCCAATTTAAATTGCTCGTAATTGTAATTCCTAGGTATTTAGTCGAATTGACAGCCCTTGGATTTGTGCGATTTATCGTATACCCAAAATTTATCGGATTTCTTTTAGTACCCATGTAGATGACCTCGCACTTTTCTTTGTTTAGTGCTAATTGCCACTTTCTCACCATACAGAAATTCTCTCTAGATCATTTTGTAATTGGAATTGATCGTCTGATGATTTTACTTGACGGTAAAATTACAGCGTCATTTGCAAACAATCTAAGGGGGCTGCTCAGATGGTCACCTAGATCATTTATGTAAATCAGGAACAGCAAAGGGCCTATGACCCTACCTTGCGGAACGCCAGATATCACTTCTGTTCTACTCGGTGATTTACCGTCTGTCACTACGAACTGTGACCTCTCTGAGTGGAAATCACGAATCCAGTCATACCACTGAGACGATACTCCATATGCACGCAATTTGATTAATAGTCGCTTGTGAGGAACGCTATCAAAAGCCTTCTGGATATCTAGGAATATGGGATCGATCTGAGATCGCTTGTCGACAGCACTCATTACTTCATGGAAATAAAGAGCTAGCTGCGTTGCACAAGAACGACATTTTCTGAACCCGTGTTGGTTATGTATCAATAAGTCATTTTCTTCAAGGTGCTTCATAATGTTCGAGAACAGTATATGCTCCAAAATCCTACTGCAAATTGAGGTCAGTGATATGGGTATGTGGTTCAGTGGGTTACTCCTGTTTCCTTTCTTGAATATTGGTGTGACCTGTGCTACTTTCTAGTCTTTAAGAACAGACCTTTCGTCAAGTGAGCGGTTGTATATGATTGCTAAGAAAGGCGCTATTGTGTCTGCATACTCTGAAAGGAACTTGATTGGTATGTCATCTGGACCGGAAGACTTACCTTTCTTAAGTGATTTGAGTTGTTTCGCAACACCTAAGATATCTACATTTATGTCACTCATGCTAACAGCTGTTCTGGTTTCGAATTCTGGAATATTTACTTCGTCTTCTTTCGTGAAGGAATTACGGAAAACTGTATTTAGTAACTCCGCTTTAGTGGCACCATCAAAGGTAACATTTCCATCGCTATCGCACACTGACGGTATTGACTGTTTTTTGTCACTGGTGTACTTCACATACGACCAGAATCTCTTTGGGTTTTCTACCATATTTTGAGACAATGTTTCATTGTGGAAACTATTAAAAGCATCTCGAATTGACGTCCGCACTAAATTTCGAGCTTCCGTGAAACTTAGCCAGTCTGGGGGATTTTGCGTTCTTCTGAATTTGGCATGCTTTTATCGTTGCTTTTGCAATAGTGTTCTGACGTGTTTTCTGTACCATGGTGGATCAGTCCTGTCTCTTATTAACTTATGCGGCATGAATCTATCTATTGCTGTCGATACTGTATCTTTGAATTTGAGCCATCTCTGGTGCACACTTACATACTTAGTTTGAAAGGAATGGAGACTCTCTCTTAGGAAATAAAGTGAATTTTTATCTGCTGTTATAAAATAGATATATTTTGCGTTTATTTTTTGTTGTTTAGGTTGATTTGGTTTTCTGCCTCGCTACAACGACCTTGTGTTCACTAATCCCTGTATCCTTCATGACACTCTCTATTACATCAGGATTATTTGTGGTTAAGAGGTCAAGTGTATACCACTTACAATTCGTGTGGGTTCACGAACTAATTGTTCAAAGTAATTCTCATAGAAAGCATTTAGTACAATTTCGGAAGATGTTTTCTGTCTACCACCGGCTTTGAACATGTATTTTCGCCAACAAATCGAGGGTAGATTGAAGTCTCCACCAATTATAACTGTATGTGTGGGGTACTTATTTGCAAAGAGATTAAAGTTTTCTTTGAACCGTTCAGCTATTATATCATCTGAGTCGAGGGTCGGTAGAAGGAGCCAATTATTATTTTGGTACGGCTGTTGAGTACAACCTCTACCCATAGTAATTCGCAGGAACTATCTATTTCAACTTCACTACAAGATAATCTACTACCAACAGACACAAACACACCACCACCTACTTTATTTAATCTATCCGTTCTGAACACGGCTGCACCTCCATAAAAATTTCGGCAGAATTTATCTCCGGCTTTAGCCAGCTTTCTGTTCCTATAACTATTTAAGCCTCAGTGCTATCTATGAGCGCTTGAAGGTCTGGTACTTTTCCAACACAACTACGACAATTCATAACTACAACACCGACTGTTGCTTGGTCGATTCTCGTCTTTCTTTGCCCTGTACCCTTTGAGACTGGAGTCCTTTTTGATATTTCCCGAGACTGTCCAACCTAAAAAACCGCCCAGTCCAAGCCACACAGCCCCTGCTACCCGTGTAGCCGCCTCCTGTGTGTGTGGACACTTGACCTATTTAGCGGAACCCGAAACCCCACCACCCTATGGCGCAAGTCGAGGAATCTGCAACCTACACGGTCGCAGAACCGTCTGAGCTTCTGATTCAGACCATCCACTCTGCTCTGTACTGAAGGTCCGCAATCGGTCCTGTCGACGATGCTGCACATGGTGAGCTCTGCCTTCATCTCGCTAGTAAGATTGTGTAGTGGTTAATAAAAAAAAAAAATGGGAGAAGAGAGACCGTGAAAAAGGGAAAGAATGAAAAGCAAATCCGACTTTGTATTACAGAAAAGCTATCGGACTTCGTTATTCGGGAAAGCTATTGTTGGGGTGGTCCTTGTGGCGTTTTTGAGCAAAAGTTAAACCAATTTTCACTACAAAAGTTATTGAAAAGAAACAGAGAATAACAGAATGTAACTGACAGGGGGAAGTGGCGTAGACGAGAGATCATCCTTTACCAGATTAACTTATCTTCTTTCGGGCGGCGTCCACGTCTTCAAAAATCTCCTTCATTTCAGCGTGAAAAAATCTGCTCCGAAATCTTGTAATAGTCCAGGGATCACTAATTTATACCAATTAAAATCATCTTGATACTGTATGCAATTTAATTCACTTTGCTACTTCCATCCACCGAATTTCTTAATAACTTCCACAATGTCTACACATTACAATCAGATCAAGATTAGCCATTAAGTTTTTACGTCAGCATCCGATCACGCCTGCCTTAAGCTACGGCTATCAAGAGACAATTGAAACGGAATAAAAAAACAAAAAAGTTAACAATTTTAGTAGTTTCTCTGCCGTCGAGCGCTCATACCGCTGCGACGAGATATTTTTTATCTGAGGGAACGAGTGTAGCGCGGCGAAATTCAAAGCCCCACTACATCGCCCCCTCGACTGTCACGCTAAAACATTTAGCGTGGCAGGCTAGCAAACCTAAAAGTCAATACATGTAATTTTCATTGGAAAGGCCACGTGCATCCATAGGGGATAATCTTAACCAACACTTACTTTCTAAACCTATATACTAAATACAATTATTACAGTTTGGATCCTTTTTACACAATATATATATATATATATATATATATATATATATATATATATATATATATATATATATAGTTTGTTTGAACAAGCTGTTCGCCAGAGCAGTTAATGTTGTGTGCTCCCAGCGTTGGTTTCCCAATGCACATCTGGCAGCACGTAGTCTTTGCGCATGCGCAGTAGCATCACTGAATTTCGCGTGCGGCAGTTTCAAAATCGCTGTGTTATGACAGTCTTCAACAGTATTCACTCTCACATAGTGTTCATTACAAGTTGTTATTCCAGCATAAATGGCGTGTTAAGTTCGGTGACACCATAGGATTGAGCGTGTGCGTGATCTGAAGCAACGTCCATGTCTTCTGTTACGACACAACACTCCAGGTCCTTGTGCGTTTTCATGACTATTGTTCCCGGGGCATATATGGTCGATGTAGTTTTTAGCCTCCACATCGCCTACGACAGGTGCTGAGTTTATTGTCTCCAAGCATCTGAAGGCCGGTCAGGAACAACGGCGTCGATGTTCGCAAAGGTAGGTGTTTCACCACATTGTTTACACTTGCCAACAAACGTTCATTTGCAGTGTGAAAATCCTCATTATCGTCGAAGTAAACTGCAGTTTATATCGATTTACAAACAGTTATTTGGTTTATGCAACATAAGTTTCACAAACAACACAAAATTCGTCGTTTATAACGCTCACAGTTTAACACAGTTTGTAACACTTTTTGCCACATTTACATTTTAACAGTTCACTTTGTCCAAGCATGTTTACATCGTTAATTATGAAAGCTTACATTTCGTGGTCACGTTTCAAAATATGTTGACAATATGCAAAGTTTTAACACATATACAAATACATATAAATTTACAAGAATATACACGTGAAATATTTACACTAAAAAAAAATTATACTAAGTCCCATTGGATTTCTTTTATTGGGGTTTATGGTCATTTTGATTTTCTTTATTAAGGTTTTGACGTGCCAAGGGATATAAGACTTAATGTTTAAAGCACGGGCTTTCCTTCATTTATTATTTCTTTCTTTCTTTTGATTCCATATCTTGGCTGGCTAGTGGTTAACCAGGCTTGTAATGCCATTAATATTCATGTCTTTTTATTCATACCTGAAAGTATACTGTCACACATTATATTCTTACATTCCATAAACAAACAATACCCAGCTGCAGTATGTGGTAGGATAATGGAGAAAGAAAGAAAGATAGACTGGAAGAAACTATTCACTACCTAAAAACTGCCAAATCCTACTGCTAATACAAAAAAAAAGAGAACACAATACATCATAACGTTTGCATCACCTTCAAGGGGTGTGTGAAAGGAGGTGCTTACAATTTACCAAATCATGGGTAAATGTAAGTGTCGTTACGTCAAGTCTGTGTAGTGTAACATCATGACAGATTCTCTGTTTGTGTTCTGACTGTTCATATGACTAAGTGTATTATACATTAACAAATCCTTGCATGAGTGAATCGCATGTCTGCTCAGTACTTCCTCAATATCTCCACTTCTTGTGGATACCGTCTATACAAATGGAAAATGTATCTCAGAGATTGTCTCTCTCATAATGTGTATTATATGATAACATATCAAATTTCCTCTCAAGAGTTCAACCATGAACTTTCTTCTACTTTAGTGAAGGTTAAACATCATGTATGTAGTGTATATATATATATATATATATATATATATATATATATAATTTCTATCTATAAATTATAAATAACGAACATATTATTATAATTGACAGTAAAATGTCTCTTTCTCACTGTCCGTTGCTCGACGTCGGCTGCACGGATGGTCACTGCTCCTTTGCACTTACCTTGCATAGCCTAAAAAGTCAAATGTCTTCAACGTAGATATAATTTTGTCATCTGTTCGCTTAAGTGGAGGTGTTGTACGAATCGCAAAACGGCCTTAATAACTCTCCCATCTTTTGCTTCCTCAGGGTTTTCTGTCATATGTAAGTATAAGTATAATAAAGGCTAACATGGCACTAAATTTCACTTTCGTAAAAAAAATTTTTTTACAAATGCATTCACATGAGGGCTGTGTAAAAACTATATTTCAACTTAATTTCTTTAAAATATCATTCTCCTGTCTGAACACGAAATATAAATGTTTTCTTTCACACAGTGGCTTAACAAAACTTAACGAAAGGTTACTATGTTACGCTTCTGAAATAAATTAAAGCTAATGTGTTTCCAAGTTACCTTCTTATTACATTTCTTTCAACAGCTGTAATCATCATTATGTTCACTCTGCTTTTCTTGCATTCGTTCATTTGCAATGGCACTGTAAATAGATTCACCTTTAACGCCTTGTACTCACGTGTTCTAACTCATCACAAATGTTTTCTTTCAAACTGAAATTCTTACGTAATCTTAAAGATGTAGACTGTTTACTCACTTCTCTATGTAGCACAATATTACCAAACATTCTCACTCATTCCTTACTCACATATTCATCATAATATATATATATCCTTATACATTAAACAGATTCCTCATCAAACATTAATATATCACATACGTGGGGCCATTTGGCACTTCCATTCTCATAAAACTCCAATAATATTTTCCTCAAATAATCTGTCTCCATCAACTACTTCACAGTAACTTATCTTCTTATATTAACTTAAATATTAACTCATTCATACTGATGATTCATTCTTACATCCTCATTCATTCTGCTACATACCCATGCCATTACTGATTTCAACAGCTATTATCTCCTGTCATTAGAGTGCCTTGAAATAACTAACTAATTGTTGATTCACCTTATAATTTACAATTAACAACAAATGTAACCTGTGTAGATCTCATTCCTATATGAATATCTTTTCTCATTTAGTAAGTGTACTCGCCTGGGTTTACCTTCTCTTTATAATTATGTGTACAAGTGTAACTGCAGTATATAATTTCCATAAATGAATGTTTGTGTTCTTAGGCTGTATAACTTAATGTTCGTGTATTCAATACAAATATTTATGATCTCGTTTTCACAGCAACTTGCTCGTGTTCAACTTAGTTATCATTATATTATGTTGTTTTAGTGCACAAAGGGTTTCAAATGTCTGTGGGGATGCAGCCCCCTCGGCTTGTGAGATAACGGGTATTCTAGGGAGTAACAACCTGGGTGAGGTATGCTTGCTATTCTGAAAGGACCTGAATATAATAGCTGCTATTTTCTGTTCAGTTGTTTTAATTTTGTAGACTTGGGATGTGAACGCAACAGAACAACGTCCTCAACCCGATAGGTTTGTTAATTGCTGTTCTGCTGTCATTTTGTCATCGTACCTGAGGAAACAAACCGTCTCAGCCGTTGCGCTCTTACAACACCTCACGACCGAAGCACGAGTGCTTAGCTCGGTCGTCGACTGTTTTCCGTCGTCTGCTGTGTTTGGCCGGGTTCATTGACCAGCTCCACTATGTTTACATTCCGGCCGGTTGGCGCCCACGCGTCAGCTGATGGCGCGCCGCAATTGTTAATGCTACTTCGTGGCGGGGAGTGCATAACTGTACCGGGGAACGGCGGCGGATTCCATGGAGGGTTATGATTTGTCATGCGTGAATTTTGTGTGTTCCACATATTCTGTCGGTGATTGTTGGGATTGTTGTTGTTTTGGTGGTAATTATGTCTGTTATATGTCATGTTCCTGTCAAAGTAGCCCGGGTTGTACCGGTTATTCTCACGTCTCCTGTTGTTGTTGTTGTTGTTGTTGTTGTACTGTCTGTAATTTTCATTTTGCTTGTAGTTACCATTTTGATATGGGTGATAATTATTGTTGTTATTACTCCACGAATTTCTGCGGTTGTTCCTACCGTCATACACGTTTCCATTTGAATATGTTTCGCGCGCAGGCATCGTATTGTGTCGCGGCGCGGACGGATGGTTCCACCAACCACCGTCACTACGGTTCCTTTGGGGTGGGTACAGATTTTGTTTACTAACATGCGTAAAATTTGAATGGCGTGAATCGCCTCTGTAAACTACGTCCATTTGATCTAAGAAGTTTAAGAAAGTCTTAACGTCATTCTCCGGTACTCCTATTAATCTGTCTCGGTATGGAAAGGGTAAGTGGCTCTTTAAAGTGTCAATTATCGCTGGCAAGTCGGCTGGTTTGGACCAGTACAGTGTCTTGTCTAGGTACCTCTCAAAGTATTGTCTTAATGTCTCTTTTTTAGGGTCATAGGTCTCGGGGTTGCACACTTCTCTCCTTAGACTCTGTTGCTCATTCTCGGACCAGAATTCGTCCAAGAAGGCTTGTTCGAACTGTTCAAACGTAAGGCACCGCCGCTTCATAGCGGCACCCCACTTAGCTGCTCGTCCTCTCATGAGATTGGTGACGTATCTGATTTTATCGACTTCTGACCAACTACGTGGAAAAACACCGTCAAATGATCTAATAAACACAATAGGGTGGACTTTGTGCTTGTCCTCACTGGAAAATGTCTGGAAATACCCATGTCTTACAAACGTGTCATCGGCCATGCCGGTTGGCATAACTGTATTGATGTGATTTAGGTCACTTGCTACTCTAGGTGTGGTACCGTAATATTGATCGTTCGGTGGAAAAGAAAGCGGCACATTGTAATTTTGATTGGGAATAGGTGATTCCACAATAGGTGTTCTGTCTGTGTCATTAGCCATGGTTTTAGCTGTTTTGTCGTTTCCTAGCGATGCGTTTGCACCAATCGCCAAACACGGCACAACATTGTCTCGTAATTTTGTCACTTCGTCTTCCGTGTGTTTTGTCTCGTCTTTAACATGTGTCTTTGCTTTTGAAAGTATGTCCTGTGTAATTGTTTCAAGTTTTTTGTCCAGATAGTCGTCACACAATTTACATTCGTGTACAATTCTTTCGGCCATGTTGGTGTCGTTGTTTAGTGACGCGAGGTCCGCTCGGTCTTCTAATTTTTCTATCTTTTCTTTGAGGTGGGTTTGTTCAAGTTGTTGGGTAATATTTCCCACTTCTTCAGTCAGCTTTTCTTGGGTGGAGCTAGCTGAAGTGTGGGCCTGAGCTAACTCTTCCACACGGGTGTTCACTTCCTGCTGCACATTAACTATTTGAGTTAACTGATTCTCACATCGGGTGATATTGTTTTTTGTTTCGTGTGTGAATGTAACCAAAGTTTCTTCCTGTTTAGTGACTCGATCGGACAATGTCTCAAATCGCTGGCTGAGCTGTTGAGTGGTGTTATTTAATTCTGTCATCTGTTTTGTCGTCCGTTCAAAATTTTCGGTCATAGTGTGGTTTAATATGTCAATTTTATGACTAACGTCTCGTTTCATGTCTGCAAATAACTCTAATAGTCGGTCCAGTTTGTCAGTTTCCTGTGTCCGATTTGTGTCACATTGCTGAATTTGTCTCATATTCGGTTCTGACATTGATGTTAACAATGGCGCTGACGGTCTAGTCTCGCGTCCATTCCACATTTCGTCATTTAAAGTCGCCATCTGTGTACTATCACAAATGTTGCGAGTTTGAGGCAAAATCATTGCATTGATCTGTGAACTCGTCCATGGAGGGAAACGCGGACTTTCTTGTTGGTTGAAAGATGAATCTACTTCACTTAACTCATCTGCAGAAACTATCTCTACCTTACCACGTTCCATTGTAATGGGATGTATAATAGTAAGTCAAAAAGGGAATAATCTAAGTCTGATTAATAAAGATTTGACTCAAATTTAGGTTGAAATATTTTCTCGTCAATGTAAATGATTGCTCTATTGCAAACAATGGTTGAGAAAGATGCAGCAGGGCGGACAAAATTTTTCGTAACAAATGACTGTTTGGCGGTCAAATTCACTATCTTCGTATGCTACAACAGTACAATAATTACCACAAACTACAATAGAGATAGATAATTTTGGAAAAATCTAGAAGAAAACTACAGGATGTGTGGAAAGGGAAAAATGGATTCTGCAGTTGGCTATTGAATGCTTGAATGAAACATAATTGTGACTCACCATTAAATTTTCTGTCCTGCAGCGGCTGGTCAATCACTTCTGCGTAAATCGTATTCGTCAAAATATGGATTTTCTTAATACATCTCCATCGGATAATCACCAAAAGGTCTCAAAATAACAGTTTTGCATCAATATATGCCATGAAAAGAAAAACAGATTGAATTAGTTACAAAAATTCTTTACAATATTGTGGTATCATTTGCTTAGGTACAATAAAGTTGGTGTTTTCGTTACCTTTTAAACTTCAGGATTTTATTCTCTGTTGGGAAAAATACAAATTAAAGTTTCAAATTTGCTCAAAAACGACACATCCGAAAATTGCGTCCAGTCGCTGGAGCCAGTTGTAGTGGTTAATAAAAAAAATGGGAGAAGAGAGACCGTGAAAAAGGGAAAGAATGAAAAGCAAAGCCGACTTTGTATTACAGAAAAGCTATCGGACTTCGTTATTCGGGAAAGCTATTGTTGGGGTGGTCCTTGTGGCGTTTTTGAGCAAAAGTTAAACCAATTTTCACTACAAAAGTTATTGAAAAGAAACAGAGAATAACAGAATGTAACTGACAGGGGGAAGTGGCGTAGACGAGAGATCATCCTTTACCAGATTAACTTATCTTCTTTCGGGCGGCGTCCACGTCTTCAAAAATCTCCTTCATTTCAGCGTGAAAAAATCTGCTCCGAAATCTTGTAATAGTCCAGGGATCACTAATTTATACCAATTAAAATCATCTTGATACTGTATGCAATTTAATTCACTTTGCTACTTCCATCCACCGAATTTCTTAATAACTTCCACAATGTCTACACATTACAATCAGATCAAGATTAGCCATTAAGTTTTTACGTCAGCATCCGATCACGCCTGCCTTAAGCTACGGCTATCAAGAGACAATTGAAACGGAATAAAAAAACAAAAAAGTTAACAATTTCAGTAGTTTCTCTGCCGTCGAGCGCTCATACCGCTGCGACGTTTTTTATCTGAGGTAACGAGTGTAGCGCGGCGAAATTCAAAGCCCCGCTACAATTGGCAATCTTCCCCAACTCAGACAGCCGCTGGATACCAGAGAGAATTTCTTCCGATCCATAGCGACACACGTCATTAGTGCCGACATGAGCCACCACCTGCAGCTGGCTGCACCCTGTACCCTTCATGGCACCCGGATGACCCTTTCCACATCTTGGATGACTCCCCCCGGTATGCACACGGAGTGCGTATTGACTTTCTTCCCATCCTTATCTGCCATATCCCTAAGGGACTCCATCATCCGCCTAACATTGAAGCTCCCAATGACAAGCAATCCCACCCTTTGCGCTTGTCCTGACCCCTCGCCTATTCGAACGAAGATACCGTCGGGTCTCCTCCTTAACGCTTTGACTAACACATTTATAAAAAACTCTGCCATGAGGATGAATCTTTTTCGAATGCACCTATCTGACACTCAGTTGATTCTTAGGTTATACCTTTAATTTTACATCGCCGCTGTTAGTGCGACAAGATCCGTTTCCACTAAGACACGTTGGTTTTGTGTTTTGTATCCTTGGTACACTGGCGAGGATGCAGGTAAATCTCTCACCTTGTCTATATCGTCAACTTACAGTACCCAGGGCTTCTATTGGACTTTCGTTCTTGAATGCCTCTTTTGCATCGCTTCCAGTTCTCCCCTATGTTTCGTCTCCAGATTTTTGATCGACTCTAACCATACACTCCAGTGATTGTCAGTGTCGGTGCCCATTGCCTCTTATTTACACTCGTTTCAGCTTTCTGTCTACGCACCTGACCCGGAAAGTGGTATTGTAGTCGCCTGGTGTCGCTTCCGATTTACATACGGAAGCTTTTATACCTTACCAAGTATCCACCTTTCGGATATGAAACCCGACTCACAAACAAGCAGCCAGTCCCCGCCCTCCTAACTTACACCTGGACTGAAAACTTGTTTCCAATCCATTGCCTACGCATTCCATAGTGAGCAATGCGAAGACTGACTGTGGAGCTATATGTTGGATGGAAAATCCTACGTCTGTTCGGGAATTAACTTCTCGAATTACTTACAACAATTTTCCACCAACTATTAACCCGACCTTGTCCTATGCTTAGTTCAAAATTGGTTAGCTTGAACCACAGTTAAACATGTTGTAATTATTTTGTACTGTATTTTCTTCTACCTTCTTCCTGGCCAGCTAGTAGTATTATAAATTGATCGCTCCACTTAATCAACCTGTATTACAAATGACGATTACGGAAGGCTGCTATGACCATACCTTAATACTTTAAACTTTTCATGTACCTGAGACTGCTAATGGGTTGCTATTCAATACCTCCCACTGTGAAAGTATTACTCCCTCTTTTAAACTTTGTGCTCAGTTGGAAATGGCGCCAACATTAGTTTGAAATCATTTCTGTTATGTCGATCCGACATACCTGTAGAAGTGCAAATGCTTCTTTGCAGAGCATAGGGGAACATTGCGGGAGACCACCACTGCCACATGAGGCCGTTGCTTTCCTCCGACTGTAATTGGGATGAATGATTATGACGACACAACAACATCCAGTCATCTCGGAGCCGGTGAAAATCCCTGAGCCCGCCGGGAATCGTACCCAGGACCTCGTGATCGGGAAGCGAGAACGCTACCGCGAGACTACGAGTGGCGGACACTTATGTAAGTATGGTCCCATAACTACTGGTCGCTTCCATTGAACTTTACCCGTGATAATTTCCTGCAATCCATGGACAAACTTATTACCCAGGAAAAAGGACAAATTATTGTGCATTGCACTGTCTCGCACATTGAAGATGGCGCCTGCAGAAATCCATGATAACTGTGGCATTGCCTAGTAGCATTTCCACCCCTCCCCCGACCCTGGTTCTGCTTGATGTCATTTTGCAGTTTTTTATACGAAAGAGGTTATTGCAAATGCATCTGTAAACCGTGTCAACCTGTTGTTCCTCAGAGCCAGCAACCAGTCAACTTTAACCGACAGAGAGGCATGGACTCCCCTAGACAGGTATGGCTAGTTATAAGATTATTCATGTCAAGTGAATTTTAAAGGAATTCTCGCGTTTTATATCAGAATCATTGTACGTAGTGGATAAAAATTAGTTTCATACTCCCAGTGACAAAGGAAAGACTAATTTGGAGCCTAATTACTATCTGTTTTGTTCTGTCACCAGTTAAAACGCTCCCCTGCCGGATGGAGTGTTGCAGTTTTGGGGATACTGTTTGGGTTGACACCGTGCCAGTACACAGCGCCAGCCACCACGCCTTCACGACACGGCTGCGTCCTGCAGCCATACGCAGAGGCCCGCCTCACCCCGCTGGCCGCTGCAGCTGTGCAGTATTCGCCCCCAAAAACAACGCACAACCCGTCGTCACTGTCAATCAGATCACCCACTTGAGTGCCCCAGAAAAGATGTGGAAAAGCCTTGTGCAGTTAAGAAAAGACACTTTTGTGACGAAGGAAAACATATTACATCCTACTTGTTGAATTTTGTTCACATATTACAGGATGAATCACCTGTATTTGCACCGTAAATATTGCGCAAGTGGAAAGTGCAATTCATGTGTGGTTTCGACAGAATGGATTCGCAGCCAGAGGCTCGTATCATTAACCAATCAACAGATTTATATAGTAATTAGAACGTAAGTTTTTTGTGTAAACATACACATTTTGAAATGGAACAATGCCTATTGACATTGGCAGACTAAAAGTAGGATAAATTAGAATGACAGATGTGTTTTTTGCAGGATTCTAGTGCGAGTCGTTTATGAGATATCGTATTTTGAAAAGTTCCCGCACCGACACATGTACAACATCTTTGTTAGCGCACACTAAAGAATGACACAAGTGTATACACTAGTTTTGTGGGTTCTGAGCAGTAACGAGACAATCGACCATCATAGGTTGCGTTCAGAATCACCACCGGTAACGGCAATACACGCTCCCAGTCTGGTATGGAATGTCTGCTGCACACATGCTAGCATTTCAGTGTAGACGTCCTGGCAATCTACAGTAATACGTTGTTGCATATCATTGGATGTAGCTGATATGTCCTTGTGAACAGCGTCTTTTAGCTTTCTCCAGAGAAAAGTGTCTGCAGACGTCAAATCCGAGGAATGGGATGGCCAAGGTGCAGGTCTCTGTGTCCAGTCCTTCGATTTGGAGACAATCTGTGAAGAGATGCCGTAAGACTTCGTGCACTACGGACCGGATGGCCATCATGTTGGTACTACAGGTTCCTCCTAGCCTGCAGACCAAAGTCTTCTAGCATCTGTGGTAGACAGTCTGTTAGAAGGCTGTGACAACTGTGCACGCCCAGTGTTTCATCTATGAAGCACGGGCCTGTAAGCTGATGGTTCACTATCCAACACGACACGTTTGCACTCCATAGACGCTGACTATCCACTTGACAAAGCTAATGGGAATTGTCTGCAGGCCAAAGGTCATGTTTCAGCGGTTTACCTGGCTATGACTGGTAAATGTGGCTTCATCAGTAAACAAGATACGTGATACGTCTAGAGTATCCTGTCTTAATGCCTATGTACAGGGGTTAACATGATTCTCACAGTCGTTAACATGCAGCTCTTGATGAAGAGAGGTGTCATAGGGATAGACCCTGTGTCGATGGAGCAAATCATTTCCTCATGAGATTGTGCGGGAGCCAACATGAGGATCAACTGCAACAATAGCAAGAACATTTGTCTAGATGTTACACCACCACTTTCACATAACTGATTGAAGAGGTTGATAAATAACTGCCAAGATGGTTGATGTCTGCTGGGGTACAGTGCAACATATAGCGTACAGGAACGAACAGCGTTCTTCCTACGCTCTCCATACACCATGAGCATGTCGGCTTTCTGCATTGGCAAATCCCATCGTCCACACACGACCTATTGGTTGGTCTGTCACACGCTAACTGTCTAGCAACTTGCAATGCACTCAAGGAACACACAGGTATACTGTAAGCAAACATAGTAGAACATCATACCTAGCAACTAGACAGGCTGAATGGCAAGATGAGTGTCGTGGAAACTTTTCAAAATACGATTTCTCGTAGACGACTCGCACTAGACTCCTGCAACAAACACCATTGACAATCTAATTTACTCTACTTTTAGTTCGTTGATTTCAATAGGCAATGCTCCATTTAAAAAAGTGTATGTTTGTACAAAAAATAAACTATCTAAGTATTATTACAGTCTGTATATTGGCTAACAATACAAGCCACTGTCTACCAATCCATTCTGTGAAAAACGCATATCAATAGCGGTTTCCATTTCCGCAATATTAGCGGTGCAAGTTTTACGTGATTCGCTCTGTTTATTACATGCATGAAGTTCTTAAGGACATCTCTATTCATTTGAAATGAGATAATAATAGTGATAACCCCTCCCTCTCCTCTTCCCCATTCTCACACTGTCTGTCCAACGAAGTCACAAATTCCCTTCAGCGAATGTTATAAGAAATTTAAACATTAATACACGACTCCTGCGGAAGGGGAACTACGTGCTGGGACCCCATGTATGGAGAGGGTAGAGAGAGTAGATTTTTTAGTATTTTTATTGAGACTTTGTAATTCTTTACTACAAGCTTGGAAGGTGGGCAGACTGCTCACAGTCTTCCACAGCTTCTGCACGTGGTGCTGACCTGTTATGATTCTCACAGAAGCGATACCTTCAGTGGACTTTGCTCATCCTCCTTGGCCAGTGCAGTAGTGAGAGAGAGTCATATGGTACCTGAGACATAGACGCATATGGGATGTGGTGAAGACGCCACACTCTCTTGCTCTTTAGCGCTTGACTAGCGACCACGTTCCCTCCCGATCTCCCAAGCAATCCTATACATTTTGGTCTTAGTGCCCACCTCTCTAGGCAGTGGTTGCTTCCTTAGTTGCCTCAAACGTACAGTATATCCCTCTTCATGAATATACACTTATGGGTTCTTGTCTGGAGAGTAGACAACTTTTCATCTGCTTGACGACCCTGAATCGGATCTACACTTCCTGGCCGCTTGTGTCTTAGCGTACACTTCATTATTTCAATCTGTAATTCGTACAGTCGCTCGTGGGGACTCAAGACAAATAGATGATAAGTCCCTCACACATTCATTTATATTTTTTTTCATTTTATGACAATACCTGACCGGCTGCACCATCCTCCCAATCTGTCAACAAGATTGTTCAACAAGGTCAAGTCCATCATGAAATTTCCCCACTTTTATCCAGTTGCCTCTTGTACATAGTAAAGCTGCCCCTAATCTGAAGACAAGTGCTGTCGACACCCATCCATTCTGGATCAATTTCTATCATGTCATTTGGTACACTGGCGATATTTGATTTTCCGAGATCCACAATGTCAAGTGTGTGCCAAGAATATCAAATTTCGGGCATCACCTCTCACGACGGACAACGTAGTGGATAGTAGTGTGGGTTGTGTTCACATGGAATGGACTGGGTCCTCTGGTCCAAGTGAAGCAATTATTGACTGGAAATAGCTATGTTCGGCTACTTGGATACCATTTCCAGCCTTGAACGGACTTCATGTTCCCAAACATCGATGGCATTTTTATGGATGACAGTGCCTCATTTGACCAGGCCACAATTGTTGGCAAGTGGTTTTAAGAACATTCTGGAGAGTTCGAGTGCATGATTTGGCCACCCAGTTCGTCCGGCATGAATTCCATCGAACATTCATGGGATATAATCGGGAGGTCAGTTTTTGGGCGAAATCCTACACCAGCAACACTTTCGCACATACGGACGGCTACAGAGGCAGCATGGCTCAGTATTTCTGCATGGGACTCCCAAAAACTTGTTGACTCCATGCCACGTTGAGTTGCTGTGCTATTCTGGGCAAATAAGTAATACGAGTGCACTGGGATGTTTAGTATATGAAATATTCTAGATTCAAAATTATGAATGATTTTATCATTGTAGAGACTCATCAAACTATCACAGATTTGTACCATAAATATTTTATTCAGTTACTAGGGATGAATTTTCTTCTGTAGATCGATGCTAGACGAAACATCATCTTATTTATTATTAATTTTAATAGCCAACAAGAGGACTTGAATGAGACTTTGGTATTTCTGACGAGGAACAAGAACGACCTTTTTTTAAAAATTTTAACAAGCAGTTTTATCTTTTCACTATTATCACCAAAAATATTCGTTTTTAACGGAGTCATTACAGATTGTTCCATTCATGTATTGAAAGATCATCTGCACTTCTTAATACATAACCATTTGCTCTATGTTTATGATATAAATTCCTGTTTGTTTCTGGGAGAACATGTATGAATTGTACAGACATAATTTATCGTATTCTTGTAATTGTAGTAACCCAGTTCAATGAGACGCGACCTAGTGTTAGTAAAATTGAAGTACTACTGTTGTTTTGGTAGGCTTTAAATGAATTAAATACGAAGTCATGTGTCTCTCTGTCTAAGGGCTAACTGATCGATGGTGGAACTATTACAGGGTTCTCTCAAGGTCAGAGTTTTTTTATTGGCATTATAGCTTTTCTATTATGTAACCTGAATATCACAACGGTCACCTTCATTTTTCTTTCACTTTAAGAAGAAATCAGCGTTTTTGAGAGAAATCAATAGTATTTTTCATTTCATATTCATGTGCTCTGTATTTCAATAGAATCACATCTTTAAAAAATGTTAACTGTTCTTAGATATTGGTGCATTTATCAAGATTGCAAATTGATCTGTTGTTGTCTTCTGAGTAGACTAAATACCTCTAGTATTAAATATAATACTGCAATTGCCTTGTACCCTGGAAACCATATAAGCACTTTGCTAGAAAAGAATTTACTTTTTTGGTCCTTCTATAGATTCAACAAACATGTATGTTTCTCATTAGAACCTATGAATCACGAAGGGACGTTGCACGCTCTCGCTGCCTGCTGGGAGACCTTTCAACGACCTCCGCGCGCTGCGATATGAAGAGGACGCAGCCACATGGCAGGTGGTTTGGGTGGTGTCACTTCTTCCTCCTGTCGCTCGACTGTCGCCGATTTCCCGACACCTAAGGTGATAAACAACTGTTACCAACAACAACATTTCTCACAAGGCAGGTTAGTATTTACGTCCTCGGTGATTTTTGTTTTATGGGCGTTAGAGTATGGTCCAAAGCACCCAAGTATTTTTATGCCTCGTCTCCCAGTTGCTGGGAGGCTACAAAGACTCAGACAGGAGTTTCAAACTTAAACAAGCTCAGAAAGCCTGGCCTGTTTGCATGTATACACGCCAAGTTGGTCGTCACGTTATCAGACGCTGCCTATAATATCGTGATGTTACAGCGCTTGTAGTGCGGAAACAATTGGGCATTTGGGGCCGATTAATAGTGCTCGCGTCATGTAAGAAGGCGGCTCAGTTTTCAGCCGTTCTACGCATCCCCCTCCACTAGCCACTGGCGGCCAATAATATTCATTCTATTTCTGAGCTAGCAGAGAGTTACTACTAGAGAGCGAGAATCTCGCTCCTACATGCTGCGAGGCGGATTATTTACCGCGTTTATAACTTTTTCAAACGTAAACTTAAAAGCAGGTCTCCTACTGTTGACAATGGACAACACAAGAATGGACTCCAGAACCATGTGGTGTCGGCCAAGGGAATTGTATAGGAAAGTGCCAAGAGCTGTAGGAACCGTAGAAACAGTTGGTTTTGTGTCGCCTGGAAAGCATCGAAATCGCAAGGAACCTGTAACACAAATAGATAATTTTAACAACGATGTTTTAAAGTGCTCCATGCGAATGATGAATGCTCGGCATAACAAAACTGTGTTACAGTTACACGGGCTTCAATGGTAAGTGCTTCGCTAACGTAAAGAATTTTAAAAGACGTTGGTTCCAGATAAGTTAAGAAGAGAGTTTTTAGTTCAAAGAAGTGACCTAGGTGCCGCATGAAGTACACACTGCTGGCCATTAAAATTGCTACACCAAGAAGAAATGCAGATGATAAACGGGTATTCATTGGACAAATATATTATACTAGAACTGACATGTGATTACATTTTCACGCAATTTGGGTGCATAGGTCGTGAGAAATCAGTACCCAGAACAACCACCACTGGCCGTAATAACAGCCTTGATACGCCTGGGCATTGAGTCAAACAGAGCTTGGATGGCGTGTACAGGTACAGCTGCCCATGCAGCTTCAACACGATACCACAGTCCATCAAGAGTAGTGACTGGCGTATTGTGACCAGCCAGTTGCCCGGCCACTATTGACCAGACTTTTCAATTGGTGAGAGATCTGGAGAATGTGCTGGCCAGGGCAGCAGTCGAACATTTTCTGTATCCAGAAAGGCCCGTCCAAGGCCTGCAACATGCGGTCGTGCATTATCCTGCTGAAATGTAGGGTTTCGCAGGGATCGAATGAAGGGTAGAGCCACGGGTCGTAACACATCTGAAATGTAACGTCCACTGTTGAAAGTGCCGTCAATGCGAACAAGAGGCGACCGAGACGTGTAACCAATGGCACCCCATACCATCACGCCGGGTGATACTCCAGTATGGCGATGACGAATACAAGCTTCCAAATGGCGTTCACTGCGATGTCGCCAAACACGGATGCGGCCTTCATGATGCTGTAAACAGAACCTGGATTCATCCGAAAACATGACGTTTTGCTATTCGTGCACCCAGGTTCGTCATTGAGTACACCATCGCAGGCGCTCCTAACTGTGATGCAGTGTCTCCGAGCTGATAGTCCATGCTGCTGCAAACGTCGACGAACTGTTGGTGCAGATGGTTGTTGTCTTGCAAACTTCCCCATCTGTTCACTCAAGGATCGAGACGTGGCTGAACGATCCGTTAGTGCCATGCGGATAAGATGCCTGTCATCTCGACTGCTAGTGATACGAGGCCGTTGGGATCCAGCACGGCGTTCCGTATTACTCTCCTGAACCCACCGATTCCATATTCTACAATCCGACCTTTATCATAGTCGGAAACGTGATGGTACGCATTTCTTCTCCTTACACGAGGCATCACAACAACGTTTCACCAGGCAACGCTGGTCAACTGCTGTTTGTGTATGAGAAATCGGTTGGAAACTTTCCGCATGTCAGCACGTTGTAGGTGTCGCTACCGGCGCCAACCTTGTGTGAATGCTCCGAAAAGCTAATAATTTGCATATCACAGTATCTTCTTCTTGTCGGCTAAATTTCGCGTTCGTAGGAAGTCATCTTCGTGGTGTAGCAATTTTAATGGCCAGTGGTGTATATCCCACATAAAGATTCGCGGTACAAAAAAAGGAGGTAGTTTAACAGTGTATTACCTTGATGAAACATGGGTCAATTAGAATCATTCCAAGAAGATCTGCTGGAAAATGAATGATGGTACTGGTGGTTTTAAAGTTGTCATAGAGATAGGTTCTCGGATAATTATTATGCATGCTGACTCATCCTCGGGTTTTATTTCTGAGAATAAACTTGTATTTACGTGTAAGAAAAACAGCAGTGATTACCATTCGGCAGTGAACGCTGTCAGTTTCGTGACGTGATTCACAATTCTTGTCATACCTTGCTTCGAAGTCGGTCATCGCCAGTTATAATTCAGTTCTTATTGAGAAAAACTCAAGTATAATCACCAGAAAAGCAGATATTTTTGCCGTCTTAAAAATAAAAATATTAAGCACCTTATAAAACCAGACTCGTGCCGATCTCCTGCAACTCGTTAATTTATACTGTACAAATCACGTGACAGAACGAACAAACTTGACTTCCTTGCACGTAACTGGGACCACACAGTTTTGTGTTTATCCACGTGGCACTGTCATTGTAGCCCCATGGAATTAATTTGGGCAAAGGGTTTTAAGATTATGTAGGAGAAAAAAAGAAAACATGCAGGATAACATACAGTCAATCGCCTGTGCATGAGGCAATAGAGAGTCAACAGCGTGGGCACAGACTGTGTGGCATGCTGAAATGCTTCAGAAGGAAGAATTTGACAGGGAAGTGATGATGGATATAAGCCTTGAACCTATCATCGTAAATTTAAAGTCAGATCAGTAGAAGTGACGATGGTATTACGGTGTAGACTTTGGAACAAGGTAATAATATTTCGATGTTTTAAAGACTCGTGGTTTAAAAAATGTGTATGTCAAGATATCAGATGCATGCATAATAATGAGAACTTCCAAGCCTTTTTGATTAGGACTTTGTATCCTTTCAATTATGCAGACTATAATGTTCAACGGATTGCCCTAGGAGAAGTTAGAGATTCTCCCACGATGATGTAAACCTCTATCATTTTCAAGGCACGAGGTGGATAAAGCCCTAAAAAGACAGTAACTGTTGCTTGTCAAGATTTCGGTGGTTTTCGATGTTATCGGTCAGATTCCCTGGAGTTATTCGAAGATGACGGTTAATTGTTTGCCTGTTCAATGGATTACAAGCGCAATCTCTCATTGTAATATCGAACATGTTAGTTTACACTCATAATGCCCGTTAACAACGAAAATGACCATTTTTACGATAGTCTTTTACACCACTAATTCTTTTTTACACGCAGTGATTACACTTAACTATCGTCAAACACACACACACACACACACACACACACACACACACACACACAAACGCGCGAGCGCATCTTATACATTTTTAAAAATTATATTGAGCAGAAGCAGTTTTCAAGGAAATATAATGTTTTCGGTTCGTACTTGAAGTTAATTTTGTTGCATATTAAATTTTTACTTATAATGAAGTTCAAATCACAATAAATGGTATTTATTGCAAGCAGTTTCAATGTTATTTTGAGAAGAATTCTACTTCACGTCTTCACAAAGCTGTGTCAGCTGTTCTCGCCTTCCGACGTCACATAGAGTACATCTGTCGAGCAGTGGATGTCAATTAATGATGTGAATTAATATTTCTCTCATGACGATTGATTGAAATTGGTTTTAATATTTACTATTCCCCTCATAGATTGGAACGTATAATAGAATGTACCGTATGCAAACGAGCCTGACTCATCCGCTGCAGTGCAGTGTGGCAACGTGGACTTTGTTTGCCCGCTTTAATAAAATACAGCGGAGACCCGCGGGCCGTGCGAAAGTCTGAGTTAGGCCGCTGCTTGAAGAGTTGTTCTTGAGGCCGTTAGTTTTATTTAGCACTACCACGCGCAACTTGTCTAATTACAGACCCCCTTCCTTTCTGTTAAAGATTTTTACAAGTAAGAAGGTGCGAAACTAGTGAGTTTATGTCTCTTATGCTAAATAAAGCTGTGCCACAAACTGTTTCTCCACTGCACACCCCATAACACACGTCGGCGCAACTCTGCGACCTGACGCAGAGGTCGCATGACTTCACGAACAGTCTGATACATGGATACGTATGAACAGTTCGGCTTGCTGAGCTTTTTTAAGTTCGAAACTTCCATCTCAGCTTTTCTAGCCTCTGATAATGCCTCCAGCACGGGAAGACAAAATTTTGGACATAGAAGTATGCTTTATACCACGGCCTGGAGCCATAAATTAAAATTACCATGGAAGATAACATTCTTCCGATAACAGCGCTACAAAGCAACTATAGAGTGTTTCATATATTCAAGGTTACAGGCGAAGATATTAGAACGTTAAAATGACCTCTAAGCGCAGAACCAGGCCTTGCTTTAAAAGTATGCAAAAGATTAAGGTAATAAAAACAATTTATTACTTACCTGCCAGAAATGTAGACAGCAGAGCAAATAGCAGCCAAATACACTCAAGCGCCAAAGAAACTGGTATAGGTATGCGTATTCAAACACAGAGATCTGTAAACAAGCAGCATACGTCGCTCCGGTCGGCAACGCCTATATAATACAATAAGTGTCTGGCGCAGTTGTTAGATCGGATACTGCTGCTGCAATGGCAGGTTATCAAGATTAAAGTGAGTTTGAACGTGGTGTTATAGTCGGCGCCCGAGCGATGGGGCACAACATCTAAGAGGTAGTGGTGAAGTGGGGATTTTCCCGTACCACCATTTCACGAGTGTACCGTGAATATCAGGAATCCGGTAAAACATTAAGTCTCCGACATCGCTGCTGCCGGAGAAACATCGTAAGAACGGGACCGACGACGACTAAAGAGAATCGATCAACATGACAGAAGTGCAACCGTTCCGCATATGGCTGCAGACTTCAGCGCTGGGCCATCAACAAGTGTCAGCGTGCGAATTATTCAACGAAACATCATCGATATGGGCTTTCCGAACCGAAGGCCCACTCTTGTACCCTTCATGACTGCGCGACACAAAGCTTTACGCCTCGCCTGGACCTGTCAACACCGACATTGGACTGTTGATGACTGGAAACATGTTGCCTGGTCGGACGAGTGTCGTTTCAAATTGTATCGAGCGAATGGGCGTGTACGGGTATGGAGACAACCGAGACAACCTCATGAATCCATGGACTCTGCATGTCAGCAGGGAACTTCTCAAGCTGATGAAGGCTCTGTAATGGTATGGACGTGTGCAGCTGGAGTGATATCGGACCTCTGATGTATCTAGATACGACTCTGACAAGTGATACGTACGTAAGCCTGCGGTCTGATCACCTGCATCCAATCATGTCCACTGTGCATTCCGACGGACTTGGACAGTTCCAGTAGGAACATGCAACACCCCACAGTCCAGAATTGCTACAGAGTGAGCCCAGAAACACTCTTCTGTGTTTAAACACTTCCGATGGCTAACAGAGTCCCCAGACATGAACATTATTAGCATATCTGGGATATCTTGGAACGTGTATACTGATTTATAGACAGCCCTACAGGATTCATGTTGTCAATTTCCTCCAACACTATTTCAGACATTAGTCGAGTTCATGCCACGTCGTGTCGCGGCACTTCTGCGTGCTCACGGGGGCCCTACATGATATTAGGCAGGTTGTAATGTCCCCACGGAAAATACCCTCTACCACGCATCAATTAATCATTGTCAATCAAACCATCCACATTCATTCACTCTGGAAAAGTATCTGATCTGATTTTCTCGTAACATATGAGGCGACAGCTCGACGACGCCAAAGTATTTTCTAGTGCGTTTATTCTTTGAAATAACAGAGATGCATATATGCATTCTCCATGGTGGTTAGAGTGGTAAGGAGGACAGCTCCTGGAGTATCGGTTGAGGGATTGACGAGTTTCTGAGAGATACATATTCTGCTTTTCTTCTCGCTAAAGCGAGCCAATTAACATTTGTGCCGCTAGCGGTTTGTTTGAAGAGAAAGAGACTGTAAACGGAAAATAATTAAGACGTGGAATCACGGGAGATCTGGACATGTAATGGAGATGGATTTAATACACAATTTCCTTCATAAATAAGGTTTGTGACTTTTTTTGTTCTGGAGTGAATGAACGAATGAGTTTTTTCTGAATCGTTTGATGATCACGTTGGCCCTGTAATTAGTGGGGAAGTTTGAAAGTTTCAGCTGTGTCGAAGAGAGCCTGCAATCACTGAGTCTGTGTTAAATCGTCCAAAAAGGCTTCTTACACATCTGGAATTCGCAATCTTTCGTAAAAGGAACAAATTGTCCACACAATTGATTCTCCCGACTGAACGCAGTGTTTAACAGTAATAATAAATGTAGAGATCTCTTACAGCAAGCCAGCCGCTGATTACCAAGACGAAGATTCTATTTGACTGATTTCACGTAATGAAATATTATATTAAAAACTGTACATAGATAATGGAGAGAAAGAGAGAGAGCGAATGAAAATAGAGATAATACTAATATACTCCTAGCTCACTCATTTGTTACATAGTTTAATTCTTAATTTCTTTGCGTGTTTTTGGTACTTGCATTGTTTAATTCGTAAATTTCGGGCGTATTATAGTATTTGAGAGTTGCAGCATCGCGTTTTAGTACCTGAATAGTGTAAATTCGCGTAGTCGTTTGTCTTCTGTTTTTGTTTTGAACGGCCAGTGTCGGTTGGTCACAGTCAGTGTGCTCCCTGCCGCCGTTGGATAAGCAGCAACAGCAGCAAGTCGTATACTCCTAGCTCACTCATTTGTTACATAGTTTAATTCTTAATTTCTTTGCGTGTTTTTGGTACTTGCATTGTTTAATTCGTAAATTTCGGGCGTGTTATAGTATTTGAGAGTTGTAGCATCGCGTTTTAGTACCTGAATAGTGTAAATTCGCGTAGTCTCCTTCCGCCGCCGAGCAGTGTCAGCAGTGCGCAAGTAGCAGCATTACTGCATTTACAAGGCATCTTGTATTTTAATAACCGTTTAAATTTTGTCGATTCGTTTGCGCTCTCTGTAGATTAGTTCAGACGTTCTTTGCAAAACAGTTTTTAGCATGGATAGGGACTGCAACTGCTGTGTTCGGATGCAGGCTGAGTTGGCATCCCTTCGCTCCCAGCTTCAGGCAGTGTTGGCTTCGGTCACACAGCTTGAGGCTGTTGCCAATGGGCATCACTGTGGGGGTCCGGATGCGGGTTTGTCGGGGACGGCCAGCTCGTCCCACGCATCCCCCGATCGGACTACGACTGTGGTTGCCCGGGATACTGCCCGCATTGAGGCTGATCCCTCACCTGTGGTAGAGTGGGAGGTCGTCTCAAGGTGTGGCAGGGGGCGAAAGACATTCCGGAGGGCTGAACGGAAGGCCTCTCCAGTTTGTCTGACTAACTGGTTTCAGGCTCTGTCTCAGGCTGATACTGATCTTCGGCCTGACATGGCTGCTTGTCCTGTTCCAGAGGTTGCTCCTCAGTCTGCAAGATCCGGGCGGTCGCAGAGGGTGGGCTTACTGGTAGTTGGGAGCTCCAACGTCAGGCGCGTAATGGGGCCCCTTAGGGAAATGGCAGCAAGAGAGGGGAAGAAAACCAATGTGCACTCCGTGTGCATACCGGGGGAAGTCATTCCAGATGTGTAAAGGGTCCTTCCGGATGCCATGAAGGGTACAGGGTGCACCCATCTGCAGGTGGTCGCTCATGTCGGCACCAATGATGTGTGTCGCTATGGATCGGAGGAAATCCTCTCTGGCTTCCGGCGGCTATCTGATTTGGTGAAGACTGCCAGTCTCGCTAGCGGGATGAAAGCAGAGCTCACCATCTGCAGCATCGTCGACAGGACTGACTGCGGACCTTTGGTAAAGAGCCGAGTGGAGGGTCTGAATCAGAGGCTGAGACGGTTCTGCGACCGTGTGGGCTGCAGATTCCTCGACTTGCGCCATAGGGTGGTGGGGTTTCGGGTTCCGCTGGATAGGTCAGGAGTCCACTACACGCAACAAGCGGCTACACGGGTAGCAGGGGTTGTGTGGCGTGGGCTGGGCGGTTTTTTAGGTTAGATGGCCTTGGGCAAGTACAGAAAGGGCAACAGCCTCAACGGGTGCGGGGCAAAGTCAGGACATGCGGGGACCAAGCAGCAATCGGAATTGTAATTGTCAACTGTCGAAGCTGCGTTGGTAAAGTACCAGAACTTCAAGCGCTGATAGAAAGCACCGAAGCTGAAATCGTTATAGGTACAGAAAGCTGGCTTAAGCCAGAGATAAATTCTGCCGAAATTTTTACAAAGGTACAGACGGTGTTTAGAAAGGATAGATTGCATGCAACCGGTGGTGGAGTGTTCGTCGCTGTTAGTAGTAGTTTATCCTGTAGTGAAGTAGAAGTGGATAGTTCCTATGGGTGGAGGCTACACTCAACAACCGAGCTAGGTTAGTAATTGGCTCCTTTTACCGACCTCCCGACTCAGCAGCATTAGTGGCAGAACAACTGAGAGAAAATTTGGAATACATTTCACATAAATTTTCTCAGCATGTTATAGTCTTAGGTGGAGATTTCAATTTACCATATATAGACTGGGACACTCAGATGTTTAGGACGGGTGGTAGGGACAGAGCATCGAGTGACATTATACTGAGTGCACTATCCGAAAATTACCTCGAGAAATTAAACAGAGAACCGACTCGTGGAGATAACATCTTGGACCTACTGATAACAAACAGAACCGAACTTTTCGACTCTTTAAGTGCAGAACAGGGAATCAGTGATCATAAGGCCGTTGCAGCATCCCTGAATATGGAAGTTAATAGGAATATAAAAAAAGGGACGAAGGTTTATCTGTTTAGCAAGAGTAATAGAAGGCAGATTTCAGACTACCTAACAGATCAAAACGAAAATTTCTGTTCCGACACTGACAATGTTGAGTGTTTATGGAAAAAGTTCAAGGCAATCGTAAAATGCGTTTTAGACAGGTACGTGCTGAGTAAAACTGTGAGGGACGGGAAAAACCCACCGTGGTACAACAACAAAGTTAGGAAACTACTGCGAAAGCAAAGAGAGCTTCACTCCAAGTTTAAACGCAGCCAAAACCTCTCAGACAAAAGAAGCTAAACGATGTCAAAGTTAGCGTAAGGAGGGCTATGCGTGAAGCGTTCAGTGAATTCGAAAGTAAAATTCTATGTACCGACTTGACAGAAAATCCTAGGAAGTTCTGGTATTACGTTAAATCAGTAAGTGGCTCGAAACAGCATATCCAGACACTCCGGGATGATGATGGCATTGAAACAGAGGATGACACGCGTAAAGCTGAGATACTAAACACCTTTTTCCAAAGCTGTTTCACAGAGGAAGACCGCACTGCAGTTCCTTCTCTAAATCCTCGCACAAACGAAAAAATGGCTGACATCGAAATAAGTGTCCAAGGAATAGAAAAGCAACTGGAATCACTCAACAGAGGAAAGTCCACTGGACCTGACGGGATACCAATTCGATTCTACACAGAGTACGCGAAAGAACTTGCCCCCCTTCTAACAGCCGTCTACCGCAAGTCTCTAGAGGAACGGAAGGTTCCAAATGATTGGAAAAGAGTGCAGGTAGTCCCAGTCTTCAAGAAGGGTCGTCGAGCAGATGCGCAAAACTATAGACCTATATCTCTGACGTCGATCTGTTGTACAATTTTAGAACATGTTTTTTGCTCGAGTATCATGTCGTTTTTGGAAACCCAGAATCTACTATGTAGGAATCAACATGGATTCCGGAAACAGCGATCGTGTGAGACCCAACTCGCTTTATTTGCTCATGAGACCCAGAAAATATTAGATACAGGCTCCCAGGTAGATGCTATTTTTCTTGACTTCCGGAAGGCGTTCGATACAGTTCCGCACTGTCGCCTGGTAAACAAAGTAAGAGCCTACGGAATATCAGACCAGCTGTGTGGCTGGATTGAAGAGTTTTTAGCAAACAGAACACAGCATGTTGTTATCATTGGAGAGACGTCTACAGACGTTAAAGTAACCTCTGGCGTGCCACAGGGGAGTGTTATGGGACCATTGCTTTTCACAATATATATAAATGACCTAGTAGATAGTGTCGGAAGTTCCATGCGGCTTTTCGCGGATGATGCTGTAGTATACAGAGAAGTTGCAGCATTAGAAAATTGTAGCGAAATGCAGGAAGATCTGTAGCGGATAGGCACTTGGTGCAGGGAGTGGCAACTGTCCCTTAACATAGACAAATGTAATGTATTGCGAATACATAGAAAGAAGGATCCTTTATTGTATGATTATATGATAGCGGAACAAACACTGGTAGCAGTTACTTCAGTAAAATATCTGGGAGTATGCGTGCAGAACGATTTGAAGTGGAATGATCATATAAAACTAATTGTTGGTAAGGCGGGTACCAGGTTGAGATTCATTGGGAGAGTGCTTAGAAAATGTAGTCCATCAACAAAGGAGGTGGCTTACAAAACACTCGTTCGACCTATACTTGAGTATTGCTCATCAGTGTGGGATCCGTACCAGAACGGGTTGACGGAGGAGATAGAGAAGATCCAAAGAAGAGCGGCGCGTTTCGTCACAGGGTTATTTGGTAACCGTGATAGCGTTACGGAGATGTTTAATAAACTCAAGTGGCAGACTCTGCAAGAGACGCGCTCTGCATCGCGGTGTAGATTGCTCGCCAGGTTTCGAGAGGGTGCGTTTCTGGATGAGGTATCGAATATATTGCTTCCCCCTACTTATACCTCCCGAGGAGATCACGAATGTAAAATTAGAGAGATTAGAGCGCGCACGGAGGCTTTCAGACAGTCGTTCTTCCCGCGAACCATACGCGACTGGAACAGGAAAGGGAGGTAATGACAGTGGCACGTAAAATGCCCTCCGCTACACACCTTTGGGTGGCTTGCGGAGTATAAATGTAGATGTAGATGTAATAATCCTCCATTAGTCTAACTTTTCGCCTGTCTTATCACGGATCAGCTGACAAATGGGAGGCCCTTACTTTACTGTATAGATTTATGTGTGAAGGTGAAGGGATCTTAAAGGCAACAGATACACGTCTATACAGACAAGACATTACACAAAGTTAGCGGCTAGCTGCATTCATCATCTATTCTTAGATGAAGAGACGGCAACTTATTATCACCTTAACATTTCAAAAAAAAATGTTAAAATGGCCAATCCGTGATAGGACACGTTTTTGGACGTTTCTAAAATAATTTTGTTCTCTGTTTCATGTGAACTACGACGAACTAACCTAACTGACGCTTGGAAAAGAGAGGAAAGAGTCGCAGGTGATCTACAAATAAAGGCGAAAGACAGCACGCCCCTGCCCTGGCGTACGGGACCACACCTTCACCTGCCCATGTTAGGCAAAACTTTTCTGCCTGACTCACCGTCAGAGGGTGGTACGGGACTACAAGTCCCACCGCCACACCTTCAAAGCGAATTGCAGTGACGGAGTCACTGCCCTGTGGAAATTTACTGCCTCACCAACACAGTTAGACCGCAATAGACCGGTGACGCTGTATTGTAACATATCACCCCGGACTACAAGTCCATTAAAAAAAAAAAAAAAAAAAAAAAAAAAAAAGCTGGACGGGGAGAAATGGCCAGGTTGATATTTTTATTATTAAAGCTTGATAGTATAGTTGAAGTATACGCTTTTCTGTTTAGTGTTATTTGATAATTGGACATTGATTAGTTGTGTTCATGATAGATGTGTTTTGATTGACCTGTACCAGGTTCATTTATCTGTATATGTACATTAAGAAAGTAGACACAGAAGTACTCTTGTGTGAACGGAGTTACACATAGTGACAGTAGAAGGGAGTTATATATAGTGACAGTAGAACATTTATATGGTTTTAACTAGGGCAATGTTTAGGATGAGTCAAGCAGCACGCAACAGCCTTCAGCTGTTAGCACTGATAATAATGATGCAGTAAGAAGTGTTGTAGGACCGATGGCTACAGATAGCGCAATAGAACGCCCTCTAGACACTGCTGGCGGTGTAACAGCAAGTACGCAGCAGGGATTAGATCCATTGGTAATTATCATGAGACAGATGCAGATGATAACCGAGAGCATGAATACTTTGAAAACCGACATTAACGCGAAATTATCCTCAGTTACTGAAGGGCAAAATTATTTGAATACGAAATTAGCCTCAGTTACTGAAGGGCAGGAAAATCTGAAAACCGACATTAACGCGAAATTAGCCTCAGTTACTGAAGGGCAGGAAAATCTGAACACCGATATTAAAGCACAATTAGTGACAGTCACTCAAACTCAAGAAGAAATGAAATTGGTCCAGACTGAGATTAAGCAGCAGTTACAAGACCGTTTTTCCGAATTAGAGCAGCGGATACAGGCGAAGACCAAAGAACTCAAAGATCAGGCCGAAGAGACGGAACGAAAATTAACTGCACAAATAGAATTGGGGAAAGCACAATGTGAGGAATCTACTCTCCGCGTACGTGTAGAAATGAAGGAGTATGTGGCTATTAAGATAGATACCGTACGGGAACAAGTGGAAATGGTTCCGCAATTAGTACAAAGGCAAGACGCCATGTCATGCGCAATTGCGCAACTTCCTGAATTGGCACGTACGCAGGCTAACCTAATGGAAAGCGTTGAACATCTGACAGAGCGTCAAGACGTTGTAGACCACCAAATTAACGTACTAACGGTTAAATTATCCGAAATCACATTAGAAAACAAAAGGCTAATGTGTGAAAACGTTGAGCAAAATGTTACGGCAGCATTCCAGAGTTTATCTGGCAAACAGGAAGAGAATTTGTTTGCGAAAGGACTTGAGGAGGTGCGACAGCAGTTATGTGCTGATTGAGAGCATTGGAAACAAACGGTAGAAGAGTCGATGCGCGCTTCACAACAAAGCTCAGAACAAATGAATACAGGGCAGCAGCAGAAGTTGCCAGCGACTATAGAGCTAGTTACTGCCCATTCGCACACAATACCGACTTGTGTAAGTAATTCAAACATGAAATTGCCACAAGCTGGTTGTTCGCGTGAATTCTTATCTAACGGAGATTACGAAAGCCTTTGCCATGCCGAAGAAAAAATGATAAAGCATCGGAAATTCCAGATTTTTAACCCTGACAAAAGGGGGTCCATCCAATTGTTTATATTCCATGTTTCAGAGGAGTGCTACCCAGAAATTGGTCGGAGTGGCAGAAGATCAGTTTTGTTACAGGATATATACAATGTTCGGGGGCGATCTGGGCCTCGGACATGACTTCTGTTTGCCCGACATATGACGATTTTGAGAAGGCGTTTTTAGCAAAGTTCTGGTCAGAAGGGGTACAGGAACGCCTAAGGCAGGAGGTACTCTACCCAGAGCCTTTCTCCTTTTCGAAAGGAAGCCTTAGAAGGTATTTCCAAAAATATATAAGTAAAACGAGATACTGGGACAGACCTATGCCCTTGCCAGACATAATAAACATACTTAAGGCAAGACTACCAACTAGCATCAGGAATCAATTGATTTACGGCAATGATAAAGACTTGGAGTCGTTCCTCACGACGTTAGACCATATAGATATTATCGAAGAGAACAACCAGAAACCCCGTAATAACAGATTCCAATATAGGGAGATAGAACCTCCGCCAAACGGTAGGCAAGGTGGAAGTATGTGTTATACCAATGGCGATCAATCGACACTTAGAAGGAATGAACAGAGATCGTTAAATAATGGAGAAACCCCTCAAAATCTCAATAGTAATCCCGGCAATGGTCTTGCGAGGGGCTATTCAAGGAACAACAGGAACGGGAAAAGATACAATCCCGTGTGGGGGAACGAAAGAAATTTCAGACCCCAAGCCTGGAATAATAACAATAATAGAAAGTGGAATCAACCGGGAAGAATGAATTCAAATTGCCAACTTCAGTGGGGATGGACATCTACGAATCAACCGGTAATTACCGAAGTGACGGATGATGTCAACCAGCAGACAAATCAAAATCCAACAAACTTGTAAGGACCCACTCGTGCCCCGGAGGAGTGGTCAACAATTGGTTGAGGGGCAACAGGATATGTGTACCCATGCTAACGTATAATGATGGACGATTACTGGCAGATGAACTGACCGAGGACTTAGAACCACAAGATGAGGATAAGGAACAGGTGGCAGTAGCCGAAGTGCAAGTCATTATGGAGACCGTACCTATAGTGGCGGTTTTAGACACAGCTGCAACCACAAATGTTATTTCGGAGACACTATTCAACAGGATCAGAAACATAAGACGAGTACCAGTATTTCCAGTTCAAGATTGCAGAATAATAGGCGCCGTTGGGGCTAATGTAAAGGTGCAGTCACTACTTGGTGTGGAATTCGGAAATGTAGCAATATTAAGCACATTCCTTGTTGTGAAAAATTTGGTGGTAGATTGCATTATCGGAGTCGACAGCCTACGTCAATACGGATGCAGAATAGATTTTAAAACAGGAAAAATTTGGTTGAATGTTAATAAACAAGAAATTGAGTTGGAGTTGTTGAAAAAAAAAGCCTTACAAGAAAATATAATTGTGGGATCAGTGTGCAAGTAATCAGGACGGCCCAAAATTCGAAAGAGCACGTAATTAATGAGTTCCAAGTCAAAGAAGATATCGGTCAATTAGTGTTTGAAAAGTTAAATGAATCCGACTGCATTATCGAAGATCAGAAGAAGCAGCTCAATGAATTATTATTAACGTATGAAAACGTTTTTGATGAAAGGCCAGGAGTTATTAAGGGATACATATGCCATCTCTACGTTAAGCCGCACGAAAAATATTGTAGAAATTTCTATCTTGTTCCCTGGAGGTTAAAGGCTCAAGTTCAAAAGGAAATATTGAGCAGATAAACAACAACATGCCCCACTCCTCCACTGGATATACACCTCATGAATTGATGTTCGAGGCAAAAGAAGAAAACTTATGGACTGAACATATGCCCAAAACTCAGAAAAGTGAGATGCCTTGGGAAGAAGAAATAAGACAAGCCATCATAAATATGACGCAAAAGGCTGATCAGAGAAAACAACAATATGACAAATTAATCAAGAGGGTACAGGCGTACCACGTCGGAGAGAAGGTACTAGTCAAAAGACATACCAAATCATCCTTAATAAAGAAGAGTATAAAGAAATGGGAGTTATTATATACTGGCCCATACATCATTCCACAAATTCCGAACCCTGGGGCTTATCTGTTAGCATACCCGGGATCTAACAAAATTAAAGGGTTATTTTCCCATAACGACTTGAAAAAATTTAATGAAGATTAGAAGATAGGGAGGAATGGTGTTGCGAGTGACAGAGATGAACGCTCGTATAATCATAACAATAAACTGTGTGTGTTTAATGTTAGAAAACTTTAAACTGAAATAATTAATCAGTGACACAGACTGTAGAAATAGTGACTAACTATTACTATCGAGTGCTGTAAAGAAGATAGTGGAGATAGGCTTTCCCTGTGTTTGGGTAAACATGGAACTTTAGCATTGCTAATGTCATCAAGATTTATAAAGGATCTGAATGACCTTCAAGAAGAAAGAAATGTTTCCCGAAAATGACGCTGCATAATCAAAAGAGGTTCCCAGTGAATGTTCATATATATTTTCAAGTGCACGCTTAGATGTGTAAACGTGTGAAGTGATGCGTTTAGGCAGTGAATCATGAGTGACGGTTAACGCCGCAAAGATAATTTCCCGCGCAAAACAATTGACGTCGGCGCGAGAGTTAGAATCGATATAGACGACACAGATATGCTTTGTAAGAGACTCGCATCAAACGCGAGGGGAAACTGATTGATGTTGAACTTCAAAAAAGTGTCATAATTAGATGTTAAGAGTTCTTGATTTATTGTTGAATGTCAAAAGAAACTAAGATTCATAGAATTAATAGTTATTTAATGGGTCTTGTTCACTTTGGAATTTTGTTTGAAAATACATTTCCATATATGTGCATGTATGAATGCCGGATGGATCAGAGAATAAATGAAAGAAGTGAATCCACATTCCTCACTACTTTATATTACAGCAATCAAGCGGAGAAATATATGTATTTAGGATAAAAATTTTATGAGTATAGATAAATGATATGACTTTTCAAGGAAATGATGGATTATGACTTTGTATAAAATGGACCACACTTTCCATTATTCAATGATATGAATCCAAAATCTACTGCAAGTTGTATGAATCCTTTAAATTACGAAGAATAAATCATTGACAGAAAATGTGTCAGAATTTTTGGACTTACAAGCACAAGTGGTGATGCGAAGTCCAAAAGAAAATTCAAACTAGAGTAAATATTATGATGTTTTCGGCAACAGCATTACTGAATGGATAAATGGAAACTTTAAGTCAATGGCTAAATTCCTTGCAGTACATCGTAAGAAAAAGGATGCATGAAGCCATAGGGATTTTGTTTTCAAGAAGGAGAATCTTGAACGGTGCAACCTAACCAGTTCTTTTACAGGAAGAGTTTCCCTTTCGGTCATTGCTAATTCTTTTGGAATGAATGTTGCATGTGAAATCTGGTATCCCTGTCCCTTCTACTCTTCCCATTGTGGGCCGCGCAGAAGATCGACTACAAATGTGGACGTCGGGGACATGCAAGATCCGGGGGAGTTTCAGCACCGCAAGATATTGTCCTGGGAACAAGATTGTAAACAAATGAAAAAAAAAAAGAACTCGATTTTTTTTTTTTTTTTTTTTTTTTTTTTTTTTTTTTTTTTTTTTTTTTTTTTTTTTTTTTTTTTGCTAGAGGTACAAATCACTCTTCTCCAAATCGTTATATAAATCGATCCCTATCTTTCCTTTAGAGATCAATTTCAAAATTATTTTTTCTCTTCTGTAGGCTTTCCTATCTTCTATATACCGTAGGCTGGGGGTCTAGGCTTAAGAGGTTTTCCAAGGTTTCCCTGCTTAAGAAAGTTCCCGAATAGGTAGACCCTGATAACAGTTTCATGTAAGATCATCTTCCTTGGTTGTGCACAGCAGACATAACACCTTGATGCACGTAAAAGCAATACAGCCGCGTTACCTGTCTCTTCATTTCTTCTGTTTTCAATGTTTCTTTTCTTCGTCTGTCTTAAACATAATTATTTTTTTCTAGTCGGAGGACTGACACTCATCACTTTCGGATTACCCACACTAATAGATAGCTCGCGAAGTGTGTTCGGTAAATCAAAATTAGGCTCACAAACTTCGCTCGCTGCGAGGGGCATTGTAATGTCCCCACAGAAAATACCCTCTACCACGCACCAATTAATCATTGTCAATCAAACCATCCACATTCATTCACTCTGGAAAAGTATCTGATCTGATTTTCTCGTAACATATGAGGCGACAGCTCGACGACGCCAAAGTATTTTCTAGTGCGTTTATTCTTTGAAATAACAGAGATGCATATATGCATTCTCCATGGTGGTTAGAGTGGTAAGGAGGACAGCTCCTGGAGTATCGATTGAGGGATTGACGAGTTTCTGAGAGATACATATTCTCCTTTTCTTCTCGCTAAAGCGAGCCAACTAACATTTGTGCCGCTAGCGGTTTGTTTGAAGAGAAAGAGACTGTAAACGGAAAATAATTAAGACGTGGAATCACGGGAGATCTGGACATGTAATGGAGATGGATTTAATACACAATTTCCTTCATAAATAAGGTTTGTGACTTTTTTTGTTCTGTAGTGAATGAACGAATGAGTTTTTTCTGAATCGTTTGATGATCACGTTGGCCCTGTAATTAGTGGGGAAGTTTGGAAGTTTCAGCTGTGTCGAAGAGAGCCTGCAATCACTGAGTCTGTGTTAAATCGTCCAAAAAGGCTTTGTACACATCTGGAATTCGCAATCTTTCGTAAAAGGAACAAATTGTCCACACGATTGATTCTCCCGACTGAATGCAGTGTTTAACAGTAATAATAAATGTAAAGATCTCTTACAGCAAGCCAGCCGCTGATTACCAAGACGAAGATTCTATTTGACTGATTTCACGTAATGAAATATTATATTAAAAACTGTACATAGATAATGGAGAGAAAGAGAGAGAGCGAATGAAAATAGAGATAATACTAATAATCCTCCATTAGTCTAACTTTTCGCCTGTCTTATCACGGATCAGCTGACAAATGGGAAGCCCTTACTTTACTGTATAGATTTATGTGTGAAGGTGAAGGGATCTTAAAGGCAACAGATACACGTCTATACAGACAAGACATTACACAAAGTTAGCGGCTAGCTGCATTCATCATCTATTCTTAGATGAAGAGACGGCAACTTATTATCACCTTAACATTTCAAAAAAAATGTTAAAAGGTGTACCAGTTTTTTGGCTCTTCAGTGTAGAATATGTTACACAGCGGAGCAGCAGATATAAAATTAAGGATTTTTATTGCAAAAACTGCCACAGTCGTAAAAAATCCTGGAGATCATTCCTAATCTAAGAAAATGGGAGGCTACGAAATTATCCTTCATAGAGAGCAGCAATGTACATAACTCGTACCCTAAGTAATTCTAGGTATACTCTATAATGCTCATTTGCGAAGATAATGCCTTTTGGCCCAAAGGGAGTTACATTCCTGTCTCCTTTTTTTCTCTTTATTGTCATTTTATCCCCCTCGTTCCTTAGGGGCCGGGGGGGGGGGATGTAAGCTGTCAGCAGTACAATTCTCCGCTCTTCCGCCAAGCGAATTAAAAAATAATTGCAATGAGAAATATAAACAAAATTTTTTTTTCTATTTTAAATTAAAATTCAAAAACAGGAAGTCAAAAAACGGAAATACATACATTTTAAAAAACATTGCAGGGAGGTGAAATTCTTCTGATAAAAACACCGATGCACTGCACTTTCACTTAAAAACTGAAGAATCTCTACTAAGGTGAGAGAGGTGTTGCCGGATGAGAGAGTATGTTCCCTAGGACTGAGGAGTGTGGGTAGCAAAATAGGAGTCTGTTAGATAGAGAGATGCCCGCATCTCGTGGTCGTGCGGTAGCGTTCTCGCTTCCAACGCCCGGGTTCCCGGGTTCGATTCCCGGCGGGGTCAGGGATTTTCTCTGCCTCGTGATGGCTGGGTGTTGTGTGCTGTCCTTAGGTTCGTTAGGTTTAAGTAGTTCTAAGTTCTAGGGGACTGATGACCATAGATGTTAAGTCCCATAGCGCTCAGAGCCATTTGAACCATTTTTTTAGATAGAGCGATGAGAGGTAGGAGCCGAGGTGAATAGAGGGAAATTCAATCGGTGGACAAGACAGATGGTGAGGAGCAGTGCGTCGTGTGGATGGTGGTAAGTAAGGCATGGGAGCCAGTACTCAGCTCAATCAAAGAAAGTCGTAAAATCTGCACATGTGATGGGAACAGCGGCCGGCGGACATCCCACCGGCGCAGTCGCACGTGCCCCCACCATCGAGCATGTCACGGAGCCTCTGAAGCGAAAACTCTGGATCCGCGGGTATGTCATCCGGGAGCGCACCGCAGACCCCTCATTCCATCAGCACCACCTGATGATGGCGGAACGGTTGTTCGTCGAAATATCGTGGGCCTTTGACGATTGCATCCGGCAGTACACCCGAGAACCTTGAAGGCACCATATACGCCAGGAAAGCCTTAGATGGCATAATTTGCAAATGGTGCGTCTTAATATGATAGAAAATCGGCGACAAGGAGGTAATCCCCATTGAGGATGGATAATTGTACTAAGGAGCAGAGGTGGCAAAAAGTAACTTAATTGACAGAAATAACCGATTACTTAAAAGTAGCAGCTCAGCTGATATTAGTAGTTATTTTAATAACTGCCATTAGCGCGTGGTGCCATCTATTTAACGGAGTGCGTAGTATGCTTTCGCAGTGTCTGAGATCTGGTGACGGATAAATGAACAGGGTAGATGGACTGACCACCTGTAATGTATTCTGTAGCTCATGGAAATAACTGTCTGCCTGCTAGCCATCTGTTTATCGAAGTGTTGAACAGGGTAGATGGACTGACCACCTGTAATGTATTCTGTAGCTCATGGAAATAACTGTCTGCCTGCTAGCCATCTGTTTATCGAAGTGTGTTTTTGGGTTTCAAGCTATCTCATTACAGGGTGACAATTATTGAACTATATGAAAAGAACGCAAATTAATTACAAACCATGACATGCACGCACTTTATTCAGCTTGTAAGCATCACCACAGATATTCGGATTTATGTTACGAGATGTTCGATATGGCTGTCATCATTGGCAGCAGTGTGGCGCAGGCGAATAGCGAAATTCTTCGTGACCGACTGAAGTGTCGGAAAACCGATGCTGTCGACGACCTCCTGAATGGCTGTTTTCAGCTCAGCAATGGTTCTGAGATTATTGCTGTACACCTTGTCTTTAATATTGCCCCACAAAAATGAGAAGCATGTGTTCAAATTCTGAGAATATAGCAGCCAATCGAGACCTGTGCTAGTGTCCTCTGGGTACCCCAGAGGCAGAATGCGGTCCCCAAAGTGCTCCTCCAGGACATCAAACACTCTCCTGCTTCGGTGGAGTCGAGCTCCATCTTGCATGACTACATCTTGTAGAAATTTGGGTCACCTTGGATAATGGGGATCAAATTGTCTTCCAAAACCTTCACGTACCTGTCGGTAGTCACCATGACATCGAGGAATATCGCACCGATTATTCCTTGACTGAACATTGTACACCACGCAGTCATCCGTTGAGGGCAAGGGACACCTCAATCGCGAAATGCAGATTCTCTGTCCCCCAAATGCGCCAATTTTACTTATTGACGAACCCACCCAAATGACAGTGGGTTTCGTCGCTAAACCAAACCATGCATGCGCATTTTGATTCCCATCATGCCCCGCGGCCACCCGCGCAGTTTGAACGTCCTAACGCAAACCGTTCAGAAATTATGACGATTTTATTTCATATAGTTAAATAATTGTCACCCTGTACATAATGTGACCATAAGAAATTCGTGTGACTATGGAAACAGTAGTAGTTTGATATCAAACCTTTCGAGTGGGGCGTTGGACCCTGGACGTTGAAGCTGACGTATTGCTCTCCAATGAGGCGAGCCTGCTGGAATTCTGGTCAGAGTCACTTCCCTCTGCGCCAGTTTTCTCCTGTGAGAATATTTAGTATTGACATGAATTGCAGCAGCAAAAATTTATTTTATTTTCATTACACATTTCCTTGTCACCAATCTGATGCATTTGGAACAATATGTGAAGTATGTAATAATAATTATTGTTATTAGTTAATGTTTATTTAGCTTATATATCCAGTATTACTGCTATTGTCTTTACATGTCCACAGGCTGTAAGTATTTTCATGCTGCTGAGTTTTAAAAATCATTATGTCTATTGATACAATAAGTTAAAAACTGCGCCTGGTGGCAACAATGAGTTAAATTCGGGCAGTGCTGACCACGCCTTAATTGGTTCTCGGGAAGACTTGTCCTCGCTTTGCTGTGCTCTGCACCGCACATTTCTTACCAGTCGCTGATTTTGCGTTAACTTATACTTATGTTGGAATTGATACTTGCTGGTGCATTGTGATAAATGTACTTAGAGTAATGTTTTTTACTGCCGCATGACATTGAAACGGAATTTTGTTTTTTCATAATTTCAAATGGAAAGGATTGCATTAAACACAGCAGTTCTTAAATTGGTTTAAAAGATTACACCATCATTACCCTCATTCGCAAGAGAACGTGTGCTTTTAAATGTAAACACTCAAAGAAAAGGATTGCTTCCATAATTGTGGGCAGGTTACATGGTGACCATGACAGGACATTGATTACTTTCGTAGCTTTGGATAATGACTATCGATGAGCAACACTTCAAAATCTGAACACAACTGCACAGGAGTTCATAGCTTACAAATTCAAGGCAACCTTGGATGTAAGTTGTTTTCATAACTTTAAATAGTGCATTTTTGAAAATAAAACTAACATTGCGATTGAAATATTTAGTCAGGCCTTATAGACACTTTTCGAAATGGTAAATTACAACAGAATCATAGTGTGATTGTGAAAGTAGATGTGAGCGCAATTAACGTCGCTAATGTAGAAGCAAATAATGATAAAGGTAATTTGACGGCTACTGGAAATATGGAAATTAACGAGTTTAGTAATGCAATGTGAACACATTAATAGAGGGTTCCACTCAAGTAATTAGATCAAATCGGATGATGAATAATAGTAATTAGTCGTTGTTTCTGATTCTTCTGCAAATAATTTTTAGAGTTCATGAATTTAATCTGTATTTGAATCAAAGAAATACTAAATTGTATACTGCTGAACAGTGTGTTGAAGGTATTTGGTAAGATCCTCGCATCTTACAGGATGAGCTTATGAGGATGAAGAAAGAATACAATGACATACGTTTTCAAGAAAACGTGCGATATTAAATGTCACTATGTAAGAAGGAAGATCGCTTCTATAATTACAGGTGGGTTACAAGATTTTCTTTTCGTTAAAAAATTCTTTGTAGAGGTATGTAATTGAATTTGCACATTGCTTCAGTCATAGGTAAAGTAGGTAATAGAGTTCGGTTTATTGGTAGGAAAACTGTGGAACTACAATCAGTGTACAAAGTAGATTGGTTACAATTCACTTGTGCGATGCAGCATAGAATATTGTTCAAATGTGTGGGACCCACACGAAATAGGAATAACAGGGGATATTGAACATATACAGAGAAGGTCAGCACGAATGGTTACAGGTTTCTTTGATCCATGCGAGCGTGTCACAGAGATGTTGAAGAAACTGAACTGGCAGACTTTTGAAGATAGGTGTGAACTGTCCCGATAAAAACCTACTTACGAAGATTCGAGAATTGGCCCTAAATGATGATTCTAGAATATTCTAAAATGCACTATATATCGCTCCCGTAGAGAGGCATTTAAACAATCACACTTCCTGTTCTCCATACTTGAATGAAATGGAAGAAAACCATAATAACTGGTACAATGGGATGTACCCTCTGCCATGCACTTAACAGTGGTTTGCAGAGTAGATCTAGAAGTCAAAGAGTGGTTACACTTTTTCAATACTTTATTCTCTTGTGAAAAGTCAAATAGGTAATATCCGAGCATGTTACCACTGAAGGGATACAAATTACGTTCTCTGTGGCAAGACGATAAAAATGATTTTTCTGTAGTGAAAGCAGTGCAGCTTTCGACTCTGAATAAAATCGTTTAAATCGGAAATAATCTGAATTTCAGTCCTTTTCGTTTAAGTGTGTTCCTGTTGAATCCCTTGCAGAAATGTAGTAAGTTCTTACCAGTACAGTCTTAGACATAAAATTTAGCCATTGGCTAGCCGCTGTAAAGACTAAATTCGCGTCGTTCACTTGAGGTGGCTAATAAAACTGACGGCCTCTCTGAATTGGACGTCCAGCCACATGTATGATGTGGCAACGTTGCAGGATTCGTATGTGTCTAGAAGAAGTTTTGTGTTTTCTTCTCGAAATGTTACAGTGCTGTCTCAGCTCATGGGCTGGTGATAAACATTCAGCAGTGTAGACAAATAGTAGCAAGTTCAAGTCCACGCATTTCTCTATCTTTTTTAAACCGCATTTCGGCTGCCTGCAAAGATAGGAATCAGATGGAACTTCAACGATAATTCTCTTCACTATGTAATGAACCAGTAATAGCAGAAACTTCCAGGAACAATTTCGCAAAACAGGTTGTGACTGTGTGAAGATCAGGACAGCTCACGCTCGTGAGTTTCAGTGCCAACCACTGCCTGACGCTTGGCGCCATCCGATCAGATGACCCCGGCGCGGCAGTATGAGGAATTCAACTGTCATTATTTCAAATTGTAGTATTTATCATGCAGTTACCCATTGAAGTATGCACACTTGAAACTTAACAAAGTCGTTTAAGCTTTGTAAAATGGAGTCACAAGTGGAAGAAGGTCTAACATTTGTGACATATTGTTTGTTTTGGATTTAATAGAGGAGTGAAGGCAGCGGTGGCAGATAGAAACCTTTGTACTGCGTATGGGGTGAATGATTTTCCGCAAAACACAAGAAAAAAGGATTTTCTTATTTGATGAAGGATCGTGCTGGAACTAATGAGTTTCCACCCTCAGGAAGTCTCAATAGCTGACGTATGTGACGAAATAGGAACATTTACATTCAATAGACAAGATTCAAAAGCCAGTTGTAGGAGTATTCTATGCTCGAATTTAAAACAACATGAATCAAGGGCGTGACTATTACTGCACTTTTGCTTGAACGTCATCATTTAGCTCAGTGAGCATTCCTATACTGTACAGCTATGATGCCTTTATATTAACTTCTTAAGAACAAATTAAAGTCTGAACCCTAAACAAAGACATGAAAGGGTAGTGTGAACATAATTTTTTGCATCTGATGAGTCAAAAAGGATACTGTTACTACTAACTTCTCCCAAGTAGTGTGTCCACCGCTGTTAGTATTTGTTGCCAGGAACTGAGGCAAATTCTGGTTGGAGTGGAAGATAAATGACTTACAAAACTGCATCGCATGTTGCTACCTACACAATAATGCACATTGCTGATTTCATGAAAGAATTATCCAGTAGCTTATTTGGAAGTTATCCCCGATGCACTTACTCTTCCGATCTTGTGCCCTCAAAAATTTACCTTTCCCATTCCTTACTGCGCAGCTGCCAAGAAAATTGCTTCCCACACACAAATGCATTTCAGACCTGGACTGATAGCGTCTTTAACTTAGATCCAGTAGGTTTCTGCAAGTGTGGCATCAGTAAACTACTTGACCATTATCAGACTGTTTAGATAACGTGAGAGAGTATATTCTTTATGACTAATTTCTCTTTACGTTACTGTTGTGTTCAGTAAAAAAAATGGAATAATGGGATTAAAATATGTACTGTACTATTACAAATGAAATAAAACTTGTGAAGGTAACCTTACGACGAAAGTCTGTTTTAACAGAACGACAAATTTCTGTAAGGTGGGAATGCCCGTATGAGTGTGAATTAGTAAATTGTTACTCAGTTTGAGCTTCTAAATGGTCTGTGATTATTTTCTGTCCTGTGCCGTATTCAGTTAGTAAGAAAATGAGGTATTTCACAAATAAAACTGAATATTTACAACAATCAAACACTATGTCGGCAGAAGTGGAAAGAAACCTTATCAGTTGTGCAGTATCGTAATACTTTCACCTATACACAATGAAATACTGGAAGTAGCATGGCGACTTCTGGTGGAGAAGTTTTCTTACGATTTCCTTATTGACTTTCGATGTGGCTGCTTGTAGTTCTGTAACAGAACGTCTAAAAATCTGGCTTTCTGTGAAAGCAAAGGCAAAGCAGCCTTACTTCACGGCTCAGAGCTAGCAAAAAGGTGCGGTACTCGTCTCTCGTTTATTGACCCAGTTGAGGCTAAGACAGCTAAATTGCAACGTGAACGACGAGAGTAGTAGCAATTTCCATGGGGAGAGACTTTCTTGCACTCAAAACCATACATTGATGACTTGTGTCACACTTTAAGTGAAAATCACAAGGACTGTTCAATGGAAATGACACGTAAAATCAAATGAATATAGCAGGATAATTCTGTGCCCCCCAAAAAGGTACACGTCGTTCACAGAGTCTCCAAAATTATACTGCAATACTGCCAAGATTCAGTTACACTGCCATCAGGAAGAATAACAACCGATGTGTTCCCTAAGCAGGATTAGAAGTAATTGCATCTTACATCCTAAGGACGCAACTGTGGACGGTCAGAATACCATAAGTATATGTCACTGATTGTTATTCCCATTTCTGTAACTAGGTTTAGGGAGTATAGCGTAGTTACTAAAACACTCAGATGCATCGACTGCAAACTAAATACTTTAAATAAATAACTTTAATAATTATTTTTGTTTTTCTATCCTAAGCATACGAAAACTGAAAAGCTCAATTACGAGACGGGACCCACATTTTGGAGCGTTCCAGTGGTTACACTGTACATATTATGAGTAGAAAATATGTATTTTGATCATTATAGCCTTTGAAATTTTTTTTCTTCCCAAAACAGACGAACAGAAATGAAAAGATAACAACACAGCATTGACAGAGATACATAATTTAGCAATCGAGAAAGTCTGCTGTGCACAGAAACCATCCACCACTACCGAAAAAGCAGGCTAAAAAGGAATGGACAAAATAAAACAAGCTAACAAGAAAAGAGAAGTAGTTGCCACCCAAACGTGGAACAAGGAAAACATAAGGTTGACAGTAATATCTAGAATGGGTCATCTTAAGCAAAACTGTCGTTCACTGAATAAATACTAAAAGAGCGACAAAACCCGTCTAATCGTAATAAATACAATATTATAACCTCTGATGCTTTGTCAGTAAAAGCGAAAAGCATTTGCGTTCAAGAGTTATGCAACTTGCAGTATGATTAACGCAAGAGAGAACCAAGCTAACCGTGGTGCTCATTCTCTATACAGCGCTTCACAGTCGGGGCAAAGTGATGTTAATTTAGTCCCTGGTCGCCTCAGGACCACCACAATATCCATACGAGAATAATCGAGGTGTAATGCGACCTCTGTGGGTCCCTCCCACGATCCCAGTGGGAGCAGCATCTACTCAGTGCGTACTGACCCTGCCCTACAGAATCATTTATTCTTCATAACTTCCATATCCTGAGGGGAACCCGCCCTAAAACCCTCATCCATCCAAATCTAAATTAATTCTTATACAACCCTCTACCTGTTCACAAACCACAATGGACCAGCAAAAGAAGATATGGTCAAAACTTTCCCAAATGAAAATTTCGAATTTGAAACAAGCACACGCCAGGCAAGTGGGACTAGATGCTCCGAGTCTTGCCCAATGGATTCTTGGGGAGGGGAGAGGAGTGTGAGAGGTAAAAAAAAAAAAAAAAAAAAAAAAAAAAAAAAATCGGTTGTTCAAATTTAAAAACGTAATAAATGAAAAGGTGAAAAGGAAGTAGGAACAACTCGAATAAAACCTTTCATATTCAGGAACATGCAACATTCACACCGTATGATTGGAGGAATATCTCGGGTTTTTGGGACAGGAATTGCACACCATCAAATGGGAGTTAGCCGGAATCATTAGGACGAGGCTTAAAGGCGAAGCGACTACAGTTCTCAAGCGAGGGCAACTCCTATTTCAGAATAATCCGGATGTAAATTTGCACATTGGCGGCGTAGCTCTGCTAATTCACGACAGAAAGGAACACCTTATCCCCAAGACCATGTCCATTTAAGACAGTGTTCTATGTGATACTTGAGTGGCATGCCTAGATTAGCTTTCACATCGTTTGTGTTTGCGAACCTACTTGCACCTCAGCTGACGAAGGACTATAGCAGTTCTATGAAGATTTGACAGCAGCAAAAAATTCAGAAACCATCGCATTTTCCTCAACACTTCACGCCTTTAATATCAAAATAGGAGTGAGCTCCAGAGAAACCATATATTCACAGCAAAACTTGGGACCTCCAGCGCTAAACCAGAGAGGAAAAATGAAGAATTTTCTTAGCAAGGAACGCTTACCCTGCGTGAACACGTTTAACAAGGAAAATCCGAAAAGGAAGTGGACCTGAAGAAGCACTGACGGTTCCGCTAAGAAACAAATAGTTTACATCCTCACATCGAACAACTATACGAGTTCAGATGTTTTGTCAGAAATCAGATATTATGTTCACATTGCTCTTTGCCTGACTAGAGGCCTTTTGCTAGGATTCAGCCTTTAATTTCTCCTTAAGAAAGTAACACAAAGGAATTATAGCATAAGAATGCTCAATGAGCGAACTCTTGACGTTCAATCAAAATTGCAGCAATAATCACCGCTTAGATTTTTGTTGCTTTAAATTAGAGTATGGAATACCGCTACACCCGACTTTGAATGTCGCGCGAAGGCCACATGGCCGCAGTTCGACACATATGTCAGCTATCGACACTTCCTGACAGTGGGAAATCGTTAGTCCCAGAACGATTGTTCATCAAACAAGAAAATCCTTTTATCTTGTGTTTTGCGCAAAAGCACTCATCCCATACACAACACAAAGGTTTCTGCTGCCACCGCTGCCTCTACCCTTCTACTAAACCCAAAGAGCCGTGCAGGGTAGCCGCGCGGTCTATGGCACCTTGTCATGGTCCGTGCGGCTCCACCCATCGGAGGTTCGAGTCCTTCCTCGGGCATGGATATGTGTCTTGTCCATAGTGTAAGTTAGTTTAAGTTACATTAAGTAGTGTGTAGGCTCAGGGACCGATCACCTCAGCAGCTTGATCCCATAAGACCTTACCACAAATTTCCAATTTAAACCCAAAGTGAACAATACACTGGAGTGACTGAAGTCATGGGGTAGCGTTATCCACATATACAGATGACGGTAAAATAGCGAACACAAGATATAAAAGGTAGTGCACTGGCGGCGGATCTGTCATTTGTACTCAGGTGATTAAGGCGAAAAGATTTCCGACGTGATTATGGTCGCACGACGGCAATTAACAGAAAGGGTGTGCTAAGAACATCAAATTTCAGGCATTACCTCTCACCACATACAACGCAATGGATGACGGCCTGCACTTAGCGACTGAGAGCAGAGTAGCTGTTTGCTTAGAGTTGTGCTAACAGGCAAGTAACTCTGCGTGAAATAACCGCAAAAATAAATGTGGGACTTACGGCAAACGTATCCGTTAGGGCAGTGCGGCGAAATTTGGCCTTAAAGAGGCTAGAGCAGCAGACGATCGACGCCAGTGCCTTTACTAACAGCATGACATCGCCTGCAACGGCTCTCCTGAGCTAGTGACCGTATTGGTTGGATCCTAGACTACTGAAAAACCGTGGCCTGGTCAGATGAGTCCCGATTTTAGTTGATCCGAGGTGATGGTAGGGTTCGAGTATGGCATAGACCCAACGAAGTCATGGACCCAAGTTGTCAACAAGACACTGTACAATCTGGTGTGGCTATGTTTACGTGGAATGGACTGGGTCCTCTGGTCCAACTGAACCGATCATTGACTGGAAACGGTAATGTGCAGCTACATGGAGATCGTCTGCAGCCATTAATAGACTTCATGCTCCCACGACAATGTGCCACGTCACTAGACCACAGTTGTGTATGAATGGTTTGAAGAATATTCTGGATAATTCGAGCGAATGATTTAGCCACCCAGATCGCCCGACACGAATCCCGTCGAACATTTATGAGAAATAATCGAGAGATCACTTCGTGCACACAATCGGGTACTGGCAACACTTTCGCAATTATGGACGGCTGTAGAGGCAGCATGGCTTAATATTTATTCAGTGGACTTCCAACGACTTATTGAGTCCAATCCACGTCGAGTTCCTGCACTGCGCTGGGCAGGAGAAGGCCCGACACGATATTAGGAGGTATCCCATGACTTTCGCCACTTTGGTGTATATCACAAATGTCAGACCTTCATCCACTTGCAACTCTTATTTACAATGCTTAAAAGGCTTTTTCAAGTATGCAAACTCCAACATGCAACTGTATGATTTCATGATTCTTTCAGTTACTGTTCTTGTAGTTTGTCTCTTACAGTTTCTTTTCTCAGTGGCATGTAAACAAGCCACAGCAAATGTGTGGTGCTTCTGCTGCTGAAACGATGGCTGCTATCGTTTATGTGTTTTGTTCTAGTAAATCTGTTAGGGTTTCTTTTTTCAGTGGGATGTGGAGAAGCCAAGGCAAACCGTTGGTGCTTATGCTGCTGAAACTATGCTCGCTAACTTTTATCTAACTCAACTTTCTTTCAAGTGAGGGGGGTAGTTTCCAGTCAATTGCTATATTTTCTTTTCATGTCAAGCGCTCTGAGCGATTTAAGAGATCTGTTCAACAAATTCCGGGACTTTGTCCACAAAATTTTTCCACACTTATCATTTACTTATTGTGTGTCATCTCCTTGAAAATGTTCTCCTCCACAATTGCTGCACCACTTCCAACGCCATTTCTTCTTCCATAAACAGTTCTGGATCGCTCGAAGACGTCATAGTTGTAGGGGCAGGGTGGGACAGGTGAACAGCGCCCTCTGGTGGATGTAGTGCAAACTAGTTCAGTTGGTCCCTGCACATCATGGCTAAAACACACTTCTCTGAATTACGTAAATAAATTAAATAGCCTGCCTTCCTCTCCAGTACATAATTACCGTTTCTCAACTAAAAGAAATAAGTTACACTAACATAACCTTCCTCTCTGTTAACCGTTTTCTTTTATCATTTCCTTTCGCAATTCTATATTCTTTAGGAGAACCAAATCGAGGCTTCTTTCGCACTTGTGAGCTTAATTTGATTTAACTATCAGAGATCAACAGCCTCTAGATAAACTGCCAAGAATTGGGGATTGCCATTGCGAGACATCCAACGTCTGATTTTCTTTCAGTGTTACGTACCTTAATAAGAATGTCCCGGCTTAAACCCAATGTCTTGTTACCAATATGATTCCTTCCTTACTTGATATACCCATTCAGTTTTCTCCATTAATCTCCACAGTAGTCTCGTGAAAGCTATCCAAGAGTTCACCCAGTTTTCCGCTTATGCTCAAGTAAAAGATCAAAAAGGTGCTACATAACAAATGAATTATTTTAAAAAGCTCTTTCTTACATGAATCCAATTACCCTACGACTTATCTTACAAAATAGATTAAGGAAAGACAAACCTACGTTTATAGCATTTGTAGACTTATAGAAAGCTTTTGACAATGTTGACTGGAATACTCTCTTTCAAATTCTGAAGGTGGCAGGTGTAAAATACAGGGAGCGAAAGGCTATTTACAATTTGTACAGAAACCAGATGGCAGTTATAAGAGTCGAGGGGCATGAAAGGGAAGTAGTGGTTGGGAAGGGAGTGAGACAGGGTTGTAGCCTCTCCCCGATGTTGTTCAATCTGTATATTGAGCAAGCAGTAAAGGAAACAAAAGAAAAATTCGGAGTAGGTATTAAAATCCATGGAGAAGAAATAAAAACATTGAGGTTCGCCGACGACATTGTAATTCTGTCAGAGAGAGCAAAGGACTTGGAAGAGCAGTTGAACGGAATGGATAGTGTCTTGAAAGGAGGATAAAAGATGAACATCAACAAAAGCAAAACGAGGATAATGGAATGTAGTCGAATTAAGTCGGGTGATGTTGAGGGAATTAGATTAGGAAATGAGACATTTAAAGTAGTAAAGGAGTTTTGTTACTTTGGGAGCAAAATAACTGATGATGGTCGAAGTAGAGAGGATATAAAATGTAGACTGGCAATGGCAAGGAAAGCGTTTCTGAAGAAGAGAGATTTGTTAACATCGAGTATAGATTTAAGTGTCAGGAAGTCGTTTCTGAAAGTATTTGTATGGAGTGTAGCCATTATGGAAGTGAAACATGGACGATAAATAGTTTGGACAAGAAGAGAATAGAAGCTTTCGAAATGTGGTGCTACAGAAGAATGCTGAAGATTAGATGGGTAGATCACATAACTGTTGAGGAGGTACTGAATAGAATTGGGTAGAAGAGGAGTTTGTGGCACAACTTGACTAGAAGAAGGGATCGGTTGGTAGGAAATGTTCCGAGGCATCAAGGTTTCACCAGTTTAGTATTGGAGAGCAGCGTGGAGGCTAAAAATCGTAGAGGGAGACCAAGAGATGAATACACTAAACAGATTCAGAAGGATGTAGGTTGCAGTAGATACTGGGAGATGAAGAAGCTTGTACAGGATAGAGTAGCATGGAGAGCTGCATCAGACCAGTCTCTGGACTGAAGACCACAACAACAACAACAACAACAACAAGTATATGCGCCGGTTAATGCTACTTGTGTCAGTGAGTTTATGTGATGGAACAGTATAGCTTCTGTGCAGCAAACTTACTGTGAGTACAATATATTGTATGTCATCAAATTTTATATTAAATATCAATAATAAATGAAATCAACTATAATTTATATCTGTTGAGAATATACATTCATTTCTGGTCCCTAGAGCACCAAGCAAATTCAAATTCATTGCAATCGCTAACACAGAGCATTGTTTACACTAAAGTGGTTCGAATTTTCGAAGATAATAATACTGTGAAGATGTTGCACTAGAACACTGGTACCATAAAATTGACACATTCTGACACATGTCAATAAAGAGTAAATTGTTCTCTCAGAAGTTACAGAAATAATATCATATAATATATTAATACAGATTCGCTTTTTATTACGGAATAAGCTCCAGTACTTGCCTGATGATTATGTTGGTAATGAAACAGACATTCTACTAAGAGAAAGATTTTTAATTATCTCCCATTTTTGCTTGTAACTCATCTTACAGCAATTTGTTTAAATATTGCGTGCGTTTATGAAGTTTTTGCGTTCTTCTTATATATCCAATAGATGTTACATGTCCGTTTTATGTAATATGCGGAGATCACTTTTAATACCTCAGAATGTGTTTTCAGGGTTGTTAACGAGGGTAACTGTTGCTATTTGAGGAGCTCATACTTGTTTGACAAAGAGCGGAAAAATGAATCCGAGAGAATGACCACTACTTGGATTACATAATTTTTCGCAAGTGAGTGCGTTGTGTTATTTGTGGGAAGAGACCAAACTGCGAGGTGATCGGTCTCATCGCATTAGGGTGGGATGGGCAAGGAAGTCAGCCGTGCCCTTTCAAAGGAACCATCCCGTTATTTGCCTGAGGCGATTTAGGGATATCATGGAAAACCTAAATCAGGATGGCCGGACGCGGGATTGAACCGTCGTCCTCCCGAACGTGTGTCTAGTGTGCTAATCACTGCGCCACCTCGCTCGGTTCGCAAGTGAGTATGTCAGTCAAATAAAAGGTGATTGCATTTGACTCTGCATAAGTAAAGGTTTTTTCTAAAAAAATAAAATAAAGCTTTTTATTTGGAAACCGTTCGTTTCCTGTAAGGCCATGTCGTTAAAATCTTCCTTTAAATAGAGAGTATTTTATTATAAGAACTATATGGACTATGGATGATACGCTTCTCCTGACAAACGAAATTAAGGACACATTTCATACTGGGTATAAACAATATATAAAGATAATATTCACATTATAACATGAAATGAACAAAGTATCAATTTCATAGGTTTAGCTATTAGGAAATAAAACAAGAACGACATCTTCATGGAGAACAGAAAAGCTACAAGAATTGACACAACCATACACAGTTAATAATGCCGACTAGTAACACACAAGCAGACTGCTTATACTGTACAGTAGGTCACCTATGAAGAGAACCAACAAGATATCATTTAATAAAAATGGACAACGTTAGTAACACAGCACAATCAGACAAATCGTGGAACCAAGTTGGCATAATGACTTACTTGTAGACACTATGATATAAAAGGGAACAAAATGCCAACTGCTATGCCAAACTATAAAAAGAAAGCCACTTGACCTACAACAAACCATTCCATAGGAGACTGTCAAATAAAACAGAACATATATTACAGAAAACAATATCGATATTGCTTTCCTAATACAAAATAAACAACATATCTGTAGACCTAACACATATAAATAGCTAGGTAAAAAGCAGTCACATATATAAAATATTGTTTCTGGTAAATGTGAAGCTCTTACACACTTAAATTGATGTGTGGATATAGATGCATACCAATACTTGATAGAAAACAAGATAAGAGTCCTGTTTCCTTGGGTAAAATTGAACGTATACCTCAATATACGTATACTAAAAGAAGAGAGAAGGAGATATCAGTGTTAGAAAAGATTATCAAGATATATAAAAGAGGATAAAGAGTGTTACGGTACTGTTACGTAATGACACAAATTAAAATAGAGAAAGAAACACCTCTGGTCAAAGTAATAGGCAATACCGAATGGGGAAAAATTCTGTAACAGGTTATAGTATGATCAGAAAGTGAAAAAGAAATACTCGAAGATACGCAATGCTGGCCATTAAAACTGTAACACCAGGAGGGATGGTGAATTACGAAATTTTACCTGTTGTGTTTATACAGTACAGTAGGAAGGATACGTGATTAGTTTTGTAGATGATTTGGGGGCGTGCAGAGAGTGCGAAATTTACTTCTCAAAGCTGACAGCTCTGGCAGCAACAACGGCTCTAGCCCGACTGGGCATCGAGTCGAACTGCGCCTGGATGACAAATCCCAGCAGGCCCTACGTCATTCCACGCTGCTTCACCTCTAAGCCAGAGTTTATCAATCTGAATGGCTAGCGAGTGATTGCTTGCCATTCTCTCGGCAAACCGTGACCAGTGGACAAGAGGTGTGGAGAACGTGCTGGCCTAAGAAACAGCCGAACACCCTCCGCAACGGTGTAGATCAGCAAAGCAACGGCATCATGCGATCTTGTCTTCTCTTGTTGAAAGATAACTTCACGGAAACCTCGAAGGTACGGCACAGCCACGTCAGAAATATAACGCCTGCTATCCAGATTACTGGCTATGCGTACCAGGGATAATCGAAAGAAAGTTAACGAAGCTTCTCACATATGAGTAGCACATACACCACAAAATTCGAGTGTCTGCTGCACGTAGACCAAGATGAGATGCAACAGCACAGTGGCAGTCAAACTCTTCTGTATTGCAGTGGAGTATAGATCCTGAAGGTCGACAACTGGTGCCAAATTTAAGCAACAGAAATGATGCTTTTGAGAGAAACTAAAGGTTGTAGCAGACTGGATCACATCGGCAATGAAGACAACAAAAGAAAACAGACGATCTTTTTACTAACATAAGAAATCGAAATTTACAGGCAGTAATGGTTAAATAATGTCCTTCGAATTAATAATGAGCGATCACTAAAACCAGCTATTTAGTACTGACTGTTGGGAAAAAACTGTTTGGAAGATCAAGGAATAGGTGGACTAATAGACTGGAAATAACTGATAAGGAGTAATGAACTGCTCGAAAGAGTAAGGAAATAAGAGATCTCTTGGAGCATATCGGAGAGAGGAAAGAGGAATGTGTCAAATATGTTTTAACGAAAACTGTTTCCCAGAACTTATTGTTAAAGAAAAAGTAAAACAGAGAGGTATCGTAGGTTGAACAAGGTGTGGCATGTTGACAGATTTAAGGAAGCAAATATCCTAACAAGAACTAAATAAAACAGCAAAGAACAAAATCATGGAGGATAAACTTGAGTTGAAAACAACTACAGTATCTGATCAAGTGTATATGGGCACCTAACAGTGTACATTAATATGAGATATATCCACCTTTTGTCTTTATGACGGCTTGAACTCTACTGGAAACACTTTCAGTGAGGCGTCCGTATGTTTGTGGAGGAATGTCAGTCCATTATACCTCAAGAGCTGGAAACAGAGAAGATAGTCGGACACTGCGATCTGGAGAGAAATGTGTTCCATGAGGTTCACTGTCGGGACTCCTGCCACGCCAGTCCATTTCAGGAATGTTGGTGTCCACAAACCATTTCCTCACAGAAACTGATTTATGACAGTCTCTGAACTGTTCCTGTACTGTACGCAGTACACAAGATGTAAAATATGCTGATGTACTCCCGCGTTTGCGTTTTTTAAGCAAAATAAAGGGATCACAACGTAACCACGAACAGTGATCCCATACGTTAACACCGGTCCCACTGTTCATCACTATTGGCAAGTTTATTGGAAAAGTGCCTACATGGGAAAACATAAAATACAAACGAACAGTTTAATTTGGATAAGGATTCCAAAAAGATGTATGTACAGATAAAAACACTGCATTTTGGAATGTATGAGGAAGGGACAACATACAATGCAGGAAACATTATCAAATATGATATGCTGCAGTTTTTATGTTTCCAACCAGAAACAACAGCATTTCCACAATGCACCTAGTGGTTAAAGAAAGAGTAATAGGTACAGCAAGAAGAGACAAAATTTTACAACATCCTGTAAAAGAGAATAAGAGACCTGTTAAAAGGAAACTAAGACTAGAAAAAGAAGAGGATGCTGATGATGCATCATATGAGGCAGGAATACAATTTCCAATAACTTTCAAATTTTGGTATTTAAGGACCATTTTCTCAAAAACTGATAAAAATAGAAACATGAAAATTTCACACAATTTTGTTTGTTACATTTCCTTTGTTTTTAAAACAAATTGTAAAAAACTGTATAAGTAAGGAATTATAGAAGACAAGCTGTTAAATTTTAGAGAAAAATTAGTAACTTTAAACAAATTAAAAAAAAAGACCAAGAAATATTTTTTTTAACATGGCATTATAACTTTGTAGAGAAAACTCGTTGAACGTGTTGTCTAAATTTCAGAGCCATACGTTTACTGGTTTAAGATAAAATGTTCCTGGTATTTGTTAATATTAATAATGAGGAGATGGATCGTTCCGGCTCCCCTTGGTATCATTTTCATTGCTGTCACCATCGCCATGAGGAGTTACGATACTAGTTTCTAACTGCAAATTCTGTACAAAAGTGTACGTGAATGTGAGAATATGCAACAGGAGCTCTCTATACAAACAAGAAATCCATCTTAATAAATAATAACCATGCATGATTGTACTAATATTAGGTGAAGTAATAGGAAACAGGCATTGTTACTTAACGAACCATCAGGGAGTTCATCAACTCGAGTACATTCATCCTCGGTCCTGAGGAACGGATTTCCTGTAATAAAGAATGCTAATTAGTTCATAATAGGGGTAACTTTATGTCGTGTTTTCCAGAAGATACAATTCACATTTATGCACAGAGAGGAAATCACATGGCAAGGCCAGCCTTTAGTGAGGCGCAACATAGTTAAGGTCAGACGTCACAGAAGGCACGCATAAAGTAGACTGTTCTATGCTACCCTCTTACATCACGCAAATTGTTCCCAAGTGAATATCCATCCGCCTAACCCAGATATAAATGGACACACAGCGCCATTCAGAATGTATCCACAGTTAACTCTACAGCATCAACTCCGCCCCTCACGACAGCATTAGGATTTATCTACAGCCTCTGTCTAGAAGAGCCCAACTAGTTATACTAGTCATCATTCACTCGATTCAGGGCTTGCCCAGTGTTCAAAGATAAGTCTGTGGAAATGAACCTTTAACAACAGTCCTCACATCATTTTCACGCTCAAGATACCTAACATATATTTTCTCTTAATAAATTGTTGTAAACTGTTATTAATTTCTGTTACTTATCTGTAGTTTGCCTTAGTCTATTTTTCCCTGTGACGGTTCTCTATAGCTGCTGTGTGCAAGCAAGTTACCTCACTAGCAACAACTAATTTCGGTGGTGTGGGGTTCTCCTATCACATTTGAATTTTAATGTCAGTGAATTTGGTGAATATAAAACTTAAATTATCGTTAGCTTCGCTCACAATGCGAAGGAGATCTTATAAGTGATTGAGTACAAACCTAACAAATTAACGAGTTTATCCATTAAGAATACTACGCTAATGATCACCATTCTTGATGTCAAACAGCATGTTGTAAACATACCCCTCAGAATATTTGAATACAATGGTTATCAAAGGTAAAATATTAACTGGTCAGGTACCGATGTATCCGACCATAAATGATGGAATCATTGAGTGACAGAGTCCCCTTGACATAATTCACTAATGCTCTAATACAGCTTACAGAATAAATGAGATCAACTGTTGATTTCTTCTCACACTATGAGTCGACTACCATTTTATGCATACGCTATGTACAGATGTTTCTTCCACTAGTAATACGTCTATTTCTAGTTATTTGTGAGCTGTTCACGAGCGTTACAATTGTTTTAAGAAACATAATAATCTTAATGGCCGTATTGCTCCGTTTTCTTATTTTTACAGAGAGAGAAGGAGATAAATGACCCAAACTTGAATTTAACTGTGGCACGAAGCACAAATGTGAATCTGTGTTTCGTAAGTGGTTCTGTTCTCTTTTGTTTAGGACTCGTGGAAGTCGAAGACAAATGGCAGACTGTTCGCTCGTGAAAACGAGCTACAAAGCAAAGAAAGTTCAGGCATAGCGACCCTTCGACTACAGGGTTTGTAAAGACGTGAAGTAAGTTCGGATGAACTTAAGCATCGTGGTATCCTATTTGTGGCACACACGGAGAACTTACTTAACTTTCATAAACTGCAAAAATCGTGTCCATTGTGTTAACCTCTGTGGCTGCGAGAAAGCATGCTCTAGAACGGAAATCTGACGATCGTTTTCAAATCGTGAGTTTTGACATCCAACGTTCGTAGATTATATAAAGGGCTATAAGAAAGTTTCCTTTCGGCGGCCGTACAGTCCAGAATCGGTATGCCAATTGGCAATGAGGAAATCTTCCCATCGACGCACCAGGTTGATGATATGGGGACGTGTGTTATCATGTTGCAGGAGCACTTCTTGTCAGTTTCACCAGACGTTTCGCCTTAATCGCGCTCCGTAATTTCTCCAGCGTTACGCAGTACCGCTTCCCGGTGACGAAGACACCAGATTCCTTGAAATAAAAAATCATGGGCCTCGGTAATCAAAGAAAAGGCGAGCATCACATTTCCAGCAGATGGCTACCTCTTCAACTTTTTGGGACGAGAAGACGGTGGATGATACTACTGTATCGTTGGTATCTTTGACTCCGGTTGTCAGTGGTGGAACCACCTTTCGTCGCCTGCAAGAAAAAAATAACAGCACGTCGGTTCTGTTTGCACGCATTTGGTAATAACGTTATCATAGTTCTTCTTTCTCCATTTACCGCACGCACGACCGAAAGACACGAATGCCACACTAATCCCTTGCCTATATGTCGGAGTCGCCCTATGTTGCATATACGCTCCAGCAACCTCCTCAAACGAAATCTTTTTGATCGCCGCTTATACGTTGCCTAATTGGAACCAAGATGATGTAGGTGCTTTGAAGTGACCAGCGTCTCCACCAAACAAAGTTATGTCGTAACTCAAGTGCATGTCCGAAAGTTGTGTCGTCAGTGAAATTAACACATAACACGGGATGCACGTTTATTAAAAACATCAACGTACAGACAGAACAGGAATTATATCCTGGCCGAAGATTGCAGTTATTTATATAGACGTTGAATATTCCAGAAAGTTAGTATTTATACAACCATCGCATATATTTCAGATGAACTAACACTATAAACTGAAGATACTTAAAGAACCTTCCAGAAATGATAAACAAGCATAACAAGTTGACCAAATTGTCGGCGTTTGGGTTTAATCGACGACCTGCTGTACGAAAACCAGTAACACTAACCACTACACCACACTGATGGTCTCACAGTTCGTGTGATATATGCTTACCAGCTCAGCACAGCTTTGGACAGAGCAGATTCAGTCATCGCTAACTTGGTTTAAGAATCACGAAAGACCGTTGTATGCGTGGAAGAAACTTCGAAACACTGAAAAATTTAGGTAGGTTATATGATGGTAAGAAAGAGATTCTGAACCCCGGTTCTACAGTGTAAAACATTTTAAGAGGCAGATGTGGACTGTGATGATTCTTATTGACATTTAAAAACCTCCGCCAGACGTAGATGAAGCTGAAACAAGTACTTTGGTACAAAACACTTGAGGTCGCAAATGACGGGAAATATCCCAAAACTGAATGAAAAAAGGCTGAGCATGTGACGTCACCAGATGACGTAACTCATCGCACGTGTAGCGGTTGGGTTTGTCG